>NC_067475.1:121574012-122247762 GCF_947179515.1 Apodemus sylvaticus | reverse complement strand
GTAGATGAACATATAATAGATAAAGGCCCAGACAGATCAGCAGGTAAATATATTTTCATGCATATTGTAGTAATCTACAATTAGGGTCATAGTTCATTTTTTAAATAATTTCTTACATTGAAAAGTATGACAGGTGATATCTATCTGGAGAATAATGAATATCCAGGGTTCTGGAGAGGTCTAGAAATGAGGATGAAATGTAAATGTTGCCACGGTGGTTTAGGTATGGTGACAGCACTTAGATTTGTATCATTAATTAAAACATTTTTCCTATCTCAGTATCCATAAGACCCTTAGGGAGATTCAGAATATTAGTGTCACATACAAGACTTAGAGATCTTACAATGTGAAACTGAATTGATAATACACGAGTGATCAGCGGGGCTTCACAGGTGATGATGAAAACATCAAATTGTTATTACTAATACAGTGCAACCATCAGAGTGTAATCAGGAAAGAACTTTAAAATATATTTTTATATGGATCAGACAATTTTCTCTCTATGGTCTGTGACAGTCCAATATTTTCATAATGGCTCAGCACTACCACCAAGTCTCATGACCTAAAGAGCTGCATTTGCTGTATTTGATCATCAGGACTCATATGATGAATGAAGAGAATTTACTTCTGCCAATTATCATCAGAATTTCATAAGAATACTGTGACACACACACACACACTAACACACACATATAGTCACACTCACGATTATTAAAATCATGGAATAAAAACTCGTAGTAACCAAACAAAATATGAGGCCATTTATTTTATTTCTATGATTCAGTTTTAGATGCATTTAGTAAGTTATTTTACCATGAACTAAATTTTCTTTTCTTATGTTTTTAAATTTATCTTACCCAAATCCTGCTGTTTTTGAAACAAGCTTAAGAGATATATTCCAATACCAAGATAAGTGTAAATATAATAAATTTAGTAATTACAATGTAGCATGCATATCACTGGAGGAAGAATTTTATTATACACTCTGAAGTTTCAAGCCTGATATTTGCAAATCATAGGTTACAATTTTCCTGTGATACCTTCCAACCATATTATTTTATATTGAATAATGGCACACTGTCCTATGTGATCATAAAACTTGCATAGATTATATGAGCACTGTTGGAGGAATGAGTCAGCATGCTCTGACTGGCAACCCACAGTGGCCCATGCATACTCAGTTGTTGCTTCTGTATCTGCTAACCCTAAAAAGTGCCTGATGCCCTGAGATCAGGACCAGAACAACCAATCATATGGTGCCAGCTACATGAAGCAAGTAGTTATGGAACAAACGATCACAGATAGAGAGTATAAAGGCAATTAATGATTCTGTTTTTACTTGTCACCTGACTCCCAAAGTCTGTGTCATTGATTTTGAACCTTCTTAAGACCTAACCCGGGAGGCGGCGGCAGTCACTGTGGTGGTAGCAGTGGCAGCAGCAGCAGCTGTTCCAGCAGAAGGGCTATCAGCAGTGGAACCAAGGTGACAAGGTCCAGGCAGGCCTTGTGCCTGCTTCCACTGACCTTCACTGGCCAGCCGGGCTGCAAGCAGCAGCAGATTTATAGCGCATTTCACCACACAGAAGCTACATCAGAACTCTGCCTCCCGCCAGTCAGTTATGAGAGACTCGCCTCCATCTTGGTTCTCAGATGCCAGAGAGATCAGACAGACTGAGGTATGCAAGCATAACATGAGACCATCATCGCTGGGGTCTAAGCCCGATGGGCGTTGACCTGCACCCAGGCCCAGGGCTATTCAGGGGGCCATCGGTGTGCAAACCTGGCCAGGATGTTATTTGCCCAGCAAGGCGGCCACCACCATTTTGACTACTGGATGCAAGAGAGTTCTAGCAGGCAAAATCAGCTAAAAGTCATAGCCTGAAGCTAACATAGCGGGGGGGTCTAAAACAGACAGGCCTTGGACTGACCCCAGGCCCTGGGCTGCTTGGTAGGCCATCTGTGTGCCAACCTGGCCAGGAGGTTGTTAGCCTAGCAGACTCTCCCAGCACATTCAGGGAGCACACGCACACTCTACCACACACTCCACCATCCTGGACACTTGCCAGAATCAATTAACAGTCATAGCCTGAGGGGTACTTTACTCAGGCCTTAGCCTGGCAGGCTTCTGCCTAGACTCAGGTCCTCAGCAGCTAGGCTAGACTTGTGTGGACCAACCCGGTGGGGAGATAGGCTGCCCAGAAGAGTGACCAGCACCTGGAAAAGGTCTCGCAGCATAGACCATCAGCACTCACTAAAGGAGCAAACAGGCACTTTCTAGTTCACACAGACAACCTGGGGCAAGGCACACTAGGGCTCCAAGGGCACCCAAGAGGAGGATAGCACATCAGCAATCTGTAACAGGGGAAACCCAGTCATCTAGTATTGCAGAAATAGCCCTACAGCCTCACAGTAGGCACAAATACCAGCCAGAGACAAGACCAACTAATGCCAGAAATAACAAGATGGCAAAGGGCAAATGCAGGAACCCTACTAATAGAAATCTAGGCAATATGGCAGCGTCTGAACCAAACACTCCAACATCAGCAAGTCCTGCTTATACAAATACACTAGAAAAACAAGATTTGGATTTAAAATCACTGTTCATGATGCTGCTAGAAGAACACATAAAGGACATACATGAATCTCTTAAAGAAATACAGGGGAACATGAATAAGCTAGAAACCCATATAATGGAAACACAAAAATTACTTAAAGAAATTCAGGAGAATAAGGCTCAAGAGGTAGAAGCCAATAAAGAAGAAACACACACACACAAATACACACATACACACACACACACACACACACACACACAAAACCTGAAAGAAATGCAGGAGAAAGTGAGTCAAACAGCAGAAGTCATGAAAGAGGAAACACAAAAATCTCTTAAAGAATTACAGGAAAATACAAACAAGCAAGTGAAGGAGCTAAGCAAAACCATCCAGGATCTAAAATCAGAAGTAGAAACAACTAAGAAATCACAAAGGGAGACAACTTTGGAGATAGAAAACCTTGAGAAGAAATCAGGGGCCATAGACGCAAATATCAACAACAGAATATAAGAGATGGAAGAAAGAATATCAGATGCCAAAGATACCAAAGAAACCACTGAATCAACAGTCAAAGAAAATGCAAAATGCAAAAAGCTTGTATCCCAGAACATCCAGGAAATCCAGGACACAATGAGAAGACCAAACCTAAGGATTATAGGTATAGATGAGAGTGAAGATTTACAGCTGAAAGGGCCATCAAATATCTTCAACAAAATTATGGAAGAAAACTTTCCCAAGTTAAAGAGAAAGATGCCCATGAATATACAAGAATCCTACAGAACTCTAAACAGACTGGACCTGAGCAGAAATAACTCTTGTCACATAACAATCAAAACCCCAAATGTACTAAACAAAGAACGAATATTAAAGGCAGCAAGAGAAAAAGGCCAAGTAACAAATAAAGGAAGACCTATCAGAATCACACCAGATTTCTCACCAGAGACCATGAAAGCTAGAAGATCCTGGGTAGATCTAATGCAGACTCTAAGAGAACACAAATGCCAGCCAAGATTACTATACCCCGAAAAACTCTCATTCACCATAGATGGAGAAACCAAGATACTCCATGATAAAACAAAATTTACAAAATATCTTTCTACAAACCCAGCTCTACAAAGAATAATAGGAGGATAACTCCAATACAAGGAGGGAAACGACACCCTGGAAAAAGCAACATAGTTACATTCTTTCATCAAACTCAAAAGAAGATAACCACTCAAATATAAAAATAAGATCGAAAATAACAGGAAGTAATAATCACTATTCCTTATTATCTCTTAACGTCAATGGACTCAACTCCCCAATGAAAAGACGTAGACTAACAGACTGGATAAGGAAATAGGACCCTACATTTTACTGCATACAGAAAACACACCTAAATGTCAAAGACAAAAACTACCTTAGAGTAAAAGGCTGGAAGACAATTTTACAAGCCAATGGTCTCAGGAAACAAGCTGGAGTACTCATTCTAATATCAGATAAAATTGACTTTCAACCTAAAGTCATCAAAAGAGATACAGAATGACACTTGTTGATCAAAGGAAAAATCCACCAAGAAGAACTTTCAATTCTGAACATCTATGCGCCAAATGCAAGGGCACACTCATTCGTAAATAAAACTTTACTAAAGCTCAAAGCACACATTGCAGCTAACACAATAATTGTGGGTGACTTCAACACTCCACTCTCCTCAATGGACCAATCAGGAAAACAGTAACTAAAGAGGGACACAATAAAACTAACTGAAGCTTTGGACCAATTGGACTTGACTGATATTTATAGAACATTTCACCCTAAAACAAAAGAATATAACTTTTTCTTAGCACCTCATGGTACCTTCTCCAAAATCGACCATATAATTGGACACAAGGCAGACCTGAACAAATATAAGACGATCAAACTAATCCCATGCCTCCTATCAGATCACTATGGAGTAAGAGTGGTCTTCAATGGCAACAAAAACAACAGAAAGCCCACATACACATGGAGGCTGAACAATACTCTACTCAATGACACCTTAGCCAAAGAAGAAATAAAAAAAGAAATCAGAGACTTTTTAGAATTTAATGAAAGTGAAGGCACAACATAAATCATTGGGACACAATGAAAGCAGTGCTAAGAGGAAGACTCATAGCCCTGAGTGCCTCCAAAAAGAAAATGGAGAGAGCATACACTAGCAACTTAACTACACACCTGAAAGCCCTGGAACAAAAAGAATCCAATTCACCCAGGAGGAGTAGAAGACAGGAAATCATCAAACTCAGGGCTGAAAACAGTCAAGTGGAAACAAAAAGAACCATACAAAGAATCAATGAATCCAGGAGCTGGTTCTTTGAGAAAATCAACAAGATAGATAAACCCTTAGCCAGACTGAACAAAGGGCAGAGAGAAAGAATCCAAATTAACAAAATTAGAAGTGAAAAGGGAGATATAACAACAGAAACTGAGGAAATTAAAAAAATCATCAGATCCTACTACAAAAGCCTATACTCAACACAACTGGAGAATCTGGAGGAAATGGACAATTTCCTAGACAGATAACAAATTCCAAAATTAAATCAGGATCAAATAGATCATCTAAACAGTCCCATAATCCCTAAAGAAATAGAAGGAGTCATAGAAAGCCTTCCAACCAAAAAAAGCACAGGACTGGATGGTTTCAGTGCAGAATTCTATCAGACCTTCAAAGAAGACCTAACACCAATACTCTTCAAAATATTCCACAAAATAGAAACAGAAGGAATACTACACAACTCCTTCTATGAAGCCACAATTCCGCTGATACCAAAACCACACAAAGATCCAACACAGAAAGAGAACTTCAGACCAATTTCTCTTATGAACATCGATGCAAAATTATTCAATAAAATTCTTGCCAACCGAATCCAAGAACACATAAAAACAATCATCCACCATGATCAAGTAGGCTTTATTCCAGGGATGCAGGGTTGGTTCAACAAACGGAATTCCGTTAATGCAAACCACTACATAAACAAATTCAAAGAAAACCAACACAAGATCATTTCATTGGATGCTGAAAAAGCATTTGACAAAATTCAGCATCCTTTCATGCTTAAAGTCTTGTAAAGAACAGAAATTCAATGCCCATACCTAAACATAGTAAAAGCAATATACAGCAAACCGGTAGCCAGCATCAAACTAAATGGAGAGAAACTTGAAGCAATCCCACTAAAATCAGGGAATAGGCATGGCTGCCCCCTTTCTCCTTATCTTTTCAATATTGTACTTGAGGTACTAGCTCAGGCAATTAGACAACATAAGGAGGTCAAAGGGATACAAATTGGAAAGGAGGAAGCCAAACTATCATTATTTGCAGATGATATGATAGTCTACCTAAGTGTCCCAAAAATCTCCACTAGAGAACTCCTACAGCTGATAAACAGCTTCAGCAAATTGGCTGGTTATAAAATCAACTCAAGCAAATCAGTAGCCTTCCTATACTCAAAGAATAAGCAGGCTGAGAAAGAAATTTGGGGAATTACACTGTAGTGGCTATTCCTGGTTGTCAACTTGACTATATCTGGAATGAACTACAGTCTAGAATTGGAAGGCTCACCTATGATCCTAATTTGGAGGCTCAGAGATATAAATTTCTGACCTGGATCTTTGCATGGAGACCTTGAAGCATAGTGACTAAGACAAGGCGATCTCCGATTTCAAGATCATTTGGGATTAAAGGCATGGATGCACACACCTTAAACTGGGCCACATCCTCTGCTGGAGACCCATATGCCAATAATCTGGGCCACTCCCTCTGTTGGAGGCCTGCAACCTTTAATCTGGGCTACACCCTCTGATGGAGATATATAAGGACATTGGAAGAAGGAAGATTCTCTCTCACTCTTCCTTGCCTGCTTGCCTCGTGGGACTGAGAAACTGCTAGATCCTTGAACTTCCATCCACAGCTGCTGCTGATCATTGTTGGGGAGTTGGACTATAGACTGTAAGTCATTGACAAATTCCCTAACTATATAAATACTATCCATACATTCTGTGACTCTAGAGAACCCAAACTAATACAGAAGTCCTTCACAATAGCCACAAACAGTGTAAAGTACCTTGGGGTGACTCTTACCAAACACATGAAAGATCTGTATGACGAAAACTTCAAGACTCTTAAGAAGGAAATGGAAGAAGACTTCAAAAAAATGGAAAAACTTCCGATGCTCATGGATCAGCAGGATTAATATACTTAAAATGGCCATTTTGCCAGAAGCAATATACAGATTCAATGCAATCCCCATCAAAGTCCCAACTCAGTTCTTCATAGAGATAAAAAGAGCAATTCTCAAATTCATCTAGAATAAAATAAAAAAAAAAACCCAGGATAGCTTAAACTATTCTCAGCAACAAATGAAATTCTGGGGGAATCAGTATCCCTGACCTCAAGCAATACTACTGAGTAATAGTGTTAAAAACTGCATGGTATTGGTACAGTGACAGGCCGGCAGATCAATGGAACAGGACTGAAGATCCAGAAATGAACCCACACACCTATGGCCACTTGATTCTTGACAAAGTGGCTGAAAACTTCCAATGGAAAAAAGATAGCCTTTTCAACAAATGCTGCTGGTTCAACTGGAGATCAGCATGCAAAAGAATGTGAATCGATCCATCGTTGTCTCCTTGTACTAAGCTCAATTCCAAGTGGATCAAGGACCTCCACATAAAACCAAGCACTCTGAAGCTAATAGAAAAGAAACTGGGGAAGACCCTTGAGGACATGGGCACAGGGGGAAAGTCCCTGAACAGAACACCAATAGTGTATGCTCTAAGATCAAGAATTGACAAATGGGACCTCATAAATTACAAAGTTTCTGTAAAGCAAAGGACACCATCAAAAGGACAAATGGAAAACCAACAAATTGGGAAAAGATCTTCACCAATCCTACATCAGATATAGGGCTAATATTCAATATATACAAAGAACTCAAGAAGTTAGAGCCCAGAAAACCAAATAACCCTATTAAAAAATGGGGAACAGAGTTAAACAAAGAATTCTCACCTGAAGAACTTCGGATGGCAGAGAAGCATCTTAAAAAATGCTCAACTTCATTAGTCATCAGGGAAATTCAAATTAAATCCACCCTGAAATTTCACCTTACACCAGTCAGAATGGCTAAGATTAAAAACTCAGCAGACAGCAGATGTTGGTGAGGATGTGGAGAAAGAGGAACACTCCTCCACTGCTGGTGGGGTTGCAAATTGGTACAACCACTCTGGAAATCAGTCTGAAGGTTCCTCAGAAAACTGGGCATATCACTTCTGAAAGATCCTGATATACCACTCCTGGGTATATACCCAGAGGATACCCCAGCATGTAACAAGGATATATGCTCCACTATGCTCATAGCAGCCATATTTATAATAGCCAGAAGCTGGAAAGAACCCAGCTATCCCTCAACAGAAGAATGGATGAAAAATATGTGGTATATTTACAAAATGGAGTACTATTCAGCCATTAGAAACAATGAATTCATGAAATTCTTAGGCAAATGGATGGAGCTGGAGAACATCATACTAAGTGAGGTAACCCAGTCTCAAAAGATCAATCATGGTATGCACTCACTAATAAGTAGATATTAGCCTGGAAAACTGGAATACCCAAAACATAATCCACACATTAAATGAGGTACAAGAAGAATGGAGGATTGGCCCCTGGTTCTGGAAGACTCAGTGTAGCAGTATAAGGCAAAACCAGAACAGACAAGTGGGAAGAGGTGGGTGGGAGAACAGGAGGAGGGCAGGGGTCTTATGTGACATTTGCAGAGTGGGGAACCAGAAAAGGGGAATCATTTGAAATGTAAATAAAAAATATATCGAATAAGAAAAAAAACACCTATCCCCAAGAACCATCTTGAGGAGCTGAGAGCTAGAACAACAAAGTAGATTAATTTTTTCATTTTCATATGTGTGTGTAAATTTTCATGTAAGTGCTACACTAAACTGAACAAGGCTTCTGTCAGGCCCCAATGTAAGATCCATTCTGGTTACTGCTCCAGTCCCAGTAACAACAATCCTTCAAGCCATCCAGCCACTCAAGTTCTGTGTGGTCACTTTTACCTAAACGTTTCCCCTGCACAGCATCAGTAAGTTGGCCTACCAGTGCTTCCCTCTCTTCCTCCCTCCTCCTTGAAGCATTGCTCAAGAAACAGAATGATGGATGTTGATCTCTGAAAATCACCAAGGCTAATGGCATCAAGAGTGTAAAAGGAGGCTTCAAATTGATCATTCTCTCTCTCTCTCTCTCTCCTAGAGATTTAGGAATAATCTGAGGATTCTTTAGAGCCCACAATGCTGCTTTCATGCTAAATGAGGATCTTTCCTTATATCACTGGCAGATCAGACATTTGCACCTTGACCTTAGGTAATTCCGCCCTTAGATAACATTGTTTTTCTGTAGTGGCCTTCTCTTTGAGACCCTTCTCTGAAATTACTGGCTAACCTCCAGTGCACTGTCTTGGTTTCATCCCATTTATAAGCAGAGCAAAGAAGTTTGACATGTTTGATATTTGAGTTTCTCAAATATTTTTAAATAGCTCCATGTATCTTTAATTGTTTTCTTCTAAAATATAGATTGTTCAGTTATTTGAATGAACATTTTTCCAGACTTTATATTTCAGCCATGTTCCTTTCTTTTTTTATACCTCAACCTATAAAATATCTACTTTGCAACAAATCTAGAGAGTGGGAAAGGGAGAGGAAGGAGTGAAAGGGAGGAGGGAGGGGGAGGGGGAGTGGAAAAGGAATGGAGAGGGAGGAGGGAGAAGTAGAGAGGGAGGGGAAGGGGAAGGAGGGAGAGGGATGAGGGAGAGGGAGAGGGAAGAGGGAGAGGGGGAGAGGGAGGGGAAAAGGGAGAAAGAGGGAGGAGAGGGGTGAGGGAGGTGAAAGGGAGGGAGGGAGAGGGAGGGAGGAGGGAGAGAGACAGAGAGGGAGGAGGGAGAGAGAGAGAGAGAGAGAGAGAGAGAGAGAGAGAGAGAGAGAGAGAGAGAGAGAGAGAGAGCATTGCTCAAGAAACAGAATGATGGATGTTGATCTCTGAAAAATCACCAAGGCAGTAAGCGTAACAAAAATATTCATCACAAATGTGATTAAGTTAGTCTTTTTCAATGAATGAATCACAGTGATGGGACAATTCTAGACATCACCTGCAGAAGTGAAAAATGAGGTTGTTAGTGAAAAAGCATATGCAAATATCATCAAACTCTGGAAAATTTCCCATTACTTATGAAGAGGACCGTGACAACTTGGAGTGACACACTCACTTCAAAACTGGATAAATCGTTCTGGTATAAGTAATACATTAATTTAAAGTCTAAAATTGATTTGTTTATAGTAATGAAGTACGGCAATGTCAATATCAGGCAAGTAACAGGAGATATTCTTTCATATCTTATAATTATACATTTTTATTGGATATTTTCTTTATTTTTGTTTTAAATGATATCCCCTTTCCTGGTTTCTCCCTTCCCAGAAACCCCCTATACCATTGCCTTCCCACTGTTTCTATAGGGGTGTTCCTACACTGTGGCATCTATCCTTAAATAGTATTTTAAATACTAATATAATGATACTAAGATTTCAGTTTCCACATTTGCAATTCATTAATTTAAAACAGGGAACAATGGATGCTGAAGAAATGACTAAGAGATTATGAGCACTTCCTACTCTTGTAGAAAATACTTGTTCAATTACTAACGTGTACAAGGTGGCTCAAAGCAATCTGAATTTCAATTCCAGTAAAGCCAATTCCATCTTCGGGCCTCCATGGGTCCCTACACACCCAAAATCTTATCTCTACCTCGTCTAAAGGCAGGTCTCTCACTGAACCTGAAGTTTGTCTTTTATGTTCACATTAATGTTCTTAAGATTAGAAGATCCACTGTCTGTGTCCTCCAACACATGGGTTACATGAATCAGCTTATATATCCTGGAGGATAATCTGAGCACCAGTCCCTTTAAGACCTGTTAGACAAGTTCTGCACCCATTAATCACTCTTCCCAGATTCCCACCTCCAAAAAGTAATTTTGACCTAACTTATTTTTCCTGTAATAGAATTAAATGGTTAACAGGCACCAGTGTATTCTAAAAGCCAAGACTGAGTAAAACTTAGAAAATGTTGTATGATTAATTCTCTTAAAACCTTAGAGCATTCTTCTTCCACCTCTCTGCCCACCTTCATCACACCTATGAGCCTAAAGGTTAGCTTCCTTCCCCCACCCACCTTCCCTACAATTTGAGTCCTCTGTGGCACATAAACCTTCTCTGAGAAACTAGCTAACCCAGGCAGTCATCAATTATCCCATCACTTCTCTTCCCACTGCAGCTATTAAACCATACAGACCTGCTGATCTGGTACCATACAGCCAAAGGATACTCATCAGAGGCCTGCCCCACCAGTACCATCTAGAATAGCCCCTCTTCTAATACCATCTACAAAGGAAATATTCAGGGACCAAAGCCATCCAGATGGATAAATGTCTTCAAAAGATTACAGTTAACAAAACCAGAGCAATATCATGCTTTGGGAACACAGCTACACATCTGTAGCAAACACTGGATATCTAAACATAACCAAAGCATGAGAAAATAACATTAAGACAAATTTTGTAAAGATGAGAAAAGAAATTAATAAATCCCTTAAAGAAATATGAAAAAAATCAATCAAACACGTAGAGACTTTAAAGAGGAAAGAAATAAATCCCTTAACTATATACAAGAAAATATAATTAAACAAGGGAAGGAAATACGTAAAACTGTGCAAGACCTTAAAGAAATGAAAGCAATACTGAAAACACAAACTGAAGAAATGTTAGAGATGGAAAACCTAGAGAAGTGAAAAGAAACATCACATGCAAGCTTCACCAACAC
Source organism: Apodemus sylvaticus (assembly GCF_947179515.1). Classification (NCBI taxonomy): domain Eukaryota; kingdom Metazoa; phylum Chordata; class Mammalia; order Rodentia; family Muridae; genus Apodemus; species Apodemus sylvaticus. The sequence continues at coordinate 122,236,317 of NC_067475.1, read as the reverse complement.
AATACAAGAGATGAAAGAGAGAATCTCAGGAGTAGAAGATACAATAGAAGAAATTGTTACTTCAGTCAAAGAAAATATTAATTTTGAAAATTTCTTGACACAAAATTTGCAAGAAATCTCAGATACCATGAAAAGACATAACATAAGAATAATAGAAATAGAAGAATGTAAAGGTTTCTAGTTCCAAAACTCAGAAAATATTTTCAAAAAACCATACAATATAAAGCAAATATCTAATAAAAAATTGAAAAAAAACTTCCCAAACCTAAAGAATTAGATCTCTATTAACATACAAAAAGCTTATAGAACACTAATTATATTAGACCAGAAAATAATATCCTCCTGCCACATAATAATCAAAACACAAAATCTATAGAACAAAGAAAGAATATTAAAAGGAATAAGGAACCAGGGCCAATAACATAAAAAGGCAGAACTGTAAGAATTACGCTCAACTTCTCAACAGAGATTTTAAAATCTAGAAGGGCCTGGATAGAGATCTTGCAACCTCTAAAAAAAAAAAAAAAAAAACTACAGATGACATCCTAGATTACTGTAGCCAGCAAAACTCCTAATCAAAGTAGATGGAATAAAGAAGATATTTCAGGAAACTTCCAAATCTAAACAATATCTCTCCACAAATTAAACCCTACAGAATACACTAGAAAAAAACACAAAAAAGTAGGATAATTATATTTAAGACAACACACAAAATATGTACTTCCATACCAGCAAAAACAAGGGATGATACAGGAAGTACACACACACACACACACACACACACACACAAACACACTAACATCATCAACATCAAAAAATCAGCCATTAAAAATCATATCTCTGAATATTAATGGGCTCAATTCTACAATCAAAAGACAGTCTAAAAAACAGATGTGAAAATGTGATCCATCATTCACTTGCATACAAGAAGCAAAAAAATAAATAAAAGAAAATAAAAGAAAAGAAGCACATGCCAACCATAAATATAGACATTACCTCAGAGTAATGAATGACTGCAAAATTTTTTTTCCAAACAAACAGATTCAAGAAACAATCTGGAATAGACACTCTTACATCTAATAAAATGGAATTTCCAACAAAATTAATCAAAGGAGACAGGGAAGGACATTCATATACTTCCAAAGAAAAATCTGCCAAGATGATACCTTAATTATTAACACCTGTGTCTCAAACCCAAGGCCACATGCATTTTTGTTTTGTTTTGTTTTTTTATTTTCTATATTCTTTATTTACATTCCAAATGATTCCCCCTTTCCTGGCTTACCCGTCCCCATAAGTCCCTTAAGCCTTCTTTCCTCCTCCTGTTCCCCAATCAACCCCTTCCCACTTCTCTGTCCTGGTAATCCCCTACATTGCTGCATCAAGCCTTTCAAGGACCAGGCCCTGGCCCTCTCATTCCTTCTTCTTCTTGGGAATGATTTGATATGTGAATTGTGTCTTGGGTAGTCAGAGCTTCTGGGCTAATATCCATCAGTGACTGCATTCTATGTGTTTTCTTTTGTGAATGGGTTACCTCACTTAGGATGATATTTTCCAGTTCCAAACATTTGCCTAAGAATTTCTTAAATTTATTGTCTATAACTGATGAGGAGTATTCCATTGTGTAAATATGCCACATTTTCAGTATCCAATCCTCTATTGAGGGACATATGGGTTCGGTCCAGCTTCTAGCTATTATAAATAAGGCTGCTATGAACATAGTGGAGCATGTGTCCTTATTACATGCCAGGGAATCCTCTGGGTATATGTGAGGTGAAATCTCAGGGTAATTTTGATTTGCATTTCCTTAATGACTAATGATGTTAAACATTTCCAAAGGTGCTTCTGAGCAATTCGAAATTCTTCAGTTGAAAATCCTTTGTTTTGCTCTGTACCCCATTTTTTATCAGGTTATTTGGCTCTCTGGAGTCTAACTTCTTGAGTTCTTTGTATATATTGTTTATTAGTCGTCTGTCGGATGTAGGGTTGGTGAAGATCTTTTCCCATTTTGTTGGTTGCTATTTTGTCCTTTTGACAGTGTCCTTTGCCTGACAGAAACTTTGTAAGTTTATGAGGTCCCATTTGTCAATTCTTGATATTAAAGCATAAGCTATTGGTGTTCGGTTCAGGAACTTTCCCCCTGTGCCCATGTCCTCAAGGGTCTTCTCCAGTTTCTGGTTTCTTTTCTATTAGCTTCAGTATCCCGTTGACCTCCTTATGTTGTGTAATTTATCTGGCTAGAGCTTCAAGTACTATGTTGTAAAAATATGGAGAGAGGGGGCAGCCTTGTATAGTCCCTGATTTAGTGATATGCTTCAAGTTTCTCTCCATTAAGTTTGATGTTGGCTACCAGTTTGCTGTATATTACTTTTACTATGTTTAGGTACAGGCCTTGAGTTCCTGTTCTTTCCAAGACTTTTAGTATGAAAGGATGCTGATTTTGTCAAATGATATTACAGCATCTAATGAAATGTGCATGTGGTTTTTTTCTTTGAGTTTGTTTATGTAGCAGATTGTATTGATATATTTCTTTATATTGAACCCTCCCTGAATCCCTGCGATGAAGCCTACTTGACCATGGTGAATGATCATTTTGATGTGTTCTTGGATTCGGTTGGCAAGAATTTTATTGAGTATTTTTGCATCGATGTTCTTAATGGAAATTGGCATGAAGTTCTCTTTCCTTGTTGGATCTTTGTGTGGTTTTGGTATCAGCATTATTGTGGCTTTATAGAATGAGTTAGGTAGTGTTCCTTCTGTTTCTATTTTGTGGAATAGTTTGAAGAGTATTGGTGTTAGGTCTTCTTTGAAGGTCTGATAGAATTCTGCACTAAAACCATCTGGTCTTGTGTGTTTTTTTTTGTTTGGAAATCTGTCTATGATCCCTTCTATTTTTTTAGGGGTTATGGGACTCTTTAGATGATCTATTTGATCCTGATTTAATTTTGGTATTTGTTATCTGTCTAGGAAATTGTCCATTTCCTCCAGATTCTCCAGCTATGTTGAGTTTCGGCTTTTGTAGTAGAATCTGATGATTTTTTAAATTTCCTCAGTTTTTGTTATTATATCTCCCTTTACATTTCTAATTTTGTTAATTTGGATACTCTCTCTGTGTGCATTGGTTAGTCTGGCTAAGAGTTTATCTATCTTCTTGATTTTCTCAAAGAACCACTCCCGATTTTGTTGATTCTTTGTATGGCTCTCTTTGTAATAACTTGATTGATTTCATTCATGAGTTTGATTATTTCCTGTCTTCTACTCCTCCTGGGTAAATCAGCTGCTTTTGTTCTAGGGCTTTCAGGTTTGCCATTAAGTTGCTAGTGTTTGCTCTCTCCATTTTCTTTTTGGAGTCACTCAGGGCTATGAGATTTCCTCTTAGCACTGGTTTCATTGTATCCCATTGATTTGGGTATGTTGTACCTTAATTTTCATTAAATTCTAAAAAGTCTTTCATTTCTTTTTTTTTCTTCTTTGGTCACGTTATCATTGAATAGAGTATTGTTCAACCTCCATGTGTATGTGGGTTTTCTGCTGTTTTTGTTGCTATTGAATGTCAGTCTTACTCCATAGCGATCTGCTAGGAGGCATGTGGGATTAGTTCTATCTTTCTTGTTGAGGTCTGTCTTGTGACCAATTATATGGTCGATTTTGGGGAATCATATCTATATCTATATCTATATCTATATCTATATCTATATCTATATCTATATCTATATCTATATCTATATCTATATCTATATCTATATCTATATCTATATCTATATCTATATCTATATCTATATCTATATCTATATCTATATCTATATCTATATCTATATCTATATCTATATCTATATCTATATCTATATCTATATCTATATATATATATATTAAATCCAATTGGTCCAAATCTTCAATTGGTTTCATTGTATCCCTGTTTACTTTCTATTTTCCTGATCAGTCCATTGAGGATAGTGGAGTGTTGAAGTCAACCACAATTATTGTGTTACGTGCAATGTGTGCTTTGAGCTTTAGTAAAGTTTATTTTTCAAATGAGCATGCCCTTGTATTTGCAGCATAGATGTTCAGAATTGAGAGTTCTTCTTGGTGGATTTTTCCTTTGACCAGCAAGAAGTGTACTCCTCTGTATCTTTTGATGACTTTAGATTGAAAGTCAACTTTATCTGATATATAGAATGGATCCTCTGGCTTGTTTCCTGAGACCATTTGCTTGTAAAATTGTCTTCCAGTCTTTTTCTCTAAGGTAGTGTTTGTCTTTGACACTGAGGTATGTTTCCTGTATGCAGCAAAATGTAGGGTCCTGTTTATATATCCAATCTGTTAGTCTACGTCTTTTTATTGAGGAATTGAGTCCATTGATGTTAAGAGATATTAAGAAATAGTGATTATCTCAGGGTTGTTTTGAGATTTCACCTTACACCAGTCAGAATGGCTAAGATAAAAAATTCAGGAGACAGCAGGTGTTGGAGAGGGTGTGAACAAAGAGGAACACTCCTCCACTGCTGGTGGGGTTGAAAATTGGTACAACCACTCTGGAAAGCAGTCTGGCAGTTCCTGCGAAAACTGGGCACCTCACTTCCAGAAGATCCTGCTATACCACTCCTGGGCATATACCCAGAGGATTCCCCACCATGTTATAAGAATACATGCTCTACTATGTTCATACCAGCCCTATTTATAATTGCCAGATGCTGGAAAGAACCCAGGTATCCCTCAACAGAAGAGTGGATGCAAAATATGTGGTATATCTACACAATGGAGTACTATTCAGCCATTAGAAACAATGAATTCATGAAATTCTTAGGCAAATGGATGGAGCTAGAGAACATCATACTAAGTGAGGTAACCCTGATTCAAAAGGTAAATCATGGTATGCACTCACTAATAAGTGGATATTAACCTAGAAAACTGGAATACCCAAAACATAATCTACACATCAAATGAGGTACAAGAAGAAAGGAAGAGTGGCCCCTTGTTCTGGAAAGACTCAGTGAAGCAGTATTCAGCAAAACCAGAACAGGGAAGTGGGAAGGGGTGGGTGGGAGGACAGGGGGAGACAAGGGGGCTTACGGAACTTTCGGGGAGTGGGGGGCTAGAAAAAGGGAAATCATTTGAAATGTAAATAAAAAATATATCGAATAAAAAAATTAAAAAAAAGATAATAACAATTAACATCATTTTTGATGTTATTTTTACATTTGAGTGGTTATCTTCTTTTGGGTTTGATGAAAGAAGGTTACTATCTTGCTTTTTCCAGGGTGTAGTTTCCCTCCTTGTATTGGTGTTTTCCACCTATTATCCTTAGTAGGGCTGGGTTTATGGAAATATATTATGTAAATTTGGTTTTATCATGGAATATCTTGGTTTCTCCATCTATGGTGATTGAGAGTTTTGCTTGGTATAGTAGTCTTGGCTGACATTTGTGATCTCTTAGAGTCTGCATGAGATCTGCCCGGGATCTTCTGGCTTTCATGGTCTCTGGTGAGAAGTCTGATGTAATTCTGATAGGTCTTCCTTTATATGTTGCTTGGCCTTTTTCTCTTACTGCTTTTAATATTCTTTCTTTGTTTAGTACATTTGGTGTTTTGATTAAGTCTTTAATTTTTTTTTGTGTGTGTGTGTTTCCTCTTCCATGACTTCTGCCTGTTAATCCTGGTTCTCCTGCCTTTCTTTACGTGATTTTTGTGTTTCCTCTTTATTGGCTTCTATCTGTTTTCCCATATTATCCTGAATTTCTTTAAGTGAATTTTGTGTTTCCTTTGTAAGGGCTTCTACCTTATTCATGTTCTCCTTTCTTTCTTTTTTTTTTTTTTTTTTTGTTGTTGTTGTTTTTTTGTTTTGTTTTTTAATTTATTGATATATTTATTTACATTTCAAATGATTTCCCCTTTTCTGGACCCCCACTCCCCGAAAGTCCCATCAATCCCCTTCCCTCCCCCTGTTTTCCCACCCAACCCTTCCCACTTCCCTGTTCTGATTTTGCTCTATACTGCTTCACCGAGTCTTTTCAGAACAAGGGGCCACTCCTCCATTCTTCTTTTACCTCATTTGATGTGTGGATTATGTTTTGGGTATTCCAGTTTTCTAGGTTAATATCCACTTATTAGTGAGTGCATACCATGATTCACCTTTTGAGTCTGGGTTACCTCACTTAATATTTCTTTAGAGATTTATTTATTTCCTTCTTGTAATCCTCTAATAGCATCATGAGATGTGATTTTAATTCCAAATCTTGCTTTTCTGGTGTGTTGGGGTATCCAGGGCTTGCTGTTGTGGGCAAATTGGGTTCAGGTGCTGCCTAATTCTTGATTGCCTTAATTTCTGTTAGTAACATCCCTAAGTTTGCCTTTGCCATCTGGTTATCTCTGGTGTTAATTGGTCCTGTTGTCACTTGCTGGTGCTTGAACCTCCTGTGAACCTGTAAGGCTATTTCCACACAACTGGATGACTGGGTTTCCCCTGGCACAGATTGCTGATGGGCTGCCCTATTCTTGGGTGCCATTGGAGCCCAGGTGTTCCTTGCCCCAAGCAATGTTATCATCTAGGGGTCATCTCTCTGTACCGGCTTCAATTTGCCTTGTCAGTCCAGGAGTGAAGATGGCAGAGGCTGCAGGTACCCTTTCCAAGTGCTGGTCACCCTGTAGGGCAAACGTCCCAAGACAGGGCTGGCACACAGATGAGCCATAGAGCTACCCAGGCCTGGGAGCAGGCAGAAGCCTGGGGGTCTGTGTCCCAAGTGATGTTAAACTCATAATATCTCTGTGTACCTAGTATTGCCCATCTGGTCTGTCCAGGAGGGAAGATTGAGGAGGCTGCAGGCCACCCACTTTTGTAAAAGATAAATTGCTAAAGCCTAAATGATACATCAAATCCCACTTAATATTACTGGATTACTTCAATATTCTACTCCCACCAAATGATTGGTGTCATTAACTGACAGGTCATCATGACAAAAATGCACAGAGATATAATGAAACTAATGGACATTGTGAATGAAATAGAGCTAAAAGACATCTATAGAGTATTTCACCCTAGAACAAAAGAATATGCCTTCTTAACATTTCATAATCCCCTGTCCAAAATTGCACATATACAAAAAAATTTAAACAATACCTACTATCTTATCAGAGTTACATGGATTAAAGCTACTTTAACAGCAATAGCAATAGCAAAAAGCATATGAACTCATGGAAGTTAAACTATTCTCTACTCAATAATCTCTTGGACAGAGAAGAAATAAAGAAAAAAAAGTGAAAGACTTTCTAAAATTCAATATGAAGGGACAACATACCCAAACTTATGGGATACAATAAAAATAGTATTAATAGGAAAGTTCATGGCCCTAAGTCCTTCCATATAAAGTTCTCATACTAGCAATTTAAAATTTCACCTGAAATGTCTAGGAAAAGGAGGAGGAGGAATCAAAATCAGTGTTGAAATCAATCTGTTAGAAACAAACAAAATACAAAGAGTCATCAAAAGCAAGAACTAGTTCTTTGAGGAAATCAACAATAAAATTAAACCCTTAACATAACTAACCAAATTACAAACACAGAGTAACTAGAAAAACAAAATCATAAGTAAAAAGGAGGACATTATGATAGACAGTGAGGAAATTCAAAGAATCTTTAGGTCTTACTTCACAAAACCTGCACTCCACAAAATTTGAATATCTTAACCAAATGGACAATTTCTAAGAGAGATACCATTAATGAAACTTTATTTATTGATAGATTTTTTATTTGTATTTCAAATGATTTCTCCTTTTCTGGGTCCCCACTCCCCGCAAATCCCATAAGCCCTCTTCTGTCCCCCTGTTCTTCCATCCACCCCTTCCCACTTCCCTGTTCTGGAATTCCCCTATACTCTTGCACTGAGTCTTTCCAGAACCAGGGGCCACTCCTCCATTCTTTTTGGACATCATTTAATTTGTGGATTATGTCCTGGGTATTCCAAGTTTCTAGGCTAATATCCACTTATCAGTGAGTGCATACTATGATTGATCTTTTGAGACTGGGTTACCTCACTTAGTATGATGTTCTCCAGCTCCATCCATTTGTCTAAGAATTTCATGAATTCATTGCTTCTAATGGCTGAATATACTCCATTGTGTAAATATAACATATTTTTTGTATCCATTCCTCCATTGAAGGACACCTAGGTTCTTTCCAGCTTCTGGCTACTACAAATAGGGCTGCTATGAACCTAGTGTCCTTATTGCATGCTAAAGAATCCTCTGGATATATGCCCAGGGGTGATATAACAGGGTCCTCAGGAAGTGACATGCCCAGTTTTCTGAGGAACCGCCAGACTGATTTCCAAAGTGGTTGTACCATCTTGCAATCCCACCAGCAGTGGAGGAGTGTTCCTCTTTCTCCACATCCTTGCCAACACCTGCTGTCTCCTGAGTTTTTGACCTTAGCCATTCTGACTGGTGTGAGGTGAAATATCAGGGTTGTTTTGATTTGCATTTCCCTAATGATTAATGATGTTGAACATTTCTTAATGTGTTTCTCAGCTCTCTGAAGTTCTTCATGTGAAACTGTTTAAACAGGACTATAATCCCTAGAGAAATAGCAGTCATTAAAATTTTCCCAACCAAAAGAAGCCTATGGCCAGATGGCTTTACTTCAGAAGACTTCCAGGTTTTCAAGGAAGAGCTAATACCACTACTCCTCAAACTATCCCACAAAATGTAAAAAGAAGGAGCATTGCCAAACGTATTATTTGAATCCAGTAATTCTAATATCTAGGCCACACAAAGACTCAAAAATGAAAGGAACCTCAGTCCAATTTCCCTTATGAACATCGATGAAAAAATACTCAACAAAATACTCACAAACCAAATCCAGGAACACTTGAAAATATAATCCACCAGGATTTAGTAAGCTACATTCCAAGGATGCAAACATGGTTAATATACAATACTCCATCATACTATTTTCCAGGTAAATAAACTGAATGGAAAAATATCACGTGATTATATCAATTCATACTGAAAAAGCCTAGGAAAAACCCAATGTCCTTTCACGTTAAAAATATTAAAGAGATCAGTGAATAGGTCACATATGTAAAAATAATCAAAGCAATATACCAAGAGCCAATAGCTATCATCAAACTAAATGGAGAGAAAATTACAGCAATTCAACTAAAATCAAGGACAAGGCTGCCCACTCTCTCCCAATTTATTCTGCATAGAACTGCAAGTAGTCTGTTATTTATTTCATGCACATTTCACTTTTGTGTGTTTGCATGTGTGTTTGTGTGTGTGTCCCCAGGTGTGGTAATATGGATATATAGATATCAAAGGAAAACTTTCTGAAATTTTTTCTCTCCTATTATGTGATTTCTAATGATTGAACTCCTTTCTTTTTGATTTTGTATGAGTGAGAATTCAATTTCATTTTATTTTAGGATATATTTCTTTTTCATTAATTAATTAATTCACATCCTATAAAAGCCCCTCTTCCTTCCTTCCTCCCCTTTCTTCTCTGACAAGAGGATACCCCCATTGGGTATCAATCCACAGTGGTACATCAAGTCACTGCAAGACTTGGTGCATCTTCTCTCACTGAGACAGACAAGATCTTCTAGTAGAGGAAATGTGATTCACAGACAGGCAAAAAAATATCAGAGGCAGTGCCTCCTCCAATTGTTGGGAGACTGCCAAACTGTACTTCTGCTGCATATGTGCCAATAGTAATTAAAGCTTCATTGTATTGGTATAGTAACAGAGAGGTTTATCAATGGAATGGAATTGAAATCCCAGAAATAAATCCACATACATACTGATAATTTGAAAAAGAAGCCAAAACTGTAAAATGTGAAAAAAAGAAGCATCTTTTACAAATCGTGCTGGTCTAACTGGCTGTCTACATGTAGAATAATTCATATAGATCCATATAAATCTAAAAAAAGAAAGTGAGGAATAGCCTCAATGCATTTACATTGGAGAGTTTCTGAACAGGAAACCAGTAGCTCAAGCACTAAAATTAACAATTATTACATGGAACCTCATGAAACTGAAAAGATTCTATAAAGCAAATGATATCATCAATAAGACTAAACCTACACATTGGGAGAAGATCTTCACCAACCCTACATCAAACATAGGACCATTATTCAGAATATATGAAGAACTCAAATAATGTAGACACCAATAAGCCAATTAACCCAATTGAGAAAATGGAGTGCTGAACTCATAAGTGCCATTACCCACTGGGCTATTTTGCTGACCCTGTTTTGTTTTGCTTTTCAGAAATCAAGTTTTTATAACACAGAACATATTCTTAAAATATATTACATTGAAATTTAACCATTGTAGGTTTTCAAATAATTGATGCAAACCATTATTACTGCCTCATTACTATTCATGCTTTATTAAGATTTCAAGTCATACTACATTTAAATATTGCTAAAGAAAATTGTCATCTATGTATACTTTGATTTCTTAATTTTCATTGATGACCTACATTTGTTGTATGTTATGTTCTACATCCTGTCATTTCAAATGTTGTATTTAGATAATGAAATGATTAAGGTAAATAGCCATTCAAGTATAAATTTGGTTTTTTACTTACAATCGAGTTGTAAAAATATGTGTTTTCCATAGATTTTTCTGTGAAGTTTCATATAGCCAATAATTTCAGGACCCATAGCCCTTCACATAAGTATGTGTCTGTTTGTAGAATGGTAGCCATGAAAGAAAAGTAAGTAGCTATACTTATGTTCAAGAACTAGACAACAGAAATTTATATTAATTATGTAACTTTAGGTGCATTTACTTTTGTCTTTTTGTAACTACCTTTGTGATAATGTTCTTAGCTTGAAGAAAGCAAGGAAACACATCAACATGAAATCCGTTTGTCTTCAAACCTCCCCCAAATACCTAAAAGACATGCAAAATACAAATTGGCTAATATTCTTTGTGAATGACAATCATTTCTTCTTTGGTTGTTTCAACAATTTAGGCATTTAATAAGAAATGTGCTATTAAGGATTTGAAGGCACACACTTGACATATTGTTTTACAAAACCTGATATGTAATTAGCTTTAATTGAACTGACCACAAATTCACATTCACCCTATAACCCGTAAAGGCAATGTTAAGGACTTTTTCTTCTAGCCGAATTTAACGATTTAGAAACATATAAACTGGTTCCATTACATAATTCATCAGTATCACTTTTGTATAATATTTATATATTTTTAGAAAATACTTCTTAATCATCTTCTGCCATCCCTTTCCTCACTCGAATCCTACTTAGAACCTTTGCTCTTGCTTCTTTTGAAATCTTGGTATATCTTTCCTAGTCTCTGTTCTCTACAACACTATAAGTGAAGCACAGAATTACTTTTATACACACAAGGACAAAAATTTAGTGTAGGCTTTTCACTTAGTGTAATCTAAATCACTTTTGTTTTATCTAGACTTGAAAATGGCAAAATTATCTACTTGATTTTAAAGAAAGCCATATTTTGATAATGTTGTACAGAAACTTAAATATTAGGAATATCATTCCTTCATTTCTCACATAGTCCATACCATTCATGTTAATTATGTAAAAGAAGGAAGGGATACCAATCCATGTCAATCCATAAGTAATCACCTTAAAAATAAAAAATCTAACATACGAATAATATTCTTCTGTCTCCTTTGGCCTTGATTTTAACCATAATCTTCCTCATGATAGGATTACCTATGAAGAGAGTTGGCCTGAACACATAATCCCAGTTGAGGGTTTTATAGTTTGATTTGTAATGTTCTATGTGGGTGTGGAGAAAAACTAATACCTGCTTTTTATTAACCACATTTTTAAGTTTTGAATTCTTATATTTACCCATTTGATGATAATACAGCATAATCCTTTGGTCATCCTTCTGAGTAGTGATGAGAACCTGTCTGAGCAGATCAATTTGCAAAGCACCAGAAAAGACAATAAGGCCTGGAAACTACCTGGCCTTGTTCTCAGGTATGAAATTAAGTTGATTCTTGCACATAAAATATACTTCTGACCAATATTTTCTAATGGTCATGACATTTTCAAATGAAAAGCCATGAGATATTAAGATGTGTTTGTGTAATAAAGTTGACTTCATTTAATCTGTTCTTCTGTAATGAAAAAAACAACAGCAAAGATGGTAAAGTTACCTAAGAGAGACAGAATTCTGTTTCTAGTTTTCTGAAGAGCTTGCAGATGACCGTAATAATCCCCCTTAACAGGGTTTGGTCTTAATGTAAATTAATTACTTAAAATGAATCCTGTTTCCCCTCCCATCTTTTCCCCTTTCTTCTCTCTTCTCTTATTTTCTATTTTCCTCTCATTTTCTCTCCATACCTCTTCCAACTCATTGTCCCTTCCACTTTCCTCTCATACACACAAGCACACACATTTCATGTCTGGTGCTATGTTTGATAAAACTATCACTGACTCAAAATAGGACAAGTCAAAATTTCAGTTACTACACCTGACAGACTGAATTAATGCTTTTTTCTGCATTAAGTTTGCTCAGTACCCTTGTATTAGCCTAAAAATGCCCAAAGATCATCTAATACAACAAAAGCAACAACTTATTAAAAAAAACAACTTAATAAATGTTGTGAAGAACTCATGCAATTAACTGACTATTATACTTTATATGATAAGAGAAGAGTTACATGAATATGCCTTTACAATGTTTTTAAGTTGATATGCTAAGTAGAACCAAAGTACACCTGCGATATATGTGTTTGTGTGAGTGGAGGGAGGAGTGGGTGTTATTGTGAATGTGCACAGATGTTCCAGAGTTTGTGTGCATACTTTCTACAAAGTATCTGAGATTAGGTTATTTATAAAGAATAAAAGTGTATTTTTCACTATACACTATCATGATCTGGGTAGCCTCAGGTTTCTGGATAATGTTTCTGCCCCTGCTTTGAAATGATTTCTTGAGTTCTAGATCACACAAAAACAAAAGTTTTTCTCTCCTGTTATATTAGAAAGCATAATGGAAATTAAAAAGGGCTGAAACCCCTCCTTAAGAATATTTTATAAATGTTCAGAATCAAACTGTATCTATGGGACCAGAGTTCTCCTAACCAATTCTCAGTCACTTCTGAACATCAAAAAGCCCAGGAATATTGTAAGATTCTGTAAAATTCTATATTAATTTTACAGTATATAAAACATTCAAAACAATTCTCCATTCACCCCTCTCTTTTTCTGGGGTTGTGTAGTTTGGTTGTTTATTCTGTTTTATTTTGTGGTATGGTTTTACTTTGTTTGTTTTAGGGTTGTTTTTGTTGTTATTGCTGTTGTTGTTTTATTTTATTTTTTGATTTTTGAGAAAGAATGGGAGTTTTGTTGGATAAGGATCAGAAGAGAATCTGGGAGAGTTTGGAGTAAGGGAGGAATATGATCAGAATTTATTTAAATATTAACAATGAAAATTAAAATAAAAAAGGAAAACAACAAAAATGAGAATGTAGGTAGATATACTAAAAGTAGAAATGTAATATGAAAAACATGAATTACTGTATATGAACATGTGTTTTTGAGCAGTTTCACAGCTTGGTGAGATGTATGTTGTCTTCACCACAGACTGCATGGAAGTACTTTCACTATGGAGCAGGAAGAGCTTCCATGACAATGTATGATGGTTTTTCCATGCATTGTACACAAATGAGGAAGAGGATACTAAGTCACACCCTACACAAAGGGCATATGTGGAACCATGCTTCTCTATGAAGTGAGAATCATTCTTCATTAGGCTCATGGATGCTGATAAGTCACTGATGTTCCAGTGTATAGCTTCAAGTGCATGACAGTCACCATAATTGGACTCCAGATTTACTAACAGTGATAACAAGAGGACATGAAGTTGGGAAGGAAACAGGACATGAGAGTATTTGAAAGAAATATTTGATGTGACAAATTTGGAGTCAGTAACCAGATGCAAACTAGTTCAAGTGATCTCTCTGTTCTTAAGAGTCTCACCATTCTTCCTTCTCCTTTATTCCTTCTCCCTTTCCACCCTTTAGCCTTCTCCAGACAGACTAAACCCAGCCTTTTATTTACTAAAGTTACATTGTTAAGGCTTTGATCTTTATTAATATTATTTAAAACTTCTTACGTTTACATAAATTCTATGAGTCCCAGATTAATAGTCTCAACACCTGCTTCATTAAAACAGAAACTTCACACAAAGCAAAAAACATATTTCCTAGTAGTTTTTATACAGCCTGTTCTTCATGGGTAGCTGGGCACAAATCTTACAGTTCCCTGGTACAGCAGACAGCAGTCTTTAGTAACTATTTTCATGAACAGACAGGTGACAGACAACTATTGTTAAAATAATTTCTTACAAATTTTTAAAATTTCTACAAGCAAAGCAGCTAGCTCTTTCACTAATATCTCTCTAGGCAATGTCATCTCTAATCCTTCCAGTAGATAGGAGAACAAAGTGTTAACTTTTTATATGCTTATACATCATCTTTTATTTCTCTAATCTTTGCTTGCTCTCTTAGCAATTCCATGGCCTCACATATTCTCCTTTTCATTTCTAGATCCTATATAAGCCTTTCTCCTATAAAAATCATTTGCTTGTTTTCTATATATTCCTTCCTTTCCTAGCCATACCTTTTCTTTTTGAGACCACTTTAATTCTGTACCCTTGATGTCCCCAAGTTCACCCTGGCTAATTAATGCAGCAGTAATTGGACCAGAGGGCACATGTATCTCCTCATAATTCCAAATTTGGAGCCAAGTATGGCAAGTAACTATATTACAGAGGACCATGTAGGTTTTTTATGGTCTCTGTGGTTATGTTGTCTAGATTCTTTCCAATGGCCAAGCAGAAGACCTCTTCCTTTTCCTCCACAGCCTCACAACCACCTCCATTCCTCATTCTGGAAAACCATGTTGTATTAATTTATTACTGTGTGATTAGCTCTGAGTAATGGGGCAACTCAGAAACAAATATAGAAAGCAAAGCAATAGAGACAGTAGATCACTTTCAGGGCAATTTCAGTCATCCGCCCACATGAGAATTGTGTGGCTCAAAGTCCTGGTGATACTCCAGGAGCAAGAGCATGTCATACCTCCCATTTATGCAGCAATGCTGAACACAGTATATGATCAAATTATATTGCATAAATATATGTAAATTTCAAATAATAAATATATAATAAATAATAAAATAAATAAACAATAATAATGAATAAATAAAAATATTGTTTTAAAAATAATTTATAGCACAGGTAGATTAAAATAACGAAAGGAAGAAACACCTACATAGAATGGGATTGTAATTCCAGGTATCTGGGAAGCATATGATGATCTAAGTTTAGGGCTTAGCCATCATTCTGTGACTCTCTCATAGTTAAATAAAAATAAGGGGGCTTAGAAGATAGCTCAATTGGCTCAGTACTTGCACTGCAGATATGATAAACTGTGATTGACCCTCTGAACTCACATGGAATCTGGCATTA
This sequence comes from Apodemus sylvaticus, assembly GCF_947179515.1. Lineage (NCBI taxonomy): Eukaryota > Metazoa > Chordata > Mammalia > Rodentia > Muridae > Apodemus > Apodemus sylvaticus. Next base: position 122,220,847 of record NC_067475.1, on the reverse strand, counting down.
TTCACATTTGTAAATCCATCTTTACATCCAGAAAAATAGACATATTTCTGATATTTACTACAGAGTCTGAATAGTATACTTAATATATCTCAGGACATCAAGAAACCTTTCCCCATAAGAATGCTCAGCCATAAATGCAACATCAATATTGTACATTGCCATGCCAATGCTCAGGGATCATTTTAGATAAGTTGTGGACTGAATATGAGAACAGGAATTTGTGGCTGGTTATAAGGGAATCGTATCTTATTGCAAATCATATCAACTGAGCATATGAACTTATAGCAGTAATAAAATAATGTACAACAATGTTCAAAGCAACCTCAAACTACATGAAATTTCAGCATGGAGAAGGGAATTGGACATGTAATTAAGGCCTACCTGAAAAGATATAGCAGAAAGATGGCTGCTGTGACAGTGAAGTAGTTTCTCAAGAGTGCTGCACAGGTAGGTTTATCATACTCCATAGAAAAGCTGCACATCTGTCACCATATATGCTATACCAACGTCTTGATGTAATGAAAATACTGAGAACACAAAGTTGGGTACACATGAAATGGGGAGAGATAATCAGTGGGTGGAGAGTGAATATGATCAAAACTTGTATGCAATATCTAAAAATTTAACAGAAAAAGTTGTTCAAACTTAAGGGCCAACACCAAACATATCTGGCACACATAAACACACACACACACGCACACACACATGTGAGGGATATCAAATAACACATGATAAGATTGTTTCCCCATTCTAGGGTGAAATAGCATACATAAAATAAGAGGTAAGATATGTAGGGCAGAAGATAGAAAGAAGCAGAGAAAGAAAAATAACGTTGCAAAAACACATTTGTTTAACTTTTGTTTGTATTTTAATAGAATATTTTATTTTTGTAAATTATAAAAAGTCAAGTGTATATTTAACATTACTGACCTAGGGAAAGTATTTTGTAAGCAGAATATCTAACTTATTGTCTGCAATGAATATGAAATGCTGGATCTAGGTGTCCATTCTTAGAATCTGTGAGAGAAAGGTTTAGATTTTAGAGTGTTTGCAATAGGAATGCAGCACCATAATAAGAGCTAAAGATGTGATCATACAGAATATAAAACATACATTTTGGAAAATAAAAGAGAGTGGATGCCTGTGTATGAGGGACTCCAGAAGACCAAGGATTTGACAACACTTGAACTGCAAATTTGAACACTTGTGGTATTTAACCAAGTGCAAAATGCGGGAGAAAGCCATGCTAGACATCAAAACCCTGCATAGAGGCCCAGAGGAGTAAGGGAGAAGGTCATTTTCAAGCATCTATAAATAATCAAAGGTGTAGTGAGAAGAGGGAGGCATAATGGGAAAAGGAATATAAATAAGACAGGCAACAAATTATACCCAACCTTTCCCTGCTTATGAGACTAAGCCACTGAAAGATTTAAAGCTGGGTGTTATGAAAAATTTTCAATCTTAGAAGAACATTCTGGAAGTACCTTGGAGGGTGTGGAATGGGCAAAAACACTGGAGAGGAACTGAAGCTATCTGAAACTTCTCCCAGAAATAGGAAGCCTATTGGCACTGGCGAGATGATTTAGTATACATGCTTCTTGTAAAGCTGGATAATATGAGTTCAATCCTCGAGGCATATATGGCATGAGGAGAGAACTGACTCATGAAGTTGTCCTGTGAACTTTATCTATGCCTGCACTCCCTTGACACAAATAAATCAATTTAATAAAAATTAGATAAATAAAAGAATTATGATAAAGAGATAAGCTTAGGGCAACATGGTGGAATGGAGGAGAGAAGATTTCTGAGTTCCATGTGCACTCTTTTTCACCCGACTTTATAGCTTTAAATTAGATAGGATATACCAATGGACTTGCAAAATTATAAAGCATACATATATTTGGTAAAATGGCATATAAATAAATTACCCCATTTTCATTTACAGTATAAATCAAAATGCAATGTTTTATAATTATAAAGTTAGTGTGTTTTATTTAATATTTTTGACAAATAACAGGGAAGTAAGAAATAAAATTCCCTTTTAATCTCTCTTATGATAAGTCTATGCCTGCTCATAGGGAATGCACCATAACTTGCACAAGACCATAAAATGGGGACAGGATCATGTATTGGGAGAGATAGGAGAGAAGCCCAGTGGTCCAGAAGAATGAATGGAAATATACAGTTGTATGGGGTGGGGGAGTGAGGGAAACCCCTAGAAAATTTCAGAGACCTGGAATGTGAGAAGCTCTCAGAACTCAATGGGAATGACCTTAGCCTAAGTGCCCAACAGTGGGGAAATGAACCTGAAGAGACCACCTTCAGTAGATAGGCGTGGCCAAAAGAGGAGCAATGAGGTTAGCAATCTAACTTCAAAATTTTTGACTCAGAACTATTTCTATCTAATAGAAATGTAGAGATAAAAAAATGGAATGTGGATTGAAGGAAAACATTCAAGTGGCCTACCAAACTGGGGATCCAATCCATAGGTGGTCACCAAACCCTGACACTATTACTGAGGCCTTGTTGTACTTGTAGACAGGAGCCTAATGTGACTGTCCTCTCAAAGGCTTTCCCATCAGCTGACTGGAACAGATACAGTTATTTACAATCAACCATCGGACTGAAGTCAGGACCCCTATGGTTGGATTAAAGAAAGGATTGAAGGAACTGAAAGAGATGGCAATCCCATAGAAAGACAGTATCAACTATCCTGAAAGATTGGAAACTTCCAAAGACCAAGACACCAATCAAAGGGCATCTGTGGGCTTGTCTGTGTACCACAACACATATGTAGAAGTGGACTGCCTTGTCTGTCTTCAGTCGGAGAGGATACACCTAATTATGTAGAGAATTGATCCCTGAGGGAAGGAGGAGATGGTTGGCTAGGGGAATGGGTGGGGGAGTAGGTGAGGGTGGTGGGTGAAGAAGCACCCTCTCAGAGACAAAGAGGAGGGGTGATAGGATGAAAAAATCTTGGTAGAGCAGGAAGATGGAAATATTTGGAATGGAAATAAATAAAACAATTTAAAAATATTTATGTTATTTATATATATATGTGTGTGTGATTGAGTTTATACACACACACAGACACACACATCTCCAGAAAGCTGGGAGGGCTAGATGAATGTGTGTGTGTGTGTGTGTGTGTGTGTGTGTGTGTGTGTGTGCGCACGTGTGTGTGTGTGTGTGTGCGTGTGCGTGTGCATGTGCGTGTGCGTGCGCGTGCGTGTGCATGTGCGTGTGCGTGTGCGTGTGTGTGTGTGTTCATTGAAGCAAAAAAAAAAAAGATGTCTAATACCCTGGAAATAAAGTAATGAATAGTGATGAGATGCCATGTAGGTGCTGGGAGCAAAACCTCATTCCTCTGCTAGAGTAACAAGTATTCTTAACCACTGAGGCATCTTTCTTGCCCTTTAACATTACTTTAATATTCTTCATTTATCACTGCTCCTACATTATAAATCTCCATAGTCTTTTCAGTTTTGCTTTGTTCACCCATATCCACTATTTATCTTTTTCAGAGAATATGTTTTTTGTTTGTTTATTTTTTTATTTATTTTCTATATTCTTTGCTTACATTTAAAAGCTTTCCCCTTTCCCAGTCCCCCCCCCATATGTCCCATATGTCCTCTTCTCTCCTATCTATTCCCCTCCCTTTTCTCAGTCCTGGTACTCCCCTACAATGCTGGATCAAGCCTTTCCAGAATTAGGGCCATCTTCTTCCTTCTTCATGGGAATTATTTGATATACTAATTGTTTCTTCAGGATTCAGAGCTTCAGGGCTAATTAACATCCACTTATCAATGATTGCATTCCATGTGTATTCTTTTGTGATTTTTTTACCTCGCTTAGGATGATATTTTCCAGTTCCAGCCATTTGCCTAAAAAATTCATGAATTCATTGTTTTTAATTGCTAAATAGTATTCAATTGTGTATATATACCACATTTTCTGTATCCATTCCTCCACTGAGGGATATCTGGGTTCTTTCCAGCTTCTGGCTATTATAAATAAGGCTGATACTAACAGAGTGGGGCATGTGTGCTTATTGCATGCTGGGGAATTCTCTGGGTATATGCCCAGGAGAGGTATAGCAGGGTCCTCTGGAAGTGTCATGTCCAGTTTTCTTAGGAACCACCAGACTGATTTTCAGAGTGGTTGTAGCATCTTACAATTCCACCAGCAGTGAAGGAGTGTGCCTCTTCCTCCACATCCTCCCCAACACCTGCTTTCTCCTGAGTTTTTAACCTTAGCCATTCTGACTGGTGTGAGGTGAAATATCAGGTTGTTTTGATAGGCATTTCCTTATTGGCTAATGATGTTGAGCATTTCTTCAGGTGCTTCTTGGCCATCCAAATTTCTTCAGGCAAAAATTCTTTGTTTAGGTCTGGATCCCATTTTTTAATAGGGTTATTTGGTTCCCTGGGGTCTAATTTCTTGAGTTCTTTGTATATATTGGATATTCCTCTATCAGATGTAGGGTTGGTGAAGATCTTTTCCCAATTTGTTGGATGCCATTTTGTCCTTTTGACAGTGTCCTTTGCCTTACAGAAACTTTATAATTTTATGAGATCCCATTTGTCAATTCTTGATCTTAGAACATAAGCTATTGGTGTTCTGTTCAGGAAGTTTTCCCCTGTGCCTATGTCCTTAAGGGTTTTCCTCAGTTTCTTTTCTATTAGTTTCAGTGTGTCTGGTTTTATGTGGAGGTCCTTGATCCACTTGGAGTTGAGCTTAGTACAAAGAGATAAGAATGGATCAATTCGCATTCTCCTGCATGCTGACCTCCAGTTGAACCAGTACCATTTGTTGAAAAGGCTATCTTTTTTCCACTGGATGTTTTCCACTCCTTTGTCGAAGATCAAGTGACCATAGGTGTGTGGATTCATTTCTGGGTTTTCAATTCTATTCCATTGGTCCACTTGCCTGTCCCTGTGCCAATACCATGCAGTTTTTTTTCTTGTTTTTTTTTTATTCGTTATATTTTTTATTTACATTTCAAATGATTTCCCCTTTTCTGGCTGCTGCCCCCGAAAGTCCTATAAGCTCCATTCCCTCCCTCTGTTCTATCACCAACCCCTTTCCACTTCCCTGTTCTGATTTGCCCTATGCTGCTACACTGGGTCTTTACAGAACAAGTGGCCTCTGTTCTTCTTGTACCTCATTTGATGTGTTGATTATGTTTTGGGTATTCCCGATTTCTAGGTTAATATCCACTTATTAGTGAGTGCCGGCCATGATTGATCTTTTGAGACAAGGTTACCTCACTTAGTATGATGTTCTCCAACTCCATCCATTTGCCTAATTATTTCATGAATTCATTGTTTTTAATGGCGGACTAGTAAACGATTGTGTATATATACCATTTTTTTTTGCATCCATTCTTTTGTTGAGGAATACCTGGGTTCTTTCCAGCTTCTGGCTATTATAAATAGGACTGCTATGAACATAGTGGAGCATGTATCCTTATTACATGCTGGGGAATCCTCTGGGTATATGCCCAGGAGAGGTATAGCAGGATCTTCCAGAAGTGAGGTGCCCAATTTTCTGAGGAACCGCCAGACTGATTTCCAAAGTGCAACCCCACCAGTAGTGGAGGAGTGTTCCTCTTTCTCCACACCCTAGCCAAAACCTGCTGTCTCCTGAATTTTTAATCTTAGCCATTCTGACTGGTTTAAGGTGAAATCTCAGGGTTGTTTTCATTTGCATTTCCCTAATGACTAATGAAGTTGAGCATTTTTTAAGATGCTTCTCTGCCATCTGAAGTTCTTCAGGTTAAAAATTCTTTGTTTTACTCTGTACCCCATTTTTAATAGGGTTGTTTGGTTTTCTGGGGTCTAACTTCTTGAGTTCTTTGTATATATTGGATATTAGCCCTCTATCTGACATAGGGTTGATGAAGATCTTTTCCCAATTTGTTGGTTGCCGATTTGTCCATTTGATGGTGTCCTTTGCCTTACAGAAACTTTGTAATTTTTTGAGGTCTCATTTGTCAGTTCTTGATCTTAGAGCATATGCTATTGGTGATCTGTTCAGAAACTTTCTCCCTGTACCAATATCCTCAAGGGTCTTCCCCAGTTTCTTTTCTATCAGCTTCAGAGTGTCTGGCTTTATGTGGAGGTCCTTGATCCATTTGGATTTGAGCTTAGTACAAGGAGACAAGGATGGATCAATTCGCATTCTTCTGCATGCTGACCTCCAGTTGAACCAGCACCATTTCTTGAAAACAAAAAACCCAGGATAGCTAAAACTATTCTCAGCAACAAAAGAAAATCTGGGGGAATCAGTATCCCTGACCTCAAGCAATACTACAGAGCAATAGTGTTAAAAACTGCATGGTATTGGTACAGTGACAGGCAGGAGGATCAATGGAACAGGATTGAAGATCCAGAAATGAACCCACACACCTATGGCCACTTGATCCTCGACAAAGAGGCTGAAAACATACAATGGAAAAAAGATAGCCTTTTCAACAAATGGTACTGGTTCAACTGGAGGGCAGCATGCAGAAGAATGTGAATTGATCCATCCTTGTCTCCTTGTACTAAGCTCAAATCCAAATGGATCAAGGACCTCCACATAAAGCCAGATACTCTGAAGCTAATAGAAAAGAAACTGGGGAAGACGCTTGAGGACATCGGTACAGGGAGAAAGTTTCTGAACAGAACACCAATAGCGTATGCTCTAAGAGCAAGAATTGACAAATGGGACCTCATAAAATTACAAAGTTTCTGTAAGGCAAAGGACACCATCAAGAGGACAAATCGACAACCAACAAATTGGGAAAAGATCTTCACCAATCCTACATCAGATAGAGGGCTAATATCCAATATATATAAAGAACTCAAGAAGTTAGACTCCAGAAAACCAAACAACCCTATTAAAAAATGGGGTACAGAGTTAAACAAAGAATTCTCACCTGAAGAACTTCAGATGGCGGAGAAGCATCTTAAAAAATGCTCAACTTCATTAGTCATTAGGGAAATGCAAATCAAAATAACCCTGAGATTTCATCTTACACCAGTCAGAATGGCTAAGATTAAAAATTCAGGAGACAGCAGGTGTTGGAGAGGGTGTGGAGAAAGAGGAACACTCCTCCACTGCTGGTGGGGTTGCAAATGGGTACAACCACTCTGGAAATCAGTCTGGCGGTTCCTCCGAAAACTGGGCACCTCACTTCCAGAAGATCCTGCTATACCACTCCTTGGCATATACCCAGAGGATTCCCCACCATGTAATAAGGATACATGCTCTACTATGTTCATAGCAGCCCTATTTATAATTGCCAGATGCTGGAAAGAACCCAAGTATCCCTCAACAGAAGAGTGGATGCAAAAAACGTGGTATATCTACACAATGGAGTACTATTCAGCCATTAGAAACAATGAATTCATGAAATTCTTAGGCAAATGGATGGAGCTAGAGAACATCATACTAAGTGAGGTAACCCAGACTCAAAAGGTGAATCATGGTATGCACTCACTAATAAGTGGTTATTAACCTAGAAAACTGGAATACCCAAAACATAATCCACACATTAAATGAGGTACAAGGAGAAAGGAGGAGTGGCCCCTGGTTCTGGAAAGACTCAGTGAAACAGTATTCGGCAAAACCAGAACGGGGAAGTGGGAAGGGGTGGGTGGGAGGACGGGAAGAGAAGGGGACTTACGGGACTTTCGGGGAGTGGGGGGCTAGAAAAGGGGAAATCATTTGAAATGTAAATAAATTATATCGAATAAAAAAAAGGCTATCTTTTTTCCATTGATGTTTTCTGCCCCTTTGTTGAGGATCAAGTAGTCATAGGTGTGTGGGTTCATTTCTGGACCTTCAATCCTGTTCCATTGATCTGCCTGCCTGTCACTGTACCAATACCTAGCAGTTTTTAACACTATTGCTCTGTAGTATTGCTTGAGGTGAGTGATACTGATTCCCCCACAATTTCTTTGGTTGTTGAGAATAGTTTTAGCTATCCCGGGATTTTTGTTATTCCAGATGAATTTGAGGATTGCTCTTTCCAACTCTATGAAGAATTGAGTTGGGATTTTGATGTGTATTGCATTGAATATGCATATTGCTTTTGGCAAAATTGCCATTTTAACTATATTAATCCTGCTGATCCATGAGCATAGGAGGTTTTTCCATTTTTTGAAGTCTTCTTCCATTTCCTTCTTCAGAGTCTTGAAGTTCTTGTCATACAGATCTTTCACATGTTTGGTAAGAGTCATCCCCAAGGTACTTTATACTGTTTGTGGCTATTGTGAAGGGTGTCATTTCCCTAATTTATTTCTCAGCCTTCTCATCCTCAGGCTACTGATTTGCTTGAGTTGATTTTATAACCTGCCACTTTGCTGAAGTTGTTTATCAGCTGTAGGAGTTCTCTAGTGGAGTTTTTTGGGTCACTTAGGTAGACTATCATATCATCTGCAAATAATGATATTTTGATTTCTTCCTTTCCATTTTGTATCCCTTTGACCTCCTTATGTTGTCTATTTGCCTGAGCTAGTACTTCAAGTACAATATTGAAAAGATAAGGAGAAAGTGGGCTGCCCTGGCTAGTCCCTGATTTTAGTGGGATTACTTCAAGTTTCTCTCCATTTAGTTTGATGCTGGCTACCGGTTTGCTGTATATTGCTTTTTCTATGTTTAGGTATGGGCCTTGAATTCCTGTTCTTTCCAAGATTTTAAGCATGAAAGGATGCTGAATATTGTTAAATGCTTTTTCAGCATCCAATGAAATGACCAAGATCTGACAAAGAAAGAGAACTTCAGACCAATTTCCCTTATGAACATCGATGCAAAAATATTCAATAAAATTCTTGCCAACCGAATCCAAGAACACATCAAAACGATCATCCACCATGATCAAGTAGGCTTTATCCCAGGGAAGCAGGGTTGGTTCAATATACGGAAATCCATCAATGCAATCCACTACATAAACAAACTCAAAGAAAAAAAACCACATGGTCAGAGAATATGTTCTTAAAGAATTATTACAAACTATGAAAGGAATTATCACTAGCATGTTACCTAGGAATTTAAAAGTTACATTCATTACTTTAAAGCATTTACAATGGATTAAGCAGAGTGTAGGATTTTACTTATCAGGAGGTGGTGAGGAAAGCTTGATCTCCCTCCTCATTAACCTTATTATATAGCATGTAATATAATGAGGTATGTTTATAGACAGAGACAGGTATAGAGATGTAGACAAAGAGAAAAGTAAAAAAAGCAAAGAAAGGAAAGGGAAAGAACTAAAAAGATAAAATAAAACAGAGGGTATTATCCATTCTATAAATGATAGAATGAGAACTTGATATTAAGGAAGTGATGTCATCCTTTATGGAGGAAACAAACTCACACCATAGCATCTTCAGGAAGACTGACATGAAATGGTTTTGGTTTGAGATTTAAGGGCTGAGACAAATTCTCCTTTGGGGTAAGTGATTTATTTAAAGTATCATCAGCACTGTAGACACTCTCCTGATGTTTAGTTAGAATCTTTTCATATTGATTTCAGAGTGAGGGGGATGGGGGGAGGCTGTTTCTGTGGCTTGTTATTGAAGCATACTCTACATTGTTTGTTTACAATCACTGAATAATTCATGAGGATGTGGAAGAAAAATCTCGAAAAAATTAATTAATATGTGTTAGTTCTGGGTCTGGAAAATCAAATGCTTTAGATATTGGATCAGCCATATTTCAACCAAAATGAAAATGTTTTATGAAATGGAGTGACTTTGGCTAACAACTTATAATAGCAGGAAGAAAAGATTTTCAAAATATGCAAGAACTGTATTGAATATTCCAATGAAGAATAGAAAAAAGCTATTTCTGGGAAACAGTTACATTTATCTTGAAAACAGATAGCAGAGAGACAAATACTGGGAGAGTCACTGATGTTATGTGTCATAGTGTTACACTAAAGGAAGGACTCTGGGCTATGATTCATCTAGAGATTTCAAAGTACCCTATAGACTAATCTCTACTTCAAGAATATCTTAATTAGAATGCTATTAGCAGTTACTATCACATCTGCAAATATAGGGGATATGATCCGTTTTTCTAAAGAAAAAGTAGAAAAGTGTTATTTTTATAATTGAATAAAAGTTATTGATATAAGGGAATATCTTCTGATGAGATTTGTAGAGAGGAATTGTGCTAACTGTAAATGAATTAATCAACTTTAAATACTTACATAAGGGGAGCATTTTTAATTGATAACAGAATTTTTGTCAAAGTGGATTGGTTTCATACTGTTGCAGACCAGGAAAGGAAACAGAAGAACTAATATGGAAAAGCCAGGGTGAAGGACTGCATATCTATATGTCAACCTTCATCACCAACACATCTCGCACAGGGCTTAAATGTTACTGGTAACATTTCAAGCTTATAATTACAGGGCCAAAGAGAAGAATCAGTCACATTGTATGCAAGTAAATTGTACATCATCCTAGAATCAGAGATACTTCAACAACAATGCAAAGGTCAAAAGAAATATGATAAAAAAAAGTCGTAGTGTCTGATGATGTTAAGAGATATTTTATCTGCTTTATGTCTCTTAAATGCTTTTCAAATACTAAAATATGCATTAGAAAATCAAACATCATCTTTGTTGAGAGCTAAGGCAGTTGGAATTTTTAAAATCATCTCAAGTGGGAATAAACGTTGAACTTATTTACTTAGTGAAACTGATTGTGGTATGTGACCATTTAGTTATTTATAGCTCTGTTCTTGATTAAACAACAACTTTTGTTTCATTTATACTGCTACTTGCCATCAATCATTGTTAAAAATGTAGAAACAATAAGTACCAAGGAGGTAAAACAAGACAATAGTAAGATGAATAAATGTTTCCAAATTCAAATATTCATATCTTATAATTTAAGCTAGGAAATTATTTTAATATGATTTCAAAATATTTGACTACTGCTCATCACTTCATTTTTTGCACAGATGTCTAATTCATAACATGGGTTCAAAATCAGATCAATTGATTCTCAATAAGAGAATTGTGTGTATATTATCATTCCTTTTACATTTAATTACATGTCTTGACATTTATTTTGTTATAATGTTCATCTTTTCCTCTTGCCCTATTATTTTTTTACTTCAGTTTTAATCCCTTATTTCAACAATTTTATACAAAACAATATGGTGTTTCTGTTTACAAATCTAAGCCATTACAATGTATTTTTTCCATACTTCATCCATACAATATAACTTGGAGAAACCTGCCATGATGTAGCCTCCAGTGTTCTTCTGTTGTTTGAGTAGACTCTGCTTACTATTAAGTCACTTGCCAAACTAATAGACAAAAGTATTCCTGTCTATCTGGATACTCATTGTTGATAAATTTAGTCTAGCTAAGACCAAAATCATTATCAGGAGCAGAAAAGATTTGGAAGAGCCCTGTTACCGTGTAGATCCTAGGCAGTCTTCACATTCTCCATCTTCCTTGAGGTATACTACCCATGTGACTGAAACCACGTGTATAACCCCTAGCAGACATACTAATATGGTAATGATTTAATTTCTTTTGATTTTCTGACCATAGAACCCATAAGAGATACAACTCTGTAAATCAGTCTGAAAGTTCCTTAGAAAGTTTGACATAACATTGCCTGAGGACCCAGCTATACCACTGCTGGGCATATACTGAAAAGATTCTCCATCATATAACAAAGACACATGCCCCACTATTTTAATAGAAGCCTTATTTATAACAGCCAGAAGCTAGAAAGAAGCCAGATGTCCTACAGCAGAGGAATAGATACAGAAAATGTGGTACATTTACCCAATGGAGTACTACTCAGCTACTAAAAACAATGAATTCATAAAATTCTTGCTTATTTTATTCGATATATATATACGTATATATATATATATATATATATATATATATATATATATATATATACGTATATATATATATTATATTTCAAATGTTTTCCGCTTTCCTGGCTCATCACTTCCCAAAAGTCCCATAAGCCCTCTTCCCTCCTCCTGTCCCCCGATCCACCCCTTCCCACTTCCCTGTTCTGGTATTGCCCTATACTGCTACACTGAGTCTTTCCAGAACCAGGGACCACTCCTCTGTTCTTCTTGTACCTCATTTGGTGTGTGGATTATGTTTCGGGTATTCCAATTTTCTAAGCTAATATCCACTTATTAGTGAGTGCATACCATGATTGATCTTTTGAGTCTGGGTTACCTCACTTAGTATGATGTTCTCCAGCTTCATCCATTTGCCTAAGAATTTCATGAATTCATTGTTTCTAATGGCTGAATAGTACTCCATTGTGCATATATACCACATTTTTTGTATCCATTCCTCCATTGAGGGACACCTGGTTTCTTTCCAGCTTTAGACCCTTCAGGACATGGGCACAGGGGGAAAGTTGGTAAACAGAACACCAATAGCTTATGCTCTAAGATCAAGAATTGACAAATGGGACCTCATAAAATTGCAAAGTTTCTGTAAGGCAAAGGACACAATCAGAAGGACAAATCGTCAACCAACAAATTGGGAAAAGGTCTTTACCAACCCTACATCTGTCAGAGGGCTAATAGCCAATATATACAAAGAACTCAAGAAGTTAGACCCCGGAAAACCTAATAACCCTATTAAAAATGGGGTACAGAGCTAAACAAAGAATATTCACCTGAAGAACTTAACATGGCTGAGAAGCATCTTAAAAAATGTTCAGCATCATTAGTCATTAGGGAAATGCAAATTAAAACAACCCTGAGATATCACTTCATACCAGTCAGAATGGCCAAGATCAAAAACTCAGGAGAAGACTGGTGCTGGAGAGGATGTAGAGAAAGATGAACATTCCTCCATTGCTGCTGGAGCTGCAAATTGGTACAACCACTCTGGAAATCAGTCTGGCAGTTCCTCAAAAAACTGGGCTCATCACTTCCGGAGGACCCTGCTATACCACTCCTGGGCATAAATCCAGAGGATTCTCCAGCACGTAATAAGGATATATGCTCCACTATGTTCATAGCAGTCCTATTTATAATAGTTAGAAGCTGGAAAATTCTTGTTTTATTGGATATTTTCTTTACTTACATTTCAAATGTTATCCCCTTTCCAGCTCCCCCCCCCCACCTCCTGGAAATTTCTTATTCCATCCACCCTCCCCCTAAATCTATGACGGTGTTTCTGCACTCACCACACTCCTATCTTCCCACCCTAGACTCCTCTAGGCTGGGGCATCTATTGTGCCTTCATAGGACATAGACCCTCTCCTCCCATTGATGCCTGACAAGGCAATCATCTGCTACATATGCAGCTTGGAGCCATGTGCATTTTTTTTTAAATTTTATCCAATATACTTTTTATTTACATTTCAAATGATTTCCCCTTTTCTGGTATCCCACTCCCCTTAAGTCACATAAGCCCCCTTCCCTCCCTCTGTTCTCCCACCCATCCCTTCCCACTTCCCTGTCCTGGGTCCTGGTTTTATCTTATACTGCTACACTGAGTCTTTCCAGAACTAAAGGCCACTCCTCCCTTCTTCTTGTACCTCATTTGATGTGTGGATTATGTTTTTGGTATTTCAGTTTTCCAGGCTAATATCCACTTAATTGATGGCTTCATCCCTGGGAATTCTGGGGCCGCGGTTTGGTTCTTCCTATGAGGTTGAAAACTCCTTCGGGTCATTTAGTCCCTCCTCTGACTCCTCCATTGGGGATCCTGAGCTCAGTCCAATGGTTTACTGTGAGAATCTGTCTCTGTATTTGCAAGGCTCTGGCATGGCCTCTCACAAGACAGCCATATCAGACTCCTTTCAGCAAGCATTTCTTGGCATCCACAACAGTGTCATGGCTTGGTGACTGTATATAGGATGAATCCCCAGTTAGCACAGCCTCTGCATGGCCTTTCCTTTAGTCTACTCTCTACACTTTATTTCCATATTTGCTCCAGTGAGCATTTTGTTCACCTTCTCCAATGAACCAAAGCACCCACACTTTGGTCTTCCTTCTTGAGCTTCACATTGTCTGTGAACTTAATCTTGGCTATTCCAAGATACTGGGCTAATATCCACTGATCAGTGAGTACATATCACATATGTTCTTTTGTGATTGGGTTAACAAACTCAAGATGATATTTTCAAGATGATATAACCTGAGAATTTCATGAATTCATCATTTTTATTAGATACATAGTATTCTATTATATAAATAAATATACCACACTGTCTGTATTTATTCCTCTGTTGAAGGACATCTGGGTTATTTCCAGCTTCTGGCAATCATAAATAAGGCTGCTATGAACATTTTGGAGCATGTTTCTTTATTACATGTTGGAGCATCATCTGGGTATATGCCTAGGAGAGGTGTAGCTGGGTCCTCAGGTAATCCTGCCCAATATTCTGAGGAGGTGCCATACTGACTTCCAGAGTGGTTGTACCAGGTTGCAATCCCACCAGCACTGGAGAAGTGTTCCTCTTTCTCCACATCCTTGCTAGCATCTACTGTCATCTGAGTTATTGATCTTAGCAATTCTGACTGGTGTGAGGTGAACTCTCAGGGTTCTTTTGATTTGTATTTCCCTCATAACTAAGAATGTTGAACATTTCTTTAGGTGCTCCTTGGCCATTCGATATTCCTCACTTGAAAGTTCTTTGTTGCTGGGCAGTGGTGGCACAAACCTGTAATCCCAGCACTCTGGGAGGCAAAGGTAGGCAGATTTCTGAGTTTGAGACCAGCCTGGTCTACAGAGTGAGTTCCAGGACAGACAGGGCTATACAGAGAAACCCTGTCTTGAAAAAAAAAGCCAAAAAATTAAAAAAGAAAAAAAGAAGGAAAGAAAGTTCTTTGTTTAGGTCTATAAAATGGGGATTTTTAAATAGCTTTATCTGATTTTCTGGAATATCACTTCTTGAGTTCTTTGTATACATTGGATATTAGCCCTATATCAGATGGAGAATTGGTAAAGATCTTTTCCCAATCTGTTGGTTACCATTTTGTCCTATTGACAGTGTTTATAGCTCTAAGTGCCTCCAAAACAAAACTGGAGAGAGCTACACTAGCAGCTTGACAGCACACCTGAAAGCTCAACGTCAAAAGTAAGCAAATACACCCAAGAGGAATAAACAGCAGGAAATTTTCAAACTCAGGATTGAAATCAACCAAATATAAACAAAAAGAACTATGTAAAGAACCAACAAAATCAGGAGCTGGTTGTTTTAGAAAATCAGCAAGATAGATAAACCCTTAGCAAGACTAACAGAGAGCATAGCGACAGTATCCAAATTTATAAAATCAGAAATGAAAAGGGAAACATAGCAATGGAAACTATGGAAATTCAAAAAATCCATCAGAACCTACTAAAAAAGCTTATACTCAACAAAATTGTAAAATTAGATGAAATGGACATTTGTCTAGAAACATATTAGGTGCCAAATTTAAAACAGGATCAGATAAACCATCTAAATAGTCCCATAACTCCTAAAGAAATAGAAGCAGTCATTAATAGTCTCCCAAGCAAAAAAAAAAAATCCCAGGACCAGATGGGTTTAGTGGAGAATCCCATCAGACCTTCAAAGAAGACCTAATAGCAACACTCTACAAAATATTCCACAAAATAGAAACAAAAGGACCACTACTCAATTCATTCTATGAAGCCATATTTATGTTTATACTTAAACCACACAAAGACCAAAGAAAGAAAGAACTTCAGATGAATTTCCCTTATGAACATTGATGCAAAAATACTCAATAAAATTCTTGCCAATCAAATCGAAATGATCATTCACCATAATTAAGTAGGGTTCATCCTAGGGATGCAGGGATGTTTCAATATACAGAATTCAGGAAATTCTTAGGCAAATGGATGGAACTAAAAAACATTATCTTTAGTGAGGTAACCCAGTCACAAAAGCACACATATGGTATGCACTTACTGATAAATGGATGTTAGCACAAAAGCACAGAGTACCCAAGGAACAATTCACAGACTACATAAAGCTCAAGAAGGAAGACCAAATTGTGAGTGGTTTGGTTCTTCTTATAAAGGGTAACAAAATATTCATGGAAACAAATATGGAGACCATGTGTAGAGCAAATACTGAAGGAAAGGTCATCCAGACACTGCTCCACCTGGCGATCCATCCCATATACAGTCACCAAATCCAAACACTATTGAGGATACCAAGAAATACTTGCTGAAAGGAGCCTGATAAAGGTGTCTCCTGAGCCTGACAAATAGAGAGGGAGATGCCCACAGCCAACCATTGGAATGAGCATGGGGTCTGCAATGGAGGAGTTAGAGAAAGGACTGAAAGAGCTGAAAGGGTTTGCAGACCCCATAAGAAGAACATTATCAACCAACCAGAAAACCTCCTCTTCACAGAGCTCCCAGGGACTAATCAACCAACCAAGGAATACACATGGAGGCACCCATGGCTCCAGCTGCACATGTAGCAGAGGATTGATGTGTCTGATATCAGATATTTGGGGCTGGAGAGGAAGTAATGGGTGGGTGGTTGGGGGAGCACCCTCATAAAATCAGGGAAAGTGAGATGGAATAGGGGATTTCCCCAGGGGTAGGACCGGGAAAGGGATTAACATTTGAAATATAAATAAAGAAAATATCAAACAAAAAGAAGTGTGTGGTAATATAAAGTTGATTTCAAAGCTTGTTGTTAAGGTCACAAATAGTAAAGCTTTTCATATTCATCTCTTCTGAATATAATTGGAATACATTATTAGTATGTTCAAAAAGGACATTCTGGAGCATACAATATACCTGAAATACACATAATCCAATTATCATGGCTCAGAGGATTGCAAAGAGACTGTGCATTCTAGCTTGGCATTCAAGGAATACATCTTCTACCTCTGCAGTTTATATGAGGTAAAATGAAGTGAGGAAGAGAGTAAATTCATGTTTCCTTTGCCTCTATTAATCCCATTGTACTTGCCACGTGATAGAAATTTGTAGAAACTAGTTTGTGCTCAGCTACTGTGCCTAAGAAGGCCCAAGGAAAATGTTAACAGCAGCAATATTCTGCCATTCCTCATAAATCCAGTCTTTTGTCTCTGCCCCAAAAGTATGGAGATTTGTATCAACACCTATGAGTAGTTATAGTCTGGTTGGTTTTTGCACTTCTATCATAGTTGCTGTTCCTACTTGTCTTAGAAAGACAAAAACAGTAATTATTGCAGATTTGTTTTTTTTTTTAACTTGGCATGTGTGTGTGTGTGTGTGTGTGTGTGTGTGTGTGTGTGTGTGTGTGTGTTAGATAATAGCCTGCATGCACATGACTACATATACTACCTTCTTGACTATGTCAAACCAAAGCTAATTGATTTGAAATGTTTCTTTTCCACTTCTTTATGACAATAGAAGTTCATGGCTAGATACTATAGCACTCAGAGACAATACACAGATTTCTATATTGGAAAGACAATAATTATATTTTCATCATTTTATTTGAGGGTTTCATAACATGAGAAATCTCAGTTATCTCTTAATGATACTTTCAAATTTGATATCTCCAGCTAGTTTCCTTCAGTGGACAACACTTTCCCTAAGGACTATCTCCCTGTACTGTACCTCTTTAAATTCCAGGGCCTATTTGAAAAGTATATTCCCTAGCTTGCTTCACTGGACTGGCACATTCTCAATTAGTAATAGACAATGGCCATCTGGTTTTAAAAGAATGATATTGTCTCTTGTGTGTTATAAGATGATTCATCAACTTAAATGGAGAAGAGGGAAGAAAGGATAAAGACATTTGATCAAGTAAATTGCTAGTGCCATAAAACAAAGTGACAATTTCTCATTTTGCTATATTATTTTTTCCAAAAATAATTTGAAGTTCTCAGAACCATGATAACTATGTATAAATGCCTGAAAAAATAATGTATTCACTAGCTATGTTCTATCTCTATCATTCAAGGCTCATGCTTGAAATCTCTAATATTGGTTCATGAAAGTATTCTTATTATATGTATCATAGGAATAGTCTACTAATCATGTGCTAGAGATATAGAAAGAGTTTCAGGTCAAAAACTCAGAAGACAGGAGGTGTTGGCGAGGATGTGGAGAAAGAGGAACTCTCCTCCACTGCTGGTGGGGCTGTAAGATGGTACAACCACTATGGAAATCAGTCTGGAGGTTCCTCAGAAAACTGGACATGAGACTTACAGAGGACCCTGCTATAACTCTCCTGGGCATATACCCAAAGGATTCCCCGGCATGCAGTAAAGACACATGCTCCATTATGTTCATAGCAGCTTTATTTATAATAGCCAGAAGATGGAAAGAAGCAAGATGCCCCTCAAAGGAGGAATGGATACAGAAAATGTGGTATATTTACACAATGGAATACTACTCAGCAATTAGAAACAATGAATTCACAAAATTTTTAGGCAAATGGTTTGATCTGGAAATTATCATCCTAAGTGAGGTAACCCAATCACAAAAGAATACACATGGAATGAAATCTCTGATATGTGGATATTAATTTGCCCAGAAGCCCTGAATACCCAAGGTACAAATTGCATAACAAATGACACCCATGAAGAAATATGGAGAGGGTCCTGATCCTGGAAAGGATTGATCTAACATTGGAGGGGAATATAAGGACAGAGAAAAAGGAGGGAGGTGATTGGAGAAGGAATGGAGAGAAGAAGGTTTATGGGACATATGGGGAGGGGCGATCCGGAAAAGGGGAAATCATTTGGAATGTAAAAAAAGAATATAGAAAATTAAAAAAAAAAAGAAAAAAAAAGGAAGAGTTTTAAAGGAGGAACAACCAGGAAGCTGTCTCAGCTTAGACAAATATGTTATATATCCACATATATTTGGATTTAAATTTTTAAATCAAGTATACCCAAAATACAATCCATATTAATGTATTTCAGGGGCCACATTCATATAGATATCCCTCAGACATGCAAATAAAATACATAGTTAAGGTTGATGAGGGAGCAGACTGGATTGGAAAGATCAATGAGAGATGGGAAGAGAATAGGGGCACAAGACAGGATTATGGGAAGAGTCAGATAAAATTAAAAGACATTTGAGATACTATGAAATCATAATACAATAAAAGCTTTCTAAACCTATACATATATCAATGTGATCAAAATAATATTGCCAAATAGTGTGGGAGACAGGGAACAAACTTGACATCTTTTGCCACCAAATGAAGCTTCCATCACCAGAACTGAATTACATCTAATAGAATAGTTTGCCCAAAGAGCTCCTTGGAAATCTCCAGACACCCCAGGATTTCATTCTTAATAGTGGAATAATTGTTGAATAAAGTGAACACACAATCTTTGTCTCTCTGTCTCTGTCAGTCTGTCTATCTGTCTCTTTCTATGTGTGTGTATGTGTGTTATATTGTAGTGCCACAATAAAAATGAAAAATATATTTCTCATATGCTACTGACTTTTTTCTCTTGCACAAACTGATGAATGTGATTGTAGAATATTGAAATGGTGGCATATTATTTTAAAAATATCTATAGACCATCAATAGTTTGTTATTACTTCAGTTCTCCCTATTTTTGGTTTTGTTTCCTGTGCCTTTTGAGTCCCATTTACAAATTTATATCTAGGACCAATGAGTCTGCTTATTTTGCCCTCTGATTCTTTCAGGTGATCTGAAGGAACTGTTCTGAGTTGATTTTTCACAGGGTTAGGGAAGGGAGATTGTATGATCTTTTACACATGGGCACTTAGCTTTACTGATATTTGTTAAGTAGGCAACTCTTCACTAAAATGGGTTTTAGTGCTATTTTCAATATTCAAATGGTTATAGCTGCATTGGTTCATTTGTGGCTTACCACTTAATTCTATCTTTTGGCTTCTCTGTTTTTATGGCAATCCCATGCTGTTTTGTGACTTTTTGTGACACACATGACTAGTGTATTTTTAAATCACATATTATGATATCCTAGATTGATTCCTGCTGTTTAGGAATGCTTAGGTTAGTGAGGACTTTGTGCTTCCACATAAACCATTTCTAATGGAATTACTAGAGGTATTTTACAATTCGGAAACAAACACAATTTCATTTCCGTTACTGATAAAATGAATCTGTATACCAATGCCTCCTGGTAATAAGTTTTTGCAGAGGATTGTAGTCTGATGCTTTGCAGTATGAATTAATATTAAATCATTCATAGTGTTTTAAATTTACCTTATAAAATTACTTTCATAAGTGCTTGTATTCTTCACATTATGAATTGATCAGTTTATTATATTTTATATTTGGTTTTAATATCAAATACTGGCATAAATATACACATATATAAACCCGTTTTCATAATTTCCATAATTTACTTATATTTTTAGACTTGTATGTTAATCTTTTCTACATCCAAATATAGTCAATACACATTATTCACAGTAGATAATAAAACAATGGCAAGGTTAGTGTGTGAAATAAACCAGTAGTTACATACACTTCCTATTAGCAAAAATAAAGGTAGCCCTCTATTTAGTCACATCATTCCCCAGAATGTGAGATTGGTTTATATGTCCTTGTTTGTATAAACATCTTATTTAATGTAGGCTCTTAGTCTATTAACATTGAACTCCGTGGCCTATAATACTATAATTCATGTTAGAACAAAGCTTGTCTGATATTTTTCACTCCATTAGTCCTAAAATTGAATTTATGGATTTAGGAGCATGAGAGTCCTAATTCTTGGAGAACATTATAAAGAGGAAAACAAAGAGAAAAATATGCTCAAATCATATAAACATCAAAATCCATAGATCACTAGAGAGCACTTGTTCTGGAAATTGAAACATTGATACTGCTGAGAGCATATTTTACTTCATCAAGGAAATGCCTGTCATGTACTAGAGATGTTTCACTATATTTTAAATCATTAATTTGCCACAAGGGTTTATGTGGCAATCACAAATTTAGATTAATGAATAAAGTTATGGATAAAGTATCCAAGAAGAGAGATTATGTAAAAGTGGTATTGAGACATGTTGAAACATAATAAAAAATAAACTAAGACATTTGCCAACACACACATAGTCAGAGACATGAATAGCAAAAGAAAGCAAAGGAATAGGAGTCAGAGGGAAGGGAACGGAGGAAGGGAGGGAAGAAGGCAGAAAGATAGGAAGAAAGGGAGGAAGGATAGAAGACCTTTGATATAAACACAGAGTATAGACAATGTCTCCAGTATACTGTAGTCACTTCTATCCCTGTGCATTATTCTAGTTTGTTTTATATTACTCTGTCTAGCACTATTATCAAAAGCAACATAAGGAGAAATGGATTTCTTTGACTTATTCTTTGTGATCACAGCATGTCATTGAGAACTATCATATGCTTCTTTATATTTTGTTTTAAAAACTAATGTCTTGAGGGAAAAAAGAAGATATAACTTACTCAGTATAGGGCTTTAAAATATAAAATATAGGAATATTTTAATAAAATTGTATTATAATTTATAAGGCTATAGAGTGCTCTAGCAGAGAAAAGCAAACAATCAAAAATTATTTCATGTTGCTTAAACATTTTGTAGGACCAATAATTGTCAAAAGAAGCAGTGAATAATTTGAAACAGTACAGAGCATGAGAGAAGTAAGAAGGGTAAGGAAGGAGTAGAAATGATGTAAATATAAGTTTCATGTATAGAATTATTGCATACCAGTTAAAAGAAGAAATGTTACAGTGAACTGGAGAGACAGTTCAGTGGTTTGAGATCAGCTATTCAAAATCTTTGCTGATGGGTTATTAGTAAAGACTCTAACTTGGATGATTAGGCATGGGGATATAGATCTGGGAGGATTTGTGTGAGGGGGAGTCATTATGAGCAAACTACATCAATAAAAATTACCCATAATAATGATAAAAAGGATGAACATCATATATACACATCTGTATGTAACAACAAATAATAAAAATACATCATGTGTTTGAAAAAGAGTAAGGAAGTATATATGTAAGAGTTTGGAAAGAAGAACAGAAGTGGAATAATGTATTATGTTAAAATATCGAAAGTAAACCATTTAAAATATGCTTATATAGTGTGTTATATTCATAATGCCAAAAGACAATTAATTTTATAAATGTCATATATAAATATTATTTTATTTTTAAGTATACTTAATTATATATCAACTTAAGTATACTTAAGTATACTGATTATAAATAATAAGAATACTGTATTTATTCATAAAATATTAAGTGAAAATTTGGTCCATTGACTTTTGATGATACAGAAGGAGAGAGCCTGCTGTTTTTAATGTAAAACTATCTATTCAACTTTAGTAGATTATTCAACTTCAATAGATTAGAATCCTCAACAAAACTCTACTTCCTCTGAAAGAATAAAGTTTTACTTTTCATATAGAAATTATACTATGTTAAAAAGAAACGATGCTGCTCGTTTTATTGTTTATTTATCATCATCAGTGTTAGTTATTACTTAAAATGTTTAGTATAGCAGGACAGAGAAAAAGGAGGGAGGTGATTGGAGAATGGGTGGAGAAAAGAAGGCTTATGGGACATATGGGGAGGGGGGAAACCAGAAAGGGGAAATCATTTGGAATGTATACCAAGAATATAGAAAATAAAAAATAAATAAAAAATAAAAAAGAGCAAACTAACAAATTTTCTAGTTGTAATCCACATGATTGTGATCTACAATCTTGTTCCTTTTTCTTTCCTCCTCCTTCTTCTCCTCTTCCTCCATTCACCCCCCCTCTCTCTGTGTGTATGTGTGTGTGTGTGTGTGTGCTTGAATGTACACGTGGGTGACAAAGGTCAACCATTGATGTCATTGCTCAATGTGTTCCCCCTTGACTTTTGAGACAGCAACCCCCACTGGGCTGAGACTCAAGCTCAGAACCTCATTTTTACCAAGAAAGAATGCTTGCCTTGCAGTAGCTCCCATGTCCCTTATAACTTGCTGTTGCAGGCCTTCTTTTTATGTTGACAGTTATAAAAATTGTCTATTTCAGCACTTTCTATAACTTACTTTCTTGTAATTTTCATAACTTACAAATATCATTTCTGGCCAAATGTCCATTATATATGTAGATTAATATTTAACGTGGACTTTGTATTCCCAAATACATGGCCAACCTTCACAAGAAAGTGTATCAATGGGACATTATCATAGTCAATTTTAGTACCTTTTACTTTTTCTTAATTGTTGGAAGTTCTTAATAATAAAATTGAGAAATGAAAATATTCTCATTAATTTATGATAAAATTTACTAGCATATTTTACCTAAATTAACCAAAATACTCAATACATTTTTTATAAAAGTGCTATTTTCTTTCAAAAACTTTAAAATTTGTAAAATGCTAGAAATATGAAAATAAAGGATAGCAATTATTCATCTCCTAACCTGGAATTCATCACATGATTTAAAATATTTTTTCAAAAAAATGTTTATGTATTCTCTATTATATTAATATAATAGAATGAAATTTACCAGAATAAATTTACATATATTTATAATATATAAATAAATACCAATGTATTTATGTATTATAAATTCCATATGTGTATATTCACATATGGAATATACATGCATATACATATATATATATATATATATATATATATATATATATATATAAGTACACACTAACACACTCACACATGTAGAATGGCTCAGAGGCTGTGGTGCAGCTACTCACTTCCTGCTGTCTATTAATGGAAGGCCCAAGAGCCTAGTTGTTTGGTCCTCAAGTTTGAATATCTAGGTGGTTGTCAATGTTCACTAGAATCCCAAAGAAATGGGTTCTGATGCCAGTGAATGAATAATCTTGTTATCAAGGTGAGAGCAAGCAGGAAAAGAGCAAAACTTTTCTCCTCCATGTTCATCTGGTAAATTGCCCGTATATGATGTTGCCCCAATATACGCTTGATCTTCCAACCTTAAAGTTCTGGATTAAAGGTGTATCTTTCTACCAGTGGTCACTATTAGGATGAATTATTCATACATTAAATGATTTAATAAGAAAAAAATCCTCACAAGATTGGCCAGTCAATTTGGTTTTAGTGAATTCCAGTTGTGGTCATCACAACACACTATTTTGTCTCATAACCCTGACTTAGATGCAATAGTCAAGAGACGACTTCTTGACAGCTAGTGAAGAACTGAGACCTACTCTGTTTGCTGATGGGGATGTCAGTCATTTTTCCTTCAGGATAAGACCCTTTCTGGGTTTTGGACACTGTACAATTATTTCTATTTCTTTTTAATTGTAATTTTAACTTTTGAAGTACTTGTTGAAGATATTTGAGTTCTTACTTTTCCCTTTTTATCTACTTACAAATTAGTCTCTTTACATTAACTAGCAAAGTGTGTTTTCTCTTTATGTATTTTTTAAATAATGGTTTCTATATGACAATATACTTCAGTTTCTTACATTAATTAGACAATATTAGTTTCAAGGAGTTTATATAATCAGGTTCTTATTATAATATAATTACTTTTGTTTTAGTTTTAATCCCTGAATAATTGAAGTATGATGTACTTTTCCTTGCTTTGGATTTTTAGTTTTAAATGCATTTGTGACAGCTATGTTTACTTTAATCTTCTTAATTATGAAACTGACTGGATTTTAGTAATTTGCATTTACTTCCTCACACATTCTTACTATGAAGCTCACTTCTTTCTGACACTGAATTTCTCTGGTGACTGAGTTAGAATTCTTAGCACACTCTCAACCTTGCCCACTATCTAGGAACTATGTGATTTCTCCTCTGAGCTGTAGTTTTAGGGCTGAGTATATCCTGGGATAGATGGTGAGAAGCAATATTTTAGCTAGCATATAATGCTTTAGCCCACATAAAGATAAATGCCCCTTGTTTTTTCTTTGAGAGTTTTAAAATGAACTCTTGATGTCTATCCCCACTATTTAAAAAAAATGCAGTGACTTTTCAGGATTTTATATATTTGTCTTCTTTAGGGAGACTGAGGATTTTTTTCATTTGAAAAGACGTATGTCTAATGCCTCCTATGCCCAACTCTGAATACCCAGCAGCTGTTTCCAATAGTCTGTACTCCAGAAGAAAAGGAAATAATGATCTGCTTCTCAAAATTGTAGATTCTTAAGATAATTAGCATACTGTGAATGCACTGAGATGCAAGATAGTGGAATTCACTGGTACCCAGTAATGTTCAGGATTGATCTCAGGATATGAAAACATGATACTATTGATGTGTTTTTTTGTTTGTTTGTTTGTTTTTTGCTTAAAATCTCATCTGTATTTTTTTCTTAATTTCACTACCCTCATTTCACTTATTTCATTAGGTTTTAAGAAAGTTAAATTCTTTTTTCTTTATTGAATATCATCTTCATTTACATTGTCAATGGCAAAACCTTTCCCGATATCCCTGCTCCCCTAAGACCCCCAATCCCTCCCCTTCCTCCTTCCCCCTGCCTCTACTTATATGCCCTTCCACCCAACACACTCCCAACTCCTCCCCCTTGATTTCCATTTGTTGGGTCCTCTGTTGAGCCTTTACCTGACCAAGTACCATTCCTCTCACTGATGCCCAACAAGGCCTTCCTCTGTCACATTTTTGCTGGAACCACCTGTGCTCCTTGGTTGATGGTTCAGTCCCTGGGAGTCTTGGGGCATCTGGGTGGCCAAAATCATTGTTCTTCCCATGGGGCTATAAACCCCTTCAGATCATCTGGACCTCCTCCAGCTCCTTCATTGGGGACCCCATTCCCAGTCCAATAGTTGGTTGCTAGCATCTGCCTCTGTAGTTGCAAGGCTCTGGCAGGGCCCCTCTGGAGACAACCATGGTATATTCCTTTTGATATACACTTCTTGTCCTCCATGGTAGTATAGGGGTTTGCTGACTGTTTATAGGCTGTATCCCCAGGTAGGGTAGCCTCTGGGTGTCCTTTACTTCAGTCTCTACTCCACACATTGTCTCCCTTATTGCTCCTGTGACTATTTTGGTCCCTTTCTTAGAGTATGGAAGCATCCTCACTTAAGTCCTCCTTCTTCTTGAGCTGGGTGTATTGTAACTTGATTATTTTGAGCTTTTGGGCAAACATCCACTTAATAGTAAGAGCATACCATGTGTGTTCTTTTGTGAATAGGTTGCCTTGCCCAGGATGACACTTTCTAGCTCCATCCATTTGCATAAGTATTTCATGAATTCATTGTTTTTAATAACTGAACAGTGCACCATTGTGTATGCATACCATAGTTTCTGTATCCATTCCTCTGTTGAGGGACATCTGGATTTTTTCCATCTTCCTAGTATTATAAATAAGGCAGCTATGAACATACTGGAGCATGTGTCCTTATTATATGTAGGAGCATCTTCTGGGTATATGCACAGGAGTTGTATAGCTGAGTCCTCTGGTAGTATTATGTCTAATTTTCTGAGGAATCACCAAACTGATTTCCACAGTGGTTTTACCAGCTTACATCCCATCAACAATGGAGAAGTCTTCCTTTCTCCCCACATCCACTCGAATATCTGCTGCCCCTGTTTTTTCATCTTAGCCATTCAGATTGGTATGAGGTGGAATCTCAATTTTGTTTTGATTTGCATTTCGCTGGCAACTAAGGATGCTGAACATTTCTTTAGGTGCTTTAGAGCCATTCGAGTTTCCTCAGTTGAGAATTCCCTGTTTAGCTCTGTATTCCATTTTTAATAGGGTTGTTGATTCTCTGGAGACTAACTTCTTGAGTTCTTTGTATACATTGGATA
This sequence comes from Apodemus sylvaticus, assembly GCF_947179515.1. Lineage (NCBI taxonomy): Eukaryota > Metazoa > Chordata > Mammalia > Rodentia > Muridae > Apodemus > Apodemus sylvaticus. The sequence goes on along the minus strand of NC_067475.1, from coordinate 122,194,149 downwards.
TTAGTCCTCTATCATATGTAGGCTTGGTAAAGATATTTTCCTAATTTGTTGTTCGGTGTTTTGTCCTATTGACTGTGTCCTTGCCTTATAGAAGCCTTGCAGTTTCATGAGGTCCCATTTGTCTATTCTTATTCTTAGAGCATAAGCCATTGGTTTTCTGTTCAAGAAATTGTCCCCTGTGCCCATATATTCAAGATTCATCCCCACTTTCTCCTCTATAAGCATCAGTGTGTTTGGTTTTATGTGTAGATCCTTGATCCACTTGGACTTGAGCTTTGTACTAGGAGATAAGAATGGGTCTATTTGCATTTTTCTGCATGCAGATGTCCAGTTGATCCAGCACCATTTGTTAAATGAAATCTCAGTTAAAAATGCTGTATTTTTTCCACTGCATGTTTTTACCTCCTTTGTCAAATATTAAGTAACCATACATGTGTGGGTTCATTTCTGGGTCTTCAATTCTTTTTTTTTTCCTGTTCTTTTTTTTTTCCAATATAATCTTTATTTACTGGGTCCCCACTCCCCAAAAGTCCCATAAACCCACTTCCCTCCTCCTGTTCCCCCATTCACCCCTTCCCTCTTCCCTGTTCTTGTATTGCCTTATACTTCTGTACTGAGCCTTTCCAGAACCAGGGGCCACTCCTTCCTTCTTCTTGGACATCATTTGATATATGGATTATGTCTTGGATATTCCAAGTTTCTAGGCTAATAGCCACTTATCAGTGAGTGCATACCATGAGTGATCTTTTGAGACTAGGTTACCTCACTTAGGATGATGCTCTCCAGCTCCATTCATTTATCTAAGAATTTCATGAATTCATTGTTTATAATGGCTAAACAGTACTCCATTGTGTATATATACCACATGTTTTGTATCCATTCCTCCATTGAGGGACATCTGGGTTCTTTCCAGCTTCTGGCTATTATAAATAGGGCTGCTATGAAGATAGTGGAGCATGTATCCTTGTTATATGCCAGGGAATCCTCTGGGTATATGCCCAGGAGTGATATTGTAGGATCTTCCGGAATTGTTGTGCCCAGTTTTCTGAGGACCCGCCAGATTGATTTCCAAAGTGGTTGTACCAACTTGCCACCCCACCAGCAGTGGAGGAGTGTTCCTCTTTCTCCACATCCTTGCCAACATCTGCTGTCTCTTGAGGTTTAATCTTAGTAATTCTGACTGGTGTGAGGTGAAATCTCAGGGTTGTTTTGATTTGCATTTTTCTAATGACTAATGATGTTGAACATTTCATTTTATTTTATTTCATTTTATTTTATTATTGATATATTTTTAATTTACATTTCAAATGATTTCCCCTTTTCTGGGTCCCCACTCCCTGAAAGTCCCATAAGCCCTCTTCCGTCCCGCTGTTCCTCCATCTACCCCTTCCTGCTTCCCTGTTCTGGAATTCCCCTATACTCTTGCACTGAGTCTTTCCAGAACCAGGGGCCACTCCTCCATTCTTTTGGACATCATTTAATATGTGGATTATGTCTTGGGTATTTAAAGATTCTAGGCTAATATCCACTTATCAGTGAGTGCACACCATGATTGATCTTTTGAGACTGGGTTACCTCACTTTGTATGATGTTCTCCGGCTCCATCCATTTGTCTAAGAATTTCATGAATTCATTGTTTCTAATGGCTGAATAGTACTCCATTGTGTAAATATACCACATTTTTTGTATCCATTCCTCTGCTGAAGGAAAAAATATGGAATGCTTCACGAATTTGCGTGTCATCCTTGTGCAGGGGCCATGCTAATCTTCTCTGTATCGTTCCTATTTTAGTATATGTGCTGCCGAAGTGAGCATGATGTTGAAGATTTTTTAAGGTGCTTCTCAGCCATCTGAAGTTCTTCAGGTGAAAATTCTTTGTTTAGCTCTGTACCCCATTTTTAATATGGTTATTTGGTTTTCTGGGTCTAACTTCTTGAGTTCTTTGTATATATTGGATATTAGCCCTCTGTCAGATGTAGGGTTGGTGAAGATCTTTTCCTAATAAAGCCAGACACACTGAAACTAATAGAAAAGAAACTGGGGAAGACACTTGAGGACATCAGTACATGGGGAAAGTTCCTGAACAGAACAGCAATAGCATATGTGGTAAGATCAAGAATTGACAACTGGGACTTCATAAAATTACAAAGTTTCTGTAAGGCAAAAGATACCATCAAAAGGTCAAATCAGCAGCCAGCAGATGGGGTCTTCAATTCTATTCCATTGATCTTCCTGCAAGTCTGCATACCAATACCAAAGAGTTTTTATCACTACTGCTCTGTAATACAGCTTGAGGTCAGGGATGGTGATTCCCCAAGAAGATCTTTTGTTGTGGAGCATAGTTATCCTGGGATTTTTATTATTCCAGATGAATTTGAGAAGTGCTCTGTCTACCTCTATGAAGATTGATTTGGGATTTTGATGGGGATTGCATTGAATATGTAGATTACTTTAGGCAAGATGGCCATTTTTACTATATTGGTTTTGCCAAACCATGAACATGGGAGATCTTTTCACCTTCTGAGACTTTCTTCCATTTCTTTCTTCAGAGACTTAAAGTTCTTGTCATATAGATCTTTCACTTGCTTTGTTAGGGTCATACCTAGGTACGACATATTATTTGGGACTATTGTGAAGGATGTCATTTCCCTAATTTCTTTCACCTCATGTTTTTCCTTTGAGTAGAGGAAGGCTGCTGATTTGCTTGAGTTAATTTTATATCCAGCCACTTTGCTGAAGTTGTTTATCATCTTTAGGAGTTCTCTGGTAGAAGTCTTAGCATCGCTTTACTATCATATCATCTGCAAATATTGATATTTTGACATCTTCCTCTTTAATTTGTATACACTTGATGTCCTTTTGCTGCCTGATTGCTCTGGCTAGGACTTCAAGTACTATACTGAATAGATAGGGAGGGAGTGGGCAGCCTTGTCTGATCCCCAATTTTAGTGTGATTGCTTCAAGTTTCTCGCCATTTAACTTGATGTTGGCTACCAGCTTACAGTATATTGCTTTCACTATGTTTAGGTATGGGCCTTGGATTCCTGATGTCTCCGAGACTTTTATCATGAAGGGATGCTAGATTTTGTCAAAAGCATTTTCAGCATCTAATGAAATGAACAAGTGTTTCTTTTTTCCTTTAGTTTGTTTACTTAGTGGATTACATTGACAGATTTCCTTATACTGAACCATCCCTGCATCCCTGAGATGAAGCCTACCTGATCATGGTGAATTATAGTTTTGATGATTCTTGGATTCAGCTGGCCAGGATTTTGTTCAATATTTTTGCATCAATGTTCATAAGGGAAATTGGTCTGAAGTTCTCCTTCCTTGTTTGGTCTTTCTTTGGTTTAGGTATAAGCATTATTGTGGATTCATAGAATGAATTGGTTAGTGTTCCTTGAGTTTCTATTTTGTGGAAAAGTTTGAAGACTATCTGTATTAACTCTTCTTTGAAAATCTGATAGAATTCTTTGAAAATCTGATAGAATTCTCTGCTAAACCCATCTGGTCCTGGGCTTTTTTTTTTTTTTTTTTTTTTTTTTTTTTTTTTGATGGGAGACTATTAATGAATGCTTCTATTTCCTCAGGATTTATGGGATTATTTAGATGATTTATCTGATCCTGTTTTAATGTTGGCACCTGGTATGTATCTAGAAAGTTGTCCATTTCATCCAGATTTTCAAACCTTGTTGAGTATACGTTCTTGTATTAGGATTTGATGATTTTTTGAATTTCCACAGTTTCTGTTGTTATGTTTCCCTTTTCATTTCTGATTTTATTAATTTGGATACTCTCTCTGCACTCTGGTTAGTCTGGTTAAGGGTCTATCTATCTTGTTGATTTTTTTCAAAGAACCAGCTCCTTGTTTTGTTGATTCTTTGTATAGTTCTTTTTGTTTCTGTTTGGTTGATTTTGACCCTACGTTTGATTATTTCCTGCCTTCTACTCCACTTGGGGGTATTTTTTTCCTTTTGTTCCAGAGTTTCAAGTGCACTATCAAGCTGTTGATATAAGCTCTCTCCATTCTCTTTTTGGAGGCACTCAGAGCTATGAGTTTTCCTCTTAGTATTGCATTCATTGTGTGCCATAAATTCTGGTATGATGTGTCTTAACTTTCATTAAATTCTAAAAGGTCTTTAATTTCTTTCCGTATTTCTTCCTTGACCAAGCTATTGTTGAGGAGAGCCTTGTTCAAGGTCTATATGTATGTGTGTTCTTCATTGCTTTGTTTGAGCTTAAGACCAGCCTTAGGCTGTGGTGTTCTGATAAGATACAAGGAAAATTTTCAATATTTCTGTATCTATTGAGGCCTGTTTTGTGACAAATTATATGCTCAGTTTTTGAGAATGTACCATGAGGTGCTGAAAAGAAGGTATATTCCTTTGCTATGGAATCTTCTATAAATATCTATTAGATACATTTGGTCCATAACTTCAGTCAATTTCACTGTATCTCTGTTTAGCTTCTGATTCTATGATTTGTCCATTTTTGAGCGTGGGGTGTTGAAGTTTCCCAGTATTTTTATGTGGGGTACAATGTGTGCTTTGGGCTTATTAAGGTTTCTTTTATGAATGTGGGTGCCCTTGCATTTGGAGCATAGATGTTCAGAATTGAGAGTTCATCCTGGTAGACTTTTCCTTTGACCAGTATGAAGTGTTCCTCCTTATATTTTTTGACAACTTTTAGTTGAAAGTCCATTTTATCTGATATAAAAATGGCCACTCCAGCTTGTTTCTTGAGACCAATTGCTTGGAAAATTGTTTTCCATCCTTTGACTCTTTTTTCTAAATTCTTTGTTTACATTCGAAATGCTTTCCCCTTTCCCAGTTCCTCCCTTCCCATATGTTCCATAAGACCTCTTCTCTTCACGCATTCTCCAATCACCTCCCTCCTTTTTTTTTTCTGTCCTGGTACTCCCCGACAACGCTGGACAATGCTGAATCAAGCCTTTCCAGGATAAAGGCCCTCTACTTACTTCTTCATGGGAGTCATTATTATGCTAATTGTGTCTTGGGTATTCAGAGCTTCTGGGATAGTTAATATCCACTTATCAGTGATTGCATTTCGTGTGTATTCTTTTGTGATTGGGTTACCTCACTTAGGATGATATTTTTCCAGTTCCAACCATTTCCCTAAAAATTTCATGAATTCAATGTTTTTAATTGCTGAATAGTATTCCATTGTGTAAATATGCCATATGTAAATATGCCATATGTAAATATATCCCTCCGTTGAGGGCATCTGGGTCCTTTCCACCTCTGGCTATTATAAATAAGGCTGCTATGAACATATGGAGCATGTGTCCTTATTGCATGCCAGGGAATCCTCTGGGTATATGCCCAGGAAAAGTATAGCAGGGTCCTCAGGAAGTGTTATGTCCAGTTTTCTGAGGAAACACCAGACTGATTTCCATAGTGGTTGTGCCATCTTGCAATCTCACCAGTAGTAGAAGAGTGTTCCTCTTTCTCCACATCCTTGCCAACACCTGCTGTCTCCTGAGTTTTTAAACTTAGCCATTCTGACTGGTGTGAGGTGAAATCTCAGGGTTTTTTTTTTTTTTTTTTTTTTTTTTTTTTTTTGCATTTCCCTAATAACTAATGATGTTGAGCATTTCTTAAGGTGCTTCTAGGCCATCTGAATTTCTTCAGGTGAAAATTCTTTGTTTAGATCTGTACCAAATTTTTTAATAGGGTTTTTTGTTTCCCTGGGGTCTAACTTCTTGAGTTTTTGTATGTATCAGATATTAGCCTTCTATTGGATGTAGGGTTGGTGGAGATCTTTTCCCAATTTGTTGGTTGCTGATTTGTCCTTTTGACAGTCTCCTTTGCCTTACAGAAACTTTGTAATTTTTTGAGGTCCCATTTGTCAATTCTTGATCTTAGAGTATAAGCTATTGGTGTTCTGTTCAGGAACTTTTCCCCTGTGCCCATATTCTTAAGAGTTTTCCCTAGTTTCTTTTCTATTAGTTTCAGTGAGTCTGGTTTTATGTGGAGGTCCTTGGTCCACTTGGAGTTGAGCTTAGTACAAGGAGAAAAGAATGGATCAATTTGCATTCTTCTGCTTGCTGACCTCCAGTTGAACCAGCTACATTTGCTAAAAAGGCTATCTTCTTTCCACTGGATGTTTTCAGCTCCTTTGTTGAAGAACAAGTGACCACAGGTGTATGGGTCTTCAATTCTATTTCATTGGTCCACTTGCCTGTCACTGTGCCAATATAATGCAGTTTTTAACACTATTGCTCTGTAGCAAACTCAGGACTGAAACCCATAAAGTAGAGACAAAGAGAACCATACAAACCATACAAAGAATCAACAAAACCAGGAGCTGGTTCTTTGAGAAAATCAACAAGATAGATAAACCCTTAGCCAGACTAACCAAAGGGCACAGAGACAGTATACAGATTAACAACTTAGAAATAAAAAGGGAGATATAACAACAGAAACTGAGGAAATTCAAAAATCATCAGATGCTACTACAAAAGCCTATACTCAACACAACTGGAGAATCTGGTGAAAATGGATAGTTTCCTAGACAGATACCAAACACCAAAATTAAATCAGGATGAAACAGATCATCTAAACAGTCCCATAACCCCTAAAGAAATAAAGGGGTTCATAGAAAGTCTCCCAATCAAAAAAAGCATGGGGGATGGCTTCAGTGGAGAATTCTATCAGACCTTCAAAGACGACCTAACAACAATAATCTTCAAACTATTCCACAAAATAGAAACATAAGGAACACTATTCAACTCTTTCTATGAAGCCACAATTATGCTGATACCAGAAGTAAACAAAGATCCAACAAAGAAAGAGAACTTCAGGCCAATTTCCCTTATGAATATCGATGCAAAGATACTCAAAAAAATTCTTGCCAACTGAATCCAAGAACACATCAAAACGATTATCTACCATGATCAAGTAGGCTTCATCCCAGGGATGCAGGGATAGTTCAATATAAGGAAATCCATCTATGCAATCTACTACATAACAAACTCAAAGAAAAAAACCACATGGTCATTTCATTAGATACTGAAGAAGCATTTGACAAAATTTCGCATTCTTTCATGCTAAAAGTCTTGGAAAGAACAGGAATTCAAGGCCCATACCTAAACATAGTTAAAGCAATATACAGCAATCCAGTAGCCAACATCAAACTAAATGGAGAGAAAATTAAAACAATACCACTAAAATCAGGGACTACACAAGGCTGCCCCCTCTCTCCATATCTTTTCAATATTGTACTTGAAGTTCTATCTAGAGCAAGTAGACAACATAAGGAGGTCAAAGGGATACACATTGGAAAGGAATAAGTCAAATTATCACTATTTACAGATGATATGATAGTATAATTAAGTGACCCAAAAAACTCCTACAGAGAACTCCTACAGCTGATAAACAACTTTAGCAAAGTGGTTGATTATAAAACCAACTCAAGCAAATCAGTTGACTTCCTATACTCAAAGGATAAGCAGGCTGAGAAAGAATTTAGGGAAATGATACCCTTCACAATAGCCACAAACAATCTTTGTGTGACTCTAACTAAACAAATTAAAGATCTGTATGAGAAGAACTTCAGTTCTCTGAAAAAGGAAATCGACGAAGACCTCAGAGAATGGAAAATTCTTCCATGCTCATGGATTGGCAGGATTGATATAGTTAAAATGGCCATCTTGCCAAAAGCAATATACAGATTCAATGCAATCCCAATCAAAATCCCAACTCAGTTCTTCATAGAGTTAGAAAAAGCAATTCTCAAATTCATCTGGAATAACAAAAAATCCAGGATAGTTAAAACTATTCTCAACAGTTAATAAACTTCTGGTGGAATCAGTACCCCAGACATCCTTTGACTCTTAAATAGTGACTGTCTTTGACACTGAGGTGGGCTTCTTGTATGCAACAAAAGGTTGGGTCCTGTTTATGTATCCACTCTGTTAGTCTATGTCTTTTTATAGGGGAATGCAGACCATTAATATTAAGAAATATTTAGAAAAGTGATTGTTGCTTATTGTTAGCTTCTTAGTTAAAGCTGAAATTCTGATTATATATCTATCTTCTATTGGGTTTGTTGAAAGATTGCCTTGTTGATTTTTCTACAGTGTGGTTTGCTGCCTTGTGTTAGTATTTTCCACCCATTATCCTTTGCAGAGCTGGATTTTTGGAAAGATATTGTTCAAATTTGCTTTTGTCATGGAATGTCTTGTTTTCTCTCTCTATGGTAGTTGAAAGTTTTGCTGGGTATAGTAGTCTGGACTGACATTTATGTTCTCTTAGGGTCTGTATGACATCGGCCCAGGCTCTTCTGGCTTTCATAGTCTCTGGTGAGAAGTCTGGTATAATTCTGATAGGGCTTCCATTATATGTTACTTGACCTTTTTCTTTCACTGCTTTTAATATTCTTTCTTTGTTTAGTGCATTTGGTGTTTTGATTATTATGTGAAGGGAGGTATTTCTGCTCTGGTCTGTTTGGAGTTCTGTAGGCTTCTTGTAAGTTCATGGGTATCTCCTTCTTTAGGTTGGGGAAGTTTTCATCTATAATTTTGTTGAAAATATTTACTGGGCCTTTAAAATGTAAATCCTCACTTTCTTCTATTCCTATAATCCTTAGGTTTGGTCTTTTCATTGTGTCCTGGATTTCCTGGAGGTTTTGGGTTACAAGCTTTTTGCATTTTTTTTCATTTTATTTGACTGTTGAGTCAATGTTAACTATGGAATCTTCAGCATCTGACATTCTTTCATCTACCTCTAGTATTCTGTTGTTGATGACATCTATGACTCTTGATTTATTTCCAAGGGTTTCTATCTTCAGAGATGTCACATTTTGTGATTTTTTTTATTGATTCTATTTCCAGTTTTAGATCCTGGAAAGTTTTGTTCAGTTCCTTCACTTGTTTGTTTTTTTCCTGCAATATTTAAGTAATCTTTGTGTTTCCTCTTTAAGGGCTTCTACCTGTTGACCCATGTTCTCCTGTGTTTCTTTTAGAGATTTTTGTGATTCCTCTTTAAGGGCTTCTGCATCTTGACACATGTTCTCCCATAATTCCCGATGGGATTTTTGTATTGCACCTTTAAGGGCTTCTTCTTGTTGATGCATGTTCTCCTGTATTACTTTAAGAGATTTTTGTGTTTCCTCTTTAAGGGTGTTTACCTTTTGAGACATATTCTCTTGTATTTCTTTAAGGGATTTTTATGTTTTTACCTGTTTACCCATGTTCTCCTGTATTTCTTTAAGGGAATTATTTATGTCCTCCTTAAGTCCTCCATCAACAAAATGAGATGTGATTTTAAATCTAGCTTTTGCTTTTCTGATGTGATGGAGTATGCAGGATTTGCTGTTGTGGGAAAACTGGGTTCTGATGATGTCATGTTGCTTTGGTTACTGTTGGTAATGATCTTGCATTTGCCTTTGGCCATCTCGTTATCTCTGGTGTTAGCTGGTCTTGCTGTCTCTATCTTCTCTGTCCTGCAGGCCTGTGTTTCTGTTCTCCTGGGATTCCCTTTCTCTCCAATGCCCTGCAAACAGCTGGTTCTACAGGAAGTATCAGGTGATGGGTTCTCTCCTGTGGCAGACGTGGCAAGGGTCGAATGCCCTGCAAATTGCTATTTCTCAAATGATCTGCTGCTGCTGGATTTCAATTGCTCTGCTGATGCTGCTTCGCAAATGCCCTGCTTCTACCAGTTCAAATGCAAGTACTGGTTCCAGTTCTTGAATGACCTGCTCCTGCCAGTTCTTGAATACTGTGCTCCTGCTCGTTCTCTAGAGAGTATCAGGAAGTAAGCTCTTCCCCATGTCAGAAGGGTCATAGGTCTACCACATCTGATGGACCAGACAGTGGCAGTGGAGGAGGGAGGGGTAGAAGGGAAAGTAAAGGAGTAGTGATCTGGAGATTGCTGGGTAGTGTGAGGCTCTGTGCCTCTAGGAGTGTGGGGTGATTCTTACCTAATAACCTGCTCCTGCCAGTTCTCCAAAGAGTATCAGGAAGTAGGCTCTTCCCCATGTCAGATGTGGCACAGGTCTACTACATCCAATGGGTCAGGTAAATGGAAATTAACCTGCTCCTGCCAGTGCTCTAGAAAGTATCAGGAAGTGGGATCTTCCCTGTGTCATATGTGGCACAAGTCTCTGAGAGCAGGACTCCCTCTAAGCACAGGACTTCCTGCAGGTCAAATGCTCCCTTGCAGGATACCTATCCAGACAGATCTAGAGATGCCCAGCTTCTACGTGCAGAAGGACCCAGGTGAACTGTTCCGAGTCACCTTTCACTCTGCTGTTACCTGTATACCTAGCTGAACTGGCTGCTGGGTCACAGAAACCAAGATGGAACAACAAAGTCAAATTCTTAAATAGTTAAAAAAAAATTCTGAGGGAATGTCTGTAACCTTTAGTTATCATTGTCTTGTCCTACTTGAATATTTCTCAGTATGCAAATTTAAAGGTATCCTGATCCACTAGTTAAAACACATCAGAATCTTGGAGGGTTTTAGTTTATTTTGCATTTCTGTATTTGTTTCTATATTCTTGCTTGTTTGAATCCTCTGATATCATCAACATTATCTGAATAAAGAAGATAATGATAATTTTGTCCTTGTAATACATGTTGCAAATTTAATTCCACTTTCTTAAGAAACAACAAAATTTAAAGGACACTTAGGCACAGTCACAAACTAGAATGTCAACCACAAATCTTCTGTCTATCATAATACTAAATTTAGCCTCTATTGATACTTAATATAGATTTTTTTCTGTAATCCTGAAGTATTTAGTGGATATGGTATTGCTGTGACCATAATACAAATTATACAAATAAGCAGACACATCAATCATCTAAATATTTATAATCAGTCGGTCATCTATATATCTACCTGTCATCATCTATCAAAAAATTATCTATTAATCATCTATTTCTAATATACCTTCAATCATGTATCTATGCATTACCACACTGTTCTGTCGTTCTCTGTCTCTCTCTGTCTCTCTTACCTACATATCTATTTATCTATCTACCACATATGACTATCATAAATAATTTTTTGTATATTGTCATCTAGCACCTATATTAATCTGCCATTGATCTCTAAGATAGTGTTTTGAATTCATAGCTACCTACCCTATTTCCATCACTTCCTTCCATGCTGGGACTTATTCTGGCTTCAACATGTGCTTGACTTGTCTATATACTTACAACTACTAAAAGCTTGCTTATGTTGCTAGCTGCCCTAACCATGTTTCCGGGGAGTCCTTTGCCATATCTGTCTCTTGGAATCTCTCTGTCCCTCACAAATATCTCTGAGACTTTGGTATGGCATATATATTTCAAATAGGGCTGATACTCCAGTTTCTTATTACTTACAAGACTAGTTGTGGGTTTCTGTTAATTTCAATTATTGCAAGAAGCAGCTTTTGAGGGCTGAGAGATGTGTTGGTATGCAGTTATAGAAATAAGTTAATAAAATTCACTTTAAGATTGTGTGGATTTAGAAGAACAGTAGTATTGGTTTCTCTTTTAGACCTTATAAACTATCTAGACACAGGTTCTTCACCATTTTTAGCTATCTTGGGTATATGTTTCATCTAGTGGAATAGAAATTAGAGCTAATAAACATATATTTTTAAATTTTATGTTATATAAAACTTATTCAGTGAAAAGAAATTAAGAATTCCATACTATAAAGTTGAATTACAGTGGCCTAAAACACAGATATTATTATTCTTTTAAGTTTTAAATTTTTTCTTTTGAAACTACAGAGTTCATTCTATCTAGAATTGAATGTGTGTGTGTGTTTTGTGTGTGTGTGTGTGTGTGTGTGTGTGTATGCGTGTGTGTGTTGTTAGGCAGTCCAATTGCAGATTTAACAATAGTATATGCTTTGAAATTTAACTTTTAATCAAATAATTATTACTATTAAAGGAAGATACATTTTATTTCAAAATATCTATAGTTTACTTTGGGGATAATTATAAAAATATCTAAATTTACATTGGAATACTAGTATAATAACTTTTAAACCCATACTAAATTTCCAGTATAAAGTTTCAACTATTCAACTATTCATAATAAATTATTTAAGTTAGCTTGTGATGGACAGTATTAAAACAAACTATATTCAACTCTCATATGTATGCATAGAAATATTTTGAGCAGCTTTTGTTTTGCAATCTTTTAATTTTAGATTGAACTTTAAAAATATTCACATTTCATAAATGAAGGTAGTATAGGTAAAAGAATAATAAGAGAGATTATAGGTATTTCATTGTACAACAACCATCAAATTTTAAGTTTAAAGGATTCAAAATAAACATACCCATGACTCAATTCCATATGAACTTGGCAAAAACAAGCATCTGTCTACTCAATAAGTAATCAACACACAGAGCTGTGAACAGACACTACCGACCTTAGAATCATTCCAAATGCTCAAGTAGAAAGGCAAAGTCTACAGAGAAGGGAGAAAATGATCCAAACTTTTAAACAGGAATAATTGTTTCTTACTTAGATCAGGGCATGTTTTCTAGAGTTCAGATTATTCACAGTGCATACCATTTTATGTGAGTTAGATTGTGTGTGGCTCAGAATAACAGGATTTCTATGCAACTGTTTTATGGTAGGCGGAAAAATCAAATAAATATACACTAATTTTATGACATGAAACAATGAAGCATTGCTGCTGACTGCTAGAAATTGACAACAATCAATCTATGTGACATGCCACAATTAGAAGTGAGGGAGCTGTAATTGAGCAAATGTGTCTTCTGGCTTTTAAGTGAAGGGGCAGATTCATAAATAGTGACAACATCTAACAATGGTGGCTCTATTCATTAATCAAAGGACATCTTCATACCGTACTCTGCAATGCTGCTTCCCTGTATAGATTCATTATTCAAGTGTTATTGTTATAAATATGTAAACATGAAAGTTTTACATAATTATGTACAAGTCTGTGATTCACAAGCCATTCTCCATGGCAGTGGTTCTCAACCTTCCTAATTCTGTGACCTACTTTTGTGGTGACATCAGTTATAAAATTATTTTTGTTGCTACATTATAATTGTAATTTCATAATATTATGAACTGTAAAGTAAGTATCTATGTTTTTCAATGGTCTTAGGCAACACCTGTTTACCTTAAAAGGAGTTATGACCCACAGGTTGAGAACTGCAGCTCTATGAATGTTAATCTGAATGTTATAGTAAGTCAAGTTTCAAAAATTATAGTTATCACTATTTACAGAACATGTAAAATTGAATTGCTGGCATGCTGCAGCAATTTACACATTTATTATGAGCACTTGAGAGGCAGAAGCAGATATGAGTTCAGTGCCAACCATATTTACACAGTGAGGCTCTATCTCCCACTTCCACATAAGAAAAAAAGAAATTGAAAACTTGTAAGATGTAAGATACTTTTAATAAAATTAAATAATTATGTATTAAGAACATTGTTATTTATTCATAATACATTAAAATCAAAACTACAAAGTTCAGGCAGTGGTGATGCACGCCTTTAATCCCAGCATTTGGGAGGCAGAGGCAGGCAGATTTCTGAGTTCGAGGCCAGCCTGGTCTACAGAGTGAGTTCCAGGTCAGTCAGGGCTACACAGAGAAACCCTTTCTTGAAAAAAAACAAAACAAAAAACAAGCAAACCCTACAAATGTTCTTCAATGTTAATCTTATTCGTTAAAAAAATGTTAAAACAGATTGTGTGGGATAGTTTTATGCTAATTTGATACAAACTAAAGACATCTGAAAGAGGGAACCTGGATTAGGAAATGTCCTCCAGTTTCTGAGTAAAGCAGAAATAGGAAAGCAGTGCTGCTTTTTCTGCATGAAGTCTAAGGTTGTTTTTGTCAAACTCCAAACAGTGGGTGTGAGGGTGTTTCTGACTCTTTAGAGTGCTCTAGGGACCCTTTTCTTTATACTGAGTTGGCTCACCCGGCCTTGGTATGAAAGTTTGTGCCTAGCCTTATTGTAGCTTGTTTTACTATGTTCAGTGGATATGCTTGGAAGGCCTCCTTTTTCAGATCTGGAGGAGAGAAAGAAGGAGAAGTCAGGGGAGGGAAGAAGAGGAAGGAGGAGGAGGAGGAAGAGGAGGAGGAACAGGAGGAGGAGGAATAAGAAGGGGAAGGGGATAATTAGGCTGTCGCAAGCCTATAGGGAGTCTTCTCGAGTGGTGACTGATGGAGAGGAGTCCCTCCTATGGTAGGTGGTGCACTCGCTGGGCCAGTAGTCCTGGAGTATATGAAAAGTAGACTGAGCTAGCCAGGAGGTGCCATCCAGTAAACAATACTCCATGCTCTGCATCAGCTCCTGATTTATTTCATCTGCAAGTGTAATTATTAAGGAATCAAGTTACATCATTTAACCTGATCTAATAAAATTTTGAGATTGCAGCCCAATATAAATTTTTGCTGTTCATAAAAAAGATTAATTTTAGAAGATATTTACTAGCAAGCATTTATATAATTCAGAACTAGAAGACATGAAACACATGTTAATCTCCTTCATCCTTATTAATTTTACTCTTTATGTTGTCAATCTCCTCTAATAACTAATGGAGACATTTATCATTTAATTAATTGATTCAGGTAAAGACATTTACATGTAGAAATATTATAATTGTATTAGATGTTTTCAAACACTGTGCTTTGTGTCTTAGACATTTATACACTGAAGGTATATTATTGATATGCCTTTATATATTTTTAAGCATAAACTTGCTGATTCAGCCAGTAGAAACTTGGAGTATCTTCAGGAGATTAGGCACAACTAAATTGAAATATATGTGTGCAAATGACTGGGTGAAATTAGAAACTAAATGTGTCCTCCTTGAGAAAACACTTCTGAAACCAGGTACTGAAACTGTACCCCAAAAAGCAAGAGTGAAATCATCAGTCCCAGGTTAGCTGTGTTGAAAGGTAAGACAGGTAAGAGAGAGTCTTGGATTAAGTAAAGCTGATATTGTAATGTCCAGACTTCACATAACTGAGAAGTAATTTTTTCTTCACAAATTAGCAACACTTATACTGGTGGAATATTTAAACACAAATTAAAAAATTTAAATATATCTAGATGTCATTATACCTTATTACATAATTGTCCCCTTTGTAAATGTTCAGAATACTTTTATGTAACTGTAAAAAAATGCACTTGCTGATTTTTAACCTCATTTTCTCTGGATTATAGTTTTTAATAAGAAAAATATCATGAGATCATCTTTTGTGGAGGTAGAAGACACAGTAATGGGAAAATGTCCTTCAACTTTGGTTTCAAGTTCCTAAAAATAGAAAAGAAAGTAATAGATCCAATCTATCATCTGAGGGATACAATATGCAAACAAGTAGCACTTGTTGTCTGGTCAATATATGCACAATAATGCTCATAGAGTTTGTACTAGGTCTGGATGAAATAAGACAGGACTTTTCTGAGAGCAAACTGAAATTGTAAAATTCCTGTGGGTTTTTTTCTCATTTAGAGTGTTAGTAACATTTGGTAGTTTGGATAAATAAAAATAATTATGTAGCATTATTTTGTATTAATATTGGTAGGATCTTAATAAAATATGTAGTATTTTGCATATTTATACTATTGATCTATAACACCTGATGTATAACACCTGATTCCCTTTTTATCTTTGTACTTGAAACAACAACTGGGGAGAAAACAGTAGAAAACTAAATATTATAGAAATCAAATAAAGAATTATAATTTAATAACCCTACTTAATCCATGTAGCTTACTAATTGCTGAAATTTAAGCACCTAGAGAGTTGGACTTGAGTAATCTTCAGGTTTCAGACAGTGTTTGCATGTTGGTAAAGATTTACAAGCTGCCTAATTAGTGCCTAAGCCCTGGTGGAAAGCAATTAAATGTGCTTCAATAACATTATCTTTCTTTCTTTATATTCTTTCTGTATTTATTTTTACACACACTGTCCATAATGTCCAATATTCACTTTGATTTTTCTTATGTTTCTATGGGTTTGTATATTGCAGCCCCTAGGGAGGTGAAAATGCAGAGTTTTTTTATTTTTATTTTTTTATTTTTGAAGTCCCACAAAGGCCATGTCAAGAGGTCACAAGGGGATCGGAAAGGCAGGCTTGTTCTGAAATACTGGGTTCTGTGCTGCTAACATGCTCTGATAGACACATCAGAAAATGTCTCATGAATTCAAATGGCATTAAAGAACAAAAGGCTGTCACTTCTTCCTTTAAAAATAACTGTCGAGCTTATCTGTCTTTCTTCACACTGACAATACCTTCACAAAAGCAAAGGTACACAATGTGCTTTGAAAGGCATACTTTACATTTATGCAAAAGAAAAAGTGAGTGCCTGAAAATCATAAAGGGACATAAGTCATTAAGAAACAGTCACATGTAACATAAAACTCTCAGAACTATAAAGTGATGGAGGTAGTACCATGTTTTCAAAACATAGTTATTTTAGTCCAGTAGCAATGGCAGATCATTTATTTAAAAATACCTATTTTTAAATAAATATAGTAATTATTTCTTCTGATTTTTCAAAAAGTTCTTCTTGACAAATCATTTCTGGACAAGAGTGTAGGAAGTAAGGACTGCTATTCATCTCAGGTCATAGAATCCATGTGAATTCTGAGTAAAATTCAGATAAATATAAAGTACTCAGCACTTACTATAGCTAACATATTTACATGATAATACTTAGCATTTATATGTAAGGTAAATCAAATACAGAAACCACTACTTTTATTTAAGGTAATATCTTCAAATTGTAGAAGGTAATATTACACACTTATTGTCAAATAAATATGACCCAATGAGAAGGTTATATATATATATATATATATATATATATATATATATATATATATATATATATATATATATATCATAACTAAAAATATTGTATGCCTAGTTAATATAGGCATAATGAAGAAATAAATAAACTCAGGATGTTGTTGTGCACACCATAATTCCAATGTGGGACTCCAGCCGCAAAAGGATTCCCAAGGCTTGTTTATACAGCCAGTCTATCCAAACCAGTAACAGTTCCACTTTCAACAGAAAACTCTATGTCAATTGTTGAGGAAAGTATCCAAAGTTAATTTATATCGACCACTCACATATTTGAGTGTACATGTATTATGAACTATGCCTCTTTTTCTACCTCTCTCTCCCTTTCCCTCTCCCTCCCTTCTTCCCTCACTCTCTCTCTCTCTCTCTCTCTCTCTCTCTCTCTCTCTCTCTATATATATATATATATATATATATATATAAACATACACACACATAATCTTAGGATACAAAAGTATATTTGGTGTAACAAGAAATTAAATCTTCTTCTTATTGTTTCATTAAAAATTCCTTCAGTGAGACCTGTTACAGGCAGAGAAAGGAGAAATAAAGATGCAGTCATATGAAATAAAGATCAAGTAAGCACAAAGATTCCAAGGGAATTCTTAACACATCTCTCACTAGCTGGTTGTCCTTCTATTCTCCCAAATTCTGAGGCACTTTGTTCTGTTCAATGGCTTTCTCTTTACAAACTTGAGACACATTTTTGGAACAGCTTAATAAGTTCTTTAAATTGAACGGGACTTAGGGAGTCTTTTACAGTAAAAGACCAACAAATTCCTTTAACCTCAAAAACTTCCACATAAATAAAAGAAATATGTCAAGATTCAATCTCTCAAAAGACATACCATAAAGCTCTCATTCTGTGTGACAAATTCTATTGTGTTATTTTATGAGAAATCTACTTCATTGACAAACTATATCTTCACTCAATGGATAGGTTTGATTTTGTTAATATATCATTGCGTTGTTATATTTCTGCACAATGTATAATAACATGTTAAAAGACTACCATTGATAAGTATTCTTAAGTCTATTATGTGAATGTACAAGTATACTCATGTGTATAAATGCATCATTCTATTATATGTATATTGAACATTGAGGCTTATATTTAAACTGGAAGTAACATATAATATTTAGAATAGAACTATCAAAATGATAAGGTGACCACTAAGTAACTTTAAATTAATTTTATTAACTGACTTGTATAACTACCTGGGAGTAAAACATATTTATATTTGATTATTTTCAGAATTGAGAAATAATAATTTGTCAGTTATAAATAATGAACAAAAGTACTGATCATAATCTACATCAAGTGTGGTTAACTACATTAAATCAGATTTGAACGGTAGTAGAAAAAATCTTAGAAATTATTTCACACTTAAAATTCTATGAGTCTAGAAAACTTTTGAGTACATTTTCAAAATTATAAATTTATTATGTATTTACATATAACTGTACTATCATGCCTTTTCATTCTCTAATATCACTAAAGACCTTTAAAATATTGAATATGCAGCATAATTTAAAAAAGTCAATGATCCATTTTATCTTGATTTTGTTTGTTGTCAACAACAACAAAATGTTGGTGAGGAAATGAAGATTATGCAGAACAACATGGTGACAAAGCTATTGTCTTCTCCAAACTTAGAGACTTATAGGAAGAGTCCTAAAATGGAAAGAGTGAATGAAAATCAAATATTTTGCTAAGACCCATGAAGACCAGAAAGGAAGAATATCGGCCTCTGTTAGAACTGCACTTAAACACACCTCAGTAACCAGATGTGATAGATTTAGAGACTTTGTTGAACACATTGCTTGTGTCGTGAAATAGCACTCATTTAGTTGCTTCTGTGACAGAAACTGTTGTGAACTTTTTCCCAAAGAAGAGGAAATCAGTAAGTCATAAATCCTATTCCATGTTGGTGAGGGGAGGGGAATAGAAAGGCAGACAGTGAAGGGCTTTACATGCACATCACCGAGACAACCACAATGATTTAGCATTGAGAAACACTGACAGATTTAATGGAAACAACACTAAGGAAGGATCTTGAGATTGGGACATTCAGTTCCTCTGATGTTCAGAAGTTTACTTCAAACAACTGAACATTTATTGGGCATTTGTATATTAACATAAAGGAATGTACTGTCTACAGTTTGTACATTTCATATATATTAGCTGCAGATGCAGATTCAGGTCTTGACTTATCTACAGAAGTTTTTTTGGTGGTTGTCAGATGATACTCAACAGATTCTTATACTTTAAATATTATTTATTTTATTTTCAAACTATTTGAAGACCATGCTTGCATAAGTATTTTCTTAAATATTTTAAGATATATGATGCTATTCAGAATATGCTCTATGCTGGTTTATGTTATATATGACCTTCAGTGAAACAGCTATTCTGCTATTGATGGAGTATTTCTGGTGTCTATAAAATAGTGGGTTTTATTTTATTATTTTGGGGATTATGGGAATAGAAACAAGGCTTTATCTCATGTTAGGATAAACCACTGAAATACACACTGATCCCAAAATCTTGATGGCCATTGATAGGGATAAAGTCATCAACATGCATGTAAATTTCTACCTGATTATTGTGACTATTACTGAGAAATATAATGATTTTAGGACATAACTGTATTACTTTATATCTCCTTATACTTCCATTTGCTTTGCCTCATAGATTTTATGCTATATTATTAGATGCTTACAGATTCAAAATTCCCATTCATTCTTTGAGCCCTAAAGAATGCATGGGAGACTTCAAACTGAGTTCACTATAAACTTCAGTTCCCTCTGTAGCTCCTAGTGCTTGTCTGATTATAAAATCAGTTTTGAGATCAATATTGCAAGCCCAGCATTTAGGGATTAGCATGTTACAGTTTTGTATACCCTCCCACTGTAATATATCTTCATCTTTATATTGAGGTTTTAATAAACATTGTGTAATAAGGTCTTGATCTTCATTTCCCCATTCTGATGTTCACATTTTATTGGTATAATCAGACTTTCACAATTAAAACTACAGTTTTTATTGTCAGTGTAATGTCTATCATTTGTAAAAAACTACTAGATGCATTTCTTCCTCTTATTATCTCAGACTCATTTCTTGCTTAAAAAGTTTAATAAACTGTTTAATAGAATTCAATATGCTTATTTGCTTAGGAGGTTAATTAGACATCTTAAATCATCTTTACAATTTAATACCATAAAGTTACAGCCAACATGTTGTTTTAACATAGCACAGAACCTCTGTTTGCACAGTATGAAAACTACACAGGAGTGCCCCAAGTACCCAACTCTCATTCCTTGTGATTGCTCTTGTTTTGCTTACCACCACATTCTAATATTTCTCAACATAATTGCAAACGTAAAACCTGATCACTGTCTTAGCCCCTAAAATATTTATTTTTTTCTCATTTGATGATGGTTCAGGGACTATCTTATAAGACCATTCTGCCATACATTTTGTTGTATAATAGTGCTGCTAAGAGCACCCTAGGCTGAGAATGCTTTTCATTTACCCTGAATAATTCACAGCACTCTTTATTGGCAGAATGTTACTTCTCCTTACTTCATGGATCAGGGCTGCCCTTTCAATTTCTCTTAGGTGTTTACTTTTCTTTTTCCACTCTTAATTTGACAATGTGGTTATTCATAGGTCTTTCATAAGTTTATACTGTTGTTTCTTCGCCTCTTAGCATTTGACATTCACTCTAATCTTTGTCCTCTGAACATCCTGAATAACAGATTTAATATCTGCTGTGATCATTGTTATTGTGACTTTTCTCTATTTTCTTTGTTTGTTCTCCCAGTGTTCTGACAGCTCATTTGTGACAAATTTTTAAGTTGTCGTCTTAAGATGTCTTCCATCTCTTCTTCATCCCCACCTTACCCTCTAAAATGGTTTCCATTTATAAATGTTACACAGAACAAATCAGCTTATATATTTTAATACAGAGTTTTTATGACTTTACCTTAAATTATGTTTTATCTTTACTTCTGATTTTGGTTCTAAATTCTGAATTGAGAACAAAAATACTGTAATTTCTGTTGGTAATGATACAAGTTAGTCCTGTGAATTCTTGCTCAGGAGTGTACAGTAACCAAATTATTCCACATATATTCCATTCTATGAATTTATTTAAAAGTCACCATTGTAGATAATGCTGGTAAAAATGTTTATCTTATAATGAAACTGTAGGCATTCTAAATTTTAATCTCTGCTTTTTTTTTTAAATCCAGCAACCTAAACCAAAAACCTTAGTAAAGTTTAGGACTTTACTAAGCTGGCTGTTCTATCATTTTTCTCAGGAATCTTATTGAATATCCTATTGGTTCTGGATTCTTTTTTCTCTAAACTTTTCTACTACAGATATATGCTAATATATTTCTCATATTTCCCACAATTCCCTGCTTTTCACTGCCAATATGCACCTCAATAATTCTTCTGAGAACATCAACTCATCTGCTTAATGACAGTTTCTGGACACTCAATCTTCCTTCTCCATTTGTCAAGAGAGGTGCTCATGACTTTGAACAAAATGTAAATCATTACTTGGTTCCCATAAATTCTACTTCAAAAGTGCTACAGATAATAACTCCTTTTCCCCATGCATTTCTTATAATTAAAAAAAACAAACATATTGCATTCTGGGATTTCTATTTGTTTTCATTATTTTGTCACTATTCTGAACCTACAGAGTTTTGCAATTACTGTGTTATAGAATGCATTTGAAAATTATTATGCCATATCCTTTTATTTAGTATTTATATTATTCTGCTTCTTTTAGCACGATGGGGATCTCAGGGTGAGTTCCATGCAGTACAGGCATTCTAACAAATTCTCTGTAGCCTGTGGAAATATATATTTACTTTTACTCTTTTGCTGTTTTGATTGATTTTGGAAACATTTGTTTCAATTTAACAAATATGTGCTTGTAGATTCCGAGAAAATGTATGCTTTTCACAACATGAACATGAATGTTTTCCATCATTCAATTTATCACACTAACTTATTTTATTTAGAATATTGATTTACAGCTAAAATAATCAAACCTTCCTGACCCAAGATAAGGGAACACTAGACCACTGAGGCAGGAGAGGTTAGGCAGATGGGGGAGCACCTCATAGAGGCAGGGGAGTGAGGAGATTGAGGGCTTGTGGATGGGAAACTTGGAAGGGGGATAGCATTTGAAATGTAAATAACTAAAATAACCAATAAAAAATCAAACATTCCCAACATGTTCTTCATTAAGTTTTTAAAGAGACATGCATATCACTAAACAGAGAAGAACATTAACAAATAGGATGTTCCTGGGCTGTGTGTGCATTTTCACACCCAGGGGTATTTCAATAAAGTACCTTGTTTATATTTGGCTTGAAGATTACCTAAGATGAAAAAGTTGAATTATATCTAAAATGATTGCACAAAATGGAATATAGAATTATTTTCTGTGTTTGTTGTTTCAAAACAGATATGTTAAAATTTTAAGTAATTTTAAATCAGGATTTTGTATATAAATAAAATCATCTTAAAATATTGTGCTTATATGGACAGGTTCATAAAAGCACACAGCTCATGGTCCTTAGACCTTATTTTGATTATTTAGGGTTAAGCTTCATGTCATTATACTACATTGACAGTGTAAGCTACACGAAGAGACAGTGATTAGAGCTGAACAGTTGACTCAGTAATTAAAAGCACTTTCTGCTCTTCATGAGGAATGGAGATTGGTTCCTACCACCTATACTCAGAGGCTTCCTCCAGCAGGTAACTTTTTTTTTATTCGATATATTTTTTATTTATATCTCAAATGATTTCCCCTTTTCTAGCCCCCACTCCCCGAAAGTCCTGCAAGCTCCCTTCTCTCCCCCTCTCCTCCCACCCACCCCTTCCCATTTCCCCGTTGTGGTTTTGCCGGATACTGCTTCACTGAGTCTTTCCAGAACAGGGGGCCACTCTTCCTTTCTTCTTGTACCTCATTTGATGTGTGGATTATGTTTTGGGTATTCCAGTTTTCTAGGTTAATATCCACTTATTAGTGAGTGCATACCATGATTCACCTTTTGAGTCAGGGTTACCTCACTTAGTATGATGTTCTCTAGCTCCATCCATTTGCCTAAGAATTTCATGAATTCATTGTTTCTAATGGCTGAATAGTACTTCATTGTGTAGATATACCACGTATTTTCTCCAGCAGGTAACTTAAGGGTCTGGGAATATGGTGCCACCTTCTGGCCTTCTTAGGCACTTTTACATATGTACGCACATTTACACACACTTATACAGATAAATAAATCGATCTGAGGAATACACACATGTACATATGGATGTAGACAATTAAAACAATGGTCACAAATGTTAAAAGGAAACAGAGGAGGGTTCTAAAGGAATAAAAAGAAGAGGAAATGATATATTAAAATCCAAAACCAACTTATTAAAACAGAAAGACATTGTCTTTGCTTTTTGAATCTATGACATTTTGCTCTATAGTAACTACCTTTTGCCTTAAGAACAATTTTTAAGGTGTAGTAGGCAATAGGGATCTACAGGCATGAAAACATTTTAGAAAGCAACATGATAAATGGGAGATTTGATCACTATTGCCTATGATTTTCCTTCTATCAAAATTTCCTTCTTATAACTTAATGTAACAAATACTGGCAACCACTATGAACCAAGCTATACATTCAGATGGAAGACAGCTGACTGCACCCATCACAATATTCCAGAACTTACATTAGTAGGCACTAATTGTGTGGATAACAAAATGGGTAGTCTGTACGAACAGATCACTGACAAGAATTCTCCCCAAATAGTCTCTCTAGGAAGCATTCAATTCATCTCCAGTCTGATTTCTCTATTTCTAATATTCAGAGTAACTGATGTTTTCCTCAACAAGAACTCACCACCTAAATATAGTGCTAGCAATATCAAGTGACAACCATATGTAGTATTTTGGTAGTGTTGAGTTTTGAAGGTATCCTTGAACAAAATATTATAGAAAGGTTAAATGTATCCATCACTAAGTTTTTCATTCAGTAAGCTTCTGTTTCAGTCTATGAGTTTTGGCCCTTTACAATTAAATTTTTTATTACTATTTTTCAAGTTTATTTGATATATCTATTAATCAAGTATTAGCATTATATTTACTTTGAGATGAAACATATTGAGGGAGAAAGGAAATATTTCTAAAGATATACTGCTGCCCATTAAAAGCAATTTATTAAACTTAAACCAAAAACGTTTTCAGGATAGGGATGTTGGTGAAGGTCTAGGAGGAATTATGGAAGGAGTTACGTGGTAAACAAGAACAAAATATATTGTTGGTAATGCTCAAAAATTTAAAAAAAATATATTTATTTTTAAAAGATAATAGCAATATTAATAATATCATTGACCTTTTAATTTGTCAGATATTTGGATGGCTACACTTGGGTCCATTTTCTAGAAACAATTATTTCCATCATTTCAGTCTGAAGCTCTATCTGTCCTTGACATCAAGACATGCTTCTTTGAATGTACCACAAAGGTGGACTTTGTTTTCATTTTCATTTTGTTAGTCTGTGTCTCTTTATTGGGGAATTGAGACCATAGATGTAAAGAGTTACAAATCAGCAATTTTGGTTTATTGATGCTATTTTGTTTTGACATCATATTCCTCTTTTTTATTTTCTGGTCTAATATTATTTACTCTTTGTGTGTTCTTGAGTGTGGATAACATCTTCTGGAAGTTTTCCTTTTAACATCTTGTATAGAGATGAATTTATATATAGATACTGTTTAAATTTGGATTTAACATGGAATTTCTTAACTTCTCCATCTATTGTGTATGAAAGATTTTTTTTCCTTCTTGGTTTTTTGAGATAGGGTTTCTCTGTGTAACCCTGGCTGTCCACTCTGTAGACCAGGCTGACTTTAAACTCAGAAATTTGCCTGCCTCTGCCTCCCAAGTGCTGGGATTAAAAGCGTGTGCCACCACTTCAGAGCTGTGTTTGGAAGTTTTAATGGGCATAGTAACATAGCCTGGAAGTTTCCTTACAGTATTTAAAACATCTCTCTAGGTCCTTCTGGCTTTTAGTATCTCCACTGAAACACCAGATGCTTTAGTAGTACTTCCTATATGTACTAACTTGTCATTTTCCCATTCTGTTTTGTATTATTTTTTCTCATTCTGTCAGTTTAGTGTTTTGATTATTACATGCTCTAGGAATTTCATTTCTGGTCAAGTCTGTTTGGTGTCTACTATGCTTCTCTTTTTTATTAACTTTATTAAAATGTATTTATTCACTTTAAAACCATTATCAATCTTACTCTTTTCCCAAGACAACCTCACAAAAGTACCATTCCACTTTCTCCTTGTGAGAAGAAAATGTCCTCCTCAAGATGTCAATCCCTGATTCCACCCTAACTGCAGATTAAGTCACAGCCAACAGGACTATGTGTATTCTCTCCCACTGAGGCAAAACAACGCTGTCCATTTAGGGGTATAGGATCTACCTGCAGACAAGCAGCAGACTCATGTACAAAACCTGCTCTAGTTGTTGTGTGATACTCATGAAGACCAAGTTGCTCATCTGCTACATATATGCAAGGGCCTATGTCACCCCATGCTTACTCTTTGGTTGGTGATTTAGTCTCTGGGAGCCCCCACAGTCCAGTTTAGTTGATTCTATTGGTCTTCCAATGGAGTCTTTGGGCCCCTTATTCTTTCTCCAGCTCTTCCACAAGACTCCTCAAGCTCCATCTAATATTTGTGTGTGAGCCTCTGCATCTCTTTCCATTAGATTATAGATAGAGCCTCTGAGAGAATAGTCATGTTATGTTCCTGTCTTCATTCATAACAGAATGTTGTTAATAATTTCAAGGATTGGAAATGTATAGATCTCCATTTGAGGGAGTCACTGTTTGACCTTTCCTTCAGTCCCTTCTCTATCTTTGTCCATGCACATCTTGTAGTCAGGACACATTTTTAGCGTAAGGCTTTGTGGGTAGGTTGATGTCCTTATCCTTCCATTGGAAATCCTGCCTGGATATAGGGAGTGGCCACTGCAGGATCCATATCTTTCACTGCTAGAAATCTAAGCTAGAGACACCCACATGGATCTTCTGTGGCCCTTACCAATCCCAGATCTCTGACACGCCTTAAAGACTGTCCCCTCCCCAGCCTGTCTCCCTGCTCTCTCCCTGCTCTCTCTACACATGCTCTCTTCTCACCCTACTGCCTTCTCCATCCCCCTTTCCATCCAGTTCCTCCCTTCTGTAGGCCTCCAATATCTCTCTTGTTCCTCTTTCTGAGAGTCAACTAACCTCCTGTGGGTCATGATTGCTATTTGGCTTCTTTGGGTCTGTTGATTACACCTGGTTACCCTGAAATTTATTGCTAATATACATGTATAAGTGAGCACATATAATTCATTTCCACTTAGGTCTAGTAATCTCACTCCTAGTTATGTCCATTTTCCTTTGAAATTCATGATTTCCTTGTTTTTAATGGATGAGTAGTATTCAATTGTGTAGAGGTACATTTTCTGTATCCATTCTTCAGTTGAAAGACATCTAGGTTGTTTCCAGTTTCTGGCTATTACAAATAAATCTACTGTAAGCATATTTGAGCAAGAGCCTTTATGGGATGATGGAGCATCATTTGCTTATATGTCCAGGAGTGGTATAATTGTGTCTTGTTGTAGAAAAATTCCCAGTCATCTATGAAACCTACAAATTGATTTCCAGAATGGTTGTACAAGTTTGCACTCTGACTAGCAATGGATGAGTTTTCCCCTTGTTACACAAGCATACTAGCAAGTGATGTCCTTTGGGCGTGAGTCTGGAATTTTGATGGGGATTACATTGAATGTGTAGATTGCTCTCAGCAAGATGGCCAATTTTACTATATTAATCTTGCCAATACATGAGCATGGGGGATCTTTCCAACTTCTGAGGTCTTTTTTTGATATCTTTCTTCATAGATTTGAAGTTCTTTTCAGGTTTAGCACTGTTCTAGTCAAATTTTTGTGGTCACTTAAGTATACTGATTATATTGTCTACAAATAGTGACATTTTTACTTCCTCCTTTCCAATTTGTATCCCTTTGACCTCCTTTTGCTCTCTAATTGCCCAAGCTAGAAATTCAAGTATGATATTGAATAGATAGGTTGTGAATGGTAGCCTTGTCTAGTCCCTGATCTAAGTGGGATTGCTTCAAGTTTTTCTCCATTTAATTTGATGTTGGCAACTGGTTTATTGCTCTTACTATGTTTAGGTTTGAGCCTTTAATTCCTAATCTTTCCAAGACTTAACATGAATGGATGTAGAATTTTGTCAAGTGCTTTTTCAGCATCTAATGAAATGATCTTGTGTTTCTTTATTCTTTGAGTTTGTTTATATAGTAGATTTTATTGATGGATTTCTGTACATTGAACCATCCCTGCACCCCTGGGATGAATCCTACTTGATTATATTGAATGACCTTTTGATTTGTCCTTAGATTTGTTTTCTGTGAATTTTATTGAGTAGTTTTGCATTGATGTTCATAAGGAAAATTGGTCTGAAGTTCTCTTTGTTGTGTCTTTGTGTGGTTTAGGTGTAAGTATCATTGTAGCTTCATAGAACAAATTGGGTAGTGTTCATTATGTTCTAATTTAGTGGAATAGCTTTAAGAGCATATACACATACAATGCATTATATCTTCATTGAAATTCTAGTAGTCAAACTGCATCTAGGCTTCTAAGATCCTGTAGTGATCAAGCTACTGAGATCCTGTGATCCTATGATACTGAGCATGTTATAGCACCTGGCAGTCAAGCTTCCTCTGGGTGTTGTGGGACTGCATGTAGAGTTGGCACCCAAGATTTGCTCTAGGTATTGGCTCAGACCAGACCAGAAGAAACTGTTGCCACTGGTTGTGTGGGGTTCCTCCATCCCTGGATAACACTGGTCTCAATTGCTTCCAGGGCAGATGTTGTTCCCTCCTCATCTATGATCCTCTGATCCTGGGTGTGTTAGAGTGCCTAAGATTTGAACTTCCTCTGGGTGTTGTGTAACTGGGTGTGGAGCTAGCACCCAACATCTGCCTTGCTCTATTTTTTATTTTTTATTTTTTTGATTGTTGGTGTTTAACTTCTTGAGGTCCTTATATAATTTGGATATTAGCCTTATGTCAGATATAAGCAAAGAACTTTCCCTAAACTGTAAGCTATTGTTTTGTCCTATTGATCACATTCTTTGACATACAGTAGATTTTCATTTTCATGAAGTCCCATTTATTAATTTTTTTTCTTAGTGCCTACACCATTGATGTTCTAGTCAGGAAGTTGTCTCCAATTTAATGTTATTCCTGGGTTTTTCTTGCATTAATTTAAGTGTGTTTGGTTTTATGTAGAGGTCTATGATCAATTTAAAATTTATATGCAGGGTTATAGATATGAATTTAATTGCATTCTTCTACATGTAGACCTCCAATTACACCAGCACTATTTATTGAAGATACTCTTCCTTTTCTATAGTATGATTTTGAGTTCTTTGTCAAAAAAAAAAACCAAGTATCAGAAGATTTATATTTTTATTGCTGAGTCTTCAGTTTATTTCCGTTGATATACCTTTGTGTTTCTATAACATTGACAAGCAGTTTTTATTACTATAGCTGTGTAGAACAGCTTAAAGTCGGGGATAATGATACCTCCAAAAGATCTTTCATTGTACAGGATCATTTTAGCTCTACTGGGTTTCTTCTTTTTATGAATGAATGTGAGAATTGTCTTTCAACATCTGTGAAGAATTGTATTGGAATTTTGATGGGGATTTCATTAAATCTATAGATTGATTTTGGTAAGATGAACATTTTCACCATTTTAATCCTTTCACTCCATGAGCAAAAGAAAGCTTTCAATTTTCTGATATCTTCCTCAGTATCTTGCTTCATAACTTGCAATTTTTATCATATACGTCTTTCACTTGATTTTATTATTTGTGACCATTGTAAAGGGTGTTGTTTTTCCAATTTCTTTCTTGGTCCATTCGTCATTTCAATAAAGATATCCTACTGATATTTTTAAGTTAATTTTATATCCAGCAAATTCACTTAAGTAATTTACCAGCAGTAGGCGTTCTCTGGTAGAATTTTTGGGTTCACTTATAACTACCATATCATCTACCAATACTAAGACTTTTGCTTCTTTCTTTCCAATTTGTATCTTCTTAATCTCCTTTAGTTATCTTATTGTTCTAGCTGAAACTTCAAGTACTGTGGAGAGACAGGGAAAGTGGAGAGCCTTGACTTGTCTCTGATTTTAGTGAAAATGATTTATGTTCTTCTCCATTTAATTTGATGTTGGCTACCAGCCTGCTGTTTATTGCCTTACTGTGTTCAAAGTGTGCTGCTTGCATCCATCTTCTCTTCAATACTTTTATCATGGAAGAATATTCAAATAATTTTTCTGCATTCAATGAAGTATCCATGTTTTTTTTTCTTTCAGTTTGGTTAAATGATAGATTATGTTGATAGATTTCTCTATATTGTGCCACACCTCTATTTCTGAGATGATATGATGTCTCTAATGTGTTCTCTGATTTGGTTTTTATTGAATTCTTTTGCATCAATGTTCATAAAGATTGATTTGAATATCCTTTCTTTGTTGAGTTTTGTATGGTTTAGGTATCAGGGTTAATGTGCGCCACAGAACAAATTTTGCAGGGTTTCTTCTGTTTCTGTTTTGTGGACTACTTTGAGGAATATTAGCATTAGCTCTTTAAAAGTCTGATAGAATTCTACACTAGAATTATTTTGCCTAAGTTTTTGCTGTTTTTCTTTTTTCTCTTTTTTTTGGGGGGGGAGGTGTGGTGGGGTGGGAGACTTTAAATGATTATTTCTATTTCCTTAGGGTTATAAGACTATTTAGGTAGTTTACCTGATCTTGATTTAGCAATGGTGATTGGAATCTGCCTATAAAACCATCCACTAAATTTAGATTCTCCAATTTTGTAAAGTACAGGGTTTTGAAGTAAGACATAATGATTCTTTGAATTTCCTCAGTGTCCATTGTTATCTCTCCCTTTACATTTCTGATTTTGTTGATGTGGATACAGTCTCTTTGCCATTTAGTTATTTTGATAAAGAGTTGTCTATCTTGTTGATTTTCCCAAGGAAGCAACTCGGTTTTGTCAATTCTTTGTATTGTTCTTTTTTGTTTCTTTTTGATTGTTTTTAGACCCCAGATTTGTCTCAGTATCTGTGTTTGATGCTTTCAGCTGCTTGTTGGGCAGCCATGCTAGGCCAGGAGGTTGTTTGCCCTGGCCAGCGCGCACGCCCCTGCCATTTTGCCTATGGGAAGCCAGAGAGTCCTAGCAGGCAAAACCAAACTGGCTAACAAGCATAGCCTGAGGCAGACATAGCAGGGGTCTCAGATGGTCAGGCCCTGGACTGCCCCCAGGCCCTGGGCTGCTCGGTGGGCCATCTGTGTGCCGACCGGCCAGGAGGTTGTTAGCCCAGGCCGGCATGCTCATGCGAGCGCTGCCGCCATTTTGCCTATGGGAAGCCAGAGAGTCCTAGCAGGCAAAATCAGCTAACAGGCTAGCCCAAGCCTGACATATCTGGGGTCTAAGATGGTCAGACCCTGGACTGCCCCCAGGCCCTGGGCTGCTATAATACATTAGCATTTTCACACTTAAATCTCCATGAGTTTGGTTTCTAAACAAATAAATTCCCAAGCATCATTCCCTTCTGTCGTGTTTTATGTGAGAAACAACAAGCCAAACACCCGATTGGAAGTAAAACAAACAAATTATTATAGCTCATTTCTGAACTAATTAATTCACAAGACGATTATAAAAATATCTTTTAATCAACTAAAGAAGAGGATCCATAGCAAATGTTTAATACTATATTGGAGTCATATTCATTTTTACTCATTTTGGTTTTATAGTTTGTATATGCTTGATCAAGGAATGGCAGTATTTGAAGTTGTAGCCTTGTTGGGTGAGGTGTATCAATGTGAGCATAGGATTTGTCCTAGCTGCCTGGAAACCAGTCTTCTCCTAGCAGCCTTCAGATGAAGATGTAGAATTCTCAGTTCCTCTTGCATCATGCCAGCCTTGATGATACTAGACTGAACCTCTGAACCTATAAGCCAGGCTCAATTAATTGTTTTCCATTTTAAGAGTTGCCTTGGTCATGATGTCTGTTCACACCAGTAAAATGCTAAGTAAGACATATAGCTAAATGTTGCTTTATGAGGGATTTATTATGAATGAATGTGTGTGGAAGCCTTGAACAACATGCTGCAGTCAGTTCCTTTCTACTATGTGGGATCAATGGATGAACTTGAGTGTGCTAGCTTGGTAGAAATTCCCTACAAGCTAAGACAGTTGCTGGCCCTTTATCCTTTCTTATTTTTTTTTATCCTTTCTTATTTTTAGTATACTAAGGATGTTTTTTACTTACAAATTCCCAAAATATCCTGTGACATTAAGTATATAAATCAACGTTAGTTAGAAAAATTGTATTTTGAAAGAAGCATCCATTGTAGTATGTTTATTGATGTTATTGTTTATTATATTAGTGATAAAAATTGTCCTAGATCTGAAAAAGGGACACTGGGACAAATGGTACAGTGTAATTAATGCTGTCTTAGAAAGTGCATAATAGTTTCCAGAAGCTCTCCAGTCTTGTTTATGTAAAAGAAAGTTCTTCACTCTACACTATAGGATCACTGGTACAGTTATTGTCTCACTGACTGCTGTACTGCAATGCCCACTGTGACTTGGAAGCTGCCTCCGGGTATGTTTTCATCACACTTGTTCAAAAATATGCTTGCATGTCTCAAATAAATTTTATTAAAATTATTTTAATCTAAATTGCCATTTTGAGATTATTATTTTTTGCCTTCTTCGAATAGGAATCATTTTATCCTTGTATTTGTAAAAAATTCATGCTGATTCTTCTCATTTCTTTTCTAACTTACAATGTGTGAAGCAGCTTTGATCAGTCTAATTAAAACTTATGTGAAGAACAGAAAACAAAGTATTTGATGGGGGCTCTCTGAAGTTATTTGAAATGATACTAACATCAATTCTCTAACTTGTTATGTACCATCAGGTGTGTGCAAATCAAAGTAATTAAATTGCTTGCATTTTTCACAGTAAAATTAGTGTTAAGGTAACTGTGCTGGTAACTTGGAAGATCTATCTGACAAACAGTAATCTAAATATGTTAAAAATAATTCCAATGATGATAGAGATTTTATGAAAAACTAGTTTTGAAATGGTACAAAGCCTTTAAAATAAATAAACAGAATGA
Source organism: Apodemus sylvaticus (assembly GCF_947179515.1). Taxonomy (NCBI): domain Eukaryota; kingdom Metazoa; phylum Chordata; class Mammalia; order Rodentia; family Muridae; genus Apodemus; species Apodemus sylvaticus. The sequence continues at coordinate 122,162,008 of NC_067475.1, read as the reverse complement.
ATATAATTATATACTTTATTTTTATTTTCTATCACTTTTATATTTTTATAGTCCCGTCATTACCCCACTCTCAGACAGCACTCCCACAGTTCCTCATCACATCCCTCCTACCCCTGTCTCTGAGAGGATGTTGATTTTCCCAGAAGTTCACAATTGTCACAAACAAAATAAAACATTTTGGTGTGACTCTAACAAAACCAATGAAAGATCTGTATGACAAGAACCTCAAGTCTCTGAAGAAATCTAAGAAGAACTTATAATGGAAAGATCTCCCATGCTTTTGGATAGACAAGAATAGTATAGTAAAAATGGCCATCTCACCAAAAAGAAATTACAGATTCAATGTCATCCCTCATCATAATATCAACTCAATTCTTCATAGAGTTAAAAAGACCAATTCACAAATTCATTTGGAATAACAAAAAACCAGGATAGTGAAAACTATTCTCAACAGAAAATCTTCCTCTAATAAGGCAGTTTCCAGGAGGAAAATCAGGTGATAGAACTGAATCTCCAACAAAATAAGAAATATACAATTTACTCCACTATCAAGAACTTAAAACCACCAAATTATTAGAATTTAAATTTAAAAATGAAATTGGTTATAAGATAAGACACATTGGCTTATATATTAAATTTATTTTTAAAATGCTGAGTTCAATAATATATATTAATGCATATTGCATTTTAGTATGAATATGAATCTTTTTGTGCTAATGAAATAGTTTTTTACTTAGGTAAAAATGTCACATACACATGGTTTGTATTGTGCTGATATTGAATGCAGTCATTTGACTTTCTTAGCCACCTCCTCAGTCCTCCATTGGGGACATTATGCTCAGTCTAATGTTTGGCTGAGATCCTCCACCTCTGTATTTGTCACAAACTGGCAGAGCCTTTGAGGACACAGCTATATCAGGCTCCTGTCAGCAATCACTTGTTGACATCCACAATAGTGTCTGGGTTTGGTAGCTGTATATCGGATGAATCCCTAAGTGAGTCGGTCTCTGGATGGCCTATCCTTCAGTCACTGCTCCACATTTTGTCTCTGTATATCCTCCCATGGGCATTTTGTTCCCCCTTCTAAGGAGGACCAAGGACCAAAGACCAAACCTAAGGATGATAGGTATAGAAGAGAGCAAAGATTCCCAACTTAAAGGGACAGTAAATGTCTTCAACAAAATTATAGAAGAAAATTTCCCTAACCTCAAGAAAGTTATACCCATGGACATACAAGATGCCTACAGAACTCCAAATAGACTGGATCAGAAATAAAATTCATCATAATAATCAAAATATAAAATGCACAAAACAAGAAAAGAACATTAAAAGCAGTATATGGAAAAGGTCAAGTAACTTATAAAGGCAGACCTATCAAAATTACACGAAATTTCTCACCAGAGACTATAAAAGCTAGAAGATGCTGGACAGATGTCAAACAGACCTCAAGAGAACACAAATGCTAGCCCAGGCTATTATACCCAGTAAAGCTCTCAACTATCATAGATTAAGAATCCAAAACATTCCATAACAAAAGCAAGTTTACATAGTATCTTTCCAAGAATCCAGCCCTTCAAAGGATAATAAAAGGAAAACCCCAACATAAGGATGTAAACTGCATCCTAACAAAGCAAGAATATAACCTTTTTTAACAAACCAAAAAGAAGATAGCAACATAAACATAGTTCCACCTCTACCAACAAAAATAACAGGAAGCAACTCTCACTTTTCCTTTATATTTCTTTCATACAAGAAACCCACCTTATTGACAAAGATAGACACTACCTCAGAGTAAAAGGCTGGAAAACAATTTTACGAACAAATGGTCCCAAAAAGTCGAGCTGGAGTAGCCATTTAAATATCAAATAAAATCAACATTCAACCTAAAGTTATTAAAAAAGATAAGGAAGGACACTGCATATTCATCAAAGGAAAAACCTATAAAGAAGGACTCTTGATTCTGAGCATCTATGTTCCAAATACAAGGGCACCTACATTCATTAAAAAAAGAAAAAGAAAAACAACTTTACTAAAACTCAAAGCATACATTGTACCTCACCATTAATAGTGGGAGTCTTCAACACCCACTTTCATTAATGTAAACAGAAAATAAACAGAGAAACACTGAAACTAACAGAAGTTATGAACCTAATGGATTTAACAGATATCTACAGAATATTCTATCCTAAAACAAAAGAATATACCTTCTTCTCAGCATCTCACTGTAGCCGCCAGCAGCTACATGTAAACCGGGTTACCTGTTGAGAGAATTTTGGGGTCATAGGGAAGAGCGGCGAAAAGAAAGTACGGCTAAGTCAATGTTCACTGATCAAAGCCGTAAACTTTAATGGCGCCGGACCTTTTAACAGTTTGGGCAAACCCTCCCCCCAGACTCCAGGCTGAGTTCCGGTGGAAGTTGTCTAGCTTCTCTTGGAGGTCTTCGTCTTGACTGCTCCGGCAGCTGGGTGGGTCACCTGTTTAATTCAGGAATCCCTATACACGGAGGAACAATGAGCTTGACCTTTACTACGTGCACTCCACCCTAGGTGGAGCAGGATCCTGGCATTCTGGGAGAAGTTAACCTTGACCAAAGTCAAACTCTGACCAAGTGCAAGACTGCCCCAATATGGCTCTGTACATGTCCTCCCTTTTTTTATTAATTTGAACACGAGGAGGTAGAAAACAAGTGGATAAATATCCTTCATAAGAAGGCGGGCCTTAACCAGGAGGGGAAGCATTGACCGTAATTCCTCTTAAATATTGTATAACGTCTTTTTCAGAGGAGGGGTAATAGGCTCCCTTATTATTTTAAGGACAGCCTCTCGACGTTAACCCCTATGCAATTAGGTGTACTTCCTGGGGACTCAGAAGCAGAAATTCACCTCCCCATGCAGTGCTTTGCCTCGCACGTCTCGCTGGTACCCATGTTTGTTCAAAAACAAACACACATAGATCTGAGTTCTATGTGGCTCCCTCTTTGGAGATCCACTTGTGTAAGTTTTGAAGCCAGGGGGGTCTGCAAGTGTCTTTAACAGACATGTAATCTCTCCATCCAGGTGAGCCTGGGTGGAGACAGCCAGTCTGCTTAACAGACAAGGTCAAGAGTTAAAGGTGGAATAGGATTAACTTGTCCCAGAAGTATCCAATTCAGTTGTAAATTAACAACTTTAAGGATCCAAAGCTTGGCCTCTGAGGTGGGAGAGGTAGCCTTGTGAATCAAGAGATATGCTGTTACTTCTCAGGAAAAGTGGAGACTATATGTTAAATTAACACAGCTGGCTGAAGATTGTTAGCCATCTTCAAAATTGGAATCTTCAAAATTGGAATTATTTCTAGACCAGTCTATGGTTGAGTCAGCTGAGCACAATAAGGAGAAGAGTCATTTTAACTCTTCTAATTAATTTTTCCTAAGCTAGCATAACAGTCTCCATGTTCTGTCCCACAAAGTCTAAAAGCTTGAAGCTAGGCAATTTATCTAACCTGGGACATTTAACAATTGAGGTAAGTCAAGAACATATATCCAATATAGCTCTTATGTTACCATGGTCTGGGCATTCAGCAAGCACACAGTCAGCATATCTTCTGCAGCATTCTGTGGAAAAAACAGAGGACATGCCTTCTCCCCCAATATTAAATCAGGATCATGGCATATGTTAGTAAGTGAATTCCTTCATTTCACCTAGACATCAATATGTCTAATTACAAGATGTCATATACATTTAGCAAGGAGTTTCTTGGCATCTAAATTTTAAAATTTTAAAATTTTCTTAAAAACATGTAAGCATAATTTAAATTATATGTACAGGGACACGATTTCCCCTCTCTTCTTTCTTCCAAGAAGATATTGTTTTATTAATTTAAGTTGGAACACAAAGTATAACCCATAACATAGGCAATAACTATGTAATTATATAAAATATAGTTGCTTTTTCTGTTAGAGCAGTTGCAACTAGACAGCCTAAAAATGAATCATTAGTCACATGTACATATTTTTTTTTAATCTTTTAAATTAGAAATATGAATATCATTTATCTGTAATAACTAAGTCCTCTAGGATTAACACCATTACGTGGTAGAGGTAGAAATTGAGGACATCAAGAACAAATCTTTATAATTTGATGTGCACAAAATATAAAATTATTTCAAATACCTAAAGGACAGTCATTTAGAGAATATATCCTTTGTTCTTAGAAATTTGAATCACATTTGTACAAACTGTAGAAATTAAGAATTAGCAGTATTAAAAATGGACCAATTTTAAGCAATTATAAACCATGAGCTATGTATATCTACTATTATTAAAAGCTTGACCTTTAACATCTTAAAAATAGCTGCTATAGCACCCAATTCAGGTATCTGTGTTGAAGCAGGGAGAAACTTAAAGGAATAAACATGTGATCTGATAGTACAAATTATCTTTTGGATAACAATTATTAATTTTGTCTAAAAATGCTTGCCATGTAATAGACCAACCATTAATAATAAATTTGATTGTTGCTTGAAGCAAGGAACAAACGTTTCCTACCTAGAAAACAGAGGTTTAAGACCTTCTGTGGCAAGCTTAAAATGAGGTAAATATAAGATAAAGCCAATTAATATATCTTAACAACCTTTGAAAGCCATTTACCTAAAAATTCTAAAAGTCTATAGGAGCAAGGGCCTGTAACAAACATTCTATGAACATTATACACTGAAATTTTTAAGATCTTAACTTCTGTATTGAAAGAGAGACAAACATTTTTTCCTCACAGGACGTAAGGCTGTTAGCCATTCCTTGAGGCAAAAACTTTCTAATGACATTGTTTTGTTGTTTCTTTAAAATTAGAAGCAAATGCTTTTATAACTATCAGAATGTAAAGCAAAAAACCAACCCTTTAAATTTACAATAATTTTATAGGGAGTAGACAGGCCAAATGTTAATGCTTTTATAGCCTCCTTGACCTTTCATAGATTTGAACTGCATTTTAACCCACACCTGGATAAGTCAAAAACCTTTTTTTTTTTTTTTTTTTTTTTTTTTTAAAGCCAAACACTCCCTAGGTGGGGCCTGTAAGGCGGAAACAATTTCTCAAAACTTCCTCACTAGCTTCCCCTGAGGCAGCTCTAAGCTTTGCATTAACTCAAATGTAAATTTTTTTATCTGCCCTAGGATCCACCTTGAGTCCTTGGCAAGGACTTTGTATGAGATTCCTCAAATGTAAATATCTTCTAATCTGAGCCTTTTATCTAAGACCAGACCCAAACCTACAAGGACAATTTAAGGATTAAACAAAAGAAACCAGTAATTCCATGGTCAAGGGAACCTACTTGATATCAAATACATTTCTACAGAGATATCCTTTTTAATCTTGGAGGGTTAAATTTTGCTCCTACCATTGTAGCCTATAAACTTGTGGAAAAGAGGCAATGGGCCTCTAAAACCCATAGCTGTATCACTCTCAAAATTATCTTAATTACAAAATGTTAACAATTACGAGCCTGCAAACTGAAAACTGTAGCCAATGACACACTGATTTTTATTGTAACTCAATGTTTTGTTGCAATATTAGAGCACAATTGTAATTTTGGAAGCAAATCTCAATTTTAAACAATCTATTTTCTTTAAAATCAATGGCAAACACATATTTACAGCACAAGGTTTGTCTGCCAGTTCTTATGTTCAAGTGTATAACAGTGTAACTTATTAAAGAGACAATATTTTAAATCTTAATCTTCATTAAGTCTAATCTCCAGGCCAAGATTCACATGAAACACCATGCCAATTTAGGAGCGTCCCAAAGGCCTGTATTTCCTGGATTGCGTCATGCCACGTGGTGTTCAAAATGGCGACTACCCTAAACTACCAGCCTTAATCGTCATGCCACGTGTTCAAAATGGCGACTACCCTAAACTACCAGCCTTAACCATCATGCCACGTGTTCAAAATGGCGACTACCCTAAACTACCAGCCTTAACCTAACTTTTGTTAATAACATTATACCTTTTAAATCATGTGCAGTGACTTAAGCCAATACTCTATAGTCAAGACATGCAAAATATACCTTTAAATCCAATTATAAACAAGAACAAGGCATGAGTGGCGTTAGGCCACGTGTAGTTAGTTAAGATAGCTCTAACACTGAATCACCAGTTTTAAACTAACCTTTTCTTAATAACACTATACCTTTTACATAATAACCAATTAATTTATAACTCTTTAGTCAAGAAATGTAAAGCCTTATATCATTAAAACCAATTAGAAACAAGTATAAAGCGACTACATGAATTTCACAAGCCAAACCAAGGTCTTCCCAAATCTTGAGGTTTCTGGGCTTTAAGAGCGGCTTTTTCCCCAGCCACGCTTGCCTCTTGAGTGAGCTGCGCTGTCGCGGCGTGGCTTTGAATCAATCCCCACACAAACTGTGGCTAGCTCAAGAGGTTACCAGCAGATGTAATCTTTACCAATTTTTCTTTTAAACATGAAACAGTCATTCACACAAAGACACAGAGAGGACATAAACATACACATAGACAGTCGGTGCACCGGGACAAACACGGAAAGATACACAGAAAGTTAAGCGTGCTTGTTAAGCAATTGCATCCATTTTCCTCTTTAAACAGCTCTTAGAAGCTGTGGACATATGCCTATTTTTAAAAACCCCTTTCTTTTCGCCGAAATCAGCTCTTACGAGCTTTGGGCAAATGCCTACCAAATTCCTTCCCCATATTTCCCTATCTTATCAACCCAAGCAGTCCTGCGCTGGGTCCACGCAGTATGCTTGAAAAACTGTATCCATTCCTGCACTCACAACCATAGACACGAATTCACTAGCGCTAGTTTTGCCCTCTATGTTGCTTACCGTGCGGACACCATTAATTTTCACCTTTTTCTGCGAAGCTTCGCTGGATAGGGCTACCTCAAGAAATTCTCTCGTGCCAGGTCTTCCCACGTTCAGGCGCCACTATGTAGCCGCCAGCAGCTACATGTAAACCGGGTTACCTGTTGAGAGAATTTTGGGGTCATAGGGAAGAGCGGCGAAAAGAAAGTACGGCTAAGTCAATGTTCACTGATCAAAGCCGTAAACTTTAATGGCGCCGGACCTTTTAACAGTTTGGGCAAACCCTCCCCCCAGACTCCAGGCTGAGTTCCGGTGGAAGTTGTCTAGCTTCTCTTGGAGGTCTTCGTCTTGACTGCTCCGGCAGCTGGGTGGGTCACCTGTTTAATTCAGGAATCCCTATACACGGAGGAACAATGAGCTTGACCTTTACTACGTGCACTCCACCCTAGGTGGAGCAGGATCCTGGCATTCTGGGAGAAGTTAACCTTGACCAAAGTCAAACTCTGACCAAGTGCAAGACTGCCCCAATATGGCTCTGTACATCTCACAGTACTTTCTCCAAAAATGACCATAAAGTTAGTCACAAAACAGGCCTCAACCCTGGATACTCATACAAATGATAAAACACTACACTAGTAATTATTCCACTGAGAGCAAGAAGCTGATATATTTATTCATTAATTCCCTAAGTCATTATTTTTAGGATTGCTACCAGCATGTTATGAATTTTGTATTCTCGATACTCAGAGAAAGAGTAACTTTCATGTCTTCCAGAAAAAAAGCTCCCAGGCAGAGACTGACACTTGGACACTAACCATAATATTCTACCCTGTGTGAAATAATTGAACAGAGCTTGGAAATCCTTCTGTTTTCACCTTACAGAGTTCCATTCACCCTAGGATTTAATAATAAATTCACAGTTCACTTAATGTAACTACCTCTTCAAGTCTCGTTTTTCAGTTTTTAAAACAAAAACAAAGCCAATAAACTTTCCACAACCAATAAACTAAACAGAAACTCCAGGCTTAACATCACAGTTGGCCTAAGTTCTGTTAAAGTTGGAGCTCTCTACTTCTATTCCTAAGATTACCCAGGTTTTTCTGTTTGGCCATGAGAATTTGTCAGTGTAGGAAATGGAAATTTCAGGTGTGAATACTTTAATCCTTGTCTTCTCATTTTCCCTTTGAGATTATGTACCTTGTTACTGCTGTTTCAAACTAGAACTGGAGAGATGGCTTCAGGAAATGTGGATAATGTTCTTGCACAGTTTGTATCCCCACACTCATACCCAGAAATTCTCAAACGCCTAAACCAGGTCCACATACCTCATAAACATACTATAAATAATTCCTTATAAGAAAATTACCATGGCTCCAAGAGGAGATAAAAGCTCCAAGGTATCTATCTCTATCTCTATTTCTCTCTCTCTCTCTCTCTCTCTCTCTCTCTCTATATATATATATATATATATATATATATATATATATATATATACATATATATATATACAGTCTTCTTTCTATGTCTATTATACAGCAGTAACCGGTATGATCTCCAGAATAACAGTTACCCATAGTAACCTACTATCTCCTTTTTAGTAGCATTACTAAATGGAGTTACATATTGAAATTAACAGTGATCCTTCAGAGTCCAGCCTTGATGGCTTCAGAGCTCTAAGGAGAATGGGTAGAATTGATGAGTGAAGACTTAGACCAAGAGGTGTGGCTCACAAACTCTGGCACTGAGAAATTCTAGGACTTATTTATATATTTTTTCACAGCTGAAAAGATTTCATATTCATTTTCTCATTTTCTCACATGCAATCTCTTTTAAGAACCCCTTATATTTAGCAATAATGTGTAAATTGTACATTTCTCCTTCTTTTAGATCCTCAATCTCCACAGTTTACTCCTAACCTATGAACTGGATCAATAAAGGGAAAATATAAGTTCAGTATACAGTTAATATGTCACCCAATACTTTGCTACATAATGAAGGGTCCATGTTTGGCAGCAACTGTAGTTACAGTATAGGCAGGTGGTAGACTTTATAACAAGGAAATTCCGATTTAATTATTAGCACATCTCATCTCCCCATAGTCTAAGAAGAAGATCTAATTCTAATGATCAGGACTCTCAGCAAATTAGTAACCTGAGTCGTTTCCTCACTCTTGCTTGACTCACCTCTGAATGTTTGATCCACCAAGAACTTCCTAAACTTTTGATAATCCTCAAAATGTTGTTTGCAGCTCGTTGGTGGGGACACTTTCATCTAAAGTATGTTCTCCTTGGGAGAGAACATTTGGACAATAGCTGATGTAACCAGACCAGGATCTCAAGGTGGCTCATCACTATTATTAATAAACATGGTTTTAGTGATCTGTTTTGCTCCCATGATCATCAAAGACAAACAACAGTGGATCATGGCCCAAGCTTTCCTTTTCTGATTCTGGAGAGATGTCAATTACAAAAAAAGGGAAAGTAAAAACTGCCATCAGCAAAGCCAAAAACGCAAGGCAAAAAAAGAAAACCCAGCAATCCCTCAGGAAAGGCCCAGAGATTCTGCACAAATAATTCTAAAGATTCTTGCTACGTGAAGACCCAAATCCTTAGGCCTTGCTATAGGGACAGTCATCCATATTACTGTCATGCACCTTTCCAAGTAGAGGCTTGGCCACTGGCATCCTTAATATGTTCATTAAAAGGTCCTCCATCCAGAGACTGTTCCACCTGGGTATCCATCCCACATGCACACACTATGAAAGAAGCCAAGAAGTGCTTCCTGACAGGACCATGATATAGCTGTACCCTGAGAGTCTATATCCTGTCCTATACAGATGCAAATGCTAGCAGCCAATCATTGGACTGAGCACAGGTACCCCAATTGAAGTGTTAGGGGAACGACTGGACTGAAGGAGCTGAAGGGACCTTATCTGGCAACAATGAGAGGGAAGGCCTTTGGTATTGTGAAGGCTTGATGTCCCAGTTTAGAAGAGTGGTATGGTGGGAAGATGGGATTGGGTAGGTTCGTGGGAGAGCACTCTCATAGAAGCAGGGTAAGAGAGAGGGTAAGGGGTTTGCATAGTGGAAACTGAGAAAGGGGATAACATTTGAAAGGTAAATGAATAACATATTCAATTAAAAAATAAAACAGCAACAAAAAACAAAAATGTCACCCAAATATAAGAGGCTAAGTTACTAATACTGAAAACTGTTCTGTTATTACATCCAAAATGTTAACAAGGATTCAGACAGTACTGAGAAACAAACATTTAATACATGAGAAATAGTGCGGATATATATTTTCTAGCATTCCATGGGACTTGAGCTGAGTTTTATACAACTATATCATTAGGAATCACTTGTACTATAGCACTCTCATGGTTTTATTGAGTGAGTCACATGTTTTTCCATGAATAGATTTACTGGTCAGGAGTATCAAATGGGAAGCTTTCATTGATCTGTCATTTCCTTCCAGGTATGTGGGACAAATCAGACAGACCCACAAGCAAGGGCAAATCAACAACAGAATGAATGCCTGTGTAACATGAGTGAGAGAGATTAACTTTGTTCTACAGCCTGACTACAGTTTACGCAGTTTATTCCTTATGTAAGGACCCACTCTGGTCTTGCCTTAAATCTTGTATTTAGATGGCTTGTTTCCAATTTACTTACATGCCTGTTTCAAATGTGGACAAATCTTCTTCCAACACATGTCAGTTTTACAATCAAGGTATGTCTTGCTGAGTAAACTGAGATCTGTTCCTTTGGTGCATACAAATAGGAAAGTAGCACTCCTCCCACCTCTAATAGAAGAACTTGACTTCTGTTGGTGATGTGCCTTAAACACAGAAGGCACCTGCACAGACATTCAGAAGGTAAAGAATCATTTGATGGCAGATGTTGAGGTATATCCCAAACTGGGAAGTAGTACTTCCCTGTGAATTAATTCTACCACACCAAACTTTTGACCCGCATGATTTAAAGCCAATGTCCCACAACATAACTTGAAAATGTTTGAGTTCTTCTCCTGAGTTCCTTCAGTGATGGACTCTAACGTGGAAGTATAAACCAACTGATTTTTTCTCAAGTTGCTTTGTTCATGATGTTGCCTAGCAGCAGAGGTACCACTAAGCAAGACAGTGAGGGGGGGAAGGAGCAAGTACATATGTGTTTATATAACATGTAGACAGGCAGGAAATATAAACTGCAAAGAGCATCTTTGGAGGTAGTGTAAGTTAATCAGGAGGAGAGTGGTATAAGGGATTATGCTGAGAGATGATGAAAATACAGTGGTACACATGTATAAGCTCCCATGAAGACATCCATTATTAAATGTACTTATTTAAAATAAAAAATTGAAAGATTAATAAAAGATATATGAATTTAGATATTTAAATTATGGTATATCTATATAATCCACTCATAAATTTCCCAAGGAAGAAAGAAATTAAACTATTTTGTTATTTTACACTTAAAATCTCTGCATTTTTCTTTTTATATTTTTCATAATTCTTGTTATATTTTTTGAAATTATTAGGGCATCATTTTTTATCTCCCCTTTCCATCCTCTAACCTGTCTCTAACACCTTGTCCTCTCTCAAATTCCATTACTTATTTTATTTAAATTGTTGTTACATAATAAAGTCAAATCTAAGTTAATGTATTAATGTAATGTACACTATTTCACAAACTTTCAATTTGTCAAATCAAAATGTGATGACACGCAACTGAGTTTTACTTCTGGATATATTTTAAAGCATGGGATGCTTTTTGGAAATAGTTCCAACAGCAGAATTTGGTCGTTGTAGTTTTAATAGATGAGTCCAATAAATAGAATTTTATTGACATGATAAAATGAGGGGTGAATAAGAGATTAGAAAAGGAAATTTTATTTCAAAATAAAATTAAAGCTTTCTAAATTTGGATATGTATTCTCTAGGTAGCTAAAAATTCAGACTGTCTTAACTTATGAAATATTAAACTACTGTGCTAAAGCATTTAAATTTTTATCTATCTTATAGCTTACCTTTTTCCATGTGTGTGTACATGTATGTTTTTGAATGTGTGTGAGTTACTTTATGTGAAAACATGTGCATGTGAATTCAGGTGTGTGCAAAGGATTAAGGCTGACATCACTTTCTCAATTACTACCACATGATGTTGTTAGTGAAACCAAGCATTTGCAGATACCACACGCTTAGTGACTTAGCTTGCTCCAATGATCTCCTGTCTCCAGCTTCTGAATTCTTGGCATTACAGATGACAAGTGACCCACCATACACAACCACCCCCTACAGGGGTGCTGGGGATCTTGACCCTGGCTCTCATGCTTGCATAACAAATTCTTATTTGCATAACTCCTCCCATATCCCTGCCTATCACTCTTAATTATATATTTCAGCAACAAATATAAAACTTCAATAACATAAAGTCTACTTTCACAGACTTGAGTTCTGATGTGGATATGTATTATTTTTTATTTTGGAAATGAAAGTGTGCTGACCATCCTGGCCTGGAACTACTATGTAGCTGAGATGACCTTAAGTTTCTAACCTTTCTGCAGCTTCTTTGTAAGTGCATGGGTTTCAGGCTGTGCCACCAAAGCAGGCTTTTGAGGTCCTGTGATTTCATGCTATAAAAGCACTCTCCCAATAGAACTATATCCCCAACCAGCAGATGCTAATATCTAGGTTATTCCTATGGAATGTACCCTATAGATAGTTTCCTCATTAACATAGAATGTGAATTTTATGTTTGCCAATTTTCATGAAAGTTATGGAAAAACTCTTAATTAGTTCAATAAGTGAAAACAAATCCCCCTTTGAGCTCAAGAACTGTTCAATTAACTTAATTGCTTCACTGACATCTAAGCAACAGGAATATATATCACCATAATGAAGGCCATATATTTTTAGATACTTTCCCATATCCAGTATTTTGCTTCTTTAAAAATGAATTTACTTATTTCTAATGGGTCTTTGTGACTTCTGTATAATTCAGTAGGCTTCACAAATTAGGCTTTTATTAGATAAGCAAAAAAGTGTTCATCAGATTCTAAAGAAGAAAAGGTCAGTCAATTCCAGAGAGGGGAAAGCAGTATGAGAACTCCATATTGTCTTGGAAAATTGAACCAGACTCAGGAAAAAAACAAATTGAAATGAGGTATGTGAAGGAAACTACTTTATAAAATAATCTTGAGTTAATGTGCACTTCATTTGTTTGTTTGTTTGTTTTCTGTATGTCTAAGATATATTTATTTCAAGTCAACAGATTCTGTTTACATTTCCTTGCTGGCTTTATTTCCATGGCTGAAAATGAAATTAGTCCTCACTCACAGAAGCTAAGCCATTGGTTTGAGGAAAGGGAAGAAGCAGGGTAGTCAAGGATCCCAAACCGGGGACACAGTAGCTAAGCATCCAATGAAATACATGATTGTAGAAAACATATTTCAATTTCTGTGAAATCATAACTTTTTAATTTTATTAGTATAAAACATACTTTAGTAGATGCTTAATAGTTTTTTCTATCAATCATGTTTAATATCTTCTTATAACAGAAATTAAAAGTCTGTCATGGAAAGACAATATTACTTGAGGTGAACTGAGAGGTTTGTTGGCCTGCTTTCCTATGCAGGGAACTGCAGTTATCAAAGGCTAGGTGTTGTGGATAGCCCTGCACTTGTATTTTGATGCTCATCCCACTCCTGGGAGGGGCTTCAGACACGAGCTGCCTTGTGAACCATAACTTTTCTTTTTTCCTTGTTTCGTTCTTTCTTTCTTTCTTTCTTTCTTTCTTTCTTTCTTTCTTTCTTTCTTTCTTTCTTTTTTTAACTTAATATAATCTTCATTGACATTTTAAATCCTAAAACCTTTCCCTGTTTCTCCCATCCCCCAAAACCCCCAACCACTACTCCCACCCCCTGCCTCCAAATATATGCCCCTCCACCCAACCCACTACCACCTCCCCCCAGATTTCCCTTTGTTGGGGCATCTATAGAGATTTCATAGGACCAAGGACCACTCCTCCAACTGATGCCCAACAAGGCATCTGCCACATTTTTGGCTGGTACCTTGTGTACCCCTTGGTTGATGGTTTAGTCCCTGGGGATCCTGGGGCATCTGAGTGGCCAACATCTAGGCTTATAGCTTGTATTGTATTGTATTGTATTGTATTGTATTGTATTGTTTTGTATTGTATTGTGTGGTATGGTATGGTATGTAATGGTGTGGTATTGATTGAGATGAGAGTTCTTTTACCTGGTAATTGGGTTGGAAAAATATAGCAACAGCTAGGAGATCTGACATGCATGATGGACTATAGTCTTTTGCATGAGACTTTTAAACAAGGGAAACCACACATGCATAATGCATTACTATTTATAAACCGCGCAGATAGTATTAGGTGAACAGCAATATATGCTCTGTTTGTAGCCTTTTAACTGTTTTATAAAAAAAAAAACTGTTTTGACATTTGGTAACCAACTTAATTAGAAACTTAGTTTAATATCATTGTAAATTGCAAGAAAGCAACATCTAATGTCAATTCTGAACCTCTGAGATTTTATGCTTTCTTTACTGAAGACACATAAACCTGAATGGTATTACTGTATTACTTGCAAGGTGATATTGCTCAGTATAAACATCTATGCTCTGATACATGTATGAAATTTGGAGAAAGCAGCTCATAGGAAAACAGGAGAAATGTTGGTCACGCATTTAAGTGGTATTGTAACAAAGCCTTAAATGCATAAATATGTTCATTTTCCATCCCATGCCATTAAAATGCATTTTGTGGGTCATTAGAATCTTCTGTTTTCTTATATGAACCTTGCTAAACATGTATCTGATCATCAGTACCAACAATGTTCTATGATGCTTAAAAATTAAAAACACTTCAAAATGTATGATGTTCTTAATTGGGCCAAATGTTTTTTTTTAAAGATTTGCATAGAAAACCATTTTCTTGTTCAAAATTCCAAATTTTATTTTTTATTTCATTCTCTCTCTCTCTCTCTCTCTCTCTCTCTCTCTCTCTCTCTCTCTCTTTCTCTCTCTCTCTCTCTCTCTCTCCTCTCTCTCACACACACACATACACACATTAAATTATGTATTAGATACTTTTATGTCAACTTGACATAAGCTAGAGTCATTGGAGAGAAGGAAGAGTCAACAGAGAAAAATGGTACTATAAAATTCTGCTGTAGGATAACATGTAGATCATTTTCTTAGTGACTGATGTGAGAGGGCCCAGCCCACAGTGAGTAAATCCATCCTTGGCTGGTGGTCCTGGGTTCTGTAAGAAAGCAGGCTGAGCAAACCATGGGGAGCAAGTAGCCAGTAAGCTGGTAAGCAGTATTCATCCATGGCCTTCACATCATTATTTTGCCTCTGGGTTCCTGCATGGTTTGAGTTACTGTTCTGATTTTCATTTATGATAAACAGTGATATGAAAGCATAAGCCAAATGAAACTTTTCCTCCTCAAGTTGTTTTGAACATGGAGTTTAATCAAAGCAATAGAAATATTAACTGGGAAATAATTAAGGAATACGCGAGAAGGAAAAGGACTAAATAATGATGAATAAACAATGGATATGGAAGGGTAGTTTTAGCATAAAAGTAGATTTATGTAAACAATTCTTGATCAGTTCTCTGTGTGTATTATTTTTATAGATAGAAAAATTGGAAAATTTAAGAAAAATTCTATTAAATAAACAATGAGTGATTATGAATTGTTGCATTAAAATCATAATGTAAATGCATTAGTGTATTAAATATATAAATAATAAGTATGATTAAAAATATGTGTAGTTAATTTGTTTGGTAGAATACAGTGTTTTGATATTACAATTGCTAGGGTTAGATATGAAAATAATTATGCTATTATAAAGTAAATGTTTCAGAATGTACTTAAAATAAGTATGTTTATATTACTTTTAACTAGAGTCTGGAAATAATAAAATTATAATTAATAATGGGAAAAAAGAGAAAAATCTAAGGAGAATGTGAAGCACCTTGAGAGAATGAGTGTAGGCTTCTCAAAATGGTGTCACAAAAAACCAAATATACCTCAGTGTGGATAAGCATAGCTCAAAAAAGAGTCTTTGTTTCTTCTCTTATCTTAATATATCCTTATCAAAAATATTGAATGGCCATGGAGCACCTAAAGACATATTCAACATCTTTAGTCATCAGGAAAATGCAAGTCAAAGCAACCCTGAGATTCCACCTTACACCAGTCAGAATGGCTAAGATCAAAACTCAGGTGACAGCATGTGCTGGCAAGGAGGTAGAGAAAGAGAACACTCCTCCATTGGGGATTGCAAGCTGGTACAACCACTTTGGAAACCATTCTGGCAGTTCTTCAGAAATCTGGTTATAGTTTTACCTGAGAACCCAACCATATCACTACTGGGCATATACCCAAAAGATGCTCCAAATTTTATGAGGACATATGCTCTATTATGTTCATAGCAGCCTTATTTATAACAGCCAGAAGATGGAAAGAACCCAGATATCCCTTGACAGAGGAGTGGATACAGAAAATGTGCTACATCTACACAATGGGGTACTTCTACTCAGCTATTACAAACAATGACTTCATGAAATTCTTAGGCAAATGGATGGAACTGGAAAGTATCATCCTGAGTGAGGCAACCCAGTCACAAAAGAACACACATGCTATGCACTCACTGATAAGTAGATATTAGCCCCAAAGCTCAAAATACCCAAGATACAATTCACAGACTATATGGAGCTCAAGAAGAAGGAAGACCAAAGTGTGAATGCTTCAGTCCTTCATAGAAAGGGGAACAAAATACTCATGGAAGGAAATATGGAGACTAAGTGTGGAACAGAAACTGAAGGAAAGGTTATCCAGAGGCTGTCCCATATACAAATATCACACCCAGACACTATGGTGGGTGTTTGCTGACAGGAGCCCGATATAGCTCTTTCCTAAGAAGCTCTGCCAGAGCCTGAAAAGTTGAGGCAGATGCAGATGCTCTCAGCCATCTATTAGCCTGAGCACAGGATCCCCAATGGAGGAGTTAGAGAAATGACTGAAGGAGCTGAAGGGGTTTGCAAACCCATAGGAAGAACAACAATGTCAACCAACCAGACCCCAGGAGCTCCCAGGGACTAAACCAACAACCAAGATTATTCATGGAGGGACCCAGGGCTTCAGCTGAAATTGTAGCAGAGGAAGGCCTTTGAAGCATCAATGGAAGGAGAGGCCCTTGGTTCTGTGAAGCCTCGATGCCCCAGTATAGGGGCATCTGTAACATCAAGGGCAGGAAACAGCAGTGGGTGGTGGGTGGGTGATCACCCTCATAGAAGCAGGGGGAGTGTGGATGGGATAGGAGGCTTCTGGAGGGGAAACCAGGAAAGAGGATAACATTTGAAATGTAAATACATAAATTACCCAATAAAAAATGTTTTAGCCAAAAAAAGAAAGAATCCTTTCTAGCTTCTGGGTTTTCATAAAGTAAAATAAACCATAATTTGAATGTGATTGGAGAAATGAGTTAAGTACTATATCAACACATGCTGGTTTGCTCCCACAAGTCTTAGTCTTCACACCTCTCGAGTATTCCTTCCTGAAGGAATTGTCTTTTTTCCTTCTCATTCTACTTGTTCAATATGCACTTCATATTATGTAGTAGAGGAGAGTAACAAAGGAATATAGTGAAAGAATGGGGAGACAGAGAGCAGAGAGAGAGAGAGAGAGAGAGAGAGAGAGAGAGAGAGAGAAGGAAAAGTGGGAAGAACATAATGATGTACAACATCAAGAAAAACAAGAAACATGTGAATCTGAAAGTGGTATAAGTAAATAAAAAAAAGGGTAGTAAGTGGGCATCAGCTAACTGTACTCAAATGCTTTTGCAGATCAAAGTAGTTTTCCTCCTGATTGTTATTAACCCATTGCAACTTCATTCCAGGCAAATTAGTCACATGATTCAATACTACAATTAAGTGAATGGAAATTATTATTATTTTAATAACAACCAAATAGCAATAATACTTTCAAATAAAAATATTTGAACCTACATTATACTTCAACTACATACTAAAATGAGGAAGATTATGTGTCATGTAGAGTTTATAACAATAGCTCTTGGTACATATGAATAATGTACATGTCTACCATTTTCTATCACAAGAGAAAATTACATCATAGTGATCTATCTGTAACATCTGCTTTCTGCTTACTTAAGAAAATGAGCCTCAACATTGTAAATATATAAGTAGAAGAACTGTGTAATGTCATTTATTTTGTTTACCCTGCTTCAAAGAACTCCTTAAGAAATCAACAAAATCTTTTGAAATCATCTCAGGTCATCATTAGGAATCAAAATTTCCAAAGCAATCCCCCAGATTGCAATGTATTTTGCATTAATTATTTTTGTACTTTGTGCACTGATAGCCAAGCAATTTCATTGCTTTTTGAAGCTTTTTTTTTTCAAACATTCTTGGCAGTGAAATGTTGTTGATGAATAATGTAATAATTTGCAAAAACACCTGGTGCTTCTTTTTTAAGTTGATCATAAACTCCTGTTACCCACTAACCCATGTAAGTGTTCCATCTGTTGTATGGGCAATATCAGAGCAGGGAATATTTCCTCGTGAACCTATTTTAATGTTGTTAAAAATGACAAACTGTGATTTACAGACGGTTTTGCTAAAAGATTTCCTGTTATTCTTTTTTTCTCTGTATGAAATTTGTGAACAACTGTGATATGCTAAATCCAGAATTTTATTTTTCTTATTCATTTGTCTGACAACAATATTGTGTATTAATATTTGAATTGCCTTTCATTATCATACAAATGACTTCCAATGCACTTGCTATGATTCATTTTCTTGATTACTAAGTGGTCCAGCATATTTTGCATTATTTATGCTTTTTTGATAAAGAGATGAACTCAGTTGGTCTTGAAATTTTTCAAACATTCAGATATCAATGTAAAGGTTGTTCAATAACATTGAATCTCAAAATTGTACTACTATGTTTCTTTTGAATGTGTCTACAGAATGCCCGCCCTGATAACAGGCACACTTTTAAGTTTTTTTTCACAATGGATAGTTTCACAAAACTATCTTTATGCATTTCAAAATTAAGAAGATATTCTATAATTAATTAAAGGTCTTAATTAAAGGTCTACTATTTACTGTTATCATCTCACACTAGAGGCAGATACTCGAAATTCCATGGCATTACTTTCCTACTATGAAGAATTCTTTTGCCAGTGCAATCTCTCCTTAACTTCCTGTTGCTTGCGATTGATAAGCGTGAAATTGGTGTGTATGGTGTTCATCATTTATATGTGAAATTGTAAATTCCAGGCAACTTAAACTTAATTCACCTCAGCCACTGTGATATGACTGTTTTTATCTGCCCTGAGCTATGATGATCAGTTATCTCACTTGTTTGTTAATATAAACCTGATTTATTCTTCATTCCCATTCACAAACATCCATACAGCAACATTTCTGTAGACTCACAAACCTCCTTCTATATTTTCACATACACACCATACAGTATGTTGAGAGTAAAGAGGAAATTTCTTCCTTCCTATTGCTCTATCCTACATATATTAAATATAAAATAAGTACCTGGGAAATAAATTGTTTTCATTTTCCTTCTATTTGAATTAAATGCTTTGCCCTCTTAGTGAATTCTATGTGATTGTTATAAAAGTTGCTGTAACAATTTTAGAGCAATTCAAGAAAACTGTAGTATAATTAATACTTCTTTCTTCTTATGTGGTTATCATAACTGCAACTTGGTTATTTTAAAGCTAACACATAGATGCATATTTAAATTTGAAGGCAGTTTGAAATTCAAACATTTAAAATATAAAAACTAAATGAACCGCCAGTATCAATCATTCAATCTGGTATCCGAAAGGATTTTTTCCCTCTCTCCAATAAGAAGAAATTGTCAAAACTAGAGGCATTGAATTTGATGAAGATTAAAGAGAGGCAAATGAGAGAATTAGAAAAGAAGAAAGAGGAGAGCCACATGATATAACTATATTGAAATGTCAAATATTGAACTAAATATTTTTTTTTAAAAGAAAGGAACATTTTCTTCCCTCAGTCTGAATGATACACAGACCTCTGTAGCAGACATTAAACACTGCTGTTTGCCTCAGGAGTACAAGAGTGCCAGCGTTGCTCGGGTCTGCATATTGAGATTAACAGTACATTTCTGCAGGGCCTGTGCAATAATTAGAGCTTAAATAACATTGCAGGGCATTATCAAACAGAGTGAAAAGACCCAAAGAGAATGTCTGTCATTATACAAAATGACTAATTAAGTACAAGTCATTTAGCTGATAATTTAAATCTTTATTTTCTAACAGAAATTGTTTAGTTTTAGGTTCTCTTTGTATTTCTAAAGTAATCTTGACTCAAAGAATTACCGACTATTAGAAGGGGTAAAAATTTTAGAATAAGACATATGTTCAGCTGATGCATATAACTTTTGTTACAACTAATGATTCCTCAAGCAATAATTGCATGAGGAAAAGATCTTTTTTTAAACTAATACTGCTCATTGCTTCTCATATGTGCTGTCACTTCTTGATCACTTTCCCAAGGATACATACGGGTTTAAATTAATATTGAACAGAAAATATTAATACCCATATTACTCACCAAAATTTTCTTACAAATGTGGATGCCTGAAAAGTAGATAGTAATTCAATAGATTATTAAAAGTAAATGATGCACTCCTGAAATATTCATGCAGATAGTATACACATATGTATTTGCAGGTATATGATTATGCATACACAGCAATAATTGTAAAAATCATATGAAAAAATTTAGTAGACATACATTTTGTGCTATTTGAAAATTACTGACTATAAGTCCAACTATTTTAGTACTGCAGATATGTATTTATAAAGTCTAATTTTAGCTGTATTTGCTAGGAAATGTTAGTCTTATATTATTTAGGTGGGAAGTTAAATCATACTCTTTTCTCAAGATCTTTTGTGGACTTGAAAATTGCTTAGAACTTTTAGAATTTTATATATACATGCATATATATATATATATATATATATATATATATATATATATATATATATATAAATCAAAAACACCAAAAGAGTAGTAGAGATTTAGTTCATTCAATAGTCTTAAAACAGTGGCATAAATTGGTGTTAGGATATTATTCATTTACTTAAAAATTTCCACAAAATATTTCTGGATTATATTTGTTTTTATACATTTATTGTTGGTTTTAAGTCATTACTTATTTAAAATTTAAGATTTTCTCTCTCTCTCTTCTCTCTCTCTCTCTCTCATTCTCTCTCCTCACTGTGTGTGTGTGTGTGTGTGTGTATGTTTATGTGACTGTCTGCGAATGTGTGTGTACCTAAGGAAACCAGAGAAAGTATCGGTTCTCCCCGAGCTGAACTGTAATTTACCTGCCATTGGTGCAGGGACTGAAATCAGGTTCTCTGAATGATCAGGAAATGCTCTTAGGTGCTGGCGCATATCTCTTGATTCACTACTATCTTATTTTCTCAGGGAAAATGGTTATTTATATTAATTTTCAAATGATATCACTACACTAGTGGCTTATAGCATCTGCTGATTTCATTTTAATATTAAATTTTCATTTTGATTTAACAAGTTGTGTAATATCAATATTCAACGATGTCTTAGAGTTCAAATTTTATTGAAAAGATTCAAAAGAATGTTCTTTCTTTGATTGACTTTTATTTTTTTGAAAATTTTAAAGTTTCATTTAAGGTATTCAATTGCTCAGTTTTCTCAAAGAGAACATTTTGCAGTGCATAGAAAAGATACAATATCATTACTTGTATTAAGGAATATTTCACTGTATAATCAGTAAATTTAAGAAAAGGTTTGTATAACTTATTTACATTCAATATGCATTGGAAAGTTGGAATTTCTTCATTTTATTAAAATATCATAACCTTCAGAGCTATATTTGTTAACAGAGTTGAAAATATGCTGTTAATAGAAAACTAGTGATCAACATAAGTGCATCATGATATGCTACCCTGGAAATGAACTTCATGTTTTTAGGTATCAAGACATTAAACCTTATTTTTTTCCTGAATTATAATCAGATAGCACATCTGTTTATTCTTTCTCACTTCTGAAGCTTAGTTCAGAGTTCTTTGTACTTTAGTAATTTGCTTTTAATTTTAGGCTATAAATTTTTTTGCTTTGTATTGTTAACTTAGGCACTTTTTGCTATGTATCAAATATCACATCTCTTAGTCCTTATTATTTAACATTTAATTCATACAAATAGATCGCTATAGTCATTTGCTTTTCTTCCTATAGTCATAACATGTAACACATTTTAGAAATTAGAGAAGTTTATGACTCAACAGTAATGGATCCCCATACATTATCAATTTTTAGACTGCCTGGATTCTATTATCTCCCCATGTGACTATTGCATTTAAACCTCAAGCCTTCCTTTCTTCCCTTACTTCTAAATGTGGTTTGAAGTAGTACCCTCTATTTCTGCTAATTCCTACTGGCAGTGACTTTACTGGCTCCTCCTTTTTGATCTCTCATTTCCCCACACCATGTTGATCAAGTAGTTGTATATTGAAATATCAGTCTAAGCAGGCACATGCACATCTTTCGTCATCCCTATCGTTCAGTCTTGTGTTCACAGATTAAAAATAATGCATCAAGTGTTTTATCACAGGGTCTTAAGGCAATTTACAATAAAATAAATTTAAGTATAATTTCCAGGAAAGGCTGGTGGATCGGTTCTACATTCTTATACAATACTTAAACTCTTGAATAAAGTTAATCTGGTGGCTCTAAGAAACATTTCATCCGTATGGCTTTTTTAGTCCTCTGAAGTGTTTTCTTACTTGGCCTTTTGGTATAAATCATTATTGTTAAAAACACATCTAAAATCAATACTATGAATGTTATTCCTTTTAAGTGGCCTACATTTTTATACCTGGTTATTCAAAGATGGCCTTTCAAAAATCTCAGAATATCCATGATACAAATCATGGACCATTAAAAAGCTCAAGAAGGAACCCAAAGTGTGAATGCTGCAGTCCTATTTGGAAAGGGGGACAAAGTAATCATGGGAGGTAGAGGGAGGGAGAGACATGAGAGAGAAAGAGAGCACAGGATCAGGTGTGGGAGGGGATAGAGGAGAAGTCTCAAGGGGTCAGGAAATTGAACAGAAATATGTAGCAGTAGAGGATGGGGAAGAAGGGGTAGCCACTAGAAAGTCCCACATGCTAGCAAAGGAAGAAGTTTCCAGGACACAATGGGAATGACATTAACTGAAATACCCAACAAGTGAGAGAAAGAACCTTTAGAGACCATATTTAGTGGTCAGGCACAGCTCCCTGTTGAGGGATGGGGCTACCCACCCATATCAAAAATATATTAACCCAGAAGTACTCCTGTATAAAGGAAATACAGGGACAAAGAGTGGAGCAGAGTCTGAAGGAAGGGTTATCCAGAGACTGCCCCATCTGCAGACACCAAACCAAGACACTATAGCTGATCCCAAAAAGTGCTTACTGACAGAAGCCTGGTATAGCTTTCCCATAAGAGGCTCTTCCAGAGCCTGATCAATAAAGATGTGGATGCTCTCAACCAACCATCAAACTGAGCACAGAAACCCAGTGGAGGAGTTAGGGGAGGACCTGAAGGAGCAGAAGGGATTTCCAACCCCAAAGGAAGAAAAACAAATTCAATCAACCAGATGCCCCCCAGAGCTCCCAGAAACTAATTCACACACCAAAGAGTACACATGGAGAGACCCATGGCTCTATCAGCATATGTAGCAGATTGCCTTGTTTGATACTAATGGGAGGAGAGACCATTGTTCTTGTGGAGGCTTGATGACCCTGTGAAGTCTTAGGCTAAGGTGGTGAGGCAGGACTGGATGGCTAGATGGGGGAACACCCTCATAGAAGGAGAGGAGTGGGAGATAGGAAGGGTATTTGCATAGGGGAAACCTGGAAGGATGATAACATTTGTAATGTTAATAAATAAAATAACAAAAAACAAAAAATTAAGATATGCTATACCTTTGATATACAGTACATTCATTTATTTAATATATTTCTAGATGCTGTCTGTCATTCAGTTAAAGTTGAGTCTAAGAGGCAATCAAATCAAACTTCACAATTAATAGATGCAATCATATGTATATATCTATGTGTAAATCTTTGTTTTAAATCATCTGGCAGTATCTGCATACTTATTAGTATATTTCTTCCTGTTTAAAGGTCATTTTCATATTTTTTCTTCTTAGCATATACTCATTTTTTTCTGAGAATTGACTCTCTATTGATATTGCATTGAGCCATCTAATTTCTATTTGTATTTAGCTGATTTGGCAGTTTTTCATGCTTTCTAAAACATTCAACTCTATGCCTGACTGAATGAATGCATTATGAATTAATTTATGTATCTATAGCCAGGCTTCTCCTATGGGACAGGTTTCCTGTAGATTGACGTGTAACACTGGTGGCTCATGAGCATTTTACCCTCTTACCACTCTCTTCCCATAGAGGGATTATAGGTGCACCCACCACACTCACCATCTTATTTATATGAAATAGGGGAACATGTTTATGACTGTGTGCTTATCCTTTTGAATAAGTTTTCTTTGGGAAGACAGTGTCTTTGTCTTATTTTATTTGTTACATTGTGTTTATTTCTATGTCCATGTTCAAGTAAAGTACAATGCCTACAAACATAACTATTTAGATATAGAATCATTTAGGGTAGGCAAAATTGTCACTGAGAGTTTTATTGAATTTAAACAAAATCCTGATACAAAAATGGCAAATGAACAGAGGGATAGGTAACCAAATGCATGTAGGAAGGCAACATGAGGAAACAAAAAGAGGGTGGCCTCTAGTCACACAAAAAAACTATACTGAATATGATATGCTAACACATTCCTTTTGAAATTCTAGCCTCTAGGATTATGAAAAAATAAATTGAAGTTCTGTTTTGATTACTTATTTGTCCTAGGAAATAGTACCAGTACTATTACAACTATAGCTAGATCAGTTCATGAGGCTAATTGTCACTTAGACACTATTGAAAGGTGATGGGCTTCCTATTTATAATTCAAAGAAAAAACAATGTAGGATGGATACTCCAATGTGATCATTTAAGATCCCTTGTATTTTGATGTGCCCCATTTTGGGAAGGATACCCAGGAAGGTCTCACCCTCTCAGAAGAGAATGGGAAGGCTGACTGGCAGGGGGAACAACATTTGGAATGTAAATATATAAATAAATAAATAATAAAATTAAAAGTGAAAAAAATCCCCTCTTAGAATAATAGAAAAAACTAAAAATGTTCTTTATATTTTCTGATACTAACCATTGTTGTTACTATCCCTCAATTTACCTGTAATTATTCTTCCTAATACCCCTATGTTTGTCAGTTTAGATTCTAGTTACATGCTTTCCTTCCTCTATATGTTTTTTCCAGAAATGGAGTTCTGCCATAACTGATGCCTGAGAAGCGCAGGTCTCAATTGCTCTTGACAGCCCATCATGTCTTCTTCTCTGCCTTACTCTCCATCGAAACCTGTTTCCACAAATTGCTCTTCCTTTCACATATGCTCCTTAAAGCACTGGGAGGTTTTCCTTCTGGGATCATGAATTCTCCTGTCAAACACATGTGTAATTTTTTTATTCTTCATATATTAAGAACATTATGATTCTCTTTAAGAGAAAGTGTAAATATTTCATCTTAGTTTATTAAAGAAATTAAATAATGTTCTATATGAATGACTTTCTGCTTCTCTATCCAGTTTGTTCTGTTGAAAACTCATAAACTCAGTGAAAATATGTCTGTAGATCTACTCATATGTTTACAAGGTTACTGTAAAAGATTATGTATATTATTTTATTAGAATTTTATAAAGTATTTTCTTCCCACTCTCTCTTTATTTTACCACAATATCATATGTTATGTCATAGGCTGTAACCTGAAACTCACTTTTCAGTACAGACGAACCTCAAACTTGCAGAAATTCCCCTGACTCAGCTTCACTAATGCTGAGATCAGACATGTGATGGGCATAGTGAGTGTTCATCTCCACTTATATATTCTGGAATATTTGAACTTTCTGTCTATCCATTCACACTCTTATTGACCTGTGCAAGGAATTATGTTGAAGGAATATGACTTCCAAACAACATGGCGAACTAATATTTGTTACTTGAAGTAAAAGAAGAAATTAAACAGATTTCATTGACAGCCAGGAATGAATCTTTTAATATCTCCTGATATTGGCTGGGACTTTGTCAGATACTTGACTGAGTGCTGTGCCAAGTATAATGACAGCACAGTTTAGAGACTGTGTGTGTGTGTGTGTGTGTGTGTGTGTGTGTGTGTGTGTGTGTGAGAGAGAGAGAGAGAGAGAGAGAGAGAGTGTGTCTATTGTGTGTGTGCGTGTGTGCACGTATGTGTGTGAGACAATAGCTCTACATGAAGAACAAGCGGAAAGAGGAAACAAGCAAATGAGGTTAAGGTTAGAGCATTTCCTGCATTTCTGATTGTTCAGTTACTGCAGATATTATTGTATGAAAGAGACAGAACTTCCTATGAGTTCATGTCACAAAGATAACAACTTGTTTTCTGAATGGCTGTTTTAAGTTTATAAAGGTTTATTGAAATGAATAGATTTTAGAACTGCTAAACTTTTATGTATTTAATTTTCTTAAAATATAATTAAAATTATAAGATTTTAGAAACTCTTTTAAATATTGATGTTTTGTACACATATAATTCAGCCAACAGTAATTCACAAGCAAATTGAAATCCAGTGTTTGTTTCTTGCAATATATAAATTCCTGTCCATTAAAATGCTAAGGCTTTGAATGAGAACAGGGAGCATTTCACTTCAATAGTGCATCAAGGAGGATGAGTTATTCCTAGAATGTTGAACAACAAAAGAACTAAAAGATAAATAAGAATAATAGAACTAAGTTCTCCTTGACCTCAGCAAGAACTACATCCTATTCTATGTAAGAGCAGAGAATGCCATGATTGATTTCTAGAGAAGAGAATACTATCATTGATTGTTGAATTCCAATATCACCTAAGTGGAAACTGAAAGAAAGAGAAGTAGAAAACTGTTGTTTCTGCAGAGCGCAACAACAGACTGCTTGTTTGTCTTCAAAACATAATTACAACTGTGTAAATATTATAAATAAAATTATAATGAACACAGTAACCATTAGCATTCTTTCTAAGCTCTGCCCCACAGTTGCCTGGCAATAGGCAGGTATGCCTGATTCACTATAAATAGGACAGCTGGCCCTCTCCAGACTCTCTTGCCCTCCTGCTAGCCTCTTGTTCTCTCCCCCTTTCCCCTGTCTCTTCTTACCCCATTACCCTCCCCCTCTCTCTCTTCACATACTCATGGCCAGCCTCTATGCCTGTACTCTCTCCCTCCTTCTTCCCTCCCTGTTGTCCTCTCTCTCTCTCTCTCTCTCTCTCTCTCTCTCTCTCTCTCGCTCTCGCTCATTCACTCTCTCTCCCTTTCCCTTTTTCTAATACTCCCTTAAATCTCCTCCCCATGCTCATAATAACCTTGGCTGATACCTCAGCAGAAGCGATGTCTCAGCATGGGCCCACAGAGGTGCCCTGCACCATACTGCACCTTTACATATCTCTGGCTTCTCTATCTTCTTCTTCCTCTTCTTCTTTCTTTTTTTTTTTTATAAAACATAACAGTAACAATTGCATTTGATTGCAATTTATAACTCTTCTCACAATAATTCAGCAAAGATTGTTAATGTAAGTGTGGACAAGAAAATTTAAAAGAACTTATAAAAACTTTGAGGCATTTCACTGGGTAAGAATATTAGGGTAGGCACCTTATTTGCCTAAATTAAGTGTGGCTGTAAATCAGAATTTAACATATACTAGTATGATATTAGCATGTGTTCATAGATGACACAGACTGCACAGTGTAGTGAACTAGAGGCTGCCAGAAGACAGTCCTCAATATGTGACACTCCTAGTAGCAAGACCGAATTGAAAGGCAAGCACAAATGAAATATTACCCTGATCTTCACTGAGTGTAAAAACCTTTGATAATAGGATTTTTGAAACACTGATTTTGGAACTCAAAAATGTACTATTAATACATGATGGCCCTTCACTTTGGAAGTTTTGTTTTGGTTTATTTCTTTTAATTAGTTTTTACATTTTTTTGAAAAGCATGTTTTTATATTGAAAAAGGAAATAAAAACATTCTATGATAAAATTGAAGATTTACATGGAAATAGAAGAGATATATTGAAAAGCACGTTAAATTTGACAAATTTCATGGAAAATTAAAGAGTAAAGTGGTAGAAATAAAAATTGCTAAATTAATTAAAAAGGGAAGTAGAAACATTTTATGATAGAATTGAAGATTTACGTGGAAAATATTTCTGCTAAAATTGTAGAAAATGTAGAAAAACATTTTAAAATTGAAGATTATCATGGAAAATTGTATATAGATATAATACTGGCAGGCTTAAAAGTATTCCTAAATTGGTTGAAAGTGGAATTATAAACATTTCTGATAAAGTTGAAGATTTACATGGAAAATATTTCTGAAAAAATTGAAGAAATATATAGAAAAACATGTTAAAATTGATGCTTATCATGGATACAATTATACAGATAAAATGGTAGGCATAAAAAAAAAATCTAAGTTGATGGGAAGTGGAATTATTAGCCTTTAATCCCAGCACCTGGGAGGCAGAGGCAGAGGCAGGCGGATTTCTGAGTTCAAGGCCAGCCTGGTCTACAGAGTGAGTTCCCGGTCAGAAAGGGCTATATAGAGAAACCCTGTCTCAAAAAGCAAAAACAAAACAAAACAAAAACAAAAACAAAAAAAGTGGCATTATAACCATTTTCAGGTGAATTTGAAGATTTTCATGGAAAATATTTCTGATAAAATTCAAGAAATATATAGAAGAACACATTAAAATTGGCTATTTCATAGAAAATTATACGGATAAAATGGTAGACATAAAACACTTTTTAAATTAATTGAAGGTGCAATTAAAAAATGTGATAAAATCAAAGATGTCCATGGAAACATTTTTGATAACATAGAAGAAATAAATAGAAAAGCATGTTAAAATTGAAGATTATCATGAAAAATAATGCAGATAAAATGGTAGACAAAAGAATTGATAAATTAATTGAAAGAGGAAAATTTTCTGATAAAACTGAAGATTTACATGAAAAATATTTTTGTTAGTCTATGTCTTTTTATTGGGGAATTGATTCCATTGATGTTAAGAGCTACTAAGGAATAGTGATTGTTGCTTCCTGTTATTTTTGATGCTATTTTTTGAGTTTGTGTAATTACCTTTTTTGGGTTTGTTGGAAGAAGATTAGTTTCTTGCTTTTTGTAGGGTATAGTTTCATTCCCTATGTTGGCATTTTCCATCTATTATCCTTTGTAGGGCTGGATTTGTTGGAAAATATTGTGTAAATTTGGTTTTAACATGGAATATAAGAAATCACAAAATGAGACATCTCTAGAGGTAGAAAGCCTTGATAGGAATTCAGGAGTCATAAATGCAAGCATCAACAACAGAATATAAGAGAAAGAAGAAAGAAACTCAGGTGCTGAAGATGCCATAGAAAATATTGACTCAACAATCAAAGAAAATGCAAAATGCATAAAGCTTATAACCTAAAACATCCAGGAAATCCAGGACACAATGAGAGAACCAAACCTAAGGATTATAGGTAGAAGAGAGCAAAGATTTCCAATTTAATGGGCCGATAAATATCTGCAACAAAATTATAGAAGAAAACGTCCCTAACCTAGAGAAAGAGATGCCCATGAACATTCAAAAAGCCTTCAGAACTCCAAATAGACTGGACCAGAACATAAAGTCCTCCCAGCACATAATAATTAAAACACCAAATGCACTAAACAGAGAAAGAGTATTAAAAGCAGTAAGGGGAAAAGGGCAAGTAACTTATAAAGGCAGACCTATCAGAATTACACCAGACTTCTCACCAGAGATGATGAAAACTAGAAGATCCAGGGCAGACCTCATACAGACCCTAAGAGAACTCAAATGCCAGCCCAGGCTACTATACCCAGCTAAACTTTCAATCACCATAGATGTAGTTATTTATTTTTAATGACAGTGAGGTAAGCCCACATGAATGAACACAGTTTGAAATACTATGTGTGTAAAGCTCCAGATGTATCTAAGAACTTAAGTTTCTGCCTGCTAACCAAAGAATGACATTAGACAATTCTCTCTTGCTAGGTGAGGTCAATTTATGAACTCTAAGCTAAGCTAGTATGAAAAGTAGTCAAAGAGCAAAAGCATTTATTATTGCTGAGTTTGCAATACAATCTGACCTTAACAATTGCAAGTCAAGTATATATGCTACTCTGAATTTAGTACAGGGATATAGAGTTTTATCCATTTTGTACATGTACAACTTTCTAGAACTTTCTTAATATTTGTCAGTTGGAACTGCTCTTCTTTAAATATATTAAGTAGTATATAACAATGGTTGATTTAGAGAGCACATTAAAGAGTCTTTTGTCTTCTTTTTTAATTGAGATATTAGTGAGTGTGCAAATGAGACAAACTGAGGCTACACTGAACTGAAAGTCAAAAAAGCAATAGCTTAGTAAGTGTGATCTCTAATTGATTCAGTTCTGATCATTTCCAAACTTTCAATAATTATATATATTGTTAATTCAGGTACCTAAACTGAATTGGATCTTCTCAGTTGTAGTTTTCAGTATGCTACTTAGCTAGCTCTAATAGTTAATACTGTCAAACATAAATCATCTTACCAAATAAAAACAAATTTCGCTTTATATTTACTATGGCTATATGTCTGCTTGACTTAATTCCCTTGGTGATTATGTAAAAGGAAGTAGGAGGAAATCGTTAGTTTTATTGTTGTATACTATTTATAAAAACAAAAGCCAAAAAATCTATAATAAATGACTTAGGAGAACTATCTGTAAGTAATTTTAAAAGTTGAGAAAATTCTAATTTAGATATAGACAATGGAAAACATCCTTGGTTATTGTTTGTTCTACACAACGCTTGGAAATTGATACTTTTCACTATGACAGGGGCAGATCTTTTTGGATATTTGTGCAAACACTAAGCATTAAAAATTGAGAAATGTGGTTTCTAGAAAATATCGATGCCTTGTAATTAAGGCAGGGTCTGTATGTTAATAGGGATGTTCATAACCACCATATAAGTGGCAGATAATATAAGCCAAGGTATTGAAAGGGATGAGCAAGAAGACTCCAGCAAAGTTATGCAGAAACCTGATCGAAAATGACTGAGGATCCTTAACTCCTGTAGTATTCTATTTCCAGTATTTCTGGAAATCAACATATTTTTTTCAGTTTGAGTTAGTTTTTCTGTTAGTAAGAGTCAAAATATAATCATAAACAAAAAATACAGTCATTGATATGTTTTCCAAAATCATATTATGAACCATATTTCAAAATTAGAAAGAGAAAAATTAATCCTAAGCACCCAACATTTTGCATGAATTCTATGTTAATTGTTACAGTTTTCACATGCAGGGTGACACTGAAGCATTCATATGAGGAAGTTATTCCCCATCTTAAGGCACCAAGAATGCACATCTTATCTCACATCAGCTGCTCACAGACAAGCTTCCTCATATGGAACCTCCACAGTAGAAGGGTGGAGGCTATTGAATGGGAAGGAGGATAGAAGGAATGGAGCAAGCACAAATTCATGTTGCCTCTCTAGTGATGGTATGATCATTCCTGTGTCTGTTAGTAAGAAAGTCTTCCTGTCAAACTTTGATTTAAAAGGCATCATAAATTTTTGACATTTTTATTATTATATTTTAATGATTTCATACACAGAGCACTGTTCTGAACTAACACCACTGTCTGCTGTTCCTCATGAAAACTGACTACCCATGAGAACTGCTCTTGAATCCTGATTGTGATTAAGTTACAGAACCAAATGTCAGGTCATAGAATTACAAAACCTTTAGAAACACGAAAGATAAACACACTTAGATACAGAAAATGAAAATAAACATAAATAACTCAGACCTAGACATCAGACTAAATTTTATTTAGTATTGTGTCTATGGGTTTTGAAGAATGTAGAGTACATTCAATTGTATTTTAATAATTTCCATTTGACAGCTTTTGAAAAGTGGAACAAGACACATATGTAAACATGTAAATTTACATATGTAAATATGCAAATACATCATCTGTAAAACACAGTCATCTATACAACAGAGCAGGCAGTGTGCATGGACAGTGTGTGGAGATACTGGCTAAAGGCATTTCTGTTTGGATTAGCTTTTATTTGTTAATGAAGCAGATTGTCTTTTTTATTCAAGGCACTTGAGTACAAAAATTTTTAATTTGAGAATAATGTTAACTAGGAAGATACAATGGAATTGTTAAAACACATATGCACACCACATGCAGATGTGCACAAATTGAAGCACATGCACAAGCATATACACAAATTTAGAATCAATAAATTTTAAAAATTAAAGGGAATGGATTGACAGATTTTATGCTAAATATTGGAAATATATAACTTATACTAAGACATTAGGACACTGGATTATTAAGCTCATATAACAATATATCTGTGTATCTGGTAAACCATTTAACCAATTATTTGTGCACATGAGAGAAGTGTATATATATTGAGGTTTACCAATCATTGTTCAATTATATGGACACTTTTGAAGATTAACTATCCCAGAGAGTATTTTCATGAACTGACACACTTGTGTTCTGTCTAGTCCTGGTAAGTTCTGATTCTTCTGATATTGAAAATACACACCAAGGTAGAGATTCTGCAATCCAATGGATTTAAGTGCATATATGAGATAGTTTATATCAGTAATAAGACAAACATACATTGCTTAAAGGTTTAGAGGCAAGACATAGCTAAAAGGATTATTCTAATATTTACAAAAATATAAAAAAGTTTGTTTATAAAAATATTGATAATATGAACCATACACATTAATGAAAGACAACATAGATTGTATGTATATCTTGATATACCTGCACCCTTGTTTATGCTTCATACACATGTATATGTAAATGTGTATATACAAACATTTAAAAGTATTTAGAACAAATCACAAGTAAAATATCATCTCAATGAGATACTAAAAATTTGTGTACACCATTTGTCTTTGGGACAGTTTTACAAACTGTAAACAAAGTGAAAACATTGGTAAGGTAAATTTAAAGTATTTTTTGATGTGAAAGAAATCCATGGAAATAAAAATTAATAAAGAGAAAAAACAGCTTAGGTTCTTAAAGCAGTAAATTTACAAGTATTGAAATATTAATGCCACGGACACAGGTGAAACTTTGACAATACAAAAAGAAGCTATTAAAAACATAAAAATGAAAGAGTAGTGGGTATTGCTTATAACTATATTGAATCCGTCAGATCCTAACAAAATATTTAGGTCCTTGGACAATATGGAAATGTCCATTCGCCTATACTTACAATGAAAATGTTATTGGTATGAAATATCTGTGAGGCATTTGAGCTACAGATCAAAATAAATTTTAAACTGTTTTAAAGTTATGAATTACAGTTTATTTTTCCAGAAAATAATTGGAAGCTTATCAATCCCAGTTGGGAAGGTATAAATGCATACCTGTGAGTTATCTTGGCACAAGACAAGATCAGGATAAGAAGCTTTGCAAGGCCACCCATATTTCCCTAGAGTTTAGGAATCATGGAAACCCACTGGCCAAAGTCAAAAGCCACTTACGTAATAGGTAAAGCGTTCCTTGA
Organism: Apodemus sylvaticus; assembly: GCF_947179515.1. Taxonomy (NCBI): domain Eukaryota; kingdom Metazoa; phylum Chordata; class Mammalia; order Rodentia; family Muridae; genus Apodemus; species Apodemus sylvaticus. The sequence goes on along the minus strand of NC_067475.1, from coordinate 122,128,347 downwards.
GAAAGTTACATTTGAGCATCAGACAACATCAAATTCAAAACAATTATTTCAAACAAAATTGTTAATGTCGCCTTTCCTAAATCAGCTCTTAGTGTACACATAAAAAGTTAGGGACAATATGCAGCAGTTTTTTTGTTGTTGTTGTTTTGTTTTGTTTTTTTTTGTTTTTTTTTTCCAGAATGTGTTTCTAGAAAAGTGTTTACTTTTTTTTTTTACTCTTGTCTTTTCTCTTTGAGATTAGAAAAATGGGCAAAGTGTGTGTGTGTGTGTGTGTGTGTATTGGCATATATATATATATATATATATATATATATATATATATATATATATATATACATATATGTATATATATATATATACACACATATGTGTGTGTGTGTGATTTATAAACACAAAATGAAACTTTTTCATAAAATATTGTTAAGGAAAGAAATGTATTTAATTAAAAAGTTGTAATAGGAAATGACCAAACAATCGAAAATGGAGAAGAACAAGAGAACAGGAAAGAATGGGAAGCAGCAGAAACAACATGTGTTTTCAAACCTTTGGTATCATTTTTAAGATAATGAGTAACTTCTGTATAAATAACTATTACCTCTTATTTCAAATAGATTTGAGGTAGTCCGTATGAAAAGCCAGTATGACAGTGTCTTTGTAAAGATGTGTAAAAATGAGCTAAAATTTATGGACAGAATAGAGACATCATGTGAGAAGAGTGTCAAAATAAAACACATGCTTAAACACTCAGCAAGTAACATAACCTCACGTTTGTTGGAACACCAGCCAAGGCCAAGAGCAAACAAATGCAAGAGCTAACACAATCTAATAAAAGAAGGTGGAGATTTATAAAAAATAAGGCACTTATACTTTGAACGCTGAGATAGATTATTATAACATGAAGATTTTTTTCAAGATTTGCATTACATGGACTTTCTGAGTTGCATAGATATGACTTTCACGACATCAGCATCTAGTGACAACCTAAATACGCATAACATTGAACCACACGCGTGTGGTGCAATTTAAGATGAAGTTAAAGGCCATAAACAGCATAGATAGATGTGTATACGATAAGAAAGTAGGAAAAGTAAGACTTTACTATTGAAGTGAAATTAGACATTAAAAAAAAAACCAAACAGATTACAGTAAATTCACAAAAAGTGTAAGAATCAAATCATAACAAAACACAGAAAGCTCTAGCCCTATATTAAAAGAAAACCAAATATGCCATATTTTTATGCATGTATATTAGAACTTTGGCTTGGAGGGATTAATCCAGAGTAAAATATATGATTTAACTGAATTCTGTCTACCAATTTCTACATTTTGAATTGCCAAAAAATATGGTAAGATTTCTGGTAGTTTAAAAACATTAAATACGTCATGGACAATTTTTATAGGAGAAATTAAAGCTCACAAGATACAAACCTGAAAGAAGGAAATATTTGATACAAGTATTTGCTTCACTTAATTCAAAATATAAGTGTAATCAACTAAACAGTTCTAAATAGTAGAAAATAGGATTTTTTTTAAAAAAAAATTGAAGATATGCCCTGTAAAACAAACCAAGCTTCTAACACATTTTTTTTCATTCACATAATATGAAATGTTTTTGTATGCACATTTCGTTGCACGAATGCAATGAATTAAGCAGCTACTAGGTTTCTGAAGATTACCCTTCTTTATAGTACCGATAGATGGAGAACAATACTGCTCTCCTAGCTGCTGCTCAGATTGCGAGGTAGGATCGATCATGTGGGGCTCAGTGTTTCTGACCCAGTGCAATGTTGAGGGCTTTGGAGCCAAGGATGCGGCCATTCATCTCAGCCATTGCCCTAGCTGCTGCCTCCGGGGAGAAGAAGCAGATCAAGCCAAAGCCTTTGCTCTGCCCTGCTTCCTGCATCACTTTAACTCTGCAAATGGACCCAAAGGCAGAAAATTCCTTGCGAAGGGTTTCATCATCGATGGTTTCATCCAGGTTCTTAATGTAGAGCTTAGCTGCCTGACGTGCACGGATTCTTTCCTTTTTCATCTGCTCAAACATTTCCTTTAACTCAGCCTGTCGCTCTACCTTCTTCTGAGCTCTGCCTACAAAAACCGTCTGCCCGTTTATGTCCTGTCCATTCATATCTTCAACTGCCTTTCTTGCAGCCTCGTGGCTATCAAAACTCACAAATCCAAAGCCTTTGGACTTCCCAGTGGCATCTTTCATCACCTTAACACTCAAAGTTTGGCCGTATTTACTGAAAACTTTCCTTAGTTTCTCATCGTCTATGTCATCCCCAAAGTTTTTGATATACACATTAGTGAATTCCGTTGGTCTGTCTCTGAGCTCAGCCTCCCGATCCTGGCGGCTTTTGAATCTGGCCACGAACAAAGTGCTATTCCTCACCAGCTTCCCATTCATCTCCTCAATGGCCCTGTTTGCTGCTCTCTGGTCTTGGTAGTGCACGAAGCCGTAGCCCTTGGAGCCTTCTTCGTCAGTCATCACCTTGGAGGACATGATCTTTCCAAAAGGTGAGAAGTGTTCATACAAGGTTTTATTATCAATGGATTTGTCCAGATTCTTGATAAACACATTCCCGAGTCCCGATTTCCTCAGGCAAGCATCCCGTTGAGACCACATGAGACGGATGGATTTACCTTTGATCACATCGAAGTTCATGGTCTCTAGGGCCTTCTGGGCATCATTCACCTGGAGAAAATTGACATAGGCATAGCCTAGAGAACGTTGGGAAATCAGGTCCCTGCAGATTCGGATGGACAACACTGGCCCCACTGTGTTGAACTTCCTGAACAGCACGTCCTCTGTAACATCTTCGTGGAGGTCACCCACATACAGGGAAGCTGCACGGTACTTAGCTTCCAGACTCATGTTTTTCTTCTTGGCTTGTTTGGTTTGTTTACCCCAACACAACAGGCCCTGCAGCTCCCAAGGATGTATCTTCCTGCAAGAGGGGAAGCACAGTCACAACCCTGGATCTGCACAGTGGCCTCCAAAGACCGCTTAGAGGTCCAGCTGCAGGGTCAGTTGCACTTTCCTTGATCCAGGCAACGCCTAGTCAAAGAAAAAAAAAAAAGCCAGACACCAATGTCCTCTCCTGGTAGTTGGCAATCTGCCTTCAGCTCTCAGCCTCAGACTTTCCTTCTCTTCCAACTCAGCAACAACTTACAAGTGGCTGGCCAGGACAGGCCCTCCATCTGCCTCCATACCGACAGCTGGTGGCTGGTTTCCGAGCACAAACAGGCCCTGTGTTCTGCTGGTTTAGCCTTCCAGCCAAGCCTAGAGGGAGCAAGGCAGCGGGGGCTTGCAACCTAGGCCCAGCGCTGGAAGACCCGGTTTGTGCCACGCTGGGAGCCGGACCCACCGCGCCCGACCGGCGGCTGAGAGCGCGCGCGCCTGGGCCTCGTCCCTGGCCACCCACCCCGCTCCCCGGTGGCCGGAGGCGCCCGGGGAGGATCCTGGCTGAAAACTGAAGCTCACCAGGTTACGTTCTGCAGGCGGCAGGAACCCGGAGCTCGCTGGCTAACTCTGTTTGTTCTTTCACACTTTGGTGGGGGGGACCGTGTTCCTCCCCCGCCCCTCTGGCTCGCTCCCCAGCCTCTGCTGCTGGGCTCAGGGAAGGAGGTGGTGTAGTGGGTGGAGAAAACGGCTGGGGGTGTGGCCGGGCAACCCACCACCAGACTGCTCCCCCCCATCCCCCGGGTTTGTTTTGTCCATGCCAACCCTCCCAAGCAAAGATCCTGGAACACTCTGTAGTGCCCTTGACCAGGTCGGGACAGCGCAACTAGTCCGACAACTCTCGGCAGAATCTGCATGTCCCCCTTCCCAGGAAACTCGGAGCTTCTCTTGTTTTTTCTTGGGAGGTCAACTTTTAAACAGCAGATTCAACCCTACACGAAGAAAACTTTCCCCGGCATCTATTGCTGTAGTCTAGGTTTTTCTTTTTCACACAGTTGCACCGTCTCACGATCTCCTAGCTGATTACAACAGACTTCATTCCAGAAGCATATGCCATGTGTATTTTATTTTCAGAGATTTCCGGGAATGAGTGATTTACAGGGTGCCCACTATGTATTGAATACCTCATCCTGCTGAATAGATGAGGAAGTTACTGAAGCTGTCTGGAGATAGTGGCACTTAACTCAGTGTGTAGCAGATGTTAAATAAATTAATAGATTTAGAAATGTTAACAAAGTATCAAGAGTGTAATTGATTCCTTGTAATATGGCTCCACTTCCTCTAATATTAAATTTAAATATATATATATATATATATATATATATATATATATATATATGAATCATATATATGATTCCTAACACATCTTACAATTTGAATTATCATACCCTTACAAAATCAAAATTATTTGCCTGAGGAGTTGAACTGCTCAGAGAACACAAACGACAATAAATTTATTACGTTGCAAAGTTTAATCAACACAGGCATTGCCTAAAATCCTTAGTTAAAAGCAGATTCTGGTCCAATAACTGAGATGGATGGGAGATTCAACAGTTCTAACTAATGGGACATAGACAGTCTGTGGTACTCTGATTTACATGTTGGTTAGAAGGATTTTGCATCTAAGAATCCAGAATTAATGGGGTGTTTTCTAATGTAACCAGAAAAACAATATGTATTTCTCCCAGGGAAGAAAATGGCATTCTCTAAAAAGCCATTTTCAATGTTCATTAAAAAGTACTCCAAAGTTCACTATAAAATAGAAATGTAGGTTAGCCTACTAAAAATTAATTATGTAGGAGACAAGAATATCTCATCCAATATGTGATAGACTGTTGAAGAACAATTATAAAGAAACGATATTATGAAATGATCCCTTTCTAATGATTTATCTAAAAGGAAAACATAAATTTTCTACAAAATGTCACTGGTCTTCTGTCTACAGAGGCACCCAAATCAACCACTGGAAACTACTTGAGAACCTTAGGAGGTCGTGCATGGTACCAGGGCTGTCTTCACTTTGAAGGAGACTGTTTGGCTAGCACCTTGCTTCACAGTTATATTTATTTATTTGTTTATCTGTTTATTTATTTATTTTATCTAGAATCTCAGACAGCTTTCTGTGTTTGCTTTCCCAGCTCTGTGAAAATACTTTGTTCTAAACTGGAACTCAAAACTATTCCTGTGAAATCTACTCATACACTATATCTTCCACTAGAAAATGGATCAATAATAAGTGTGCATTTGTTTTTATCCTGTAAATCTATTTCTTGTTAATAAGTTTATTACTACAAAAAGTCCATAAAGTGTTAGAAAAAGTTATTCCAATATCGTAATGGATTTATGATTACTTAAAACCAAATCTTGGTTAACCATATCTGTCTTCAGATCATCATTAGTGTGTTGTTTCTTCTTTAAAAAAAATTAGTGAAAACAGGTGATTATGTTTAAACGGTAATTTTCAAGATGTTGAGAACACAATAGCATATTAAATACTGTTACAGATTGGTGCTATATGACAGCATGAATTTTAAATGTGAGACCCTTACATTTTCTATTTTTTCTTGGTTATTTTATTTATTGACATTTCAAATGTTATCCTCCTTCCTGGTTTCCCCTCCACAAACTCCCTATGCTATCCCCCCCTCTCCTACTTCTATGAGGGTTCTCCCCCAGCCACCCATCTACTCCTGCCTTGCCACCCTAGCATTTCTCCACTCTGGAGGATCAAGCCTTCTTCGCAGGACCATGGGCCTCTCCTACCTTTGATTCCAGAAAAGACCATCCTCTGCTACTTATGCATTTGGATCCATGGGTCCCCCATGTGTACTCTTTGGTTAGTGATTTAGTTCTTGGGAGCTCTGGAAGGGCTGGTTAGTTGATATTGTTGTTCTTCCTATGGGGTTGCAAACTCCTTCAGCTCCTTTAGTCCTTCCCCTAACTCCTCCACTGGGGTCCCATGCTCAGTCCAATGGTTGGCTGTGAGCATCCACATCTCTATTGGTCAGGCTCTGGCAGAGCCTCTCAGGAGAGACAATATCAGTCTCCTTTCAACAAGTACTTCTTGGCATCCACAATTGTGTCTGAATTTGGTGACTGTATATGGAATGGGTCCCCAGGTGGGGCAGTCTCTGGATGGCCTTTCCTTCAGTCTCTGCTCCTCACTTTGTCCCTGTATTTCCTTTAGACAGGAACACTTCTGTGTTAAATTTTTGAGATGGGTGAGTGGCCCCAGTGGGGGCACGGGGAGGGGGGGCATGCCTAACCTCTGGCTATGGTATCTGCAGGTTCTCTCTCCCCTTTGTTGTGTATTTCAGCTAATGTCATTCCTGTTGGATCCAGGGAGCCTCTTGATTTCCTTTCATTTTCTATTTTGTAGAATAATTTGAGGAGTACTAGTATTAGTTCTTCCTTGAAAGTCTGGCAGAATTCTGCACTGAAACTTCCTGTCCCGGGGCTTTTTTTTTTTTTTTTAATTAGGCATATTCTTTATTTACATTTTAAATGTTGTCCCCTTTCCTGATTTCCCGCTCCCCACGAAAATCCCATAAGCCATCTACCCTTCCCAAATCAACCCTCCCCCACTTCCTTGTCCGGGTTTTCCTCTACATCAAGTCTTTCCAAGACCAAGGGCCTCTCCTCCTTTTGATGTCTAACAAGACCATCCTCCGCTGCTGCAGATGTGTTTGGAGCCATGGTTAACTCCATTTGTACTTTTTGGTTGATGGTTTTGTCCCCGGGAGCTCTGGGAGTACTTGGTGACTCATACTGTTGTTCCTCCTGTGGTGATACAAACCCCTTCAGCTCCTTGTTGTTTGTTTGGTTGGTTTTGTTTTTGTTTTTGCTTTTTTTAAAGGCTTTTAATGACCGGTTATATTTTTCTTAGGGGTCATAGATCTATTTCAATTGACTATTTGATCTTAATTGAAACTTTTCAATTGGGATGTATGAATAAAATTTTCCTTTACTTTTAGAGTTTTGGGGTTTTTTGTTTGTTTGTTTTTCGATTTTTGTTTTGTTTGGGTTTTGTTTGTTTGTTTGTTTTGTTTTTTTTTTGGGTTTTTTTTTTTGTTTTTTTTTTTGGGGGTTTTTTTTTTTTTTGGATTTTTCAAGACAGGGTTTCTCTGTATAGCCCTGGCTGTCCTGGAACTCATGCTGTAGACCAGGCTGGCCTCAAACTCAGAAATCTACCTGCCTCTGCCTCCCAGAGTGCTAGATTTACAGGCCTGTGCCACCACCTCCCAGCTGGAGTTTTGTTTTTTGTTGAGGTTTTTGACCTAATGATTCCTTGGATTTGATGAGGGTCTGTTGTTGTGTTCCCCTATTGTTTGTGTTTTTGTTAATTTGGATAGTCTCTCTCTGCCTTTTAGTTACTTTGTATAAGGGTTTGTCTATCTTGTTGATTTTTGTGTTCTCTCTTTGTTGCTATTTTATTAATTTCAGGCTGAAGGTTGATTGTTTTCTGCTCTATTCCTCTTAAGTGTGTTTGCTTCTCTTGGTTGTAGAGCTGTAAGGCGTACTATTAAGTTACTAATATGAGATCACTCTAATTTCTTTATGACCACACTTGTGGTTATGATCTTTTCTCTTAGAACTGCTTTCATTGTGTTCTATAAGTTTGAGTCCATGCATTTTCATTGAATTCAAGAAATTTCTTCAGTTCTTTCTGTATTTCTGCCTTGATCCTGTAGTCATTCAGTAGAGAGCTGTTCAGTTTCCACTAATGCGTAGGCTTTTTCTTATTTCTGTTGTTGTTGATATTAAACTTCAATCCATGCTGGTCTGATCTGATACAAAGGGTTATTTCAATTCTTGTATCAGTTGGGACTTATTGTGTGAACAAATATGTGGCCAATTTTGGACAAAATTTCTGGAGAAGCAGTAAAGAAGGTATATTATTTTGTGTTTTGGAAAAATGTTCTGTAGACATTTGTTATATCCATTTGATTTATAATATCTTTTAACTCCATTATTTTTTCTTTAGTTTTTGACTGGATGCTCAATTCATAGGTGAGAGTGATGTATTAAAATCTCCCACTATCAATGTGTGTGGTTCAATTATGACTTAAGCTTTCAAAAATCTTCCTTTTACAAATCTGAATCTACTTGCTTTGGGGAAATAAATGCTCAGAATTGAGATGTCATTTTTGCAGATATTTTTTTCCTTTCTCATATCTGAGAAAGACTTAAATGCCAGAGAAACATTGCAGAAAATAAAGCACCCGTTTTGATAAAAAGCTTAGAGCCATTCCTGTTTCATGAACTACCAGACAATCATAGTAAGAAAATCCAAATGATAATGGCAAAATTGTAGAGGTTGATCAGTGAAATCAAATCATAGAACCAGAAATAAATCCACAACATGTGGACACCTGATTCTTTTAACAAGGTCAGAAATACATTATGGAGAAGAGAAAGTATATTCAGCTAATGGTGGTGGTATAAATGGATATCAGCATGAAGAATGCAGTAGACTCATATCTATATCTAGATCAAAGACTTCAACAAAATCCAGATACAATGAATATGTAAAATAGAAAGTGGGAAATAGCCTTGAATTCATTGGCACAGGAGACAAATTCTTGAACAGAAAATCAATAGTGCCTACACTAAAATCAACATGAAACTGAAAAGCTTCTGCAAGGCAATGGATGCCATCAATAGGACAAATGGATAGCCTACAGATTGGGAAGCAATCTGCAAGCAATAGAGTGCTAATATCCAAAATATATAAAGAACTCTGAGTCTATAAAGCCTGGCCATTTTCTCTGATCAGGTAAGACTTCCAGTAGAGGGATTAGGACACCAATCCAGGCACAAAACTTTCAACATACAATTTTTTTGTCTGCAAGATTTGCTGGTGTAAAAGTGGAATTGAATTTATAGAAGTGGCTAACCAAAAACTTCTTTACCTTAAGACCACGCCTTGAACTGGAGCCTCACCCTCTTCCCCATGAAACTGCCTAGAGGTCCAGGACACAGAGGCTGGATTAGCCCAGTAACCAGGATAGAACCAAACATGACTAGCTAAAATAAAGTCAATTAAATGATTCCTTATGATATTCTACTGCACTCAGTAGAGTGGAGCCTACCACAATCTTCATCAGAGTGGCTTCACTATAAACTAATAGAAATAGATGCAAGACCTACAAACAAATATTAGGCACACCGAGCTCATGGAATCTTGTGATAGAAGGGGAGGAAGAATTGTTGAAGCCAGATGGGTTAAAGACACTACAAGAAAAACCACAGAATCAAGTAAACTGGGCTCACAGGGAATCATAGCGCCTGATCTGAAGTCCAGGGAATTTCCCTACTTTAGCCTGAGCTAAGCATTCTACATATATGTTATATTTGTATAGCTTGGTCTTCTTGTGAGGTCTGTTCCTGACACCTTTGCCTGCTTTGTGGACCTATTTTCAAAAACTCAGAGGAAACCTACATTCTGTGCTTTCGGATTCATCACAGTTTGCTTCTCTAGAAAACTTACATTCCAGATTTACTGAGCACCTCTAATGATATTCCCAGACAGAAACACACTCTTTACTGACAACAAGTTAACGTCATGTTCCACAAAATTAGGGATTTAAGAGTTAAACACACATTTATTTCTGACTTTTGTAATAACTCTCTAAACTAGCTGTAAAGGAATTAACTCATCAATATGGGTATTTCAGCGAGGGATCACATCCAATGTTATGATCTGGCTAGAATAAAGACTCGCTTTTAGTACCCACATTTATTTTTTGTTTTTATTTTTGTTTTTGTTTTAATTTTGCAGAGGGGTAGAGGAAAGAATTTATTCAGTTTATACTTGCACATTGCTGTTCATTACCAATGAAAGTCAGGACAAGAACTCACTCGGGGTAGAAACTTGGAGTTAGGAGCTAATGCAGAGGCCATGGAAGCGTACTGCTTACTAGATAGCTTTGCCTGGCTTGCTCAGATTTCTTTCCTTTTTTCTTTCTTTCTTTCTTTCTTCTTTCTTTCTTTCTTTCTTTCTTTCTTTCTTTCTTTCTTTCTTTCTTTCTTTCTTTCTTTCTTTTCTGAACTTGAAAACAACTTTTTTAGTGCAGCCTTTGTTTTATTAGATATTTTCTTTATTTATATTTCAAATGTTATCACCTTTCGATTCCCCTCTAAAAACCCCCTATTTCATCACCCTTCCCTCTGCTCACAACCCAACCACTCCTGATTCCCTGTCCTGCCTGGCATTCCCCTACAATGGGGCATCAAGCCCACACATTTAATTTCAAACATTGTCAGCTAATTTAGGAGTAGGTGCCCTGTCAGAGAAAGTTGACCAATCAGAGAAAGATTTAACAGAATAATTCAAAGATAGTATACATCCAATCTTACCAGAACAGACAAGAAAGAGAAAAGAAAGAAGGAAAGAAAGAAAGAAAGAAAGAAAGAAAGAAAGAAAGAAAGAAAGAAAGAAAGAAAGAAAGAAAGAAAGAAAGAAGGAAAAAGAAAGACTTAAGAGAACTTGAGGGAAAAAAGAATTAGTCAGTTCAAATAATTTAGTTTGGACAGTTCAGTTCAGTTTGGTTTGTGGAGTTCAAAGGCATTTCTTCCAAGTAGAACAATTTAGTCAGAAGTTGAGACAAGATAATTTGAATGAATCAGTTTGGAGAGGAGTTAGGGCCATAACAACTGAGTTAAACCAACCATTCAAAGTTGACAAAGAGTAGAAAGGATGAGCTTATTCAGCAGTAAGTCTTGCAAAATGAAACATTCTAGGCCTAGGTTAGCAAATGGAGGTAGTAACCTAAAGCCTTCAAGGTCTGGGCTTACAGATTGTCCAGAGGCTAGAAGCTTCCAGGACTAGACCTAAGGATAGCCCAAGCCACGTGTTCATAAAGCTTGCATATGGCTCTTATCTCATCACTTCATCTGAGAAAATTAAAATATCATTTACAACCAGCCAAGACTGTAACCAGTTTAGAGTGTGTGATTATATTTCCATTGCTATGCCCAGCTACAATGGGTAAGAATCATTTAGGATGCTCCAACATTTTACTTCACTATAGCTTCCTGGAAGATCTAGCATTTTCCTAATTGCTAAAATTGTCCTTAAGACTTGACAGCATTTTCATGCATTTTTTAAACTTCTATCTTCAATCCAAAATGCTTTTTCAAGCATCCATTTTCAGAATGTTAGTTTGGTGTATACCACTTACAGTTATTTCCAAACATCCAGAAAACAAGTAACTGAGGTATCTATGATTGTATGAGCCTATTAATATTCATGTTCTCCCTACCAACGTTAATATATCTTCAAAAACAGAGAAAAGAATTGTGCCATACGCAGTTATTGCTATATTCTCAAAGCTAGGAACAAAGGTTGGCACACCATTTGTTGTTAGATTTTGAGCTCAGGAACTGTCAAAAATTTCTGTACAAGTATCACAATTTTTTCTTTAAGATATATTTGAAGATGTAGAGTTATTTGTTGTTGGTCATGGTTTATAACATTAGTACAGTTAATAGCTTTTAAAATAGGTAAAACAATTGGTTTTTAAGTAAATGTTCTCTTTGGAGCACTGAGATGTCACACTTTTTGTCCATTCTAAAAAAGTCAGCTTTTTGAAGCTCTAAATTACTGTACTCTTTTATTATTGGTTTCTCCTGGGACTATGTACACCACTCAGTTTCAGTGTGAGCTTAGAGAAGTTTCATAGGCAAGAGATACCATACTGGCTACTGACATTGCCATTATAAATAGTATTGCTTTGGACTTAGTAGCATTGGTTTCTTTTATCAGTATTCAAGAAGAAATGTATTGTGATGTTTTCTTTACAGTAGAGCAAAATCCAAGGTCCTTCCTTACTCTTTATACTTTTGGCAATGAAGACAGAATCCTCACAAAGACAGAGCTTTTAAAAAATACAGATTGAAGATAATAAAGAAGAGAATTATGAAAAGAAAACAAGGATAATTTAGATTTGATAATAAAATATTTGACCAAATAGAATAATCAATTAAAGAGCAGCTAGATCGTTTCTCTCAAAGGTAAACTGGATCCTACAGTAGTATTCAGTAGTAGTAGTATCAGCTCATAGAAAGTTTTTTATAGCTGAATAAATTCAGTTGCTCAACTCAGAGTTTTTCTAATTCTTTGATAGAAGTGAGGATCCAGAGAAAAGTGGAGGTTATAGGAAGCTAAGGTAAGTGAAACAACATTTTTTAGTAGTCCTTGAGTAAATTTAATATATTAATCTGTTGATTTTATACCTTAAATGACTAGTCCTTGAAGAACTAAATTTATGAGATGAAATTATATATTAACTACTTTAATGTTCATATACAAAAGCATATTAAAATTAACCTCAATGAAAAATTGTCATCTGGTCAGAGTTGGCTACATCTTACAAAAAATCTTAGGCTCTCAGAGAGCAAACACCCTTATTAAATTTCACTCACTCAAGATGTTGAAAACATCAAGTCCATGACTACATTTCATCAATAAAACTGCCTATAAGTTCCACTAGATATATAGATGTATTTTATATTTCATAGCATTCTGTTTCAGAGGCTATATTATATTGTGTCTAGTCCTATGCTATTCTGTAGAAGTTATTCCTATAAGAATATTCACAACTGGATGTTTTGGATTATAAGCTTTATGCATTTGGCATTTCCTTTGACTTTTGAGTCAATGTTTTCTATGGTATCTTCAGCACCTGAGACACTTTCTTCTATCTCTTGTATTCTGTTGTTGATGCTTGCATCTATCACTCCTGAATTCTTTCCAAGCTTTTCTATCTCCAGAGATGTATCATTTTGTGATTTCTTTATTGTTTCTACTTCCACTCTTAGATCCTCGATAGTTTTGTTCACTTCCTTCACTTGATTGAGTTTATCTGTAATTCTTTAAGGGATTTTTGTGTTTCCTCTTTAAGGGTTTCTGCCTGTTGACCCATGATCTCCTGTATTTCTTTAAAGGATTTTTGTGTTTTCCCTTTAAGGGCTTTTACCTGTTGACCAATGTTCTCCTGTATTTCTTTAAGGGAGTTATTTAAGTCCTTCTTGAAGCACTCTATCAGCACCATGAGATACAATTTTAAAACCAACTCTTGCTTTTCCAGTGTATTTGAGTATCTGGGACTTACTGAGGTAGGAGAACTGGGTTCTGATGCTGCCAAGTAACCTTGGTTTCTGTTGTTAGGTTTCTTGTGCTTGCCTTTTGCTATCTGGTTGTCTCTGATGCTAGTTGGTTTTGCTGTCTCTGGCTGGAACTTGTCCTTCCTGTGGACCTGTAAGTCTCATTCCTTACACCTGGGAAACCAACTCTCTTCAGGCAGGGTTTGTGCACAGAAGGTTGTGGTGGCACCTGGCTCCCTGGTGCAAATGGCAGCCTGAAGACCTCTCTCCCAGCTGCTCCACTGAACTTATGCCCTGTGTTCTCCCAGCTGTTCCCCTCCAGGACACAATGAGAAAACCAATCCTAATGATTATAGGTATAGAAGAGAGTGAAGATTTACAACTTAAAGGGCCAGTAAATATCTTCAACAAAATTATAGAACATTGCTTCCCTAAAGAATGAGATGCCCATGAACATACAGGAAGTCTACAGAACTTCAAACAGCCTGGACCAGCCCAGAAAGTCTTCCTGGCACATAATAATCAAAACACCAAAAGCACTAAACAAAGAAAGAATATTAAAAGCAGTAAGGGGGGAAAGGCAAGTAACTTATAAATACAGACCTATTAGAATTACACCAAACTTCTTACTAGAGATGAGGAAAGCTAGAAGATCCTGGCCAGATCTCATACAGACCCTAAGAGAACACAAATGCCTTCCCAGACTATTATACCCAGCAAAATTCCCAATCACCATGGATGGAGAAAACAAGATATTCCAGTATAAAGCCAAATTTACACAATATCTTCCCACAAATCCGGCCATACAAAGGATAATAGATGGAAAACGCCAACACAAGGAGGGAAACTACACCCTACAAAAAGCAAGACAGTGATCTTCCAACAAACCCAAAAGAAGATACCCACACAAACATAAAAATAACATAAAAAAAAACCCAGAAAGCAACAATCACTATTCCTTAATACCTCTTAACATATTCCTTAATACCTCTTAACATCAATGGACTCAATCCCATAATAAAAAAAAAACATGGACTAACAGAAATATTTTTCATATAAATCTTAAATTTTATCAGAAAATGTTTGTAATTCCTCTTTCAATTAATTTAGTAATTTTTATGTCTACCATTTTATCTGCATTATTTTTCATAGTAATCTTCAATTTTAACATGCTTTTGTACTTATTTCTTCTATTTTGTCAGAAATGTTTTCCATGTACATTTCTAATTTTATCACAAATTTTTAATTCTACCTTTAATTAATTTAGAAAGGTTTTTTATATCTACCATTTTATCTGTATAATTTTCCATGAAATAGTCAATTTTAACATGTTTGTCTATATATTTCTTGAATTTTATCAGATATATTTTTCTTCTTTTTTTTTTTGGATTTGATTTTTTTGAGACAGGGTTTCTCTGTGTATCCCTGGCTGTCCTGGAACTCACTCTGTAGACCAATCTGGTCTCAAACTCAGAAATCTCTCTGCCTCTGCCTCCCAGAGTACTAGGATTACAGGCACAAGCCACCACCGCCCAGCTCAGAAATATTTTCTATGTAAATCTTCAATTTTACTTGAAAATGTCTATAATTCCACTTTAAGTCAACTTAGAATTCATTTGCATTTCCCTAATAACTAATGATGTTGAACATTTCTTAAGGTGCTTCTCGGCCATCGAATTTCTTCAGGTGAAAATTCTTTGTTTAGATCTGTACCAAAATTTTTAATAGGGTTATTTGTTTCCCTGGGGTCTAACTTCGTGAGTTCTTTGTATATATTGGATATTAGCCCTCTATCGGATGTAGGGTTGGTGAAGATCTTTTCCCAATTTGTTGGTTGCTGATTTGCCCTTTTGTCAGTCTCCTTTGCCTTACAGAAACTTTGTAATTTTATGAGGTCCCATTTGTCAATTCTTGATCTTAGAACATAAGCTATTGGTATTCAGGAACTTTTCCTCAGTGCCCATATCCTCAAGGGATTTCCCCAGTTACTTACTTTTATGCCTACCATTTTATCTGTATATTTTCCATGGTAATCTTAAATTTTAACATGTTTATATATATATTTCTCCAATTTTATTAGAAACATTTTCCATTTAAATCTTCAGCTTGATCAGAAAATGATTATAATTCCACTATAAATCAAATTAAGAATACTTTTATGCCTATCTTTATTATACCTATATAAAATTTTTCATGATAATCTTCAATTTCAACATGTTTTCTACATTTTCCTACAATTTCATAAGAAACATTTTCCATGTAAATCCTACATTCTATCGAAAAAAAAAAAAGACTGTAAATTTCAATCAAATCCAATTGGACCGAAGCTTCACTTAGTTTTACTGTGTCCCTGTTTAGTTTCTGTTTTCCTGATCGGTCCATTGAGGAAAGTGGAGTATTGAAGTCACCCACAATTATTGTGTTAGGTGCAATGTGTGCTTTGAGCTTTAGTAAAGTTTCTTTTATGAATGAGGGTGCCCTTGCATTTGGGGCATAGATGTTCAGAATTGAAAGGTCTTCTTGGTGGATTTTTCGTTTGACCAGCAAGAAGTGTCCTTCTGTGTTTCTTTTGATGACTTTCACACTAAAGAGAAAGAATATACCTTTTTCTCAGCACCTCATGGTACCTTCTCCAAAATTGGCTATATAATTGGTCACAAGACAGACCTCAACAAATATAAGAAGATCGAACTAATCCCATGCCTCCTATCAGATCACTATAGAGTAAGAGTGGTTTTCAATAGCAACAAAAACAACAGAAAGCCCACATACACATGGAGGCTGAATAATACTCTACTCAATGACACCTTGGCCAAAGAAGAAATAAAGAAAGAAATCAGAGACTTTTTAGAATATAATGAAAATGAAGGCACAACATACCCAAATCTTTGGGACACAATGAAAGCAATGCTAAGAGGGAAACTCATAGCCCTGAGTACCTCCAAAAAGAAAATGGAGAGAGCATACACTAGCAGCTTAATGACACAGTTGAAAGCCCTGGAACAAAAAGAAGCCAATTCACACAGGAGGAGTAGAAGACAGGAAATCATTAAACTCATGACTGAAATCAATCAAGTGGAAACAAAGAGAACCATACAAAGAATCAACGAATCCAGGAGCTGGTTCTTTGAGAAAATCAACAAGATAGATAAACCCTTAGCCAGACTGACCAAAGAGCACAGAGAAAGTATCCAAATTAACAAAGTTAGAAATGAAAAAGGGGATGTAACAATAGAAACTGAGGAAATTCAAAAAATCATCAGATCCTACTACAAAAGCCTATACTCAACAAAACTGGAGAATCTGGAGGAAATGGACAATTTCCTAGACAGATACCAAATAACAAAATTAAATCAGGGTCAAATAGATCATCTAAACAGTCCCATAACCCCTAAAGAAGTAGAAAGCGTCATAGAAAGTCTTCCAAGCAAAAAAAGCACAGGACCAGATGGTTTCAGTGCAGAATTCTATCAGACCTTCAAAGAAGACTTAACACCAATACTCTTCAAAGTATTCCACAAAATAGAAACAGAAGAAACACTACCCAATTCCTTCTACGAAGCCACAATTACACTGATTCCAAAACCACATAAAGATTCAACAAAAAAGAGAACTTCAGATCAATTTCCCTTATGAACATCAATGCAAAAATACTCAATAAAATCCTTGCCAACAGAATCGAAGAACACATAAAAACGATCAGTCACCATGATTAAGTAGGCTTTATCTCAAGGATGTAGGGTTGGTTCAATATACAGAAATCCATCAATGCAATCCTCTACATAAACAAACTCAATGAAAAAGCCACATGGTCATTTCATTGGATGCTGAAATAGCATTTGACAAAATTCAGCATCCTTTCATGCTTAAAGTCTTGGAAAAAACAGGAATTCAAGGCCCATACCTAAATATAGTACAAGCAATATACAGCAAAAAGGTAGGCAGCATCAAACTAACTGGAGAGAAACTTGAAGCAATCCCACTAAAATCAGGGACTAGACAGGGATGCCCCCTTTCTCTTTCTCTTTTCAATATTGTACTTGAGTTACTAGCTCAGGCAATTAGAAAACATAAGGAGGTCAAAGTGATACAAATTGGAAAGGAAGAAGTCAAACTATCATTATTTGCTCATGGATCAGCAGGATTAATATAGTTAAAATGGCCATTTTGCCAAAAGCAATATACAGATTCAATGCAATACCCATAAAAATCCCAAATCAATTCTTCATAGAGTTAGAAAGAGCAATTCTCAAATTCATCTGGAATAACAAAAAAACTGGGATAGCTAAAACTATTCTCAACAACCAAAGGAATTCTGGGGGAATCAGTATCCCTGACCTCAAGCAATACTACAGAGCAATAGTGTTAAAAACTGCATGGTATTGGTACAGTGACAGGCAGGCAGATCAATGAAACAGGATTGAAGATCCAGAAATGAACCCACACACCTATGGCCAATTGATCCTCGACAAAGGGCTGAAAATATCCAATGGAAAAAGATAGCCTTTTTAACAAATGGTGCTGGTTCAACTGGAGGTCAGCATGCAGAAGAGTGCAAATTGATCCATCCTTGTCTCCTTGTACTAAGGTCAACACCAAATGGATCAAGGACCTCCACATAAAGCCAGACCATCTGAAGCTATTAGAAAAGGAACTGGGGAAGACCCTTTAGGACATCGGTACAGGGGAAATTTTCTGAACAGATCACCAATAGCATATGCTCTAAGATCAAGAATTGACAAACTGGGAAAAGATCTTCACCAACCCTACATCAGATAGAGGGCTAATATCCAATATATACAAAGAACTCCAGAAGCTAGACCACAGAAAACCAAATAACCCTATTAAAAAAATGGGGTACAGAGTTAAACAAAGAATTTTCACCTGAAGAACTTCGGATGACTGAGAAGCATCTTAAAAAATGCTCAACTTCATTAGTCATTAGGGAAATGCAAATCAAAACAACCCTGAGATTTCACCTTATACCAGTCAGAATGGCTAAGATTAAAAACTCAGGAGACAGCAAATGTTGGCAAGGATGTGGAGATAGAGGAACACTCCTCCACAGCTGGTGGGGTTGCAAATAGGTACAACCACTCTGGAAATCAGTCTGGTGGTTCCTCCGAAAACTGGGCACCTCACTTCCAGAAGATCCTGCTATATCACTCCTGGGCATATACCCAGAGGTTTCCCCAGCATGTAATAAAGATACATGCTCCACTATGTTCATAGCAGCCCTATTTATAATAGCCAGAAGCTGGAACGAACCCAGGTATCCCTCAACAGAAGAATGAATGCAAAAAATGTGGTATATATACACAATGGAGTAGTATACAGCCATTAGAAACAATGAATTCATGAAATTCTTAGCCAAATGGATGGAGCTGGAGAACATCATACTAAGTGAGCTAACCCAGTATCAAAAGATCAATCATGGTAGGCACTCACTAATAAGTGGATATTAACCTAGAAAACTGGAATACCCAAAACATAATCCACACATTAAATGAGGTACAAGAAGAACAGAGGAGTGGCCCCTTGTTCTGGAAAGTCTCAGTGTAGCTGTATAGGACAAATCCAGAACAGAAAAATGGGAAGGGGTGGGTGGGAGAACAGGGGGAAGAAAGGGTGTTTATGGGACTTTTGGCGAGTAGGGGGACAGAAAAGTGGAAATGATTTGAATTGTATATAAAATATGTATCAAATAAATAAATAAATGTAAAAATTAAATAAATCTTTACAAAAAACTGTTCACTACTTTTCAATTCTCTCTAACCAACTTTGAGGAGAGAGTATTAGTATTTTTATTATCTACTGGGACCAGATCATAGCTTTTCTACCTAGAGCATTATACTTTGTTGTTGATCTTTTGATCCAGGTAGTTTGTAGTTTGATGAACTAAACCTCTTATCACAAGCACATTCAATGAAAACCTAATATTCAGATATCCAATGGCATTCATCCCCATCCTATCTGAAGATGTTAAGTGTCATTTAGATTTGACATGTTCTCAGAAGTCCTTTCGCAGTTATCCCTGGCCACAAATGTAGAAGGGATTTTACACCTTAAACATGGCTGTTGTCAGTCTGTGAAAACCTTTGGCTACATCAAGGATAGTGCTCAGATTTAAATGTTAGAGACTATACAGACTAATGTATCTTACAGAATATCTTGGCTCTCATAGAACTCCCTTATGTTCTCATGAACTTGTCATGTACCTGCACATTCTCAAGACTACAGTTTTTATTCTACATGTAATTATTGCCCTTTCTGACTGATAAATCCTCCTAGAATTAGCCTGTCCAACTTTTGCCCAGTAGGGTTAAATGTTACTCCACTGCATCCAGCTGGATACTGTTATTGGATTGGCAAGTTTCTATGCCATATTGATAATGGCCATTTGTTTTGTGCACAGCTCACCAAATCTTTCAATTCTCAACCATTCTGAATATAATAGCAGCCATATGGACATTGTATGTTTCATAATGTACTTATCTCCCACATAATTTCCCCTCATGGAAAATGTTTGGCTGCGAATATAGGATGTCTGTGAAAATATGACATTCCAGCTCCAAAACTAGACAACAATTATGTGTTCATGATATAATATCTTTACTACCAAGGAAACATGAGATTTGGGGGAGCTCTTTGAAGAGAGAAAGGTCAATGACATTCTTCTTTTCAAATTACTCTGCAAAGTTATTCAAAAAGAAAAAAAAATAGAGAGACTTGCTTTTCCAGAACTGTGAAATGTCCTTGGGTAAATAACTGTTTGATCTTGAATTCACTGCTACTTGAAAATTCGACCGATAGTATTCCATTATACTCACTGTGCATTCTAAGAAGGTGGTAGCAGGAAACCTCAATTCCCAACACTTCCAACACAAAACAATAGTGCATATTTCAGATATTGGCTATTACACATAGTGTTCATTTATTTAATGTAGCAAATTAATGGGCCCAAGATATGGGTCGCCATAAGATCATAGGACAGACTGACTGATGACATGCTATTTTTAATAAATAACATTCATTTTGAAATGAACATGGGGTTTAAAATTGTATCAGTTAGGCAGATAGTAAGAACACATAAAAACGATCATCCACCATGATCAAGTAGGCTTTATCCCAGGGATGCAGGGTTGGTTCAATATACGGCAATCCATCAATGTAATCCACTACATAAACAAACTCTAAGAAAAAAACCACATGGTCATTTCATTGGATGCTGAAAAAGCATTTGACAAAATTCAGCATCCTTTCATGTGTAAAGTCTTGGAAAGAACAGGAATTCAAGTCCCATACCTAAACATAGTAAAAGCAATATACAGCAAACCGGTAGCCAACATCAAACTAAATGGAGAGAAACTTGAAGCAATCCCACTAAAATCAGGGACTAGACAGGGCTGCCCACTTTCTCCTTATCTTTTCAATATTGTACTTGAGGTACTAGCTCAGGCAATTAGACAACATAAGGAGGTCAAAGGGATACAAATTGGAAAGGAAGAAGTCAAACTATCATTATTTGCAGATGATATGATAGTCTACCTAAGTGACCCAAAAAACTCCACTAGAGAACTCCTACAGCTGATAAACAACTTCAGCAAAGTGGCAGGTTATAATATCAACTCAAGCAAATCAGTAGCCTTCCTATACTCAAAGGATAAGCAGGCTGAGAAAGAAATTAGGGAAATGATACCCTTCACAATAGCAACAAACAGTATAAAGTACCTTGGGGTGACTCTTACCAAACATGTGAAAGATCTATATGACAACAACTTCAAAACTCTGAAGAAGGAAATAGAGGAAGACCTCAAAAAATGGAAAAACCTCCCATGCTCATGGATCGGCAGGATTAATATAGTTAAAATGGCCATTTTGCCAAAAGCAATATACAGATTCAACGCAATACCCATCAAAATCCCAAATCAATTCTTCATAGAGTTAGAAAGAGCAATTCTCAAATTCATCTGGAATAACAAAAACCCAGGATAGCTAAAACTATTCTCAACAACAAAAGAAATTCTGGGGAAATCAGTATCCCTGATCTCAAGCAATATTACCGAGCAATAGTGTTAAAAACTGCATGGTATTGGTAAAGTGACAGGCAGGCAGATCAATGGAACAGGATTGAAGATCCAGAAATGAACCTACACACCTATGGCCACTTGATCCTGGATAAAGGGGCTGAAAACATCCAATGGAAAAAAGATAGCCTTTTCAACAAATGGTGCTGGGTCAACTGGAGGTCAGCATGCAGAAGAATGCGAATTGGTCCATCCTTGTCTCCTCGTACTAAGCTCAACTCCAAATGGATCAAGGACCTCCATATGAAGCCAGACCCTCTGAAGCTAATAGAAAAGAAACTGGGGAAGACCCATGAGGACATCGGTACAGGGGGAAAGTTTCTGAAAAGAACACCAATAGCTTATGCTCTAAGATCAAAGAATTGACAAATGGGACCTCATAAAATTACAAAGTTTCTGTAAAGCAAAGGACACCATCAATAGGACAAATCGTCAACCAACAAATTGGGAAAAGATCTTCACCAACCCTACATCAGATAGAGGGCTAATATCCCATATATACAAAGAACTCAAGAAGTTAGACCCCAGAAAACCAAATAACCCTATTAAAATGGGGTACAGAGTTAAACAAAGAATTCTCACCTGAAGAACTTCAGATGGTGGAGAAACATCTTTAAAAATGCTCAACTTCACTAGTCATTAGGGAAATGCAAATCAAAACAACCCTGAGATTTCACCTTACACCAGTCAGAATGGCTAAGATTAAAAACTCAGGAGACAGCAGATGTTGGCGAGGATGTGGAGAAAGAGGAACACTCCTCCACTGCTGGTGGGGTTGCAAATTAGTACAACCACTGGAAATCAGTCTGGCAGTCCCTCAGAAAACTGGGCATGTCACTTCCAGAAGATCCTGCTATACCACTCCTGGGCATATACCCAGAAGATTCCCCAGCATGTAATAAGGATACATGTTCCACTATGTTCATATCAGCCCTATTCATAATAGCCAGAAGCTGGAAAGGACACAGGTATCCCTCAACAGAAGAATGGATGCAAAAAATGTGGTATATCTACACAGTGGAGTACTATTTAGCCATTAGAAACAATGAATTCATGAAATTCTTAGGCAAATGGATGGAGCTGGAGAACATCATACTAAGTGAGGTAACCCAGTCTCAAAAGATCAATCATGGTATGCACTCACTAATAAGTGGATATTAGCTTGGAAAACTGGAATACCCAAAACATAATCCACACATCAAATGAGGTACAAGAAGAACGGAGGAGTGGCCCCTAGTTCTGGAAAGACCCAGTGTAGCAGTATAATACAAAACCAGAACAGGGAAGTGGGAAGGGATGGGTGGGAGAGCAGAGGGAGGGAAGGGGGCTTATGTGACTTTCGGGGAGTGGGGAACCAGAAAATGGGAAATAATTTGAAATGTAAATAAAAAATATATCGAATAAAATTAAAAAAAAGAAGAAAAATACCCCATGTTGTAAAGTCACATGGGGTACAAACATTTTAATGATATTCTTCCTAATTCTTTCTAAATAACTGTATGAATTAATGGGGTTGTTTTACTCTATAATCATTTAGATAACTGATGCTTTATGAAAAAGTATTGAGGGCAATGTCAATCATGATATAGTTCTTAAACAATACTTAAAATTTTTATGAGACAAAATTTGGATGATCTTCCCAGACATGTAGCCAACATATTGTTCAGAAGTGGGAAGGAAATTGCTTTGGTTCTGATAGATATTGTTGGCTGCATTGAATAATTTGGTGGACTTAGAAGAGTTTGAACATATTGCTAGATTTTAGAACTCTACTTTTCAAGTGTACTTTAAACAATAATCCTGAGCAACTTGAGTAGACTTTGTTTCTCAATAAAACATTATCAGAATTTGTTATATTACATTTGTGGGAAAATTAAGGGGATTTTACTGTCAGGTAATAATTCACAATGGTTGTTTTATTTATTTATGTGGGGGTTTTTTTCTTATAAAAATTGCAATCCATTGCATTCACTGTTATTTTTCCACTTTCTTGACTTGGATACTTCTATGGCAGGAAATCATTGGAAAAAACAGAAGTCTAATCAGAAAAGAAACAAAATACAAATAATCTTTTTTTAAAGATTCCCATTCCAAAGCTATGATTTATTTTCTTTACAGTAATCTAATAAATATGTAGGTTTATGGATTCCCTCAGATGACCCATTAAATTTTCTTTTTCAGAACTGATACAATACAATGCTTGTAGATTGACTGCTGCAGCTTTTCTGCATGGTGAAGGTACTTTGGAGTCTCATGTCATGTTTTGCTTTCTCTAAAATTGTACCATATAAACATCAATTATTCTTAGTGCAATATATCCAAGTCTTCATATGTTTCATGTTGACACAAATTAATTGTTTATAATGCCACTCAAGCTCTGAGGAGACAAAAGTTTTGTGCCACCATTTCCTTAGCATATTTTTGTAGGTTAGAAAGATTGTATATAAAAGGTTTTGTGCCTTGATTGGTGATTATATTTCACTTTTGGTAGCTTTAGACTACCTTACCATTTTTAAAAGATTCTGGAACATACAGAAGAAGATTCCATGGCTATACTAACTCAACTGCTTCATGTTTAATGACTTTGTTCTTATTGCCTCTGGCAATAGGGCTTGCTGTATGATTGAACACAGCAACCTATTGTCTTTCAATAGCCAGAGTTATTTGAGGATATCCATGGGATCCATTTGGACAACAACTCAATTGGATATAACTGAGGCCCAGTACTACAAGCTTCATTTGGTGATAAGAAATAGCCAATTTGGTCTCTGCTACCTTGATTACTTCGATTTATCATTAGGATTGCCTTCATAAGAACAGCAGTCAGATTGGACATGAAAAGAAAATTCTCCCACAATCTAATAATCAAAACACAAATCTACAGAACAAAAAAACATACAAAAATATTTAAAGGGTAAAAGTTCAAGTAACAAACAAAGGAAAATTTATCAAAATTAAACCTCCCTTCTCAACAGAGTAAGTCTCTAAAAGCTAGAATGGCCTTGACCAATGTCTTATAGCATCTAAGAAACCTAGACTACTATACCTAGGAAAGGTCTTATTCACTATAAATGGAGAAAACAAGGTAATTCACAGAAAAGCAAATTTAAAACATATCAATTCACAAATCTCATTCTATAAAAAATAATTGAAAGAAATTTGCAAACCCAGGAATTTAACTACAGGAAGAAGTAACTCCACAACAGAGAAAATAAAATGAGAGATGCACACACACACACACACACACACACACACACACACACACACAAGTAAACCAAAACTTCTACTGGAGAAATCCTATAACTAATGAATACCTTCAGCAAAGTGGCCAGGTAAAAAAAATCAAGTGTAAATAAATAAATAAATAAATAAATAAATAATCTTCCTTACCACAATTGATAAATGGGCTGAGAAAGAAGTTATAGACAAAACACCATTTAAAATAGCCAATCATATTATATAAATGTTTTGGCATAACTATAACCAAGAAAGTAAAAATCCTATATGACAAGAACTTCAAGCCTATTACAATTCCTAAGGTCTCAAAACAGCAAGTCTCAAATTCATATGGAAAAACAAAAGCAAAACAAAAACCAGGATATCCAGAATAGCTACAACAATCCTATGCAATAAAGGAACTTTGGGAGGTATCACCATCCCTGATTTCAAGCAATAGTAATAAAAACTTCATAGTATTGGCCAAAATAAAGACAAGTTGATAAGTGGAATGGAACTGAAAATCTAAAATTAACTCCCCACAGCTATGGACACTTAATATTTTACAAAGAAGCTAAAACCATACAATGGGAAAATGCAAGCATATTTAACAAATGATGATGGTCTAGCAAGATGTCTGCATGTAGAAGAGTGAAAATAGATCTGTATCTCTCATCTCATACAAAACTCATGTCCAAGGAGATCAAGGACATCAACATACAACCAGACATATACAATCTAGTAGTAGATAAAGTATGGAGATTCCTTGAATTCACTGGAACTGGAGACAATTTTCTGAACAGAAGACCAGTAGTTCAAGCTCTAAGATTAACAGTTCATATATGGTACTGCAGGAAACTGAAAAGCTTTGGCAAGGTTAAGGACACCATCAATAGGACAAAACAGCAGGCTAAAGGATGGGGAAAAATCCTCATCACCTCAGAATTAATATCCAAAATATATAAACAACTCAATAAAATAAACATCCACCAAACCAGTAACAGAATTAGGATACAGGACTAAACAGAGAATTCTCAATAGAGAAATTTTCAATGGATGAGAAGCACTTAAATGGTCAAAATCCTTAATCATCAAAGCAATGCAAATAAGACAACACTGAGGTTCCATCTTACACCCATCAGAATGTCTAAGATCATAAACTCAATAGGTAGTACCCGCTGGCCAGGATGTGCAGCAACTGGAACATTCCTCCATTGCTGGTGACAATACAAACTTTTACAACAACTTTAGAAAACAATTTGGTAGTTTCTCAGAAAATTTTGAATGGGTTTACCCAAGGACCGAACTACACCACTTCTGGGCATATACCTAAAAGATATTCCACTATATCAAAAGGGCACATGCTCAAGTGTGTTCATAGCAGCTTTATTTGTAATGGCCAGAAACTGGAAAAAAAATCTAGATGTTTCTCAAGAAAATGTGGTGTATTTACATAATGGAATTGTGATTCAGCCCTTGAAAGCAAAGGCATCTTCAAATTTGTAAGCAAATGAATGGAACTTAAGAATATCATCCTATGTTGTGTAACACAAATGAAGAAAAACATATATGATATGCATTGATTTATAATTGGGCATTAGCCATAATGTATATGATAACCATGCTACAGTCAACAGATCTGTAGAAACTGGATAGTAAGAAGTGCCCAATGGAAGCTGTGTGAATTTCACTCAGAAAGGGAAACATCATGATTTTCAGAGGTGGATGAAGAGAGGAAACTTGCCTTGGAAGGTTCAGGAGGTGTCATGTGCTGCAGACTCAAATAGTATTTTGCTGAGGCAAATTCATGTCCTGTTTTTTGGTGCAAGACCTGTGGGAAGACATGTAATGTTTGGCGAGAGTATAAATAGGACTCAACAGACAGTGATAGCATGATTGCATAGCTAGCTTTACAATGCTTTATTCATCTGCTGTCTTCACTGATTTTCATTTCATTGAGAGGCATGGCATAGAACTTCTGGCATTCAGGTTGGTTACTCATGTTGACATGAGCTGATTGAACAGAGGCCTGGCTGTTTCTGCTGGATTTTACCAGAGCTGATGATTCACTTTCTAACATGACTGTTGGTATCCTGACACTACTGAACTAGATTGCTGGTGTACTGACAAAAAGAGATTGGAATTGTTCCAGATAATGTCTTTTACATATGTCCAGATTTCTATGTCATATTTACCATCTTTTCTCCCTTACCTTTGGCATGTGGGCTAAAAATTGAGAAAAAGTGTTTTAGGACCCTTATTGAAAGTAAGTTTCAAACCATCTAACCCTAAAAGAACTTGATGGAAGAACATCTTAGCTGGGGTATGGGGATGGGGATCAGGCATGGAGCAAGGAGTGGTGGGAGGATTGGGAGTAAGAATGGAAATTAATGGTGGAACCCTGATTAGACTAGTTGGACATCTGGGATGGAGAGACTATGGGGAGTCTATGTGGGTGAACCTAGCTGAGATTTCTACCATCTGGGGATATAAAGATTGAATTGGCCACTTTCTCTAGCCAGGCAGAACTTCCAGTGGAGTGATTTATAAATTATCCCACCCACAAAACCTTCAACCCAGAATTTGTCCTGCCTACAAGAAGTGCAGGGATAACATTGGAGCAGAGAATAAAAGAGGAGCCAGCCAGTGTCTGGAGTAACTTAGGCACTATCCCATGGTTGAGAACCAACTCCCATACCACACATACTGTTAATTATACTATGTATGCTTACAAACAAGAACCAAGCATAACTGTCTTTGGAGAGACTTTATCTAATTGTGGATGGAAACAAATGAAGAGACCCACACCAAACCATTAAGTGGAGCTTGGGAGCCGTATGGAATAGTTGGGTATAGTATTGAGAGTGTTATGTTTTATAAAAAGAAAAAGAAACCATAGATATATTTGGTGGAGATGCAATCAGAAAAGAGGGTGCCTCTGTGGGCCCATACTGAGGTATCCCTTCTCCCTCTGAGATAATATCCACAGGATAGTTTGGTATAGAAAAGAGTTTATTCAAGATATGGGTAGGAGAGTTGAGAGGTTGAGAGACAGGCAGAAATAGAGAGGGGGAAAGAAGAAGAAGAAGAAGAAGAAGAAGAAGAAGAAGAAGAAGAAGAAGAAGAAGAAGAAGAAGAAGAAGAAGAAGAAGGAGGAGGAGGAGGAGGAGGAGGAGGAGGAGGAGGAGGAGGAGGAGGAGGAGGAGGAGGAGGAGGAGGAGGAGGAGGAGGAGGGGGAGGGGGAGGGGGAGGAGGAGGAGGAGGAGGAGGAGGAGGAGGAGGAAGGGAGGAGGAGGAGGAGGAGGAGGAAGAGATGGGAGGAAGGGAGGAAGGAAGAGAGAGAAGAAGAGGAGCCAGCCATGAGTACATGAAGAGAGAAGGGTAAGAAGGGAGAGGGAAATGGGAAGAGGAGAGGAAGAAGGTAAGTGAGCAAGGGCAGGACAGCAAGAGTGTAAGAGGGAGAGGAGGGGGCAAGCAACCCCTTTTATAGTGAATCAGGCACACTTGGATGTTGCCCCATAATTGAATCAACTAACCTGAGCCCATAGGGGGAACCTAGGGCTCCCACAAACTACTGTGTGTGTTCGTGTGTGTGTGTGTAATAGTTGTGCAGCTTGGTTTTCATATGGGTCTTCTAACAATTTGTGAAGGAGCTGTCTCTGCCTCTGTTGCATTGTCACTACATGGACCTACTAGTTGGGCCTCAATTAGAGAGGAGGTGCTTACTCCTGGGATTTGATGTCCCTGGGTAGGGTGATACCTAATGGGGGTTTCTCTTTCTTTGATGAGAAGGAAGGGTATCCTGTGGGTAAGGATTTGCATTTGCAAGAGAGGTAGCAGGAGGAGATGAGGGAGGGTTGGTAATTGGGATATAATATGAATTTAAAGAGTAAATTATGGAAAATAATAAAAACAAAACAAAAGAATCCCTTAACATATTTTTGGAAGTTTAGATTGCACTAGTTTAATAATACCTTTCAAATATCTCCTTCCTTCCCTCTCTCAACAGTGTATTTCTACCCCTCCAAACCTGTTCTTCCTATTCTTGTCCCTTCCACATCCAGTTCTTACATAAAATCTATTCTATTTCTATCTTCCAGGAAAATTCATTTATTCCTCCTGGTCCCTTCCTCTATATATAATCTCTGTTGGTTTTAGGATAGTATATTATCACTCATTTACATGCTAATATCTGGATATATATGAATACATACCATAAAAACTTTTGGGTCTGGGCTACCTCAGGATTATTTTCCCAGTTCTATGCATTTGACTACACATTTCATGATGTCATTTCATAGCTGAGTTATACTCCATTGTACCACATTTTCTTTATCCATTCTTCTGTAGAAAGATACTTTTTGTTTGTTTTGGTTTTGTTTTGATTTGCTTTTCCAGTTTCTGCCTATTGTTAGTAGTGTAGCAGTGAACATGGTTGAACAGGTTTGCTTGTGTTAGAATGGATCCTTTGGGTATATGCTTAACATGGGCATAGCTGGGTCTTGAGGCAGATCGATGTACAATTTTGTGAACAACCACCACATTGATTTTCATAGTGGCTGTACACGTTTGCACTTCCACCAGAAATCTCAGACTCGTCCCCTTATTCCACATCCACAACAGCATGAACTGTGACTTGTGTTATTGATCTTAGCCATTCTGTCAGGTGTAAGATGGAATCTCAAAGAAGTTTTAATTTGCATTTCCCCAATGGCTAAGAATGTTGAAGACTTCTTGAAGTGTTGCACAACCATTTGTGATTCAAATACTGAGAATTATCTGTTTATATCTGTATAATATTTTTAAAAAATTGTATTATTGGGCATCAGTGTATAGATGTTGATTGGCCATAGAAAGGACTGAGTTTCTCTTTGCAATTCAGTATCCTTGTAATTTTCTGCCTACCTTTTAGGATATAGAGGCAGGTATGCATTAGTAGCATTTCTCCTCCATGAATCCTGGATTCTGATGCACAGGTCTAGCACAGAGTTTCTAGAGAATCTATTTACATATTAGAAGTATGGGACATAAGATTCCATGTAATTTTAGTCTGTTATTATCAAATAACGAATAATAACAAATAATATCAAATTTGATATCAAATAATATCAAAGACATTATCTTTGGTATTTTGGGACAGCTGTATTTAAAAAGATATATCTTATCTTGTTGGTATTTTTAATATCTTGGTATATATAATATCTTGGTATTTTTGTTAGTTGTGTGTGGGGTGTAGTTTATTTAGGGTCAGGAGGGGTCACTTTTGTGTAGTCTTATGTTATCTCCAAAAAGGATACTTTGATAATTTCCTTGCCAATTTTTATACCCCTTGATCTCCTTCAATTGTCTTATTGCTCTAGCTAAGACTTTAATACACACCTTTAGTAGATATGAACAGACTGGACTACCTCATCTTATTTCTGAGTTTAGTGGAATTACCTTAAGATTCTCTCCATTGATGGATGCTGGCTATGCATTATTTTTTAAAATTTATTTTCTATATCCTTTGTTTATATTCCAAATGATATCCCCTTTCCCAGTTCCCCCCTCCCCATAAGTCCCATAAGCCCTCTTACCTCTGCTCATTCTCCAATCACCCCTTTCCATTTCTCTGTCCTGGTAATCCTCGACAATGCTGCATCAAGCTTTTCCAGGATCAGTGCCCTCTCCTTTCTTCTTCTTGGGAATCATTTCATATATAAATTGTGTCTTGAGTATTCAGAGGTTCTGGGCTAATATCCACTTATCAGTGACTGCATTCCATGTGTATTCTTTTGTGATTTGGTTACCTCACTTAAGATGATATTTTCCAGTTCCAACCATTTGCCTAAGAATTTCATGAATTCATAGTTACTGAGTAGTATTCCATTGTGCAAATATGCCACATTTTCTGTATCCATTCCTCCATTGAGGGACATCTGGGTTCTTTCCAGCTTCTGGCTATTATAAATATGGCTATGAACATAATGGAGCATGTGTCCTTATTGCATGCTGAGGAATCCTCTGGGTATATGCCCAGGAGATGTATAGCAGGGTCCTCTGGAAGTGTCATGTCCAGTTTTCTGAGGAACAGCCAGACTGATTTCCGGAATGGTTGTACCAGCTTGCAATCCCACCAGCAGTGGAGGAATGTTCCTCTTTCTCCACATCCTCGCCAACACCTGCTGTCTCCTGAGTTTTTAATCTTAGCCATTCTGACTGGTGTGTGGTGAAATTTCATGGTTGTTTTGATTTGCATTTCCCTAATGATTAATGATGTTGAACATTTCTTAAGATGCTTCTCAGCCATTCAAAATTCTTCAGTGAAAATTCTTTGTTTATCTCTGTACCCCATTTTTTAATAAGGGCACTTTCTATAGACTTACTTTATTAAGTTTAGAAATGCCCCATGTATTCCTAATCTCTAGGACTTTTATCAAGAATTGATATTTTATTTTGTTAAAGATCTTTTCTGCATCTAGTGAGTTAATCAGGAGGTATTTATTTTTCAGTTTGCTTAGATGGTAGATCAGATTTACCAAATTAAATATATTAAGTCATCCCTTCATCAATAGGATGAAGCCTACTTGATCATTGTGGACGATAGTCTTTTATGTCTTTTTGAATTCAGTTTGTAAGTATTTTATTCTGTATTTTTTCATCTTTGTTTATAAGGTCAATGAGTCCATAATTATCTTCTTTTGTTGGGTCTTAATGTCATTGGGACTTGGTATGTTTTAACTGTGGTCTCTTTCTGTTTTTATTTTATGGAATAAATTAATGAGTATTGGGATTTATTCCTCTTTACCTTTATGTTAGACCTCTGAGGTAAAACCATCTAGAAATGAACTAGCTTCTATTTCACTAGGTGTTATAGGTCTGTTTAAGTTGCTCATCTTATCTTGATTTAATTTTGGTAATTGGTATCTACAAAGGAAATTATCCATTTCCTTGAGATTTTTCAATGTGATAGAGTACAGATTTTTGAAATATGTTTATATGATTGTGTGGATATCCTCTGTGTTTGTTATGTCTCTCTCTTTGTTTCTGATTTTTGTTAATTTGGATATTTTCTCTCTGATTTTTGTTAGTTTCTATAAAAGTTACTAGATTTTTTTGATATTTTCAAAGAATCAGTTCTTTGTTATATCAGTTCATTGTAATGTTCTCTTTCATTCTTCTTTCTTTCCCTGTCTCTTTCTTTTCTTTCTTCCTTTCATGTTTATTTCAGTGTCCTCAGTTAGATTATGTCTTGTCTTTTATTCTTCTTGGATGTGTATTTTTTTTTATTCTAGAGCTTTCAGGTGTGCTATTAATTTGCTAGTTTTAAATCTTTCTAATTTCTTTATGAAGATATGTAGTGGGATGGAATATTTTATTAGGACAACTTGCATTGTGTTCCATATATTTTGGACATATATACTCATTTTCATTAATTCTAGTTTATCTTCTTTATTTATTATTTTCTTCACCCATTATTTGTTAAGCATAGAGTTGTTCAGTTTTCATGAGTTTGTAAGCTTTCTGCTGATATTGATATCTAGCTTTATTCCATGGGAGATTTTTCACATATAACAGTTTCTTTGACATATTCCGTCTAATGTATCTTCAACACCTGAGATCCTTTCCTTTATTTTTTGTATTCTGTTGGGATAGCTTCCCTTTATAGTTCCTGCTAAAATTCCTAAGTTTTACATTGCCAAAATTGCAACTCCTCATTATTTAAATCTTTTTTTATTAGATACATTCTTTATTTACATTTCAAATGATTTTCCTTTTCCTTCCCCCCCCCCCCGAAAGGCCCATAAACCATCTCTCCTCCCATGTTCCCCAATAAACCTCCTCATGCTTCCCTGTCCTAGTATTCCCCTACACTGCTGCATCTGAACCTTTCCAAGAGCAGGGCCCCTCCTCCCTTTGATGTCCAACAAGGCCATTCTCTGCTGCCTATGCATCCGGAGCCATGGGTACCACCATGTATACTATCTGGTTGATGTTTTTTTTTTTTTTTTTTTTTTTTTTTTTTTTTTCTATTTCAGTTATTGGTCTTGCACAGTTTCATTTATTTCTTTTAATTGCTTGTGTTTTCTTTGATTCTTTAATGTATCCATTCATTTTCTTCCTCTCTCTCTCTCTCTCTCTCTTTCTCTCTCTCTCTCTCTCTTTCTCTCTGTGTTTGTATGTGTGTTTGTGTGTGCGTGTGTGTGTGTGCGCGCGCATGTGTGTGTGTGTTTGTATGTGTGTATTCTTAGATTTCTTAGAGGAATTTATTTATTTCCCTTTTAAGCACCTATATGATCCTCATGCAAGCTGATTTAAGATCTTTTCTTATGTATTAGCCATTTTTTTAAATATCAAGAGTCTGTTTTGGTAGGGTTTCTGGGCTCTTGCAGTGACATATTTCTCTGCCTGTTATTATTTGTGGGCTGGAATCTAGGCATCTGGGATTTTGATGATTATAGTTCCAGGTGATCATTTCTGGTTCTGTCATTGTTGTGTGTGTATTTATTTGCTTGATATTTTCTTTTCAATATTAAAAAAAGTATAATAGCAGTTTGTTACCTGGTAAGAAATTTTGTGGACAGGACATGGATGACCATTAGAGTTTTCAGTTAAAATATGTTTCTGGAGGCCCAAATGATGATGCTTCAATCCAACTTAGAAGGAGCAACAAAATAATCAGGGAAGGCAGAAGGAGAGAGGAACCTGGATGGGGGCGCAAACGGGGAGGGGAAACAGGGGATTGATCAGATACAGGGAGAGACAAAAAGGGAAGCCCAGGAGCATGAATGGAAATATGGAGCTTCTGGGTTAGAGGAACATCTAGAAGGTCCCACAGACCTGGGATATAAGAGGCTCCTAGGATTCAGTTGGAGTGTCTTTATTCTAAATGCCCAACAGAGGAAAGTAGGAACATAAATTGCCCACCTCCAGTAGATAGATATGGCCTCCAGTGGAAGGATAGAGTCACCAAGCCACATTCACAGTTTTTGACACAGAATTGTTCCTGTATAAAAGAAATGCAAGGACAAAAATGGAGCAGAGTTGTTTTGATTTGCATTTCCCGAATGACTAATGAAGTTGAGCATTTTTTAAGATGTTTCTCCGCCATCCGATATTCTTCAGGTGAGAATTCTTTGTTTAACTCTGTACCCCATTTTTTAATAGGGTTGTTTGGTTTTCTGGAGTCTAACTTCTTGAGTTCTTTATATATATTGGATATTAGCCCTCTATCTGATGTAGGATTGGTGAAGATCTTTTCCCAATTTGTTGGTTGCCGATCTGTCCTTTTGATGGTGTCCTTTGCCTTACAGAAACTTTGCAATTTTAGGCAAATGGATGGAGCTGGAGAACATCATACTAAGTGAGGTAACCCAGACTCAAAAGATGACTCATGGTATGCACTCACTAATAAGTGGATATTAACCTAGAAAACTGGAATACCTAAAACATAATCCACACATCAAATGAGGTACAAGAAGAACGGAGGAGTGGCCCCTTGTTCTGGAAAGACTCAGTGAAGCAGTATAGAACAAAATCAGAACAGGGAAGTGGGAAGGGTTGGGTGGGAAAACAGGGGGAGGGAAGGGGACTGATTGGACTTTCGGGGAGTGGGGGTCCAGAAAAGGGGAAATCATTTGAAATGTAAATAAATATATCAATAAAAAAAATGTAGCAGAGACTGAAAGAAAGACTCTTCTGTGACTATCCCAACTTAGGATACATCCCATGGGCAGGCACTCTGACACTACTACTGATACTACTGATACTATGTTGTGCTTGCAGAGAGGAGTCTAGCCTGGGTGTCCTCTGAGAGGCTCTACCAGCT
Organism: Apodemus sylvaticus; assembly: GCF_947179515.1. NCBI lineage: Eukaryota > Metazoa > Chordata > Mammalia > Rodentia > Muridae > Apodemus > Apodemus sylvaticus. Next base: position 122,094,167 of record NC_067475.1, on the reverse strand, counting down.
TACTGAGACAGATAAAGATACAGATACTTACACCCAACCATTGGACTGACATTGGGCACCCCTATGGAAGAGTTATAGGAAGAACTGAAGAAGCTGGTATTCCCCATAGGAATAGCAGCAGTGTCAACTAACCCGGACCACTGGGAGTTCCCAGGAATGAAACCACCAGCCAAAAAGCATACACGGGCTAGAATGAGGCCACTGGTACATATGTAGCAGAGGACTGCTTTGTCAGGCCTCAGTGGGAAAGGATATGCCTAGTGCTATGGAAACTAGATGTCCTGAGGAAGGGGGATATCCCTGGAAGGATTTGGACACCCTCTCAGAGGCAAAGTTGAGAGGCAATGGGGGAATGGAGTGAAAAACTCTGGGAGGGGAAAGAGGCAGGGGGCAACTTTTGGAGTGTGAATAAATAAAATGAATAATTTAAAACATGTTCCTGAGTCCTGGGAGCTAGCATTTAGGAATAGAGATAGGATATGGGTCTGAAGTGGTTTACAGGAGGGGGAAGGCAGAGTGTTTATCTACATAATGGTCTTAGTTAATCTCTTTGGAATGGGGTTAAACAGTGAAAAGAAGTCACCACAAAACTTCTGCTAAACTACTGGGCATGAGCCTGGGGTTGGATCTCTTTCCCTGACCTGCTTACCTGCTTTATTCTTAGGGAATGCCTGTTAGGGTTGGAAGCTGGAATAATGGGATGAGTTTGGAGAAGGAATGTTGGAGGAGAATACCTTGTCATATGTCAGTGTTGGTATCAGATGGAAAGCAAGAATATATCAGATACTGATACTGAACTGAGCCTTGAGGATTTGGACTGGAGAAGCAGAATTAGAGGTGGAGATCTTCAGTCAGTCTACCTTTTTCCCTAGCAAGATTAACCTTAAGGGTAGCAGGAGGCAGGGGGCCTTTGGAGCTTAGATGAGTGAGGAGGATAGTTAGAATGGGAAGATCTATGGGATCCACATGAGACGGGTGTTGGGGCAAAGAAAGAGTAGGGCAAATATTCTACTGTAAAGCTGGGGGTGAGGTGGAAGGATTGTCTGGAGAAACAGAGGTGAGCTGCAAATCTGCAGTCAGTATACCTGGTTTCCTGGCAAGATACTGTAGGCCATTGATTTGATGTTTTTAACAGTTCTAGAAGTAGTGAGATCTGGGAGAATGGATCTGATAATTGGAGTGCACTAAAATCTCATGATGTAGCCAATTTTATTCAGGGTATCAGGCTTTGTCCATATATATATATATATATATATATATATATATATATATATATATATATATATACGCCTTTATCAATGCCAATGAGTTCAAGATTATTTCCCACATTCTCTTCTATCAGGTTCATTGTTTTTGACTTTAAGCTGAGATTTTCCACCCACTTAGAGCTGTTTAGAGATGGTTTTGCCTAGGATGTTAAATATGGTTTTTGTCCCATTCTTTAATGTGTAGTTATCTGATTTGACCAACACCATTTATAGAAGATGCTATCTTTTCTTCCAGTGAGTATTTCTGTCTTGCTTTTTCTAAAATCAGGTGTCCATAGAGGTGTTTACTTACATTTTGGTCTTCTATCTTATTCCATTGATAAATATTTCTGGTTTTGTGCCAATAACACGCAGTTTGTATATCTCTGTAGTACAGTTTGAGATCAGGGATAGCAATAACTACAAAAGTTCTTTTATATTATTCAGGCTTGTTTTCGGTTTCCTCAGTGTGTGTGTGTGCGTGTGTATGTGTGTGTGTGTGTGTGTGTGTGTGTGTGCATGTATCTGTGGTGCCATATGAAACTGATAGTTGCCCTTTCAAGCTATGTAAAATTGTGTTTGAAATTTGATCAGAATTTCTTTGAGAATGCTGATTGCTTTTGGTAGCTGAATTGTTTAAAATAGGGTCTAGATCCTTTGAGGAGGTGGAAAGCCCCACATTAAATCTGATATAAATCTTGTGGGGGTAATAAAAAGGGGACATGAAAAATGGAAGTACTTTCTCTTTCCCTGACAGTTCTTAGTCCCAATGAGACCAGTTGAGATATCCAGTCTTGTAGACTGATTCATAAACATCCATCAGAGACACCCCTGTTTAATTAGTTGGACCATAACCTTTAAGCTATTCTAATAATTAGATATTTCTCTAAAAATCCATGATATTAAAAAAGCATATCAATTTAGCATTTTTACTTAAATATAAATTTGAAGCAGGGTGAATAAGCATGTATTTCTGTAAATTTTTAAAATAAGAAACTCCCTTACCTTGATGTTTTAAGAATGAAAGCCATAACCAAAACTTCAAGAAATCTTTGTAGTTTCTTAGTTCATTCTGCTCTGTCTTTCTACTGGTTGATTCAATAAAGTCATTCCTAATGTCCCACTTTAGTTTTGTATCTTTATCTGTATTTCTCTAATTTATCTTTGTCTTACATCTTGACAACACATCTCTCCCTCCCTATTCTAGCTAATTAGAAAATCTACAACACTGCAAAGTGTCAGTTCCCAGTGGACAATGTGTCAAGGAGACATGGAGACAAGTGCATCAGCAGGCTAGGGATGAGGTTCTAGGAAGCCAGGCTGCATTGATGGACAGGGACTTGGAACTAATAAATTCCCCAAGGCCCTTAACCACCCTTTGGAATTTACAGGCAGATACAGCTGAAATACTCTTCAGCTGTCCTTTTCTCATGAGAGATAGAGGCTAATTTTAAATGACCCACAAATAGCCCTCTACTTGGGATGATTTCAGAACTCATCATCCAGAAAGCAAAAAGGGAAAGAGAAGAAAGAAGAAGCATAAGAGGCTCTGCTCCAGAAATTCAGTTAAGTTGAAAGCAGATCACATTGTCTGACTCCATGCTCAGACCTTTAGCTAGGCTGTTCATAAGAACTGCTAGTCAGTCCTCATCTCAGTACAGAATTGACCACACATTGGAAAAGTGATCCTAAGGAAACTGCTGGACTAATGACCACTGTTTCTTACACCACATTGTATTCATCCAGTGTTCATAATGCTTATTTGAACACACTCTTAGTTTACTGCAAAACTCCCTATTACAACTATTTTTAAAAATATTTTCATTTACTAATTTTCTTCCTAGGCACATGTGTACATATGCTTGATTACAGGAGGCCAGCGTGTTGAGGTCAGAGAAGTTGTGGATGTCAGGTTTTTTTTTCCTCCTCCCTGTGTATTCTAACAATTAAAATTTTTGTCTTTAATTTGGTCAAAAATTCTTAGATTCTAAATCATTTCACGAGCCCCCTGAGACTCTTTAATACCCAGTATCCCTCCATAGATTTGGATCTTTCTTTTCCAGCTGCAGATCCTAGATTTTTTTGGTTGTTTTGTTTTGTTTTGTTGTTTGTATTTTTGTTTTTTGTTTTGTTTCGTTTTGGGGGGTTGGTCTTTGTTGGTTTGTTGGTTTTTCTTTTTCCCATTGAATGACTTTTCCAGGGAGAGATGTGAACAAATATTTTTATACCCTAGCTAATCGAAAGAAATTATTCTAACCAAGTCTAGCTTAATTATGTATATGGAGTTACAGAAGAATGGGTCACTAAGAGGAGGCTGCTTCATACAAAACAGCTGCCAGTCTGGACAGTGACTGACAAAACTGCACTGGAGGTCCATGAGCAGTGTGCTTGTACATTTGGCCAACATACTCTTCTTTATTGGAATTTTTCTTCCTACTTACAGAATTCAGGGGAGAAGATTGTAACTTTCTGTTTCCTGAGGTTTATATGCTTCCTGCCTACTCCCAAGATGGAAACATTTCATTTGGAGGAAACCCATACACTGCAGGCCATATGAAGATGATGACTCTCTCTGCTTACTTTGCCCCACTGACCCAGTCCAATATTTCATTCTCATTAATGCTTGTGTTTTGATGTTATAAGCATCCACTTTCCTCTTGATCCCCCCACAAACTATTTTTAATGGATATATTCTAAGCTATAAAGAATAAATTTCTATCATTTCAAGCTGACTTCCAATTGAACCAGCACCATTTGTTGAAAAGGCTATCTTTTTTCCACTGGATGTTTTTAGCTCCTTTGTCAAAGATCAAGTGACCATAGGTGTGTGGGCTCATTTCCAGGTCTTCAATCTTATTCCATTGATCCACATGCCTGAAATTGTACCAATACCATGCAGTTTTTATCACTATTGTTCTGTAATAAGGCTGCCCCTCTCTCCATATCTTTTAAATATTGTACGTGAAGTTCTAGCTAGAGCAATTAGACAACATAAGGAGGCCAAAGAGATACAAATTGGAAAGGAAGAAGTCAAACTATCACTATTTGCAGATGATATGATAATATACTTAAGTGATCCAAAAAACTCTACTAGAGAACTCCTACAACTGATAAACAACTTCAGCAAAGTGGCTGGTTACAAAATCAACTCAAGCAAATCAGTAGTCTTTCTATACTCAAAGGATAAGCAGACTGAGAAAGATTAGGGAAATGACACCCTTCACAATAGCCATAAACATCAAGTATCTTGGGGTGACTCTAACCAAACATTTTAAAGACCTATATGACAAAAACTTCAGATCTCCGAAGAAGGAAATCGAAGAAGACCTCAGAAGATGGAAAAATCTTCCATGCTCGTGGATTGGCAGGATAAATATAATTAAAATGGCCATCTTGCCAAAAGCAATCTACAGATTCAAGGCAATCCCCATCAAAATCCCAACTCAGTTCTTCATAGAGTTAGAAAGAGCAATTCTCAAAGTCATCTGGAATAACAAAAAACCCAGGATAGCTAAAACTATTCTCAACAGTAAAAGAACTTCTGGGGAAATCAGTATCCCAGGACTTAATTTTTTTTTTAAGAGACTGGCCAATGGAAGTTTGGCCATGTGCCAATGAGTAAATAGGCAACATAAAATCCACTTAGTATTTTCTTTCTTTCGTCCTTCATCTTTTTATTGTGGATAAGATCACAAGGGTTCAGGGTAAAATGGGGAGGACTGAAAAGTGAACCTGAAGAGGTGCTTCATGGGAAATTCCTAAATAATCAATAAAAATATTATGTTGGAGCTGGGTGTGGTGGTACACACCTATAATCCCAGCATTTGGGATGCAGAGGCCAGCCTAGTCTACAGAGTGAGTTTCAGGAGAGCCAAGGCTATCTAGAGAAACCCTGTCTTAAAAAAACAAAAAATAATATTATGTTGGCTACAAATATTCAATAGACAAAAATCAGTCTTGCTATGTATGAGCCAAAATCAAAAAAGCAGAGAAAAATTACAAACTATATGACAATATATGGTTAGAAACCTAGTTATAAACCTAATAAACTACAAAAAAGCCTGAACAAAGCAACTCTTTTTCAAAAACATTCTTTAGTAACTTAAAAACTTAATGTAATGTGGTATATCAAAAAAATTTAAAAGGAGAAAGTTAGTTTCCAAAATTAATGACATTTTAACCAAGGTGTACACAGGAATATTTTATTTTGCTAGATACTTTTGAATAACTATAGAAAAATATTAAATAGTCATTATCTATTATCATTTGCTAAATCCATGTTTTCTTCATTATACTGTTTTCTATGCAAAAGTATTTAATATGTATATTCTTAATATGATTTCTTTAAGATATTGAGAACCACTATATTTGTTATGATAATTACATTTAAAATATTGGAGCAAAAAATAATTTCCACTATTTTTTTATATATTACAGGGAAGAATGCCCAAATGTATAACTCAAAGAATATTCATTAAATCACCCTCATTATATATATTACTAGCTTTAAAAGGTAATCACCATAATTTTTCTCTAAAGACTCTAAATTTTGAGGAGCCAATCTTTCAACAAACATATGTACTAATTTTTATTATATTTGTATTTACGCATAGCATGAATAATTACAAACTTTTTTGAAAATTAGGATAAAAATGGAGGACTGTATAATTCTATGTTAATAACAAAGAATTCTTTATTGAAATATACGATATTTAGTGATTTTTTTAATACATATATGAAGTTGTACCACTCACATGTTTCAATATACAATTGCTTAGGTTTTGTTGAGCATTATCTTACATTTAAGAGAAAAATTGATACTGAACACAGTCCTACTCATGAGTGCTCTCAGTTGAGAATAATTTAATATGTACTAAAGTGTTATTAAATTTATTCATAATTATTTATTAGTTCTTTATTAATTAGCTAGTCACCAGTGAGTTCAAATAGTTCAAGTATCTGCTTTTGTTTGTCTAATGCTGCTATATATAGTGTTTGAGTAGTTTTGAAAAAGAAGCAAAGGTTCTGGGGTACTATTGAACCATTATAGTTGAAACATTATTTTATGCATTTTAAAGGAGATATTTGCTACAAAATAAAACTATTAAAATAAACATATGTAATACCACATTTTATATTGCAGTCTTGTATATATTAATATTTTAAGAAAATTATATATAATATATATTTTATATATATATATATATATATATATGTAACAGTTGACAGACTTGTTACATGTAACTATTCAGTATTAAAAGGTACCATTAAAATAATAATATAATAAGAAATCAATAAATAAATTTTAAAAATTATGAAACAGAAAAATAAGAAGATATTAAAAGTTTGGAGAAATTCCCAGAAGAAAACAGATGGCAGAAGATTCAATTAAGTTAATAAGTTTAGCTTATAAGTACTAATTATTAAATTATAATAGTATAAATGCTATTAATCAATTTTAATTCATATAAATGTTATAGAGAAAAGTTCTGATATAAGTAAAGGTATAAAATAAAGCATAAGTCCCATATTTTAATTAAAAAAATAATATAACTAAAAGAAAAATAACTTGTGATTTAAATGTTTCTTCTTTGTTTTGTATAGGAGATGTAAGATTCTAATTTATAACGGAACCATTGAAATTAACAATGATGAATGACACAAAACTGAGGTATAGAAGCATTGACAGTATATTGTTACCTGGGTAAGAAATTAGTATCATGATTATACTTAGCAAAACTGTCACTGAAGTGTATACATTTAGAACATGTTAGCTAGTAATAATGTGTCATTTGTTCTTCATCTTGATCCTTGTGTGTTTGAAGAATACAACAAGTTACTAAGCAGAATAACTTTAAATTTGGGCTCATTTAATGTTTAACCATGTATTGATTCAAGTAACATTTCTAACAAGATTAGCACTGAAATGTCACTCTGACACGAAGTCTTTAAAGCAAAAAACCTGAACAATTTGTTGCAATATCATTACACTATTCATATCACTTACCTACTACAAAATATACTTGCTCTGATCTCTGTTCTAAGCACATGTTGAAGTTAAAATTATGAATGAAAACAGCATTAATACATAGGGTCAACCAAAAGAAAGCAAATTTCACTATACATCTATAGTATAACTATTAAATAGCAATTTTTGTCCTGAACAAAAAATGTTTGTGATTTTGAGGTCTATAAATGGTAACATAGAAAAGTGCTGTTGTTTTGAGTGGTGCCTCTATTTTGAAATTCCGTCATTCCTAACCAGGTAAGTATTGTGATATGGGAAACTGCACACACTGTGTCTTCACCACTGTTTCTTGAACTTGAACTCTGCCTGTAGGACACTCTATTCAGATATCCAAACAAATTATATCTTCTTCTTCTTCCCTAACTCAGTAACTTCTGCCTTTTACAAAGGTTGCATTTTATTAGGATTGCAGCTTCAACAGTGCAGCCCTCTGGAGTGAAGATGCCCACAGACTCCTTAGTTGATGTAATGTTTATTTATCTTATTCGAAAAAATACTACAGAGAGTTTCCCATTGTAAGTCTCTTGTTTTATTATATTTGTAAATAATTCTTTTTACAAAAATATGTTGATTAATAGATTTAAATATATTAACTATTTTCTTACCAGCACTAGAATCTGGAGCAATTTTATTTTCTCATTTTTCATTTAGAAATAATTACTATAAAGAATTTTTCGCTATTTATCTCATCCATTTTATTGCTTTGTTTTTCAAACATGTAGTACAACTTATTGCTTCGTATTCTATATGGGAAAATTCCTTAAATTTTTGTATTGGATATTTTTCTCATAAAATATCTTGCTAGGGAAAATTATTAGCCAGATACTGCAAATGATTTATTTAATGATTAATCATTCAGAATTAAAAATGTTCAAGACCCAATAATACTTTGGAGATGTTATATAGAGTGCCTTTTAATTACTATTTCTAACAAAGTGTGTTGTTTCCACTACCAGTTTCATTGCTGAAATAAAATCTATCCATATATAAAGTACATCCTTAATGACTGTCTTGGAATTTTCTTCCTTTAGAATTTTGTAAGAGTCATTTACTGGTCAAATGAAAATGCACCTAATTCTCTGGTTGCTAAAATGGTATTTTTCAGTAATTCAGATATTGCTAGGCATGAATATCTAATGCCAATTTCCATATGTACTTTAAAATTTATTTTTGCTCTTCAAATGTAGCAAACACACACATACACACACACACACATACACACACACATATATATACACACACACACACAGACATATATATACACACACAGACATATATATATATATACACACACACATACAGACATATGTACATATCCACATACATATATACATGTACATATACATATACATATATATACATATACATACATATACACACATATATATATATACATATACATACACACACACACACACACACACACATATATATATATATATATATATATATATATATATATATATACATACATAGCTACATACATATTCTACCTGTTGTCCTCCTTGGTTTGTTAAACAATCACACTATGTCAATCATTAAATCTTCAGATATTGCTGCTAGAATTCACTGGAAAAACTCCTAGTATACCATGGAACAGCTGGTTGAACCTAAGTTGCACAGTTTCATGCCTTCTCTGTGACTTGGTTAATTCTCTAGAAAGTAGGATTATAATATCCTAATCATACAGCTAGAATAACTTACACTAATGTACCCCTGAAACCCTACCTGAAATAGCCCACACCTAGATAATGTCATCATTTTTGAGGGAGATTTACAACTATGTATTCTTAAAATGAGTTATTTGTAATGATTCTACAACTAGAACTAAAGTAGATTTTCAATATTATACTTTTCCCAAGGAAAGCTATCAACTTTGATGTTTCTATTTTGGAAAGTGTGGCTCTCCCTTTTAATTATCATAATGTCAGTGAAAGATCACAGCTCAGATACATCAAGTAACATCTAGGGATTTGAATATAGGAGGCACCCATCTGAAATTTTCTTGCCAAAAGTTATGAATGTTGTAATGAAATGAATCAAAATAGCTTAAAAGTTAAAACTTAGAAGTAGCTTTGCTCATGAATATGTTATAAACTATTGGCCAGTAGTGTGCATGCGGTATTTCCCTTCAAAATATGAAAATGTCATGATTTTAAACATAAGATAAAGCGCCTGCCTCTTAGCAAGAGCATAAAGTTTGTAATAACAAACTCTGGATTAAGCTGTCATCACATATACTATTGTATTGTTTTAGATACCCATGAAGTTGCAGTATCTAGCCCCATATGTTAAATTCTCTTTGAGAAGAATAATAATATAAACTTGTCATAGTGATTATAGATGTCCTGTCTCAAGTGTCTAGACACTGCTTGGACACTAAGAATTCTATGAGCAATGAAGATCCCTAAAAACTGGCTATGAGCATTAGAGTGCCCTTCAGAGTACATTTGGTACTCAGGACTGTCAGATCTGCTTCAGTCATCTTTTGTTCGCTCAGTTTGCAACCTTGGGCATGTTTTCCTGCATCCTTTCCAGGGACTTTATATCTTTAAAAATGTCTACATTCACTTAGGCATTCTTTCATAGCATGGCAACTTCAAGTTGATTATTTTTTGACAAAGTTCTCTGGATATTCTATTAAAAGAAAAAAGATTAATAGATGGAAACTGACTTTTACTCTTAGTGAGGCCATGAAGTGCAATAAACATTATGAATGTGAGTCGACAAAGTCAAGAAGTTTGACCCCCAGAAAACCAAATAACTGTAGTAAAAAATGGGGTACATAGCTAAAAAAGAATTTTCACCTGAAGAACTTCAGATGGCTGAGAAGCATGTTAAAAAATGTTCAACATCATTATTCATTAGGGATATGCAAATCAAAGCAACCCTGAGATTTCACCTCACACCAGTCAGAATGGTTAAGATTCAAATCTCAGGTTTCCAGGAGGCCTACTGAGAGAAGTCAGTGTGCTCTGGTGAATCCAACTGGCCCAGCAGGAGCCTTCAGGTGTCTGCTTTGGGATCTGAACAGCCTGGGCCACAGCACTCAGTCTCCAGGAAGTGCAAGAGACTGGTGTGCACCCAGAGGCAGTCTGGGAGCACACAGCTTGCTCCAATGGCACTGAGCTTAAGCTCCAGTCCTGAGGCCTCTAGCTGGAGCACTCAGATCTCTCCGCTTCCAGATCCAGATCAGCCTGGGCAGCAACACCACATCTCCAGGTCCTGCAAAAGGCAAGAGGGGCTTCCGGGAGGCCGGCTGGGAGAAATCAGTGTGTTCTGGTGAATCCAGCAGGCCCCAGCTGGATCCTTCAGGTATCTGCTTCAGGATCTGAACGGCCTGGGCAACAGCACCCTGTCTCCAGGCAGTGCAGGAGGTAAGCTGTGCACCAGAGACCACCTGGGAAGATGCAGCTTGCACTGGTGAGTCTAGCATTGACAAGACCAACTAACACCAGTGAGAACTAGATGGCAAAAGGCAAATGCAGGAACATCACTAACAGAAATCAAGGCAATATGGCGACATCTGAACCCAATTCTCCTTTAACAGCATATCCTGGATACCCCATCACACCAGTAAAACAAGATTTGGATTTAAAATCACTGGTCATGATGCTGGTATATGAACACATGAAGGACATACTTAAAGAAATTCAGGAGAAAATGGATCAAAAGTTAGAAGCCCTTGCAAGGGAAACACAAAAATCATTGAAAGAAATCCAGGAGAATACAAAAGCCAATAATGAGGAAACGCAAAAAACACTTAAAGAAATACAGGAGAACTTTGGTCAACAGGCTGAGGTCATGAAAGAGGAAACACAAAAATCTCTTAAAGAATTACAGGAAAGCACAAACAAGCAAGTGAAGGAGCTAAGCAAAACCATCCAGGATCTAAAATCAGAAGTAGAAACAACTAAGAAAACTCAAAGGGAGACAACTTTGGAGATAGAAAGCCTTGGGAAGAAATTAGGGGCCATAGATGCAAATATCAACAACAGAATACAGGAGATAGAAGAAAGAATCTCAGATGCTGAAGATACCATAGAAACCATGGACTCAACAGTTAAAGAAAATGCAAAATGCAAAAAGCTTGTAACCCAAAATATCCAGGAAATCCAGAACACAATGAGAAGACCAAACCTAAGGATTATAGACATAGATGAGAGTGAAGATTTACAACTTAAAGGGCCAGCAAATATCTTCAATAAAATTATGGAAGAAAACTTTCCTAACCTAAAGAGAGAGATGCTCATGAATATATAAGAAGCCTACAGAACTCCAAACAGACTGGACCAGAACAGAAATACTTCCCGTCACATAATAATCAAAACACCAAATGTACTAAACAAAGAAAGAATATTAAAGGCAATATGAGAAAAAGGCCAAGTAACATATAAAGGAAGACCTATCAGAATCACAGCAGACTTTTCACCTGAGACTATGAAGGCTAGAAGATTCTGGGCAGATCTCATGCAGACTTTAAGAGAACACAAATGCCAGCCAAAACTACTATATACAGCAAAACTCTCAATCACCATAGATGGAGAAAATAAGATATTCTATGACAAAACCAAGTTTACCCAATATCTATCCACAAACCCAGCCCTACGTAGGATAATAGGAGGAAAACACCAATACAAGGAGGGAAACTTCACCCTGGAAAAAGCAAGATAGTAACCTTTCATCAAACCCAAAAGAAGTTAAACAATCAAATTTAAAAATAACGTCAAAAATGACAGAAAGTAACCATCACTATTCCTTAATATCTCTTATCATCAATGGACTCAATGCCCCAATAAAAAGACATAGAATAACTGACTGGATACGTAAACAGGACCCTACATTTTGCTGCTTACAGGAAACACACCTCAGGGTCAATGACAAACACTACCTTAGAGTACAAGACTGGAAGACAATTTTACAAGCAAATAGTCTCAGGAAACAAGCTGGAGTAGCCATTTTAATATAAGATAAAACTGACTTTCAACACAAAGACATCAAAAGAGACTCTGAGGGACACTTCTTGCTGGTCAAAGGAAAAATACAACAAGAAGAACTCTCAATCCTAAACATCTATGCTCCAAATGCAAGGGCACCCTCATTCATAAAAGAAACTTTATTAAAGATCAAAGCACACATGGCACCTAACACAATAATTGTGGGTGACTTCAACACTGCACTTTCCTCAATGGACCAATCAGGAAAACAGAAACTAAACAGGGACACAATGAAGCTTTGGACCAATTAGATTTAACATATATATATATATATATATATATATATAAAACATTCTATCCTAAAGCATAAGAATATACCTTTTTCTCAGCACCTCATGGTACCTTCACCAAAATCGACCATATAATTGGTCACAAGACAGACCTCAACAAATATAAGAAGATCGAACTAATCCCATGCCTCCTATCAGATCACTATGGAGTAAAAGTGGTCTTCAATAGCCACAAAAACAACAGAAACCCACATACACATGGAAACTGAACAATATTCTACTCAATGATACCTTGGTCAAGGAAGAAATAAAGAAAGAAATTAAAGACTTTTTAGAAGTTAATTAAAATGAAGACACAACATACCCAAATCTATGGGACACAATGAAAGCAGTGCTAAGAGGAAAACTCATAGCCCTGAGTGCCTCCAAAAAGAAAAGGGAGAGAGTATACACTAACAGCTTAATGACACACCTGAAAACACTGGAACAAAAAGAAGCTATTTCACCCAGGAGGAGTAGAAGGCAGGAAATCATCAAACTCAGGGCTGAAATCAATCAAGTAGAAACAAAGAGAACCATACAAAGAATCAACAAAACCAGGAGCTGGTTCTTTGAGAAAATCAACAAGATAGATAAACCCTTAGCCAGACTAACCAAAGGACACAGAGACAGTATCCAGATTAACAAACTTAGAAATGAAAAGGGAGATATAACAACAGAAACTGAGGAAATTCAAAAAATCATCAGATCCTACTACAAAAGCCTATACTCAAGACAACTGGAGAATCTGGAGGAAATGAACAGTTTCCTAGACAGATATCCGACACCAAAACTAAATCAGGATCAAATAGATCAATTAAACAGTCCCATAACACCTGAAGAAATAAAAAGGGTCATAGAAAGTCTCCCAACCAAAAAAGGCAGGGGATCAGATGGCTTCAGTGCAGAGTTCTATCAGACCTTCATCGAAGACCTAACACCAATACTATTCAAACTATTCCACAAACTAGAAACAGAAGGAACTCTACCCAACTCGTTCTATGAAGCCACAATTACACTGATACCAAAACCACACAAAGATCCAACAAAGAAAGAGAACTTCAGGCCAATATCTCTTATGAATATTGATGCAAAAATACTTAATAAAATTCTTGCCAACCGAATCCAAGAACACATCAAAACAATCATCCACCATGATCAAGTAGGCTTCATCCCAGGGATGCAGGGATGATTAAATATAAGGAAATCCATCAATGCTATCCACTACATAAATAAACCCAAGGAAAAAAACCATATGATCATCTCATTAGATGCAGAAAAAGCATTTGACAAAATTCAGCATCCTTTCATGCTAAAAGTCTTGGAAAGAACTGGAATTCAAGGCCCATACCTAAACATCGTTAAAGCAATATACAGCAAACCGGTAGCCAACATCAAACTAAATGGAGAGAAACTTGAAGCAATCCCACTAAAATCAGGGACTAGACAGGGCTGTCCTCTCTCTCCATATCTTTTCAATATGGTACTTGAAGTTCTAGCTAGAGCAATTAGACAACATAAGGAGGTCAAGGGGATACAAATTGGAAAGGAAGAAGTCAAATTATCACTATATGCAGATGACATGATAGTCTTCTTAAGTGACCAGAAAAACTCCACCAGAGAACTCCTACAGCTGATAAAAAACTTCAGCAAAGTGGCTGGTTATGAAATCAACTCAAGCAAATCAGTTGCCTTTCTGTACTCAAAGGATAAGCAGGCTGAGAAAGAAGTTAGGGAAATGACACCCTTCAAAATAACCACAAAAAATATAAAGTATCTGGGTGTGACTCTAACCAAACAAGTGAAAGATCTATATGACAAGAAGTTCAGGTCTCTGAAGAAGGAAATCGAAGAAGACCGCAGAAAATGGAAAAATCTGCCATGCTCGTGGATTGGCAGGATTAATATAGTTAAAATGGCCATCTTGCCAAAAGTGATCTACAGATTCAATGCAATCCCCATCAAAATCCCAACTCAGATCTTCAAAGAGTTAGAAAAAGCAATTCTCAAATTCATCAGGAATAACAAGAAACCCAGGATAGCTAAAACTATTCTCAACAACAAAAGAAACTCTGGGGGAATCAGTATCCATGACTTCAAGCAATACTACAGAGCAATAGTGTGAAAAACTGCATGGTATTGGCACAGTGACAGACAAGTGGACCAATGTAATAGAATTGAAGATCCAGAAATGAATCCACACACCTATGGTCACTTGATCTTCGACAAAGGAGCCAAAAACATCCAGTAGAAAAAAGATAGGCTTTTCAACAAATGGTGCTGGTTCAATTGGAGGTCAGCATGCAGAGGAATGCGAATTGATCCATTCTTTTTTTTTTCTAAATTGTTATTTTTTTTTAATTTTTTTATTTGATATATTTTTTATTTACATTTCCAATGGTTTCCCCTTTTCTAGCCCCCCACTCCCCAAAAGTCCCATAAGCCCCATTCTCTCCCCCTGTCCTCCCACCCACCCCTTCCCAATTCCCCATTCTGGTTTTGCCCTATACTGCTTCAATGAGTCTATCCAGAACAAGGGGCCACTCCGCCGTTCTTCTTGTACCTCATTTGATGTATGGATTATGTTTTGGGTATTCCAGTTTTCTAGGTTAATATCCACTTATTAGTAAGTGCATACCATGATTCATCTTTTGAGTCTGTGTAACTTCACTTAGTATGATGTTCTCCAGCTCCATCTATTTGCCTAAGAATTTCATGAATTCATTGTTTCTAATGGCTGAATAGTACTCCATTGTATATATATATACCACATTTTTTGCATCCACTCTTCTGTTGAGGGATACCTGGGTTCTTTCCAGGTTCTGGCAATTATAAATAGGGTTGCTATGAACATAGTAGAACATGTATCCTTATTACATGCTGGGGAATCTTTTGGGTATATGCCTAGGAGTGGTATAGCAGGATCTTCTGGAAGTGAGGTGCCCAGTTTTCGGTGGAACCGCCAGACTGATTTCCAGAGTGGTTGTACCAATTTGCAACCCCACCAGCAGTGGAGGAGTGTTCCTCTTTCTCCACATCCTTGCCAACATCTGCTGTCTCCTGAATTTTTAATCTTAGTCATTCTGACTTGTGTAAGGTGAAATCTCAGGGTTGTTTTGATTTGCATTTCCCTAATGACTAATGAAGTTGAGCCTTTTTTTAAGATGTTTCTCCGCCATCCAAAGTTCTACAGGTGAGAATTCTTTGTTTAACTCTGTACCCCATTTTTTTAATAGGGCTGTTTGGTTTTCTGGAGTCTAACTTCTTGAGTTCTTTATATGTATTGGATATTAGCCCTCTATCTGATGTAGGATTGGTGAAGATCTTTTCCCAATTTGTTGGTTGCCGATTTGTCCTTTTGATGGTGTCCTTTTCTTAACAGAAACTTTGTAATTTTATGAGGTCCCATTTGTCAATTCTTGATCTTAGAGCATACGCTATTGGTGTTCTGTTCAGAAACTTTCTCCATGTAGCGATATCCTCAAGGGTCTTCCCCAGTTTCTTTTCTATTAGAGTGTCTGGCTTTACGTGGAGGTCCTTGATCCATTTGGATTTGAGCTTAGTACAAGGAGACAAGGATGGATCAATTCGCATTCTTCTGCATGCTGACCTCCAGTTGAACCAGCACCATTTGTTGAAAAGGCTATCTTTTTTCCATTGGAGGTTTTCCACCCCTTTGTCAAGGATCAAGTGGCCATAGGTGTGTGGGTTCATTTCTGGATCTTCAATCTTGTTCCATTGATCTGCCTGCCTGTCACTGTGCCAATACCATGCAGTTTTTAACACTATTGCTCTGTAGTATTGCTTGATGTCAGAGATACTGATTCCCCCAGAATTTCTTTTGTTGCTGAGAATAGTTTTAGCTATCCTGGGTTTTTTGTTATTCCAGATGAATTTGATAATTGCTCTTTCTAACTCTGTGAAGAATTGACTTGGGATTTTGATGGGTATTGCATTGAATCTGGATATTGCTTTTGGCAAAATGGCCATTTAACTATATTGATCCTGCCTATCCATGATCATGGGAGGTTTTCCCATTTTTTTGAGGTCTTCTTCCATTTCCTCCTTCAGAGTCTTGAAGTTCTTGTCATACAGATCTTTCACATGTTTGGTAAGAGTCACCTCAAGGTACTTTATACTGTTTGTGGCTATTGTGAGGGGGGTCATTTCCCTAATTTCTTTCTCAGCCTGCTTATCCTTTGAGTATAGGAAGGCCACTGATTTGCTTGAGTTGATTTTATAACCTGCTACTTTGCTGAAGTTGTTTATCAGTTGTAGGAGTTCTCTAGTGGAGTTTTTTGGGTAACTTAGGTAGACTATCATGTCATCTGCAAATAATGATAGTTTCACTTCTTCCTTTCCAATTTGTATCCCTTTGACCTCCTTATGTTGTCTAATTGCCTGAGCTAGTACCTCAAGTACAATATTGAAAAGATAAGGAGAAAGGGGGCAGCCCTGTCTAGTCCCTGATTTTAGCGGGATTGCTTCAAGTTTCTGTCCATTTAGTTTGATGCTGCCTACCGGTTTGCTGTATATTGCTTTTACTATGTTTAGGTATGGGTCTTGAATTCCTGTTCTTTCCAAAACTTTAAGCATAAAAGGATGCTGAACTTTGTCAAATGCCTTTTCAGCATCCAATGAAATGACCATGTGGGTTTTTTTTTAAGTTTGTTTATGTAGTGGATTGCATTGATGTATTTCTATATATTGAACCAACCCTGCATCCCTGGGATAAAGCCTACTTGATCATGGTGGATGATCGTTTTGATGTGTTCTTGGATTTGGTTGGCAAGAATTTTATTGAGTATTTTTGCATCGATGTTCATAAGGGAAATTGGTCTGAAGTTCTCTTTCTTTGTTGGATCTTTGTGTGGCTTTGGTATCAGCGTAGTTGTGGCTTCGTAGAAGGAATTGGGTAGTGTTCCTTCTGTTTCTATTTTGTGGAATAGTTTGAAGAGTATTGGTGTTAACTCTTCTTTGAAGGTCTGATAGAATTCTGCACTGAAACCATCTGGTCCTGTGCTTTTTTTGGTTGGAAGACTTTCTATGATTCCTTCTATTTCTTTAGGCATTATGGGACTCTTTAGATGGTCTAGTTGGTCCTGATTTAATTTTGGTATTTGGTATCTGTCAAGGAAATTGTCCATTTCCTCCAGATTCTCCAGTTGTGTTGAATACAGTCTCTTGTAGTAGGATCTGATGATTTTTTGGATTTCCTCAGTTTCCGTTGTTATATCCCCCTTTTCACTTCTAAGTTTGTTAATTAGGATACTTTCTCTGTGCCCTTTGGTCAGTCTGGCGTAGGGTTTATCTATCTTGTTGATTTTCTCAAAGAACCAGCTCCTGGATTAGTTGATTCTTTGTACGGTTCGCTTTGTTTCCAATTGATTGATTTCAGCCCTGAGTTTGATGATTTCCTGTCTTCTACTCCTCCTGGGTGAATTGGCTTCTTTTTGTTCCAGGACTTTCAGGTGTGTCCTTAAGCTGCTAGTGTATGCTCTCTCCATTTTCTTTTTGGAGGCACTCAGAGCTATGAGTTTTCCTCTTAGCACTGCTTTCATTGTGTCCCAAAGATTTGGGTATGTTGTGCCTTCATTTTCATTAAATTCTAAAAAGTCTCTGATTTCTTTCTTTATTTCTTCTTTGACCAAGGTGTCATTGATTAGAGTATTATTCAGCCTCCATGTGTATGTGGGCTTTCTGTTGTTTTTGTTGCTCTTGAAAACCACTCTTACACCATAGTGATCTGATAGGAGGCATGGGATTATTTCGATCGTCTTATATTTATTGAGGTCTGACTTGTATCCAATTATATGGTTGATTTTGGAGAAGGTACCATGAGGTGCTGAGAAAAAGGTATATTATTTTGCTTTAGGGTGAAATGTTCTATAAATATCAGTCAAATTCAATTTGATCAAAGCTTCAGTAAGTTTTACTGTGTCCCTGTTTAGTTTCTGTTTTCCCAGTTGGTCCATTGAGGAGAGTGGAGTGTTGAAGTCCCCCACAATTATTGTGTTAGGTGTAATGTGTGCTTTGAGCTTTAGTAAAGTTTCTTTTACGAATGAGTGTGCCCTTGCATTTGGCGCATAGATGTTCAGAATTGAAAGTTCTTCTTGGTGGATTTTTCCTTTGACCAGCAAGAAGTGTCCTTCTGTGTCTCTTTTGATGACTTTAGGTTGAAAGTCAATTTTATCTGATATTAGAATGGCTACTCCTGCTCGTTTCCTGTGACCATTGGCTTGTAAGATTGTCTTCCAGCCTTTTACTCTAAGAAAGTTTTTATCTTTGACACTGAGGTTTGTCTCCTGTATGCAGCAAATTGTAGGGTCCTGTTTCCTTATCCAGTCTGTTAGTCTATGTCTTTTTATTTGGAATTGAGACCATTGATGTTAAGAGATATTAAGGAATAGTGATTATTACTTCCTGTCATTTTTGATGTTCTTTTTATATTTGAGTGGTTATCTTCTTTTGGGTTTGTTGAAGGAAGGTAACTATTTTGCTTTTTCCAGGATGTAGTTTCCCTCCTTGTGTTGGAGTTTTCGTCCTATTATTCTTACAGAGCTGGGTTTGTGGAAAGATATTGTGTAAATTTGGTTTTGTCATGGAATATCTTGGTTTCTCCATCTATGGTAATGAGAGTTTTGCTGGGTATAGTAGTCTTGGCTGACATTTGTGTTCTCTTAGATTCTGCATGAGATCTGCCCAGGATCTTCTAGCTTTCATGGTCTCTGGTGAGAAGTCTGATGTGATTCTGATAGGTATTCCTTTATATGTTACTTGGCCTTTCTCTCTTACTGCCTTTAATATTCTTTCTTTGTTTAGTGCATTTGGGGTTTTGATTATTATGTGACGGGAGGTATTTCTGCTCAGGTCCAGTCTGTTTGGAGTTCTGTAGGCTTCTTGTATATTCATAGGCATCTCTCTCTTTAAGTTGGGAAAGTTTTCTTCCATAATTTTGTTGAAGATATTTGCTGGCCATTTCTGTTGTAAATCTTCACTCTCATCTATACCTATAATCCTTAGGTTTGGTCTTCTCATTGTATCCTGGATTTCCTGGATATTTTGGGTTACAAGCTTTTTGCATTTTGCATTTTCTTTGACAGTTGAGTCAATGGTTTCTATGGTATCTTCAGCATCTGAGATTCTTTCTTCTATCTCTTGTATTCTGTTGTTTATATTTGCATCTATGGCCCCTGATTTCTTCTCAAGGTTTTCTATCTCCAAAGTTGTCTCCCTTTGTGCTTTCTTAGTTGTTTCTACTTCTGATTTTAGATCCAGGATGGTTTTGCTCAGTTCCATCATTTTTTGTTTGCGTTTTCTGGTAATTCTTTAAGAGATTTTTGTGTTTCCTCTTTCATGACTTCTGCCTCTTGATGCAAGTTCTCCTGCATTTCTTTAAGTTTTTTTTTGCCTTTCTTCTTTATTGGCTTCTATCTCTTGGGCCTTATTCTCCTGCATTTCTTTAAGTGATTTTTGTGTTTCCATTATACAGGTTTCTAGCTCATTCATGTTCCCCTGTATTTCTTTAAGAGATTCATTTATGTCCTTTTTGTGTTCTTCTAGCAGCATCATGAACAGTGATTTTAAATCCATATCTTGTTTCTCTGGTGTGTTGGCATAACCAGGACTTGCTGATGTTGGAGAGTTTGGTTCAGATGCTGCCATATTGCCTAGATTTCTGCTAGTAGTGTTCCTGCGTTTGCCCTTTGCCATCTTGTTCTCTGGAGCTAGTTGGTCTTGTCTCTGGCTGGTGTTTCAGCCTCCTGAGGGGCTCTAGGGCTATTTCTGCAACACTGGATGGCAGGGTTTCCCCTGTTGCAGATTGCTGATGTGCTGCTCTCCTCTTGGGTGCCCTTGCAGCCCTAGTTTGCTTTGCCCCAGATTGTGTCTGTGAACCAGATGGTGCCCGTTTGCTCCTTCAGGGAGTCCTGAGGGTGTATGCTGCAGGGACCTTTTCTGAGTGCTGATCACTCTGCTGGCCAGCGGAACTCCCAACCGGGTTGGTGCACACAAGGCTAGCCTCCTTGCTCAGGCCCTGAGTCTAGGCCAAAGCCTGGCAGGCCAATGTCTGAGCAAAGTTCCCCTCAGCTGTGAGTGTTAATTGGGTCTGTCAGGTGGCCAGGATAGCAGCGTGGGCACGCTCCCTGAGAGTGCTGGGAGAGTCTGCTGGGCTAACAACCTCCTGGCCAGGTTGGTACACAGATGGCCCACCGAGCAGCCCAGGGCCTGGGGGCAGTCCAGGGCCTGACTGTCTTAGACCCCAGCTATGTCAGCCTCGGGCTAGCCTGTTAGCCTGTTTTGCCTCCTAGGACTCTCTGGCTTCCCGTAGGCAAAATGGCAGCAGCGCCCGCACACGGGCGTGAATGCCGGCCTGGGCAAACAACCTCCTGGCCGGGTTTGCACACTGGTGGCCCCCCGACCAGCCCAGGGCCTGGGTGCAGGCCGACGCCCTTCGGGCTTAGACCCCCTCGATGTTGGTCTCGGGTTGTATTTGCGTACCTGAGTCTGTCTGATCTCTCTGGCGTCAGAGAACGAAAATGGAGGCCAGTCTCTTGTAACTGACTGGCGGGAGGCAGAGTTCTGAAGTCGAATTGATCCATTCTTATCTCCATGTACTAAACTTCACTCCAAGTGGATCAAGGACCTCCATGTAAAACCAGACACACTGAAACTAATAGAAAAGAAACTGGGGAAGACCCTTGAGGACATGGGCACAGGGGAAAAGTTCCTGAACAGATCACCAATAGCTTATGCTTTAAGATCAAGAATTGACAAATGGGACCTCATAAAATTACAAAGTTTCTGTAAGGCAAAGGACACTGTTAAAAGGACAAAATGGCAACCATCAAATTGGGAAAGGATATTCACCAACCCTACATCTGATAGAGGGCTAATATCCAATATAAACAAAGAACTCAAGAAGTTAGACCCCAGGGAACCAAATAACCCTATTAAAAAATAGGGTACAGATCTTAACAAAGAATTTTCACCTGAAGAAATTCAGATGGCAGAGAGGCACCTTAAGAAGTGCTCAACATCATTAGTCATTAGGGAAATGCAGATCAAAACAACCCTGAGAT
Source organism: Apodemus sylvaticus (assembly GCF_947179515.1). Classification (NCBI taxonomy): domain Eukaryota; kingdom Metazoa; phylum Chordata; class Mammalia; order Rodentia; family Muridae; genus Apodemus; species Apodemus sylvaticus. Next base: position 122,072,546 of record NC_067475.1, on the reverse strand, counting down.
TTCATCTTACACCAGTCAGAATGACTAAGGTCAAAACTGGAGACAGCAGGTGTTGGCGAGGATGTGGAGAAAGAGGAACACTCCTCCACTGCTGGTGGGGCTGCAAGATGGTACAATCACTGTGGAAATCAGTGTGGAGGTTTCTCAGAAAACTGGACATGAGACTTCCAGAGGACCCTGCTATACCTCTCCTGGGCATAAACCCAAAGGATTCCCTGGCATGCAATAAAGACACATGCTCCATTAGGTTCAGAGCAGCCTTATTTATAATAGCCAGAAGCTGGAAAGAACCCACATGCCCCTCAAAGGAGGAATGGATACAGAAAATGTGGTATATTTACACAATGGAATACTACTCAGCAATTAGAAACAATGAATTCACAAAATTTTTAGGCAAATGGTTTGATCTGGAAAATATCATCCTAAGTGAGGTAACCCAATCACAAAAGAATACACATGGAATGCAATCTCTGATAAGTTGATATTAATTAGCCCAGAAGCCCTGAATACCCAAGGCACAAATTGCATAACAAATGACTCCCATGAAGAAGTATGGAGAGGGTCCTGATCCTGGAAAAGATCGATCTAGCATTGGAGGGGAGTATCAGGACAGAGAAAAAGGAGGGAGGTGATTGGAGAATGAGTAGAGAGAAGAAGGTTTATGGGACATATGGGGAGGGGGAACTGGGAAAGGGGAAATCATTTGGAATGTAAACAAAGAAAATAGAAAATAAAAATATTAAAAAAAAAGATTAAAATCTCAGGAGACAGCAGGTGTTGGCAAGGATGTTGAGAAAGAGGAACACTCCTGCACTGCTGGTGGGTTTACAAGCTGGTACAATCTGGAAATCAGTCCGGCGGGTCCTCAGAAAACTGGGAACAACACTTCTGGAGGACCCTGCTATATTACTCCTGGGCATATACCCAGAGGATTCCCCAGAATGTAATAAGGATACATGCTCCACTATGTTCATAGCAGCTCTATTTATAATAGCCAGAAGCTGGAAAGAACCCAGATGTCTCTCAACAGAAGAATGGATACAAAAAAATGTAGTATATATACACAATGAAGTACTATTCAGACATTAGAAACAATGAATTCATGAAATTCTTAGACAAATGGATGGAGCTGAAGAACATCATACTAAGTGAGGTAACCCAGTATCAAAAGATCAGCCATGTTATGCACTCACTGACAAGCAGATATTAGCCTAGAAACTTGGAATACCCAAGATATAATCCACATATCAAATGATGTCCAAGAAGAACAGAGGAGTGGCCCCTGGTTCTAGTAAGGTTCAGTGCAGCAGTGTAGGGCAATACCAGAACAGGGAAGTGGGAATGGGTGGATGGGGGAAGAGGGGGTGGGAAGAGGGCTTATTGGGCTTTCAGGGAGTAGGGAGCCAGGAAGGGGTAAATCATTTGAAATGTAAATAAAAAATACATCGAATGAAAAAAAAAAGAAAATTAAAAAAATAAGTAAACATAAGAGTAATGGAGCGCATGGCTACATGTCTTCAATATTTCATCCACAGTAGTGAAATCATTTGCTTACAGTATTTTTTTCTTTTACAACTATTCATGAAGCAAATAACAAAGACATGTAGTTCAACTAGAATGTGTGCATTCGAATCATGGAATTTTCTTCAGAAACTGAAAGAAAATGATTATAAAAATATAATTCAACAGTATGGAATGTTCCAGTGCGTTACGTCAGGATCAATCATTTAAACCACAAATTACAAAAAGGGAAACATCTTCATTAATGTCAAGGGTCCAAGGTGGAGAATAAATCTGGTAAATCATTTAGAAAAAGTGATGACTTTCCTGAAGACTTCTGATCTTTCCTACCACACATTGACTCTTTGGTGGATAAGAAAAGCTGATGCAAGATGTGCTTGCAGAGAGGAACCAGGCTGTCCTCTGGGAGACTCTACCAGCACTTGACTGAGACAGATGCAGATACAGCCAAACATTGAACTGAGCCTGGTGACCTCTCTGGAAGTGTTAGGAGAAGGACTGAAGGAGTTGAGTGGTAATGCCACCCCATAGGAAGAATAAAAGTATCAACTAACCTCTCAGAGCTCCTATGGGCTAAGTCACTAACCTATACATGTATACATATAACCTATACAGTATACATGGTTTGATTCATGACCTACGTCCTTACATCTGCATCAGAGGAGTGTGTTGTTTGGCCCAGTAAGACGGTATGTACTTGATATTGTGGAGGCTTGATGGACCAGAGAAGGGAGATGCTAGAGGGGTGAGGTGGGAGTGGGTAGGTTGGTAGGGGAACACCTTCTTAAAGGCAAAGCACAAGTCGGAGGGGTTGGGGGATCATGAAGTGGGGACCTAGAAGGGTGACAACAAATGAAATGTAAAAAAATAAAATAAAATGAAGTAAAATAAAATGAAAAAGAAAAGCTGCATGTGCCTTAAAATTACATAGAATGCAATTTACAGGAATAAATAAATGGTACCTGTAACGCTAAGGGGAAATTAAAGGATGTCAGGGAATTGTATCATGTCAAGACAATAGGCAAAAGAATATATAAATAAATATCTCTTGATTATATCTTAAAATTTCAGGAGTATGTAATTCATCTTATTGTTGCTTTAGCAGGATCTTAGGAGCATGCTATCTTCTGAGTGACTCATTCAGGACAAGCAAAGTACTTACACAATGAAAATAATACAAGATATAAACATATTTAAGTGATAGTAATATTCTAAAAATAATGTCCCTGAATGCCATCTCTATAATCAATTTAAAATTGCTTTTAGCTACTAACAAAAATTAAAAATATTCATTGGAGACTAAAAATACCTATCAGTCTTCACATACACAGATGATAATAAAGGAAAAGTAAAGAAAAAGACTAAAAGAAAGGAAAAATGGAAGCTTAATATGACCGAACAGCATACCCACAAGTGACTGATGTGAATTTAAGTATAATCCCTCCCACAGGGCTCAGGGTCACCATAGAAAGTGATTAAGAGCCAGGGAGGATGGAGGAGACCAAGGAAACCAGGCCGACTCACCGTCAAAACACAGCAGAGCCAGTGCACGTGGGAATTCACAAAGAATGAGGCAGTTGGCTCAGGGCCCACACAGGTCTGTGGCAAATGGAGTAACTGAAATCGTTAGCTGAGAGGAGAAGTGGAGACAAACCCCCATCCATAACCAGAATCACTCTTCTAATGATAATCACTTACAAATAAAATAGAGTTTCCTCCAATTCTGTCTCACTGGAAAAACTCACTCTTAAGGGTCGCCTTCATGCCCAGCAGTAGACAGCCCACGGAGACAAACTGGTGGTATCTTTGGAGGCACCTTGTCTTATAATGTCATGCCACAGCATTTTGGTAATTCTTATTTGGTACAGTTTGGTAATTTTGGGTAATGTTTATCTTTATTCCTTTAATTTATTTTTAAATATCTTTTTCTCTCTTTTTACCCTTATGATCCTTTTGTTATACATTATGGCTTCCAGTTCAGTGTTTAATGGGATTTTGAGGTGTGGAATGAATGGGTCTCTGTATCTATAGTTTTTTTTTTTCCTACCTTTTCTTGGCTCTTTTCCTTTTCTTTGTTTTGTCTTATTCTAATCTATTACTTTTGTTTTATCTTCTTATTTTTTATTTTATTCTATCCATTTTAGCCCTGGTTATTTTCTGATAAGAGTCAGAAAGGGGTGGAGCAGGGTAGGTGGGTAGGTGCGAAGAAACTGAGAAGAATAGAGGGAGGGGAAACAGTAATCAAGACATGAGGGAAAAAATCTGTTTCTAATAGAAGAGGGGAAAGTTATCAAATCTGGGAATTCTTACAGAAAAATAATGGAAGGGTAGCTTGCTCCAAACAATTCAGTAAAATTAGAATTAGTCTCCCCAATTAGAAGATAAACAGAGTCTCTGATTCCTTTCCATATTAGGCATATGGGCAATAGATTGTCAACATTGTAATTCTCAGCTTTTTTTTTATTTTTTTTGTTTATTTATTTTTTTTTACTCTTTACTAATATAAAATATATTAAATGACCCTGGAGCACAGTTTTAGGCTGCCTGCGGTTCTTTCTATGAAATGTTAGATGCAAGCAAACTGTAGTTTTGAAGAATGCAGAGCTCATGGATATGAGCAACATTTTAATTATAAGATGCAAAATATATGTAGGATGAAAATCAGAAATGAGAAGAAATTTTCTTGAATAGGCTGTTTCTGCAATATTTGAGAGTAATTTTTATTTATTTAGAGGGTGTATATTATTTTACATAAATATTAAGGTATTAATGTAAACTGACTTCCTAAACAGCCTTCTCCAAGTAATTTCAGTCAACCTCTTCCAGGTTGATCATAACCATGGCTCAAGGTTTATTTGATGAGAAGTAGTAGGTCATTATTTGTTTGGAAATTAAGGAATTTTCATCTTCATACAAGATCCAAAGGCAGCTGTATCTTGTGTGCAGATAGACTGTTGATAAACAGACTAACTTATGAAATAGCAAAAGGACAAAAGATGTAGTAGGTAACCCAGGTGCTTGGGACTGATGTGATTGAATTAGAATATATAGAAGTATCCTGACTATCCAAAACTTGTTCCCCAAGACCATGGAGGAAAGGAGCTTGATGTCATTCCTATTTATCATGGGATGGTCCAACATGTAATGGTCACCCGGAAAACAGTCATACAAGTACACTTATACAGATTAAGTAGGGTGTAATTACTCTAGGTTTCTAGAAACACATACATGCGACCTAAATATAAGTATGTACTTTTTGTATAAACAGATTTGTAAAAGCATTTCATTAGTGGGTCTATTCTGTAGAATTGGTGGTTTTGTGCTAAATAAGGTTCTCTGTGATGAAATCTTCACATTGCTATAGGAAGCTTGATTGAGAGACATTTTGAACTCCAGGAAATATGTTTCTGTTTAAGGCTGAAAAGTGTGTGTGTGTGTGTGTGTGTGTGTGTGTGTGTGTGCAATTAATGAAGGAAGAGTCCATGTGTTTGAAAGAGGGCAAGGAGGGGAATATAAGAGGGCTTCAAGGGAAGCATGAGGAGAAAATAATTTAATTTTATTAATTTCAAACACTAACAGCAATAATTAAAAATAACAAAGGGGATTTTTTTTCGAATGAACTGGTTTATTTTAACTCTCTGAATCCCCTTTACAGCCATTATTGTTCAGCTATTGTTTACATAAAATAAATCAAATATCAAGAGTGTAATAGTTGATTACACAATGTTTAAATTATTAATGATTTAAAAATAAACTTGTATGCTTCTGGAAATGAATGAAGTGAGCCAAGGAATGAAAACAATCAAACAAAGTCATATATTCTTGTGGGAAATTACTAAAGAAAGTAGGTATTAGCCTACAAAAATAATTGACACTTGAAAATATTCTTTCCATCCAGATTTAATTGTTGTGAACCATTTCCAATTCCAGTAAGTTATTGCAACTTAAGTGTTAAGTTACAATGAAATAAAATTTAGTATAGCATTATTTTTCTTAACTTCTGTATAAATAGACTTGTAAAAATGTTTGAACTGTGGGCCTATTCTCTGGAAATGATGGTTTTCATGCTGGGTAATATGTTTTCGCTGATGAAAACTTCACATTGTCATGGGAGGCTTGCTTTAGAGCCCCTTTGAACCTCAGGACATGGTGCGTTTCTATGTTGCAGATTGAAAACAAAAGTGAACGCGTGGTAGTGTTATTTGCCAAGGTGTTAGCACAGGCTTATTTTCCCATAATAATGGAGTCCAGGAAGCTGGTGGGAACACTATAAAATGTCAGCTCTCCAAGGTGTCTGCACAAGTTGAAATTCAGTAATGGTTTGCGTCTGTGTAATGTAGCTATCTTAGCAGAGCTGCACTCTGGACCACACTCTCTGAGACCACATTGAAGGTAAACGAGAGAACTCTTCACCTGCTCCCTGATGTTCTTTCTCCTCCTCACAGAAGCAAGGCATCCAGGTTCAAAGCACTGAAAACAAACAATTAGAAATCAAATCAAAGCCTGTTTGGCTTCACAATTGAAGGGTGAGATGCTGTAGGAATCTTAACAATGCAAAGTAATAGCCTGCCGAATTCAATGAATATGGCTTAATAACTTTGGACCACAGCAAGACTTGGGTAAAATTAAAAAGTAATGTAAAGTACCTCAGTATGCTGCACTGAATTAGTATGTGCAGGCCTGTGGATACTCCCTTCCTGTAATGAGAACCGCTGTTTCATTTCCAAACACCAGCTGCATTAGCGAGCATTAATGTGGAAAACCCACCTAGGTTGGTCAGGAAAGGCACACCGAATTTTCATTATGTTTCAGTCAAAAAGTGCTTGTTTTGCAGGATGGAGTCTATGTCAATAAAATGGATTGAGTGTCACTTAAACCAAGTGACGTGCTAATCTTCTAGAGGCCTGTGTCCTTAATCTCTGCAGGACATGAGTCAGTTTAGAAGCAGGAGCTGTTCTCACAGGTAGCAACTATTGAGTTCTTTAATGTAAATTCAAAAGCAAAGCTTATCAGTGTGTTTCAGAAATGGCTTCAATATGGTTGCTGTCTATGAAATAAAAACGTCCTCTTACTCCCCCGCCCCCATCCCCCAATCTATGGGCAACTTCCAAGTTCTTACAATGCCTGGGAGTACCCTTTAATTACACAGAAATTGGTTGTGGTGATAACTGCCCTGTGACCAATGGGATTAGAGGCATTTCTTCTGGCTATTATTAAGGTAACTTGACTATTGCCCTTGTATAGTTAGGCACGATGAAAATAGCAAATGAAGGTGTCTTGATTCAGAACTTCAATACCGAATACCCCCTATTTCTTTCATTCCTTAAAAGCAAAGGGCTAACTACCCATTTCATAACAAAAGAGCAGAATAATGGAATTGGAATAGAGAGTACTTTAATCCCTAGAAGAAGACATGAAAGACAGAATGTCTCAGATTGCTTTTCTCACATATATATTACATTAATTATATTGTTATATTATTTATATTTGTTTCAGAACTTTCTGGTATTTATTTATTTTATTTATTTATTTTATTTTTGAGGATTATATAATGTTTTGATTAAAAATCCATCCCACATTTCCTTGCCTGAGATCCTGCAAGGAAATGTCTTCTTTCCAATATTTCAAAATTATATTTGACTACCTGAGAAGATCAAATAAAATCATCACCAGCCCTGTTGGATCAAAGTGCTAAATTGATTTACACTGCAATCGTAGATGCATGTAATCAGGTGGAATTCTCCTTCCTGTAACTTTTGTGTTTTATTTTCAAGCAGTAAGTACTATGTATTTTCTGCCATCAGTCTCTAATGTAATTCCATCAGTAGAAATAATGCAAGAACCACTGGAAATAGTGATGCTTATCCATGTGTGAAACTCCATAGAACAGTCAGCGTGCAGCTTTATTCTGTCTGAAAATATAGGAGACTTTTCTGATTAAAACACATAGGAAAATTGAAGGCAGGGTAGGAGACAGGTTAAAATAGTCCATATTAACAGGCTATCAGCAACATAAAATAATTTTTAGTCTAACAACTTTAGAGAAAAATACAGTACAACGAGAATAATGGATATGCTTATATAAAATGACATTTTAATTCAAGCAAGATATTTTATTCATTATTTAGTGTATATGAGAGTATATTTGTATGTGACAGTACAGATGCTCACCTACCATGAGTATGCCGAAGAACATTTCAGGTACCAATCTTCATCTTTCAAATTATTTTAGGCATGAGTTCTTATCATTAGAGAAATTTATTCTTCACCAAAGGAAAAGCAAGTTCTGTGTCTATAATGGTTTCTGTATAGGGAAGAAACATTTCTCTCTTCTTTTCTTCGTATTAAATATTTTTATTCTACCCATTCTTAAAGGAAATGTGCATGTGTTATTTTGTAATTCAGTGAATGTTGTAGCTCTTCTCAGTGTTAAATTAGATTCACAATGAAAAATAAATTTACTGATAGCAAAATTAGTTTGATTTTCATTTGTTATAAATAAATCTGAGCAGAAAAATCTATGTATATTATTGAAGCTCTGACTCAATCATATGCATAAAACAGATGCATATTAATACGTTTAGAATACCTGATTAGAGATGTATTTCTAAGGAACACATTCCATATACTTATAAGGGATCCAGTTGTTACTAGCATAGCACTTGTCCTGCTTGTTTTGGCACATTTTGGCAAAATCTAGTATTATTTGTGAGGAAGAATGTCAGTTTTTAAAATATTACCATTAGATTTTATGTAGCCAAGTCATAGAACAGTTTCTTCATTTTCAATTTTAATTCTAGCTCACCACCCACCAGGGGTAGTAGAAAGGAAAGGTTAAAAGAGCAAAGTAGGATGTAGACCTGTTTAGAAATAGTTCTTTGGAGAAATCAAATCTGGGTTGTCAGAATATCGTCAGATTGGTTAACAAAAATCAACAGTGGTAGCTTGATCCACTTGCAAATACATTCACAAATCATCAATGACCTATATATCCAGAAGAAACCCCTGGGCTCTGCCAAATGCCTAAGTCCACTGAAGAATCAAGAAGCCACAAGAACACTAGCAGAAGCAGAACTTCTTTGGTGATGTTTCTCTCTATGAAGTCATGGCCAACGATGACCGGCAAAGAATGGTTAGCCATACCAATATCACATACTGTGGTCCATTGTCTGTTGGGATATATTTATAATCTTTCCAAACATCCATTGTTCTTTCAACCATCAATTCTAGCAAAATATGACATGTCCCATTTCCAGGTTGCTTGTTGTAAAGGAATATGTGTCTGTTCTCAGCAAAACATCCTCCCACATGAATGCTTCAGCAAAAACATCCTTGTATAAAACAGTTTCCAGAAAAATACATGGCACAACTGAGCAGAAAAAAAAAAGATCAGAAATTTATACTTCACATGCCTTTTCCCATGCAGTTCCCTCTCACTACCCGCTTATGGTTCTCCTTCTGAGTGAGAGACAATCATCCTTCCTTAGATCTTCCTTATTACTTAGCATTTTTTTTTAGTCTGTGTGCTGTGGATCATACTGGTTAACTTGAACTTTATGGCTAATATTCACTGATAAGTGAGTACATACCATGGATGTCTTACTGGGTCTCAGTTCTAGTTCTATCCAATTACCTGCAGAATTCATAATGTTCTTATTTTTAATAGATGAGTATGATTCCATTTTGTACAAATAAAACTGCCATGAATATAGTTGTGGAAGTGTCCTTGTGGTATGCTGAATATCTTTTATGTATAAGCTCAAATATAGCTGGGTCTAGATGTAGGACTAGATTCTCAATATTCTGAGAAAACACTGGATTGTTTTTCAAAGTGGTTATACAAGTTGGCACTTTCACCAGCAATAGAGGAATGTTCCTCTTGCTATACATCTTTGTTGGAATTAAAAATGAAGCATTTTGTCATGGTAATCACAATATCATAAGGTTGAAATGAAATAAAAGTTATTTATCTTAAAAAAAAAAAGACCTGTCAGCATAAATTCAGTGCTATTGCACATTTGATTTGGTGCAATTTGATTTGGCAAACAAGAAGTCATAATGTGCTTCCTTTAAGTGAAAAGGTTAAAAATCTAAATTACTGAGTAAAACCCAAAATATCCTAAGATTTCTAAGACCCAAGGAATAATAATGCATTTTCAAGGGAGATAATATATGCATTACTTTTATTATATTATAATTATTTTCATATTGTTATAAATTAATATCACTGAATTCTCACTAGGTTCACTTTAGAATTGAACTATGTATTGGTAATTTTACTTAGGGTATTAGAGTGTGAACTGCATTCAAAATACTTTAGAAATGATATACATATAAATACATATAAAAAAGAGCCTCCCTAGACTTTGAATTGCTTACTTAGGCATATTATTGGGCTAGTTTAATCACCATTTAAAACTATGCTGGAGTGATGACTCAGTGGTTAAGAGCATTGACTCCTTTTCCAGAGGCCATGAGTTCAATACCCAGCAAACACATCTTGGCTTACAACCATCTGTAATGGTTCTTGGTGCCTCTCTGATGTGTCTAAAGAGAGCCACATTGTATTCACACACACACACACACACACACACACACATATTTATATATATATAAAGAACCTTTGTAACTCATAGAATAAACAAGAAAAGGTTATTTATTTAAAATACAAATGTATCAGTTTATTGATAGTATTTTGCACTACATTAGAAAGCATTGTTTATATTTAGCAGCCTCATGAATGATTTCTGGTATAAATTCTAAATTGCTGATGCTTATCCTCAGGATTAAACACTGAAATCAATGTAGGTGTTTTTATATCAAAAAATTTGACTAAATATAAATATCCCATTCATGTTGATGCCTTTTATTCATTTAAAAAGAGAGTGATCCGAATGAAGTTTGCTTTTCTAAGAAAAAATATGGATTTGACATTTGCTCTAGAATTCATGAAATTCATGTGACTTCTCTGGGGTCTTCAAGCCAATAACCAATCTTTGTGAAATACTTCTTGTTTCATATGCAGGGGTTTACAGTTGTAGGTGTCATAGACCAGAGGTATAATTTGTGTGTTGATACACAAACACACAGACTTAAATTACAAATAATCAAAAGATGATGTGAACAGATGGAAACAAAATCCAAATTTGCATAATATTTTCTCTCTGTGCTTGAGTTAACAGTATATTTCAAACATGTTAGCCCATACAATTTCATTTTTAAAAGTAAAGAAGAAAGATAAAAGGCAAAGTTTGAATATTATATATATATATATATATATATATATGAATATAAGAAATTTTTTTCTGTAAACAAATGTACGTTGGTAAGAAGTTAAGGAAAATAATGTGCTGTTACTAGAAGCCTCAGTAAAGGAACAAGGAATACTGTATGTATGTAATAAAATAGGGATTATGTTTGTGTTTTTACTCTCAGTGCCACTGCTTTGTTTCTGAAAATAGTAAGACTCTTCAAAATATTGTCATTTCAGTGTGTGTCAGTAACCAAGAAAGATAGCACACTGGTTTGGTTCCTGGAAGATAAAAATAATTCAGAAGGAAGCTTGATGAAACCCTGTTGTGCTATGTGTTTAGCTTACTAGTAAAATATCAAGATTTCTTTTCTTTATTTAACAAACCACCCACTGGTATGATAAATTAATCTTAGGAGAAGCAGAATAAGTAATATTCATTGCTAAAAGAAATGTAGCACAGAGTGAGATTTCATTTCAAACATATGCAATTGCATTAGAGATGTGTTTGTTATCCATTTGTTTGTAGATGTTTAATTAGTGATCCCAGATACTAGCCCATGTATGTGGAAGAATGGAAAGTGTGGTGGTAAAAGGTCATCAACCCTACTAAGATAATGTAGTACTAGTATTATACAAGACTAGTATACTAATTATTAAGTTTATCCAACACATGTTAAGAGGTAATACATACAATTATAAATTCCAAAGTAGATATGCATGTGGCTTGGATTAAGGAAAAGTTGATATCAAACTGGGCCATAGAAACAGCATGAAACTAAATATTATTTGCAGTCTATTAGATGCTTTCCATGTTTCACTCACTACTGCCTCAACTAAGGACGACAGAGCTACGACATTATACACTGGTAACTTTACATAGGGGATTATAAAGTAAATAAAGAGGAGTCAGGGTATTTTTACAGGTGCCAACCTTCAACAACTGAATGGAGCACCAATCTCTAGCATGGAGGATGTAAGAATTCAATGGGATACTACTCTCTATTATCTAGGATGTAGTGATTGAACGGAGGAGCATCACTTGCTAGCATCTAGGATGTAGTGATTGAATGGAGCAACACTTTCTAGCATGGAACATATAAGAACTGAATAGAGTGCCACTCTCTAGCCTTGAGGATGAAATGAAGGACTGGAGCAACGCCCTCTAATATGGAGATTCTGAACAGATAACATTGTTTTTCAATTTGGTAAACTGAAGTTACGATTATGTATTAAAAATCATCTTCTTAAAATGTATTTCCTTCAATTTAGAATTTCTTTCCAAAATGGAAGAATTTTGGAAACTAACTATTTGGTGTCCTGTTTTAAACTCCTACACAACTGTTTTCGTTTCTTTTAATTTTGTTCTTCATACTCATACATGTCATGGAAAGTGGGTCATAGCAAGATGACTTGAAAGAAGGACAAGGGAATGTGTCTGAAATCATATTTCAATAATGATTTTATTTTGCAGAGATATTTAAAATATTATTCACAATTATCTGTTTAGTTTGCTTTGTGCAATTCATCAAGCCTGTTCACTCAGGTAAAATAGTTCATGCAATTTAAGTGTATTGCTGAAAGCACTGAATGTAGAAAGCTAAACTACCGCATAAATCCCAAAACTCACACTACACTTGATTTTCCAGTTTTATTTTTGGTTTGTTCTCCTCTGCCTCACACGATTTCTCTGTATATGCTGTATTTCTGCTGCCATTATTTTTTGGTTGGTTTTTTTGTCTCCTTCCTCACATGAATAGATTTGTCCTAGCAAAGAAAATCTATTTGTCACCCACTGTCAGGACTAGTAAACTACTAATCTCCACAGTCATTGATGATCTTTGTATGCTTGGAATTTTATTGGTTTTATGCTGGCTCACATGTACCTCATTCTCTTTGATGTTGAACAAATAAAATAACTGTGTTTGCCCTCAGAAGGGTGAGAAGAAAGCTGAAGTGATGGTGGGTTCACTGCAGTGACATCTTTATTTGCTGTTCTCTGTGCCTTACTGTCATAATCAGAAAACTTAGAAACTTCCATAATCACCAGTGGGCATATATGGTAGAAAGAATCCTCCGAGTTAGCAATACACATGCTCCTTGATACCATGGAGTGTATCAAGGACTCTGTAACTCCCCCACCTACTACCAAGCTAAGAACAGAATAAAACTTCCCATGGAGAAAGAAGGAATGGGGAGAGGAAATGAATATATAGGAGAAATGAAGTATAATTTTAATTAAAATTTATATACATTGAAACTTGTGTTTATTTTAAACATTGTAATATGTGCCTAACAAAATGTTGTTACTTTACAAAATTCAAGAACACAAAAAAGGAAGTGGAAGAAAAACATTCAGTGGCAATCAGTTGTAATTAACAAATAAATACTGCAAAGTTGTTTTAACTCTGCAGGAGTGTAGTTAAAATAGAGAGATCATTGATTATTATCTATGTTTTCACATTAGAGATCAAGTAACAACATAAGAAGCCAACTGATTAGATAGAATTTAATTCAGTACATGAAATACTCTTACCAAGTGCCCCACGATGTCTGTCAGTTTTGGTGACTTCCATAATCTTTGGGATAGATCTCAGTCACCTCACAAGTGGCACATTCACATAGCACTTTATCAGATGCTGAGCATCTGAAGAGGATCAACAGAGATAGAAATATAGAAATATAGAATCAGAGGCAGGTCATAAAGAACCTATGTCGAGTTAATAGTCAATATAACACCCCAGACCAATGTTAGAACTCAACATGGAGAATTTGCAATTTTAGCGACCCTGTAAGAACAAAAATAACACAACATGAACTACAGATATGGACTTAGTGACATTCAATAAACTACTTATAAAAGACACAAGACCAAATTCAAAATTGATCCTCTTCCAGGTTTGTATTGAACATGCACATATGTGGTACTGTACCCACGGGCATAGGATGGGGCATTGTGCTGATATTTACAAAGCCACCTGCCAACATTTTAGTATCCCACATGAATGCAAGCAGGACGGTGCTCTTTAACATTAACCTTGGAGACATTTATTATCTATTAAAATTATGTTAATAATAAAGTCCTGTCTTTGATGTCTGTGATTACTGAAAGAGCAATGCCTTATGAGCTCAGTATGGGATATTGCACATAGTAAGAGGTAAACAGATGCAAAAGGCAGGGCCATCTTGTAACAATGGAACAGAGCTATGAGGTCTTTTTTACTTCTATGCATACTTTCTTCAGAGAGAACCATTTGTCTTCCTTTTATTTTACTAATGGAATATTAAATTTCTTGGCCTGTTCAATTCAGATGCACTATGGACAAAATATATCATGTTCTGTCCCCATTGTAATTTTAAAATATAGGCTTCCAGAAAAAAAATGTATAAAAACATAATCCAGTAATTTTTCTTGCAGAGAAATTTAGGCTTGCAGTATCCTGATAGTAGAGTCTATAAAGGCAACAATATTATTATTTTCTCAGTTGGCCTTGGAAGAACTCATACCAGCAGAAAAGCAAATCTACACTCGAAGAGAACCCATTACAACACAGTAAAATATCTGTGATTCAGACCTTGTCTGTCACTCAGAACCTTTATCATCTCTGCAAATAGCAAACCTTGCAAGGAAAGAGATTGAGTATTTTTCTCTGAATTTAGTTATAACATTTCTTTTCTCTCTATCGCAAATTTGCTTTCACTTTGGGAAATATTACAGAGTCCTCATAGTAAACCTTCCCAAGCACTGGTAGCCAATGCTGATTATATTCCATGTACAGAGATAATTATAGAACACATGACAGGAAATGATACTGCTTTATTAAGGTACAAAATAATTTAAGTATCAAAGATTGGGTGAGTTCCCTTACCAGAGGAGACATTTATTTTTGGTTTGCCAAAATACTAAGAGAGTTGGCAGAAGCATGGAATGAGATCTTTTGAACCCAAAGCAGGAACATGCAATGTAGAGGAGCCTGGGTATAAAACAGATACCTAAACACCATTGTCCAGGAAAAAAATGACATGTGGACTTTGATGAAACATACTGACTTTCCACTTGCCCTTTCTATTCTATTTGTAAGACATAAATAATTTTCTGATGAGTTCTCTCCATGTTTATAATACCCTTTCCCAATTATGCCTCCTTAAGATCTGAATTTAGTTGAAAGGATATAAAATGGAAAAAAATAAATTTACTGAGGCATGTAGTAATAGCTAAGTAATTTGTGATAAAGGAACACTCTTATCTAATCATTGGACCAAGATTTAGAATGGTTTACTTTCAAAATCTCTGCCCAGCTATAGAGCCTAAGGAATCAGGGAAGTGGACCTTGTTACTTTGTTATTAAAAGAGTTAACTCAGAAGCTGGGCAGAGGTGGTGCATGCCTTTAATCCCAGCAAATGGGAGTCAGATGCAGTAGGTTACCCCTGATTCCATCTGTGTCTTAATTTGGACGTCCAGAGACTTTCAAATTTCACTGTTTTAAAAACAAAATTGACCCACAGCCAAGCATTAGGCAGAGCTCAGGAATTCTGATGAAGAGATGGATGAAGCATTGGGCAAGGATACCACAACAACATGACCCACAGAACCAACAAATCAGAGCTCATAGTGGTGCACAGAGAAAACAGAAACAACACTCAGGGAGCCTGTTTAGGTCTGAGCTAGGTCCTCTGCCTGTATGTTATGGTTGTATAGCTTGGTGTTTTTGTGGCACTCCTACCAAGGTGAATGGGGTGTGTCTCTGAGTCTTTTATCTGATTTTGGGACCTTTTTCCTACTACTGGATTCATCTAACGTTCATATAAAGTTTAGTGACTAATGTTATTTTATCTTGTTATTACATGTTGAGTTGGTATCCCTAGGAGGTTTGCTCTGTTCTGAAGAGTAAAGAAGAACAGAGGATCTTGGGGGCATTGAGGAGCAGGAGGAGAAGGAAACGTGAAGGAGAGGATGGAGGACAACCTGCAGTTGGGGCATAATGTATTAGAGAAGAATTAAGAAAAATCACAACTATATTGGAAAATTAGAAATATACTTTTTCCTCTTCAGCTAGCCCAGTATCCTAGTCTATAGCCCTGTGTCCCAACCTCTGAAGCCAATCTCTCCCCTCTTGCTCTAAGCTTGTGACACTTGTAATGTATCTCACAAAGTAGAGAAGGTGAATGACCCTATTTATCAAATGGACTGACAATCAAAAAAGGAAAACAAATAAATATGTAAAAACATACTTGTTGCTATAGTTGGTTTTCAAAAACAAACAAAAAACAAAACAAACAAACAACAAACAAAAGAGAGCAAGAAATTAAAGTCTGGGATGTAACTTCACTGGTTCTTAGCTTTCTGGGCATATGGGCATACAGAAATACTAAATTTGAATGATTCCATAACCAAGATTTATGTCTTTCCTGGCTTACTTTCTCCTGTAATTCTAGTGCTTGGCAAGTGGAGGAACTGGATATTGATCAGAAGTTGAAGGTCATCCTTGACTTCATAGAAACTTCAAGGTCAACTGGAGTTGATGGCCAACATGAGATCACATATCATTTTTTTTAATTTTACCTTTCTACACTTTTATCTTTTTTTTATTGGATATTTTCTTTATTTACCTTTCAAATTTCGTCCCCTTTCCTGCCGCCCCCCTCCCAAGTTCCCTATCCCTTTGCCCCCTCCCCCTGCTTCTATGAGAGTGTTTCCTCACCCACCCTCCAACATCTGCCTTCTCACACTGGCATTGCAGTATCCTAGGACATCAAGCCTTCACCAGACCAAGGGCCTCTCGTCCCATGATGCCTTTACAAGTGCCATCCTCTGCTACACATGTTGCTGGAGCCATGGGTCCCTCCATGTGTATGCCTTTGTTTGTGGTTTAGTTCATGGGAGCTCAGGCATGTCTGCTTGGTTAATATTGTTGTTCTTCCTATGGTGTTGCAAACCCCTTAAGCTCCTTCAGTCTTTTCTCTAACTCCTCCATTGGAGTCCACCTGCACAGTCCACTGCTGCAAGCATCCCCCTCTGTATTTGTCATTCTTTGGCAGAGCGTCTCAGGAGACAGCTTTGTCAGCTCCAGTCAGCAAGCAGTTGTTGGCATCCACAATAGTGTCTGTGTTTGGTGACTGTATATGGGATGGATCCTCAGATGGTGCAGTCTCTGGATGGTCTTTCCTTCAGTTTCTGCTTCATACTTTGCTCCCATGAGTGTTGTGTTCCGACTTCTAAGAAGGACTGAAGCACCCACACTTTTGTTTTTCCTTCTATTTAAGCTTCTTCATTCTATAAATAGTATCTTGGGTATTCCGAACTTTTGGACTAATATCCATTGATCAGTAAGTGCATAACATGTGTATTCTTTTTTTTATTAGATATATTCTTTATTTATATTTCAAATGATTTCTCCTTTCCCGGCTCCCCACTCCCCGAAAGTCCCATAAGCCCTCTTCCCTCCCCCTGTTCCCCCATCCACCCCTTCCCACTTCCCTGTTCTGGTATTGCCCTACACTGCTGCACTGAGCCTTTACAGAACCAGGGGCCACTCCTTCATTCTTCTTGGACAACATTTGATATGTGGATTATGTCTTCCAAGTTTCTAGGCTAATATCCACTTATCAGTGAGTACATACCATGAGTGATCTTTTGAGACTGAGTTACCTCACTTAGGATGACCTTAAAAAATGTTCAGCATCATTAGTCATTAGGGAAATGCAAATCAAAACAATCCTGAGATTTCACCTCTCACCAGTCAGAATGGCTAAGATTAAAAACTCAGGAGACAGCAGGTGCTGGCAAAGATGTGAAGAAAGAGGAACACTCCTCCAACTGCTGGTGGGGTTGCAAATTAGTACAACCACTCTGGAAATCAGCCTGGCAGTTCCTCAGAAAACTGGGCATGACACTTCCAGAGAACCCTGCTATACCACTCCTGGGCATATACCCAGAGGATTCCTCATCATGTAATAAGGACACATGCTCTACTATGTTCATAGCAGCCCTATTTATAATAGCCAGAAGCTGGAAAGAACCCAGATGTCCCTCAACGGAGGAATGGATACAAAAAAAATGTGGTATATATACACAGTGGAGTACTATTCAGTCATTAGAAACAATGAATTCATGAAATTCTTAGACAAATGCATGGAGCTGGAGACCATGAGTATTCTTTTGTGATTGGGTTACCTCATTCAGGATATTTACTAGCTCCACCTATTTACCTAAGAATTTCATTAAATGTAGTCAATATCATAAAAAGAATCTTGAAAAAGCACAACAATATTAAAAATGCTAAATTTATGTTTTACGTAGCAATAGGTGTCTAGCTGTTTGTGGGCTCTAAGGGCACTTGGAAGTGGAAAGAAAGGGAAAGTAAAGTGTCCACATACTTTATAATCAGCTTAAATAGCCTGGGATGTCAAATTATTTATTTCATTCTCTACTGTTGTATATCAACGACAGTTTACAACTAATTAACCCCTGCCCTTTCTGAAATTTCAATACCTTCAATATTCAACTCTAAAATATGTGAATTTTCCCCTTTTAAACTTTCATATTCCACGGTATATTTGTTTTCAAATCAATGACTCTTCATCCTAATTGTACAATCTCCAAAATTTTGCAGGCTACATGATAAAACAAAAAGGAGTAAAGGTTGCAAAGATTAAAATCTGGAGAGTTCACTGATCCCATTCTCTCAATCAGCTATGAATGTTTGGAGTATTTTCTCAAGTTTTCTACTGCTGTTGTCCTACTCCTTCCTTGGGATCTTTGGCTGGACCAATTATATATTTTTCAATTTTAATAGTTTCCAATTATTCCTGTATAAACCTACTAATACAGATTTGTTTATATGACTATATATGTGGAATGCAAATATAGTTAAAACTCAGAAAATAAATGGACATATTTAAAATATAACCATTTTCTTTTTATACTCTAAATTGGAAAATAGGAATTAAACTAATGTACATAAATTCTTAATCTTCTGATATTAAAAAAACTTGTATTTAAGCTTAACTTTTATGGTACTTATTTATGAACATAAACTAAAATAATGCTTTGCATTTTCTATATTTCACTTTTGTTACTGTTTCAAATATTTATTGGAGTTATTCTGTAAAGGAGAAATCCATGAAGTTAATCCATGAAGGAGAAATGGAAAAGAAGAAAACTATAAAGTCACTTAGAAGACATTTCAAACTAATAGTAAATAAAATAAAAGGACAGAATAATCATACCATGTATATTATCTCATATAAATAACATGGTTGAAAACATACCTACCAAATCCTGACATATGGCTGCTGAGGTATGGCTGTACCTAGAAATTATTAAGGAAGTTACAGGAAACACATCCTGTTCTAGGCAGATTTGGGGGTTGAATTTATGGATTCTGCATTCTAAATCAAAAGGAAAGGGATTAAGTGGCTATTCACGGAATAGCTTGTTTTGCAGTTGTACTGTAGCATATGGTATGTGGAAAAAATTAGAAAGGGATAAAATTTAAAAGCCGTGATGTAGTTTGGAGTGCCAAAGAGTTTGTGTTTCAGCTGGCATTACTAAAAACTTCTTTATGAGCCAAAGTGCAACATAATCAGTTTCCTTTACAAGCACTTATATTGAAGGAATATTGAGGTTAACATCCCAGGAAGCAATTTCTCTCGCTAACCTTCATTCTCCTGAGTCCTTGGAAATAGACCAGGCAAATTTATATGTTTCTAATTTAGATTTGAATACTTCCTTCTGTCAACAATCATAGATTTGAGTTTCCCTGATCTAATCCTTTCCTTCCTCTGAAAACGGGAGGCTATATTCAGGATATGCTTCTGGCATTCTGGTACCTCTTCCCTTCTAAATATAAAATGATACTCATTTCCCTGATTTCCAGATAATATCGATATGTATTTAATTGTCAATCAGTAACATTAAGACTGTCATCTGGATTATTAATATTTGCTTTTCCTTCCTCACAGTCAATATTTACTTTTGTTTTTTATTTAAGTCTTTAATAAATATGAGCTGCAGTAGTTGAGACACCTATTGAGTAGGGTTTGTATTGTAAATTCTCTATGTTCTATTGCTTGAATTCTGATCTGTGGACTTGCTCCAGTGCAGCAATTTGCTGATGTCCTGCCTTTGCTCAGATCCTTCAAGATCCTTTTTCCCTGGAGAAACAAGAAATGGAGAACACCCACTTTAGGTCTGCATATAAACCCTTGGAATTTCCTGCTATTTTTATTCTTTTTTTTCCTGCTATGACTTTTCTGCAGTTTTGCCCTGCAGCTCTCAGAATACTTGGTGGGGCAGATAGGGCCATTGCTTAGATAACTTGAGCCTAAAGTACTTACTAACTAGCCTAAAGTTACTTACTAACTTCTCTTTGCTACTGCAACTCCTATCTACTTACCTTGCAATCCAGGCTCTTCAGGCATGGACCAATGATCAGAAATTATTCTGGAATCTCACCTGCTTTCAATACCAAAATAAGACTGCTGAACCATGTAGCTTTGTAGATTCAGAGGATAATGAGTTTTCAATTCTCTAGCATGAAGACAGTTACTATTGGGCACCACAGTTTCCACTAAGCAAACAATCTCATGAGTGCAGTCAAGTATTTTCCAATGGAGCTATTGCTTTAGTACAATACTTAACACAGGGATGTTTAATGTGAAGAATATGTTGCCTACCGGAAAAATAAAGAAAGTTTTGGGGAGTGTTGCTGGGTTGAAATCTAAAAGCCCAGAGGGCTGAAACAACAATATCCCTATTCAAATCTAGCCTGGGGTTATAGAGGAAGATATGCCCCCAAGCCAAACATGCAAACAAGAGAACAAAGAAATTAAAACCAGTATGTGTGAGATCTTAGTTACATTTCTTTTTGAGAAATGAAGAAAACCAAAATAGCAGTTTAGCATTAAAATAGAAAAATAATATTTTGGAACTCCACAGTCAAAATTTAATTTCATAGACGTAGAATCAAGTAAGAAATGGATTCTTGCATTTTTTAAAGAATGGGATATTAATCTAAGCATTTGTATTTCATTTGTCCTGACCAAAGCAACTGAAGAGTAGGAGTTATTCTCTGAGCAAGTAATCGTTTTCTGTGGAGAAGCATGGGAAAAGGACTAGTTAAAGCTATGTCAGAAAAGTCATGAGACACAATTGTAGTGAGGAACAGAGAGAAATGGATATCATCTTGTCTGGATATGTCTTCTGCTTAAAAAGAATCAGTCCTTAATTTTAATTTCAGTGTCAATTATAAGTACTGTGAAGATAGAATGAGATAGAAATGGCCACATTCACACTTCCTGATAACACTTACTTCCTTCGTAAACCTCTCGATTTCTCTGTAGTTCTCTTTGAAATCTGGTCAGACGATCCCCCAACATAATGATCCACTAATCTCTGTTTGAGCATTCTGAAACTCATCTGGCCTTCAAGTTTACACTCTTCTGAACTCCTGCTATGGAATCCAGTACAAAAGGACTAAGAGCCATACCTAGCAACAGTCCTACTTCTCAGCATCTTACTATGAAAATGCTAGCATATTATATTCTTAATAGCTGATTAAAACATTGTGTTTATGGTTTATGGAAACATAGCTTGTCTCAAAATAGATACAAATATGAACATGATTTAATTATTTATTAGCATTGAATAGCCAACATCTATAAGTCAACTTACTCATGATTTGTATGTACATGTTAAATTAATAAAACTACACATTATCTTTTATTTTCTTATCATCGTAGTTTCATTTTTACAGGTGAAACTTTAGATAATTTTTTTATTTTTTTAATGTGCTATTTAATTTGGGACTGGCTCGTGTTTTCTATTTTTTTATTGAAAAGGGAAGTAAAAATTAAAGATTTACATGGAAAATATTTTAGATAAAATAGAAGAGATACATAGAAAAACACATTAAAATTGACAATTTTTCATGGAAAATAAAAGAGTAAAGTGGTGGACATGTAAAACATTGCTAAATAAATTGAAATATGAAATAAAAATATTTATGATAGAATTGAAGAATTACATGGAAAATATTTCTGAGAAAATTGTAGAAAAATGTAGAAAAGCATGTTAGAATTGAAGATTATCATGGAAAATTTTATACAGATATAATAATGGTAGGCATAAAAGTATTCCTAAGTTGATCAAAAGTGGAATTGTAAATATTTTCTGATAAACTTGAAGATTTACATGGAAAATATTCCTTATAAAACTGAAGAAATACATAGAACAATGTTAAAATTAAATATTACCGTGGAAATTATACAGATAAAATGATAGGCATAAAAGTAATTCTATGTTGATTGAAGGTGGAATTATAAATATTTTCAGGCCTGTGGCACAGACCTTAGGCGTCAGTCCTGAGGCCTCTGGCAGTAGCCCTCAGACCTCTCCGCTTCCGGATCCAGATCAGCCTGGGCAGCAACACCACATCTCCAGGTCCTGAAAGAGGCAAGAGGGGCTTCCAGGCTGCCAGCGGGGAGAAGTCGGTGTGCTCAGGTGAATCCAGCCGGCCCCAGCAGGAGCCTTCAGGCACCTCCTTTGGGATCTGAACAGCCTGGGCCACAGCACTCAGTCTCCAGGAAGTGCAGGAGACCTGGTGTGCACCCAGAGGCAGTCTGGGAGCTCACAGCACAACTCATTCCTGTGGCACAGAGCTTAGGCTTCAGTCCTGAGGACCCTGGCGGTAGCCCTCAGACCTCTCCGCTTCAGGATCCAGATCAGCCTGGGCAGCAACACCACATCTCTAGGTCCTGAAAGAGGCAAGAGGGGCTTCAGGGCGGCCAGCTGAGAGAAGTCGGTGTGCTCCGGTGAATCCAGCAGGCCCCAGCAGGAGCCTTCAGGTGTCTGCTTCAGGGTCTGAACAGCTTGGGCAACAGCACCATGTCTCAAGGCAGTTCAGGAGGTAAGCTGTGCACCAAAGGCCACCTGAGAAGGGGCAGCTTGCACTGGTGAGTCCAGCATTGACAAGACCAACTAACACCAGTGAGAACTAGATGACAAAAGGCAAACACAAGAACGTCACTAACAGAAATCAAGGCAATATGGCAACATCTGAACCCAATTCTCCTTTACTAGCATGTCCTGGATACCCCATCACACCAGTAAAACAAGATTTGGATTTAAAATCACTGGTCATGATGCTGGTACAGGAAGACATGAAGGACATACTTAAAGAAATTCAGGAGAAAATGGACCAAAAGTTAGAAGCCCTTGCAAGGGAAACACAAAAATCATTGAAAGAAATCCAGGAGAATACAAAAGCCAATAATGAGGAAACACAAAAACACTTAAAGAAATACAGGAGAAGTTTGGTCAACAGGCTGAGGTCATGAAAGAGGAAACACAAAAATCTCTTAAAGAATTACAGGAAAGCACAAACAAGAAAGTGAAGGAGCTAAGCAAAACCACCCAGGATCTACAATCAGAAGTAGAAACAACTAAGAAAGCTCAAAGGGAGACAACTTTGGAGATAGAAAGCCTTGGGAAAAAAATCAGTGGACATAGATGCAAATATCAACAACAGAATACAAGAGATAGAAGAAAGAATCTCAGATGCTGAAGATACCATAGAAACCATGGACTCAACAGTTAAAGAAAATGCAAAATGGAAAAAGCTTGTAACCCAAAATATCCAGGAAATCCAGGACACATTGAGAAGACCAAATCTAAGGATTATAGGCATAGATGAGAGTGAAGATTTACAACTTAAAGGGCCAGCAACTATCTTCAATAAAATTATGGAAGAAAACTTCCCTAACCTAAAGAGAGAGATGCCCATGAATATACAAGAAGCCTACAGAACTCCAAACAGACTGGACCAGAAGAGAAATACTTCCCGTCACATAATAATCAAAACACCAAATGTACTAAACAAAGAAAGAATATTAAAGGCAGTAAGAGAAAAAGGCCAAGTAACATATAATGGAAGACCTATCAGAATCACAGCAGACTTTTCACCTGAGACTATGAAGGATAGAAGATCCTGGGCTGATCTCATGCAGACTCTAAGAGAACACAAATGCCAGCCAAAACTACTATATCCAGCAAAACTCTCAATCACCGTAGATGGAGAAACTAAGATATTCCATGACAAAACCAAGTTTACCCAATATCTATCCACAAACCCAGCCCTACAAAGAATAATAGGAGGAAAACACCAATACAAGGAGGGAAACTTCACCCTGGAAAAAGCAAGATAGTAACCTTTCATTAAACCCAAAAGAAGTTAACCAATCAAATTTAAAAAATAACGTCAAAAATGACAGGAAGTAACAATCACTATTCCTTAATATCTCTTAACATCAATGGACTCAATGCTCCAATAAAAAGACATAGAATAACTGACTGGATATGTAAACAGGACCCTACATTTTGCTGCTTACAGGAAACACACCTCAGGGTCAAAGAGAAACACTACCTTAGAGTAAAAGGCTGGAAGACAATTTTACAAGCAAATGGTCTCAGGAAAGAAGCTTGAGTAGCCATTTTAATATCAGATAAAGTTGACTTTCAACCCAAAGTCATCAAAAGAGACTCTGAGGGACACTTCTTGCTGGGCAAAGGAAAAATACAACAAGAGGAACTCTCAGTCCTGAACATCTATGCTCCAAATGCAAGGGCACCCACATTCATAAAAGAAACTTTATTAAAGCTCAAAGCACACATTGCACCTAACACAATAATTGTGGGTGACTTCAACACTGCACTTTCCTCAATGGACCGATCAGGAAAACAGAAACTAAACAGGGACATAATGAAACTAATTGAAGCTTTGGACCAATTAGATTTAAAATATATATATATATAGAACATTCTATCCTAAAGCAAAAGAATATACCTTTTTCTCAGCACCTCATGTTACCTTCTCCAAAATCGACCATATAATTGGTCACAAGACAGACCTCAACAAATATAAGAATGTCGAACTAATCCCATGCCTCCTATCAGATCACTATGGAGTAAAAGTGGTCTTCAATAGCAACAAAAACAAGAGAAAACCCACATACACGTGGAAATTGAATAATATTTTACTCAATGATACCTTGGTCAAGGAAGAAATAAAGAAAGAAATTAAAGGCTTTTTAGAACACAATGAAAATGAAGACACAACATACCCAAATCTATGGGACACAATGAAAGCAGTACTAAGAGGAAAACTCATAGCCCTGAGTGCCTCCAAAAAGAAAATGGAGAGAGCATACATTACCAGCTTAATGACACACCTGAAAGCCCTGGAACAAAAAGAAGCTATTTCACCCAGGAGGAGTAGAAGGCAGGAAATCATCAAACTCAGGGCTGAAATCAATCAAGTCGAAACAAAGAGAACCATACAAAGAATCAACAAAACCAGGAGCTGGTTCTTTGAGAAAATCAACAAGATAGATAAAGCCTTAGCCAGACTGACCAAAGGGCACAGAGAAAGTATCCAAATTAACAAACTCAGGAATGAAAAGGGAGATATAACAACGGAAACTGAGGAAATCCAAAAAATCATCAGATCCCACTACAAGATCCTGCACTCAACACAACTGGAGAATCTGGAGGAAATGGACAATTTCCTTGACAGATACCAAATACCAAAATTAAATCAGGACCAAATCGATCATCTAAACAGTCCCATAATGCCTAAAGAAATAGAAGGATTCATAGAAAGTCTTCCAACCAAAAAAAGCACAGGACCAGATGGTTTCAGTGCAGAATTCTATCAGACCTTCAAAGAAGAGTTAACACCAATACTCTTCAAATTATTCCACAAAATAGAAACAGAAGGAACACTATCCAATTCCTTCTATGAAGCCAAAATTACACTGATACCAAAACCACACAAAGACCCAACAAAGAAAGAGAATTTCAGACCAATTTCCCTTATGAACATCGATGCAAAAATACTCAATAAAATTCTTGCCAACCGAATCCAAGAACACATCAAAACAATCATCCACCATGATCAAGTAGGCTTTATCCTGGGAATGTAGGGTTGGTTCAATATACGGAAATCCATCAATGCAATCCACTACATAAACAAACCCAAAGAAAAAAACCACAAGGTCATTTCATTGGATGCTGAAAAAGCATTTGACAAAATTCAGCATCCTTTCATGCTTAAAGCCTTGGATAGAACAGGAATCCCTCAACAGAATAATGGATGCCGAAAATGTGGTATATCTATACAATGAAGTACTATTCAGCCATTAGAAACAATGAATTCATGAAATTCTTAGGCAAATGAATGGAGCTAGAGAACATACTAAGTGAGGTAACCCAGACTCAAAAGGTGAATCACGGTATG
This sequence comes from Apodemus sylvaticus, assembly GCF_947179515.1. Lineage (NCBI taxonomy): Eukaryota > Metazoa > Chordata > Mammalia > Rodentia > Muridae > Apodemus > Apodemus sylvaticus. The sequence continues at coordinate 122,046,478 of NC_067475.1, read as the reverse complement.
CACTCACCAGTAAGTGGATATTAACCTAGAAACCTGGAATACCCAAAACATAATCTACACATCAAATGAGGTACAAGAAGAAAGGAAGAGTGGCCCCTTGTTCTGGAAAGACTCAGTGAAGCAGTATTCAGCAAAACCAGAACGGAGAATTGGGAAGGGGTGGGTGGGAGGACAGGGAGAGAGAAGGGGGCTCATGGGACTTTCGGGGAGTGGGGGGGCTAGGAAAGGGGAAATCATTTGAAATATAAATAAAAAATATATCGAATAAAAAAAAGATACAATTGGCAAAAAAACAAAAAAAAACAAAAAAAACAAAAAAAAAATCATTTCAAAATAAAACTGCAATGCATGTCTTAAAATATTAAAAAAAAACAAAAAAAACCAAAAAAATAAATATTTTCAGATAAAATTGAAGATTTACAAGGAAATATTTCTCGTAAAATTCAAAAATATATAGACAAACATGTTAAAATTGGCTATTTTATGCAAATTTTACATATAAAATTGTATAAATAAAAACTCTAAATTAATTGAAGGAGGAATTAGAAATATTTGTGTTAAAATAAAAATTTACATTGAAAACATTTCTGATAAAATAGAGGAAATATATAGAAAGACATATTAAAATTGAAGATTATCATGAAAACTAATGCAGATAAAGTGGTAGACCTAAAAAATTACTAAATTAATTAAAAGGGGAATGACAAATATTTTCTGATAAAATTGAAGATTTACATGAGAAATAGTTCTGTTAGTCTCTGTCTTTTTATTGGGGAGTTGAGTCCATTGTTGTTAAGAGATATTAAGGAAGAGTGATTGTTGCTTCCTGTTATTTTTTATGTGATTTTTATGTTTTTGTGGGTATCTTCTTTTGGGTTTATTGGTAGAAGATTACTTTGTTGCTTTTTCTAGGGTATAATTTTCCTCCTTGTGTTGGCATTTTCCATCTATTATCCTTTGTAGGGCTAGATTTGTGGACAGATTTGGAAATTTGGTTTTATCATGGAATGTTTTGGTTTCTCCATCTATAATGATTGAGCGATTTACTGGGTATAGTAGCCTGGGGGTCTGTATGAGATCTGCCCAGGATCTTCTAGCTTTCATCATCTCTGGTGAGAAGTCTGGGATAATTCTTTTAGATCTGCCTTTTAGAACCTACTTGCTCTTTTTCCCTTACTGCTTTTAATATTCTTTCTTTGTTTAGTGAATTTGGTGTTTTAATTATTATGTGCTAGGAGGAGTTTCTGTTCTGGTCCAGTCTCTTTGGCTTTCTGAAGGCTTCGTGTATGTTCATGGGCATCTCTTTCTGTAGGTTAGGGAAGTTTTCTTCTATAATTTTGTTGAAGACATTTATTGGCCCTTTAAGTTGTAAATCTTCACTCTCTTCTATACCTATAATCGTTACGTTTGGTCTTCTCATTCTGTCCTGGAGTTCCTGAATGTTTTGGGTTACCAGCTTTATGCATTTTGCATTTTCTTTGACTGTTGAGTCAATGTTTTCTATGGTATATTCAGCACCTGAGGTTCTTTCTTCTATCTCTTGTATTCTGTTGTTGATGCTTGCATCTATGACTCTTGAATTCTTTCCAAGGTTTTCTATCTCAGATGTCTCTCTTTGTGATTTCTTTATTGTTTCTACTTCCAATCTTAAATCCTAAATAGTTTTGTTCAGTTCCTTTACTTGATTGTTTGTGTTAATCTGTAATTCATTAAGGGATTTATGTGTTTCTTCTTTAAGGACTTCTGCCTGATGACCCATGATCTCCTATAATTATTTAACGGATTTTTGTGTTTCATCTTTAAGGGCTTTTACCTGTTGACCCATGCTATCCTGTATTTCTTTTTTTTTTTTTCCTTTTTTTCTCTCATTTTTTTATTCGATATATTTTTTATTTACATTTCAAATGATATTCCCTTTTCTGGGCCCCACTCCCTGAAAGCCCCATAAGTCCCCTTCCCTTCTTTCTTGAAGCCCTCTGTCAGCATCATGAGATACAATTTTAAATCCCTCTCTTGCTTTTCCGGTGTGTTGGGGTATCCAGGACTTGCTGTGGTGGGAGAACTGAGTTCGGATGTTGCCATGTGGCCTTGGTTTCTCTTGGTAGGGTTCTGTGCTTGCCTTTCACCATCTGGCTATCTCTGGTGATAGTTGGTGTTTTTTGTCTCTGGCTGGAATTTGTTCCTCCTGTGGGTCTGTAAGCCTGTGTCCTTATTTCTCTGATCCAAGAAATGAAAGCACTGCTGGAAGATCACTCTCTTCTGGCAAGCTATGCACAGAAGGCTGTGGAGTTTCCCTGCTCCCTGGTGCAAATAGCACCTGGAAGACTTCTGTTCCAGCTGCTCCACTGATTTTATGCCCTGGGTACTCCTAGCTGTTTCCCTTCAGAGAAAAGGTGGAGATATCACCTCTGAGCTCTGAAGTGAAAGTGCTGCTGGGATATCACTCTCTCTTGGTGGACTGTGCACAGAAGGCTGTGAAGTCTCCTGACTCCCTGGTGCAAATGGTAGCAGAAAGATTTCTGTCCCTGCTGCTCCACTGACCTTATGCCCTGTGTCCTCCTAGCTGTTCCCCTCTAGAGAGAGAAGGTGGAGATCTCACCTCTGCCCTCAGAAGTGAAAGCGCTGCTTGGAGATCACTCTCTCCTGTTGGACTCAATAATTTCTTAAAGTACATAACCATTTATATTTTAATGTATATCCTACGTTTTAAAATAGAGACATTGAAAACTTATGAAATTACCTTTTCTTGAGTGTGTGACTATTCACTCGTGAATGGCCAACCTCCATGGGATCATTCTTAAATCACTGAGGAGTCATTGGTACCTGAGGAAGAATAGATAGTTTCTTTAAGATGCAAAGCTGAGTTAACTTAGAAGGAGATGTGTATTGGAAAGAGTTGGAGGGGGATAAATATAATAAGAATACTATGCATGAAATGATCAAATACTTTGTAAAAGTATTTAAATGTAGAATGTTTTTCTCATAACAAAAACTTCTTTACTTCGATTTGTAATGTTTAATTTGACTGAATTCAGTGAACTAGAGCTATAGGAATGATATCAGAAAGATACATTACCTACAAACAGTTCTGATTGAACACACATAAACCATATTTTGCTAAAGTAACTGGGGAAAGTTTGTGATGAATCATTAAACCTTGTCTAAACAGAAAGAGGAAAAAAGAAAATGAGTTTAGAAGTCAATGGTATTTAGTTATTATTTTATAATTACAACCTTTAATAGAATCTTGTTTTACTAAAATCATTGAAAATGTACTATTAGTGTAAATGCCTGCTATAATTGAAGGGAAATATACTTAGAAAACTGTATCCATTTGTGTTTAGATACACACTTCCTTTTACCAATAGGGTATTCAAATCTTAGTTTTCTTCTGAAGGAAATTTGCAAGTAAATATATTTCTTAATTGTGTTCAATAGATTTATAATTTCTGATAGACTAAGTTGCATTAATATAAGACATATTATTAAGCCTTAAAATTCATATAATACCTTAGTCTTCTCAAATTTAAAGCTTATAAATTTATTTATAAGAAATTTACACTTATAATAAGCACTATTTTTTAAACAATTGATTTTTGGGCTAAACATTTTTTGAAGAATCAATAGTAACAGCATATTATAAAAGAGAGCCAGCTTCATTTACTTCAAATCAGGTCACTGAACATTGAAGTCAAATAAAAGTATTTTCTGCCATGTCTGTGATGGAAACGGAGGTACTAAATATAATCCTCGGGCTAAGAAGAAGCTTAGCAGTAAGAAGGCTAAGGATCCCAGCATCCCTGTCAGTTGTCTCACCTTTAACTCTAGCTTCAGTGGATCTGAAATCTACTTCTGGACTCCTCAGGCACCACACTCAAATGGTGAATACATATACACTCAGGACTCATATACAAATACAATAAGTATATTTAAAAAGTTGTATACAAAAGTTTATCACAGTAATTATGAGATGCAGTTGTAACAGAGGAAGATGAGGAGGGAACATTTTTAAGTATGCTACTTTACAGATAGTAAAACCTGTGTTCCTTCAAGTTCTTCCAAAATTCCCATAGTCACACCTGCTCTTATGCATCATGTTCACATGAAAGATGGGTGACTCTCAACTGTAGTGAGGAATGGAAAATAACAATAGACCTTAAATCTTTATAGATTAAGGGTCTTGTTTGTTCTTTCCAAAACTCTTAAGTATTACTAGTCACCCTGCAAGTAGATGCAGCTATTGAGGTTAGTTAAAACCCACTGACCAAATACCAATAACCATAAAACAGAAATTCAAAACTAATATAGAATGTTCTGTGAAATAACAGATTGATAAGTTAATAAAGAATAAGTAAATCAATGAAAAATAAAGCTGTAATTTAATAAGGGGGAACAAAGGCAAATCAAGTTTAAATCCTTAGTTTAAAAGTAATATTTCTAATCATTATCTGATTTAAATTTGCATAGGTACTGGATTGAATTTATACTAAACCTTTACTTCTTTCTAATTCCTTTCACTGCTGACACCAATCACTAAACTTTCATTTGTACATTGTCTTTAAAGGAGCCCAGCATATCAGCATTCAATAGCAGTGATCAGCAAATGAGTTGCTAGAAAGATGGATTTACCTACTGACCATGAACTCAAGGGTATTAAACTCTAGGTCTGTTCTGAGCCATTAAGGGTGGGGTACCCATCACATTCACACATCACTGCTTGGGAAGAGCATGTTGTTTAAACTTCTTAGCTTGTCAGTAACTGGTCTTTCCACTCTCAAAAACATCCCCAGATCATTTTAGGGCTGGGCCTGTGGCTAGTGCAGTTCAGCCTTTCTTATTTGTGGTTGTCCACAAATCACCACTGTAGTTCATAGGACTTCTTCTGGAGCATTTGTCTCAGGCTGCTTGTACCCCCCGCCCCTTTTCAGGTACCCCAATGGAGGACTTAGGGGAAGGACTGAAGGAGCTAAGGGGGTTTGCAACACCATCGGAAGAACAACAATATCAACCAACCATAACCCAAAGCACCCATGGACTAAATCAGCAACCCATGGCTTCAAGTGCATATGTAGCAGATGGCCTTGTACAGCAACAATGGGAGAAGAGTCCTGTGGTCCTCTGAAGGATCAATACCCCAGTGTAGGGAAATGCCAGGGCCTGGAACAAGGAGTGGGTGGATAGGTGGAACAAATCCTCATAGAAGAATGGAGGGGGTGGTGGGATAGGGGTTTTCCAGGGAGGACCGGAAAAGGGGATAACATTTGAAATGTAAAGAAAATATCCAATAAAAAATACAAAAAATAGAAAATAGAAACCTAAAAGAATGTAACTTTTACTTTCGACAGAAGTCAAAAGCCACATTGCTCTAAATTATTATATCATTGATCGGTAGATAGATACAGCAAAATAGTTTTTATGATAACCATAGCATTGCTTAATATTCTTGGATTGAGTACACTGTTGTTTGATTAAAAGGTCCATAGAAAAGCTTTTATGAGAGCCTTAACGCAATTTATACAACACACATCCCAATGTTTTCAGAAGCAAAAAGTGGTGAGATTATTTAACCAAGACTGCTTAACAAGAAAATTGTGATGCTAGGATTTCTAGTCAATGCATGCATTTAATGTCTCTAATGCACTTGAGAATTTAGTAGCAATATCCCAAACCACATAGAGCTAAAATAGTTGATATATGACTATTGTTATACTATGAGATTAAACATTGCATCTCAACAGTTTATGCTTCCAAAAAATGAAACAATATTACTACCTTATGTACCCTTAGCAACATTTTTATGGTCCCCAAATTTATTTCTCTAGCTCTAAGGTCCCCACTGTAATCTGAAACACACACACACACACACACACACACGAAATATCCTACTATATTCATCCTGTTCTCTGGTTCCTAACTAATGGTGTGCTTTTCTTCCTGAATGGGGTACTCTTCAAGCCTTATTTCTCTTATGGATAAGAGGATCTGAAAATTTGCTTAGCACAAAGTCACTGTGGATCAGGCACTAGCCTCTCCCATACAGGTACCATAATTCATCAATGCGTCTCCTTCTTTTACTTTGCTTAATTATTACCTTCACTACATAGTAAAACCATCCATTTTTTTGATAAGTCATTATATAGGCCTATAAACAATAATTTTTAGCAAGGTTTTTGTATAAGCATAGTAATACTAAATTAGGGAATGGGATATTTTACAATTAAGCTCATACAGCACACTTTTCATATTAAAAGATCAAAATTATTCATTATTGTGCCAGCACTTTCAAAAATCTTTAAAGCTCTTACGAATGAAAATTTCAAAATTGAGCTATTCCCACTTTTAATGAATGAACAAATTAAGAAAACACATTAAATTGATGCTTCGAATTTCCCTCAACATTAATCATTAGATATTGTTCAGGAACTCATTTTGTTTTGGGAAGAGAAAACAGGAATTATGTCTTTGAAAAGTAGATTTACAGATACAAAAAGGGGGGGTAAGTGACTATATATTTTGAGAGTGATTGTCCATTCTCCATTAAGTAACTTTGTTTTTGTAACTCATTGATTGCTTATTTTGATGTATTAAGCATACTAAATATTATGATTTAATGAATTTTATATCCCATTATGTTATAGAACTAATTTATTTTCAAGAAAAAAAATCAAGATTCTAAACCTGAAAGTTAACTTTTAAACTGAGGATATTGATTTCCATATGAATTGTTCATATAAAACACTTTTGCAAAAGACAATAAAACAAGAAAAGATATAAAAGATAAGAAAGATAAAACATCCTCCACTGCTGGTGGGGTTGCAAATTGGTACAACCACTCTGGAAATCAGTCTGGCGGTTCCTCCGAAAACTGGGCACCTGACTTCCAGAAGATCCTGCTATACCACTCCTGGGCATATACCCAGAAGACTCCCCACCATGTAATAAGGATACATGTTCTACTATGTTCATAGCAGCCCTATTTATAATTGCCAGATGCTGGAAAGAACCCAGGTATCCCTCAACAGAAGAGTGGATGCAAAAAATGTGGTATATATACACAATGGAGTACTATTCAGCCATTAGAAACAATGAATTCATGAAATTCTTAGGGAAATGGATGGAGCTAGAGAATATCATATTAAGTGAGGTAACCCAGACTCAAAAGGTGAATCATGGTATGCACTCACTAATAAGTGGATATTAACCTAGAAAACTGGAATACCCAAAACATAATCCACACATCAAATGAGGTACAAGAAGAAAGGAGGAGTGGCCCCTGGTTCTGGAAAGACTCAGTGAAACAGTATTCAGCAAAACCAGAATGGGGAAGTGGGAAGGGGTGGGTGGGAGGACAGGGGAAGAGAAGGGGGCTTACGGGACTTTCGGGGAGTGGGGGGGCTAGAAAAGGGGAAATCATTTGAAATGTAAATAAATTATATCGAATAAAAAAAAGAAAGATAAAACATAAGGTAAGGAATCAAATTTAGTAGTAAAATTTAAGCTTAGTTAATATAGTATTAAAATGCTAATAGACTGTATTTGTGGGAAATAAAGTATTAGTTAAGTCTTCTATGAATTATTCAATACATTGATTTTGTTATATTTAATTGAGAATGAGTCTGGTATTATAGTTTTAAAATACAATTTTAATAGGAAGACATTACTTATCTATTTAATCATAACATATTTTAATAATATCTCTTTCAGAACATTTGCCTTTTATTTATTGCATAAAAATACTAAAAAGAAAGCAACTAGTTTCAGCTGCCTTGTTTTAATAAGGAAAACAGATTTTGCTATTTTTTAATATTTAAAATAATGTATTTTTAAATACAAAATCACATTGTCAAAGCACTATATATTTAAGATATGAAAAAACAAAAACCCTGGCTCTAATTCATTTTGTTGTAAAATTTTCAACCATCTTTAATTAAGGCAAATAAATAGATGTCTATGACTACTTACATAATATTTAGAATAATCTAAAGTTTATATTTTAAATAAAAACAATTATTTTTGAGTCTTAATGAAGCCTTTTTCAATGTTTCTTCCTGAAAAATTCTATCAGGATATTGAGAAATAATGTTTTTTTCAATTTAGTTTTTTTTCCCCCTTGGAGGTAGGTCCTGTGGGAAATAAAGAGACATCTGTGCCTCTTATACACAACATAGCTGAACATAGGTCAAAGACAAATAACCTTGAAACATTTTAACTATTATAACATGAAAATAATGCAAAGGCTAATAGTTGTAATATATTTTTATTGGGATAGTTGAAATGATATATTTTATGCCATTTCTAATAAAATAATAATCATTAAAGATATCTTTCTCATTCTTCAAATATTTACTTCTGATAATTCCTGAAAATATATTAGTTCAGTTTGGCTTTTTAGACATGTTATTTTGCTTTTTAAGGCATAAGGGTTTGTGTGTGAAAATGTTAAAAATATTCAACATTATTCTTCCAAATACAGTATTTTAAGTAAAATATCTAATTATGGGGGCAATGATTATTGCATATTTTTAAGTTTGTCATACCTTTGAATAAATGAACTTTATTTAAATTTTTCTTCATTCTGATTTTACACAATCTATATTTGATTAGTCTTTTGTAAACAATGTATTGATTATTACTTACATAAATATCTGACAATAGTAGATCTTTAAGTGATATTAAGATATCATAGGTAGACACTAACTATTACCTCCATTCAATCAGAAAACTTGTTTTCTTCAATGCCATCTTATTTAGGAATTGTTCCTTCTTTTTCTTTTTTAATGTTTAATAATTTATTTATTTTTTATTAATTATTTTTGTACACTCCATATTTTATTTCCCACCCCATCAACTTCAGTTCACTGTCTGACTGTTCTGCATTCCATACCTCCTCCCCTTCCTCAATGGGTCCTTTTAATGTGTTCATTTGGCTTTGTGTATTGCTTCTCTCTCTCTCTTTTTTGTTCTGTTTTCTAGTCACCATGGGTATGTTATATCTACCTACCTCCTACCTTCACCATTTTGTTCTGGTTCAACAATATCCCACAACAACCAGTCCACCTACACATACTCAGAACTGGAAAGCTTTAACAACATGAGACAAAATCAACTTTTCTTCCCTAATGTTGGTATTTTAGGAATGTTTCTTTCTCAGTTTCTCACATGATCAACACATGTATTATGGAAATTAGAACACAGCAGGACCTTGTGTAATTTACCATCATCTACATGAATGTGTTAGAATTAGATATGAATGTCTATAATCTAATGTTAGCCTTCATTCTAAATTATCAATATCCAGATTTAAGTGGAATGTTCTCAAATTAAACATGGAAATTAATTTTGGCTTGAAGTTTATTGTATTGAAATTAGAAAAATTCCAAAGGTGAGGAATCAAAAAAAAAGGTTATTAATTGAAGCATGCAGTAGATAGGCAAACCACTTTGAGCCTATAATAATGAGGATATTAAAATTCTACATTTATAGAAATAAACAGAACAACTTGTATTTTAGTAAAATAATTAACTGTATAGAATTCTAGTAACATGAATATTAGAGCAAACTACAGCCTCCATAAATCCATAAATATTATTTTCTGCCCTCTGTATATTTGCCATGGCAGTCACACACACGTGCGTACACATACACATATTCACACTAAATAGTAATATGAAAACTTCAAGGTCACATTTTAATCTCATTCTTCATATTTAACAAGTGACTAAAATATATATTTTTATTTTAAATTATTTTAATTTAATTATTCCAATATAAAATAAAAGGTAGTTCAATTTATACTTTGTATAGTTTATCTAATTGATATGGCTACTAGATCAGCTATCCAATTGAAAATGTTCTTGTTGACATGAAGATGCTACTAGTAAAGTATTTGACTATAGTAAAATAATTTTTGAGTTAGTAAGGTGGAGATAATATTTAAAATAATTATGATTTGTGTAAATTAATTCTTTTCAATATTCATTCAAAGTCTTGTCTGAAAAATTATGTAGAGCAAAACCTGAGACAAAATCAATAGAATTTCTTGTCCTACTTTTTATTAAGACATGAATATGTAAATCATAAAAAACACATGACACCCTTCACAATAGCCACAAACAGAATAAAGTATCTTGGGGTGACTCTAACCAAACAAATGAAAGACCTATATGACAAGAACTTCAGATCTCTGAAGAAGGAAAATGAAGAAGATCTCAAAAAATGGAAAGATCTTTCATGCTCGTGGATTGGCAGGATTAATATAGTTAAAACGGCCATCTTGCCAAAGGCAATCTACAGATTCAATGCTATGCCCATAAAAATCCCAACCCAGTTCTTCATAGAGCAAGAAAGAGCAATTCTCAAATTCATCTGGAATAACAAAAAACCCAGGATAGCAAAAACTATTCTCAACTTCAGGGGGATTCAGTATCCCGGACCTCAAACTTTACTACAGAGCAATAGTGATAAAAACTGCATGGTGTTGGTACAATGTCAGGCAAGCAGATCAATGGAATAGGATTGAAGACCCAGAAATGAACCAACACAGCTATGGTCACTTGATCTTCAACAAAGGAGCTGAAAACATCCAGTGGAGAAAAGATAGTCTTTTCAACAAATGGTGCTGGGTCAATTGGAGGTCAGCATGAAGAAGAATGCAAATCGATCCATTCTTATCTCCTTGTACTAAGCTCAACACCAAATGGATCAAGGACCTCCATATAAAACCTGACACACTGAAACTAATCAAAAAGAAACTGGGGAAGACCCTTGAGGACATGGGCACAGGGGAAAAGTTCCTGAATAGAACACCAATAGCTTACGCTCTAAGATCAAGAATTGACAATTGGGACCTTATAAAACTACAAAGTTTCTGTAAGGCAAAGAACACTGTCAAAAGGACAAAACATCAACCAACAGATTGGGAAAGGATCTTCACCAACCCTAAATCCGACAGAGGGCTAATATCTAATATATACAAAAAACTCAAGAAAGTAGAACCCAGAGAACCAAATAATCCCATTAAAAAGTGGGGGTATGGAGCTAAACAAAGAATTTTCACATGAAGAACTTTGGAGGGCTGAGAAACACCTTAAGAAATGTTCAACATCATTAATCATTAGGAAAATGCAAATCAAAACAACCCTGAGATTTCACCTCACACCAGTCAGAATGGCTAAGGCCAAAAACTCAGGAGACAGCAGGTGTTGGCCAGGATATGGAGAAAGAGGAACACTCCTCCACTGCTGGTGGGATTGCAAGATGGTGCAACCACTTTGGAAATCAGTCTGGCGGTTCCTCAGTAAACTGGACATGACACTTCCTGAGGACCCTGCTATACCATTCCTGGGCATATACCCAGAGGATTCTTCAGCATGCAATAAAGACACATGCTCCACTATGTTCATAGCAGCCCTATTTGCAGTAGCGAGAAGCTGGAAAGAATCCAGGTGTCCTTCTATGGAGGAATGGATACAAAAAAATGTGGTATGTTTACACAATGGAGTACTATTCAGACATTCAAAACAATGAATTCATGAAATTCTTAGACAAATTGATGGAGCTGGAGAACATCATACTAAGTGAGGTAACCCAGTTTCAAAAGATCAATCATGGTATGCACTCACTGATAAGTGGATATTAGCCTAGAAATTTTGAATACCCAAGACATAATCCATATATTAAATGATGTCCAAAAAGAATGGAGGAGTGGCCTCTGGTTCTGGAAAGACTCAATGCAACAGTATAGGGGAATACCAGAACAGGGAAGTGGGAAGGGGTAGATGGAGGAAAAGAGGGAGGGAAGAGAGCTTATGGGACTTGCGGGGAATTGGGGCCCAGAAAAGGGAAAATCATTTGAAATGTAAATAAAAAAAATATATCAATAAAAAAACACATTTCTACTCAAACATCAAGATACTAATTAACTACAGGTAAAGATAAAACATTTTATTGTATTTTTTCCTAACAGCAATTATTACATATAAGTACAATAGTCAACTGTCCTTAAATTGACTCTAATACCCAAATCCTTAAGCTGAGAACACATGGTTTGGCATTAATACAACTGAATGGTGTTTCTTAAAATGACTGTGCTAAAATAAGCAGTCCTAAAACCAAAATGTGTTATTTGAGAGATGGCTCAGTCGGTAGGCTTATTTGCTGGACAATTAGGTGTTTGTATCTTCTGCTCTCACCTAGAAAGTTGGGTATGTTTATTCACATGTAATCCCAACATTAGGGACAGGGGAACAGAGAAAGGAAGATTACTGTTCAGCAATCTATGATGTTTGGTGAGAGAGTCTGACACAAAAGCTGTGGTGGAGAAGTACTTTTAAAAGGCAACTTATGGAAGGGGTGGGTGGGAGGACAGGGGAAGAGAAGGGGGCTTATGGGACTTTCAGGGAGTGGGTGGCTAGAAAAGGGGAAATCATTTGAAATGTAAATAAATTATATCGAATAAAAACAATTACTAAAAATAAAAATAAGATAAATTAAAAAAAAAGGCAACTTATGTTGAAGTGGAGTAACTTAAAGCATCTTTATTTACAGATATGATACAATACATGGGGGTGATCTTCCAAAAGATCCGAGTATCTAATACAAGTATTCCAATAACTTTTTTTTAATTTTCTATATTCTTTGTTTACATTCCAAATGCTTTCCATTCCAATTACTTTTGACCAACATTTACTATCAAAAATAGTCACACAACCATTCATACTAAGACTGAGTTCTATTTATCTGCATATATCTCTCAATGCAAATTGATATTTAAAGTAGACTGGTGGATTTTGATATAAACAAAATTACCAAGTGTTTACTGTAAGCACAAGGTAAAAAAACATTGTCTTTCAAGTTGGCTGATTCCAATCAAGAGCACTTTTAGGAATATCAAGGTCAAAGGCAAAGCCCACTCCTACTTCTTGGCATCTAGACATATCCAAGAGCAAGCTGGGAGCGGCTCATGATTTTCCAGTGCTTGATAACTGGACAGGCAGACTTAAAACAATGCAAGTAAACTTTAGAGGATTCTGTGAATCTGAAGCAAGTGTAAAAGAGCTAGCAGCTTATGTAGCTTGGGAAGCAGGAGGGTAATGGTGGTGGTACCTAGCTATGGTGTAGCTAAACTATGTAGAATACGTGCTGGGTCAGGTCATCAACTAAGGAAAGAAAAAAATCCATTTCATTTTAGTTAAAGGAAGGTACAGTGCTTAAAACTCCAGACAGTGTTTGATGTTATTTGAATTCCATTCTTATTGGTTTCTCACATTTTCTTTTAAAAACCTCTTACTCTGGAACATTTTACCATTTTAATAAAAAAATATTTGTATAGGGATTTGTTTATAAGCACAGTAAACCACTCCATGCTGTGAGTTATGGGATAATAACCAACACCTTGTGCACTAAATAGTGCTCTGTACAGCCTTATGTCTAAAAATGCAATGGGTGTGAATTATTACATCATAATTCAAACCCTGTTGTGCTGCTTCTTAAAAATCATCATTTTGCTAAAAAAGCAACACTTTATATTCATTTTTCTTAAATTCAAATATATAGCTTCAGAGAACTGTACAAAAAAATGTGAGTCAAAGCATTCTTTAGGCTGAATCTTGGAAGTGCATTATTTATTTCTCATTTGATACATTGTTATTTGTAAATTTAAATCAAAATACATGATCAACCTAGCAAATGTTTTGAGTGTGCTGTGTTACCTGTTGGTTCTAGATAACAAACATTTTCTTTGGTTAAATTGTCTTCTTTTTCATGAATGCAACTTAACATATAAATTGAGGCACAGGTTATAAATTGATTTTTTTTTATATATGATATAGGTGATAAGTTTACTTTCTTAGTGTTTGTCTGGAAAGCCTGAAATTTTTCTGTTATTTTTAACATAAAAACTTAGAATATTGCTATGTTGAATCACCCATTAAACTGAATTAACCCCACTCCAAAATATGTCCTTATTACTTAATTTTTACACAAAAAAATTCTTTCCTTTTAAATGGATAGGTGTCCTCATCATGGGGATTTGGTGTTTCAGGGACGGGCTCCGGTTCAAAAACATGCTCTTACATATTTACTTCACTTGTCCTTGGAGCTTTCTTGTCCTCTGCCTTTCAACAAAGCAAGGTGTGAAATGATGTTCCACAGTTTGTGTGGTCACTAAAATTTGGACGTCTAGGGTCCAGTCTGCTCTTTACAAATAATCTAGTCTCATTAGAGTAACTTCCTCCTGCTGAAGAAGAGAATAAATTCATAGATGAGCAGTCAGCAAGGTCCTGAGAGTGAAAGGCCTTTGAACACTCAGTCCTTATGTCACCTCTCCATTAAATCCCTGCCTTTGGGCTCAGCGAGCCTGCAGAAGATCAGGAAAGAGTAGGAGAGCCAGAGGGGTTGAAGCATATCAGGAAACAAAGCCTTGAAACACAGTACAACTGGCACAGGCATGAACTCACAGAGATTATAAAATACTGAGACCTAATTTTCACTAATTTCATTATTGTGTTCATTCAAAAGATACTCTCTAAAAACTTAAAAGATGGCACTCATTTTCAGCATAAAAATTCCCACTTGTACATATCTATATTTGTTTTAGAATTAGCAATGCTGTTTTGCTCATAGTGAACAATTTTCCATTCTATGGTGTGGAACATATGATACATACTAGGTTAAGAAACTGAACATTATATTCATTAGATTTCTCATTCTTATGACTGATTACTTGATAAGTTAATGAAGGAAGGATCTGTTTGAGTTCCCATACTGAAGGCAAATGGTTCATCATACCAAGGAAGGTGTAGCTGTAACATAAGGAGGTCAAAGGTATACAAATTGGTAAGGAAGAAGTAAAATTATCACTATCTGCAGATGACATGATAGTATACTTAAGTGTCCCAAAAAACTCCACCAGAGAACTCCTATAGCTGATAAAAAACTTCAGCAAAGTGGCAGGTTATAAAATCAACTCAAGAGAATCAGTTGCCTTCCTATACTCAAAGGATAAGCAGGCTGAGAAAGAAGTTAGGGAAATGACACCCTTCACAATAGCCACAAACAATATAAAGTATCTTGGTGTGACTCTAACCAAACAAGTG
The DNA here is from genome assembly GCF_947179515.1 of Apodemus sylvaticus. Classification (NCBI taxonomy): domain Eukaryota; kingdom Metazoa; phylum Chordata; class Mammalia; order Rodentia; family Muridae; genus Apodemus; species Apodemus sylvaticus. Next base: position 122,031,383 of record NC_067475.1, on the reverse strand, counting down.
AAGGATCTTTACGACAAGAACTTCAGCTCTCTGAAGAAGGAAATCAAGGAAGACCTCAGAAAATGGAAAAATCTGACATGCTCGTGGATTGGCAGGATTAATTTAGCTAAAATGGCCATCTTGCCAAAAGCAATATCAGATTCAATGCAATCTCCATCAAAATCCCAACTCAGTTCTTCACAGAATCGGAAAAAGCAATTCTCAAATTTATCTGGAATAACAAAAAACCCAGGATAGCTAAAACTATTCTCATCAGTAAAAGAACTTCTGGGAGTATTAGTATTCCAGACATCAAGCAATACTACAGACCAATAGTGGTAAAAACTGCATGGTATTGGCACAGGGACAGGCAAATGGACCAATGGAATAGAATTGAAGACCCAGAAATGAATCCACACACATATGGTCACTTAATCTTCGACAAAGGAGCTGAAAACATCCAGTGGAAAAAAGATAGCCTTTTCAATAAATGGTGCTGGCTAAACTGGAGGTCAGCATGCAAGAGAATGCGAATTGATCCATTCTTATCTCCTTGTACTAAGCTCAACTCCAAGTGGATCAAGGACCTCCACATGAAACCAGACACACTGAAACTAATAGAATAGAAACATGAGAAAACCCTTGAGGACATAGGCACAGTGGAATAGTTCCTGAACAGAACAACAATAGCTTATGTTCTAAGTTCAAGAATTGACAAATGGGATTTCATAAAATTACAAAGTTTCTGTAAGGCAAAGGACACCGTCAAAAGGACAAAACAAACAGCAACCAACAAATTGGGAAAAGATCTTCACATATCCTACATCCGATAGAGGGCTAATATCCCATATATACAAAGAACTCAAAAAGTTAGACCCCAGGGAACCAAATAACCCTAGAAAAGGGGAAATCATTTGAAATGTAAACAAAAAATATATCAAATAAAAAAAAGTAAAAAAAAAAATGGGGTACAGACCTAAACAAAAAACTTTCACCTGAAGAAATTTGAATGGCCTAGAAGCACCTTGAGAAATGCTCAACATCATTATCCATTAGGGAAATGCAGATCAAAACAACCCTGAGATTTCACCTTATACCAGTCAGAATGGCTAAGGTTAAAAACTCAGGAGACAGCAGATGTTGGCAAGGATGTGGAGAAAGAGGAACACTCCTTCACTGCTGGTGGGATTGTGAGAGGGTACAACCACTATGGAAATCAGTCAGGTGGTTCCTAAGAAAACTGGTCATAACACTTCCAGAGGACCCTGCTATACCTCTCCTGGGCATATACCCAGAGGATTCCCCAGCATGTAATAAGGACACATGCCCCACTATGTTCATAGCAGCCTTATTTATAATAGCCAGAAGCTGGAAAGAACCCAGATATCCCTCAATGGAGTAATGGATACAGAAAATGTGGTATATATATTCACAACGGAGTACTATTCAGCAATTAAAAACAATGAATTCATGATTTTTTTAGGCAAAAGGATGGAACTGAAAAATATCATCCTAAGCAAGTTAATGCAATCACAAAAGAATACACATGGAATGCAATCATTGATAAGTGGATATTAATTAGCCCTTAAACTCTGAATACTGAAGATTCAATTAGCATATCAAATGATTCCCATGAAGAAGGAAGAAGAGGGCCCTAATCCTGGAAAGGCTTGATCCAGCATTGTAGGGGATTACCAGGACAAAGAAAAGGGAGTGGGAAAGACAGGAGAGTGGATGGAGAGAAGAGGACTTATGGAACATATGGGAGGGGGGGACTGGGAAAGGGGAAGGCTTCTTGAATGTAAACAAAGAATATAGAAAATAAATTTAAAAAATTAAAAAAAATAAGGTCAACTTTCGATTTGCTAAAAAAAAAAAAAGAATGAAAATAAAAGATCATTGTGAATGTGAGGACTTAGTCAGAGGACTGCTGCTGTTCTGCAAGCTTCCTCCTTTCTCCTTTATTATTCAGTCTGAGACTTTGCCCCTTATGATAATGCCTGCTTTATTCAGAGTAACTCATCCCTCCCAGTTAAAACCTTTCCACAACACCCTCACAGAGACAACTTGTTTTATGCTTCATAGGTTATATTAAGCCCAATGCCTGTCACGGTGATGATGTAGTCATCACAGTGACACCTGTGAGCTTATCTCAAAATGCTGTCTTTTGAAAGTATGACTCCCCTTTGCAAGCATATATGACTCAGGTGTTAGCGGTGAAACCCATGGTGGACGACTTAGCTAAGCCACAATGGGTGCCATGTAAATGTGTTAAATTCATCTTAAAACTTTTTAAATCAAGAACACCTGTGTACAGGCTGTTGTTGTATGTCAACTTGACACAGGCTGGAGTTATCACAGAGAAAGGAACTACTTTTGGGAAAGTACCTCCATGAGATCCAGCTGAGGGGCATTCTTTTGATTGGTGATCAAGGGGGGAGGAACCATTGTAGGTGGTGGCATTCCTGGGCTGGTAGACTTGGGTTCTATAAGAGAGCAAACTGAGCAAACCAGGGGAAGTCAGTCAGTAAGAAAACATCCCTCCATGGCCTCTGCATCAACTATCAACTCCTGCTTCCTGACCTGCCTGAGTTCCAGTTCTGACTTCCTTTAGTGATAAACAGCAATGGGGAAATGTAAATTGAATAAAGCTTTTCCTTCTCAACTTGCTTCTTGATCATGATGTTTGTGCAGGAATAGAAACCTCGACTAAGACAACCTATAACTCTAACTCCTCCATTGAGAACTGGTACTCAGTCCAATGGGATTTAGAGAAAGGACTGAAGGAGCTGAAGGGGTTTACAACCCCTTAGGAAGAACAACAATATCAACCAACCAGACCCCCTAGAGTTCCCAGGGACTAAACCACCAACCAAAGAATACACATGGAGCAACCCATGGCTCCAGCTACATGTGTAGCAGAGGATGACCTTGTTGGACATCAATGGGAGGAGAGGCCCTTGCTTCTTTGAAGGTTCAATGCTCTGATATAGGGTAATGGCAGGACAGGGAAGAAGGAGTGGTTGGATGGGTGGGGTAGAACTGTCATAGAAGCAGGAGGAGGAAGGATGGGATAGGGAGTTTCCAGAGGGGAAACCAGGTAAGAGGATAACATTTGAAATGTCAATAAAGAAAATGTCTAATCAAAAAAAAAAGAACACTCTTAAATAATTTCATAATTAAGACCTATGTCTTACTGGTTTTAATAGATTAAAGGAGTATTATTATTTATTTTGCCCCAAACTTTTTCTTTTTTGTTTTCCTTATCACCCCCTTGTTTACTAGCCAAACTAAATTCTCTTAGCATTAACTTCAAATAATTTGATAGCAGTAAACTAATATATTCAGATTTTTCATTTTTTAATACACATTGCATGATTCTAACGTCTTCAGTTTTGTAATGAAAATTGCCAAAGGATCCAGGACTCAACCTGTGCTCTGGTGATAGCCAATTGCTATGGCCAAGCACCTTGTAGTGTTGTGCTGCAGTATTAAATTCTTAAGTGTTTATATATATCCATTTTATATTATATTTCATATGTTTATATGTAGTTTGCAATGCAATATTTTATATTGTATCATATTGTATGGATATCTATGGTTCACAAAGACCATTTGGTTTTTAAATTCAATGTAGATGAAATGTAATCACCCAAAGTAATATAAAATCAAAAGTTTTATTTTTCAGCCATATAAAGCACAGATTTATATATTGTATATTATTTAATATATATTTATATTAAATTGTATTATATAATTTATATATTAATATATGCTTATATATATAAATATATATATGATTACAAGAAATAACTAGACTTCCTCATATAAATTATATAACTATCCTAAAATCACATTTGATAATATGTTAATTGAATAATATATTTTAAATAACTAATGTTTTGCTTTTCTATTTTTTCAGGTAAACAATGAGACCCAAAATAATATAAAGATTGAAAGTTGCAATGATCATAATAATTTTTGGTAGATGTTTCTATCTATTGTTAGCAAGTATCATTTATCCTTGTATGTACAGTAGGATAAATCTATGCAATTATGACTAAGATTTATTTTTGTTGATTTATAAATATCTCTTTTAGTTGTCATTCTTTCATTTAAGTAGACTGTCATATAATTAGATTTGAGAGCAGTTGTTTTTATAATCAATTTTCATGTTTATGCACTGAATACATTATGTGTATTTTGAGCTATCTGCCACATGTAATTATCTGTAGAATATTTGACCTTTGTCATTTTGTTTTAATTAAAACTGTAGCTCACTTCTATAAACAGGTGTGGCATAGCAGTAAATCCAAATACTCCAGAAAACAGTGAAAATTAACTATCTTCCAGAAAATGTGCTTATCATGGACATAAATGAGAAAATGCTACATTCTATTTTTATGGCATTTAAACATGTTTTATTAATTTAAGATATTGATTTTTATTGATTACTTTATTTATTTGGATTCAAACGTTTTCCCTCTTGCCAGTTTCCACTCTGCAAACACCCTATCCTTTCCTCCTCCCCCACCTTCTCTGACAGTGCCCCCACACTCTTACCTTACTGCCCTAGCATCCCCCTACTCTATAGTGTCCAACCTCCACAAGACCAAGAATCTTCCCTCCCACTGATGCCAGAAAAGGTCATCCTCTGCTACATAAGCAGCTGGAACCATGAGTTTCTCCATGTGTACTCTTTGAATGGTGGTTTAGTCTGGAGGGTCTGGTTAGTTGATATTGTTCCTCTATGGGGTTGAAAACCCCTTCTCCTTCAGTCCTTTCTCTAACTCTTCCATTGGGGACCCCATGCTCAGTTCAATGATTGGCTGTGATCAACCACCTCTGTATTGGTCAGGATCTGGCAGTTTCTTGGGGAACAGCTATACCAGACTCCTGTCAGCAAGTGCTTTTGGCATTAGCAATAGAGTCTGGGTTTGTTGTCTGCAGATAGGACAGGTCCCTAGATTACATGGTCTCTGGATGGCCTTTCCTTCAATCTCTGTTCCACTCTTTGTCCCTGCATTTTTTAAGACCAGAATTCTGGGTTAATATTCTTGAGATGAATGGGTTGGCCCAACCAGGGGCTGTGCCTAAGCACTGGATATGATCTCTGTAGGTTCTCTTGCCACTTTGTTGGATATTTTGGCTAATGTCTTCCCTGTTGCATCCTGGGAACCTCTCACTTCACTGGCATCTGGTACTTTCTACTAGCTATCTACTCTTGAGTTTTTGTGTATGAAATCAGTTTTCATTCAAGGACTCATGTTTTCATCATTTATTTGGCCATTATTGTATAAAAGCATGTTGTTTATATATTGTAAAGACAAGAATTAGGAGCTGGAGAGATGGATGAGCAGTTAAAAGAACTGACTGCTCAGTCATGAGTTCAAGTCCCAGCAACCACAGGGTGGTTCACAACCATCTGTAATGAGATCTGATGCCTTCTTCTGGTGTGTCTGAAGACAGCTATAGTGTACTTACATATAACACATAAATAAATCTTAAAACACGAAGTAGTGGAAAGTTCCATAGAACATACATTCACTAGAAAGATACTGTTTTTACAGGAAGCACAAGGAGCTTGACATTGCTTGTTTGCTTGCTTGGTTAGTTTGTACTATTGAACTAAGGGCTTCAGTATAGCTAGGCCTTGCTAAGGACGAGAGGCTGCTGTTGGACTAAAGGAGAACCTTGGCCATTAGCTGTCATTTGCTCTTCTCTTGTCTATTTTTATTGCAATACTATGTACTATACAATACAGTACAAATATATTCCAATAAGAGTCTTGTTCTGTAGTCCTAAACCATTGGTAAGTTAACAGTTGGTTAACTTTTTGTAGAGTAGTTGCTATTGTGAAACAATTTTTATGTAAAGATCTAATTAAACACAAAGTTGTCTTACATGATTTTCCAGAGATGTGTAACAATAATCAGAAACATGAACTTCTGAGGATGGGCGTTGTCATCAAGGTAGGATTATGTTTTCCTAAGTCTCTTTTTGTTGTTGTTGGTTGTATTGGTAGGTTTGTTTGGGTTTTTTTTAGTGTTGTTTTTTGTTCATTTGTGTGTTTTTTTTTGGAGGGGTTCATGGTAGACTTATTTTTATGTATCCCACATGACTTACCTCTCTGTGCCTATATGGCTGGTTTTTTTTTTTTTTTTGTATATTGATAGGTAATGGTTATATTTCATTATATCTTATATGTCAATAACCATATTAAACACAGTCTCGCCTCTTTAAACACTCTAAAATTCAGTTTTGTTTCATGGATATTGTGTGTCAAAATATGAATTAATTTAGTGGTATACATCCCCTTGATAATGCATGCGTGTATTGTATTTGACCAGCATAGAATGGATTTTGTTTCTTATCCCTCAGTCCTTTAACTGTTATTTTACACACCCTCAGAGTTGATATTAAGCCTACTTTAATGTAGGATTTTACTTTAATACACAGTGTGGTGTATTTCCTATTACTGTAAGTATGTATGGTACTCAGGGATTCTGATTAAAGCTCTACCTTAGGAAAGGAGGTATCCTCCTTTCTCCAGTGAGGAAATATATACACAATCCCCTCCCATCACTTCTGAGCCCTAACCTATTTCTAACCAACTACACTATACTGACAGGCAAGGGAATACTAGTTGTTGATGAGAATGTTACATTTCTAGTTTCTCATCTACCACCTTTAGAATTCATATTGAATTTTATAAAATTATTCATCCTTTTAAATTATAAACAAAATCTGTCCCTACCTTCCATCTGCCTCTTACACAGAACAAAGAAAGAATGGTCACATTAAAGTGATACTAGTTTTCTGAGAATCTGAAAGTGTGAAAAGCATTATATGTGATAGCATGCAAAGGTACATTATGAACACACTATTCATTAAGAAACTTAAAAAGACAGTACACTGGTTGTGAACACTGGCTGCTTTTCCAAAGGAGATGGGTTCAGTGCTTAACAGTGAAGTTGTGTTTTACAATCATGTGTAAAACCAATTAAGTTATTTGTCATTCTTTTCTTGTCTCCATGCCCTCTGTACACACATGGTACACATATATACTTAGAGGCAAAACTTGGGAGGGAGGGAGGGACCTGGGAGGGAAAGTGGAGTGGTTGGGATGGGGGAGTGGGGGAAACTGATCTGATATTGGGTGAGGGAATAGAACTGAAGCTTTGAGGGCCAGCAGAAAGAATGGAAACAGCAACTTCAGGAGTTAGGAGGGATGGGGCACACTCCAAGATGCACCAGAGACCTGGGAGGTAAGAGACTGTTCAGTCTCAAATGGAGGGACCTTAGATGAAATGTCTAACAATAGGGAGAGGAAACTTATAGAGCCCACCTCCTGCAAGAAGACAGGGCATTGAATGAGGGAGGGATTGCCTTCCCACAGTCAAATCTCTGCCCTGTAATTGTACCTCTCTGAAAGAATTACAGGGATGGAAATGGAGAGCGGCCTGGGGAAAAGAAAGTCTGGAGACAGGCCCAACCTGGGATCCAGCTCAAGGTGAGGTCCCAAGGCCTGACACTTACTGAGGCTATGGAGTGCTCACAAAAAGGAACGCACAGGACTGCCCTTTGGAAAAACAACAAGCAGCTGAAAGAGTCAGATGCAGATATTTGCACTCAACCACTGAACAGAAGCTGCTGACCCCTAATTCCCCTGAATTAGGGAAAAGCTTAATGAATCTGAGGAGGAGGGCAACCCTGTAGGAGAACCAGCAGTCTCAATTATTCTGGACCCCCAAGATCTCTCAAACATTGAACCACCAACAAGGCAGCATACACCAATTGATATGAGGTCACCAACATATATCCAGCAGAGGACTGCTGGGTCTGGGTTCAGTCAGAGAAGATGCACCTAATCCTCAAGAGACTGAAGATCCCAGGGAGTTTAGAGGTCTGATAGGGTAGTGGGGACATCCTCATGGAGACGGGGGTTGGGGAGGAGTTATGGGATGTGGAACAGTCAGAAGGTGGACCAGGGAGGGGGAATAAAATCTGGAGTATAAATAAATATATAAATTAAAGATTCAAAAATGCTCACACACGTAAGATAAAACTAAAAAAAAAACTATCTTTTTTAATTCCTTAAGTATTTTCCATTATTCTTTCAAGTTCACACATAGAGAAGTTTAAAATCAAGAATGTCTCTATACTACATAGGATTAATACATAAATTAATACACTACATAAATTAATACACTGTACTTATTAGAATTTTCTAATACTTATTGTGACTTATTTTTCTAAGAGAAAGCTCTATTGCTATTAATTAATTGGTTCGTATCCAAATGCTGATATTTTGTCCCTTCCTTGCACACTCTTTGCTGCTACTGTTGGTAGTAGAAAGGCATCTTTCAACTGAATGGCTGCCTCCCACACAAATTCTTGCTGGCTCTTACAAGATCATCTAATCTTTAGATACTCACTGACTTTCTTGTCCTAGGAGTATGTGACTCGCTATACCTCTTACTATTTGATTGTTTTACCACTACCTGAAAAATCTCAAAACCTAATAATAGTTTCCACGTTAACAAAGTGCATTCTGGACATTCCAAATAGCTGACATTACTGATAGTACAAATAGAAATAAATCAACATGTGAATATTTCCTTGCTGTACTAAATTACAATTTTGTTAGTTAAAGGTTCTTCTACAATTGATAGGCAACCTCTGTTTTTAGAGTAAATAAATAGATTAAAGATTTGAATAAGAATGACTTATATAAGCACATAGATCTGAATGTTTTCTCACAAGGAAGTGCACTATTTGGGAGGATGATGATGTGTAAGCCTTTTGTGGTATCTGTGTACTTGTTAGATGAAATGTGTCACTGGAGGTGGGCTGTTAAATTCCATAAGCCCAAGCCAGGCCAGAGTCTTTCCCTATTCCAGCTGCCTTCAGATGTTTGCATGTAGAACTCCCAGATACTATGACTGCCTGAGAGCTGCTTGTTCTCTGTCATGAGGATAACGGACTAAACATCCGGAATTATCATTAAAGCCCAATAAAATATTTTGCTTTATAACAGTTGCCATGGTCATGGTATCTGTTTCATAGCACTAAAACACTAAGATGGAAGGAGTGGCTAATTTTACTTTCAGAGTCACATTATGAAGTAGATGTCATAACTGATTGTAGAAGAGGGCATGGGTAGGCTCAATATCCTATTCAAAACCACACTGCTCATAGGGGATGAACATTTACAAGCAATCAGGCCACCCTAAGGACAGGATTTTGCCTTTGGTTCTAATTATCAATGGCATAAATAACAATATGTTTTCTCATTTTTCCCATTCATTTTCCTTTTCGTAAACATTTTACTTTTTATTGATTATTTTATACATGTATAGTAGCAATCAGTATCATATATGGCCCGTCTTTTACCACTCTGACTCTCCAATGCATAGAACACAGCCTCTTCCCAATTTCATGTCTTTTTATTTTATTTTTTTCTTCTTTAATATTTTCCTCTTTTATAGTTTTTCTCCTTTCTAGAAGAAGAGTTTGCTTATGTAAAGATTTGAATCTGAACTGCTCCCAACAGGATTAGGATTATAAAACTGAATATCCAGATACTTAAATTATTGTAGGGTATTATAAAGTGGGCCCTACTTTAGAAAGTAGGTTATCCAAGGGTGGGATCTTTTCAGCATATTATTGCTGTTGGTTGCTTCCCTGTATTGGCGTGAATAGATATCATCTGCCCCATTCACAACCTTAAAGGGGTTGTGTTTGATTCAAGATTCAAATAAATATAATCAAATTCCGAGAAACTATAAAATATTTAAAATTTGTACTTTCAAATATTTTTCTGTAGGAATGATATAAAAACAATCAGTTTAAATTTTCATCTAATTTCTGTAATTAAAATAGCAACAGTGCACATGGAGTTACCCATGGCTTCAGACTCATAGGCAGTAGAGGATGGTCTTGTTGGATATCAAAGGGAGATGAGTCCCTTGGTCCTAGAAAGGCTCGATGCTGCTGTGTTGGGGAATGCTGGGACAGAGAAGCAGGAGAGGGTTGATCTGGGAACAGAGGGAGGGTAGATGGGTTATAAGATTTTGGGAGGGGACCAGGAAAAGGAACAACATTTGAAATGTAAATTAAGAATATATAGAATAAAAAATTAGCAATAACCATGATTATTCAAGGACATATTGCTTTTAAGTCATTTACTGCCATTTGCATCTTATCAAATACCTTGAATATTGCCATTTCATATTATTTAGGATCAAACATATACATTATTGTGGATTGACTTCTTAGATAGGGCCCAAATATTTTATTAACAGAAAACAAAGTCTAGCATATATTATTACCTGCTCATTCTTACTGTATCTATTATTCAAATAAGAATAACATATTTAATGTCAGTCAGAATATTACAGGTATTACGATATTCTTAAAAATAATCCCAAACTAATACACAAAAAACTTATTGCTGCATCCAGCATATTAATATTGAATGTAGAAATGAACAGTTATTATAATTTTCATTTCAAGAGATCCAAAATAAAACCCCAAATCCTTTCCAAGGCCACGGGGCAGATAAAGACAGGAGAGGTCTAATTGCAAAATATCCTGCAATGGAATCACAGTCTGTGTAAAGCTGATTAAGGTTAATTTGAATCACATCAATTTGAATTAACGTGGCCTTTCTAGAATGAACAACACCTTAGTGCCAACATGATCAATTAGTACTTTTAACTGCATACATCCGCCTGGAAAGGTTAGATTTATTAGTTATCAAGACAACGGCTTAGAATGCAAATGCTGTTACTTCATTTCCTCTGAGGCACCTTATCTGAGCACCTGGGAATTCTCAGAACAGATGTGTCTGAGTGAAACCATCTACACTATAACACAAGAAAGAATGTCTAGAGAAGAACAAGGTCAAATTTATAAGCAATATGGCTTTTACTTGCATGTAGAGCTATATATAAAAATTAGTCTACATATTAAAGTCAAAAGTTGAATCTGAGGCAAATAATTTCTAGCTTTATATCTGTTACCTTAAACATTTAATTTTTTGATTTCAAAGATCAATTTAGCAGTTTAAGACTATCATTATCCCATCACTGTAAACAATCAAACAAACAAAACAACAAATTCAGGTAAGTTATTTAGTCAGGTTCACATCCTGAGATAACTATTTGTATTATATTACTCCTACATTATTAACTCTCTCTGTCTCAAGATATTGTAGTGTTTCTAAATTAATTCTTGTGATGTAAGTACCTGTGTTAATCATAAGTCTTCAAAAGTTGACATCTCATCTTTAGTTCCTGTAGAGTATATATTTAGAGGCATGCCCGTTCAGCATAATGGTCTTAGCCACAGCCACTTTGCTTCATAGACTCCAGAAGACATCTAGACACACAATATTGTTCCATGCTGCTATTTCAAAGATTTTCTTGTCTCTCTGGAATGCTCTTGTATTCTACGTCTCAATTTCACATTCTCAAGTCTGTATTATTATTTGTTGTTAACTGGAACTGAAGTGTTTACATATATTTAACTTTGCTATTGTTAAGGAAGAGCTCTATTTAATTAGTATTCTTGGTTCATAATTCTGAAACTTGTGGCCATGAGCACAATCTATATCTTTTTTGTGTGCAGAACTGTATGAGATACCTCATCTAGACATAATCATCAAAGATGGAACTGTAGGCTGGTCTGTCAAATAATTTGAATGACAGGAATGATGAATGGCTTTCTGGGTTTACATCTTTCAATCCTTAGAACCTTTTCTTAAAGGTTTATATCTCCATGAAGGTATCTAGACTTCTTTATAAAGACTGATTTTCTTTTTTTCTTTTTTTTAATATTTTTATTTTCTATATTCTTTGTTTACATTCCAAATGATTTCCCCTTTCCCGGATCCCCCCTCCCCATATGTCCCATAAACCTTCTTTCTCCATCCCTTCTCCAATCACCTCCCTCCTTTTTCTCTGTCCTTATATTTCCTTCCAATGCTAGATCAATCCTTTCCAGGATCAGGACCCTCTCCATACTTCTTCATGGGAGTCATTTGTTATGCAATTTGTGCCTTGGGTATTCAGGGCTTCTGGGCTAATTAATATCCACTTATCAGAGATTGCATTCCACGTGTATTCTTTTGTGATTGGGTTACCTCGCTTAGGATGATATTTTCCAGATCAAACCATTTGCCTAAAAATTTTGTGAATTCATTGTTTCTAATTGCTGAGTAGTATTCCATTGTGTAAATATACCACATTTTCTGTATCCATTCCTCCTTTGAGGGGCATCTGGGTTCTTTCCAGCTTCTGGCTATTATAAATAAGGCTGCTCTGAACATAATGGAGCATGTGTCTTTATTGCATGCCGGTGAATCCTTTGGGTATATGCCCAGGAGAGGTATAGCAGGCTCCTCTGGAAGTCTCATGTCCAGTTTTCTGAGGAACCTCCAGACTGATTTCCACAGTGGTTATACCATCTTGCAGCCCCACCAGCAGTGGAGGAGTGTTCCTCTTTCTCCATATCCTTGCCAACACCTGATGTCTCCTGAGGTTTTTGACCTTAGCCATTCTGACTGGTGTAAGGTGAAATCTCAGGGTTGTTTTGATCTGCATTTCCCTAATGACTAATGATGTTGAGCACTTCTTAAGGTGCCTCTCGGCCATCCGAATTTCTTCAGGTGAAAATTCTTTGTTTAGATCTGTACCCCATTTTTTAATAGGCTTATTTGGTTCCCTGGGCTCGACCTTCTTGAGTTCTTTGTATATATTGGATATTAGCCCTCTATCAGATGTAGGGTTGGTGAATATACTTTCCCAATTTGATGGTTGCCATTTTGTCCTTTTAACAGTGTCCTTTGCCTTACAGAAACTTTGTAATTTTATGACGTCCCATTTGTCAATTCTTGATCTTGAAGCATAAGCTATTGGTGATCTGTTTAGGAACTTTTCCCCTGTGCCCATGTCCTCAAGGGTCTTTCCCAGTTTCTTTTCTATTAGTTTCAGTGTGTCTGGTTTTACATGGAGGTCCTTGATCCACTTGGAGTGAAGTTTAGTACATGGAGATAAGAATGGATCAATTCTCATTCTTCTGCATGCTGACCTCCAATTGAACCAGCACCATTTGTTGAAAAGGCTATCTTTTTCCCACTGGATGTTTTTGGCACCTTTGTGGAAGATCAAGTGACCATAGGTGTGTGGATTCATTTCTGGATCTTCAATTCTATTTCATTGGTCCACTTGTCTGTCACTGTGCCAATATCATGCTGTTTTTAACACTATTGCTCTGTAGTATTGCTTGAAGTCAGGGATACGGATTCCCCCAGAATTTCTTTTGTTGTTGAGAATAGTTTTAGCTATCCTGGGTTTCTTGTTATTCCAGATAAATTTGAGAATTGCTTTTTCTAACTCTGTGAAGAACTGAGTTGGGATTTTGATGGGGATTGCATTGAATCTGTAGATCGCTTTTGGCAAGATGACCATTTTAACTATATTAATCCTGCCAATCCACGAGCATGGCAGATTTTTCCATTTTCTGAGGTCTTCTTTGATTTCCCTCTTCAGAGACCTGAAGTTCTTGTCATATAGAGCTATCACTTATTTGTTAGAGTCACACCAAGATACTTTATATTGTTTGTGGCTATATTGATTTTCAAGAGAAAAGTAAATTATATGTATTCTAGATCATAAATATTAATTAAGCCTTAAAATCTACCATGTGGTTTTTGCTGCTTCTTAATCTAAAAAGTCTCAAGATCAACTAACATTAAGCTAGCATTCAGGGAGAAAGACATCAATCACCCGTAGCTAACCAGTTTCTGTGAGGGGCACAGACATAAAGGAATGGAGAAAATGGTTGGGGGTGGAGCTTTTCAAGATGGGGACCCTCCACCCTATTCTAGAACGCTTTACTTTTTATACCTATTGTCTACAGAAATTATACTACTTTCTCCTGTTTCTCTTTCTGTCCTGAATCATTAAATGTACCACAGTCTATTGAAAGGACGCAACACATGAACATGTTCAGTTCTCAATCATCCTCATGTTGCTGCTATTTAGGAAAAGTGAAGCAAGCAACCAAAGAACACACACACACACACACCACACTCACACACACACACACGCACACACACCACACTCACACACACACACACACACACACACACAAATGTGAGCTCTAAATTTGATATATTTTATAGAGGGAATAAGCAGGATTTTCCAAACTATTCATGTGTCTAGTGAGAGTAAGTTGAATTTGCGAATAGAATCACTTCAAAAATATTTAAAAACAATATGCACTACACACCACTGTTTAGTGTATGATATCATAAAATGGTAAATATATAGATATCTGAGAGCTGGGTTCATATTGAATTCTTTCACGTGGACATAAATGAGGTGTTTTATTCTACTTGTTCTGTTTTTAACTCATTTTAAACTAGAATAAGTCATTTTCATTAATTTAATTTGCATAAGTTTGGAAACGGAGAGATGGCTCTGATTGTGAATTCCTGGGTATACAATCATGAGGATCCAAGATGAATTCCCAGTATCTGTATCATATTCAGGGCACAAAGCCTGAATAATGACACAACAAGTAAAGAATATGCCACGGAAGCCTAAAAGTCTGAGTTTGATTTCCCCTGACATTTGTGCTGTGGCACGCACACATCCACACATACACTGCTATGAAAAACATAATAAATAAATAGTTGTTTCACATAGAAGACATAATGGGTTGTGCCTATGATATCAGTGCTCGTGGGGACGATAGAGCCTTGGAGCTGGCTGGATGTCAATAAAATTGTTTAAGTGACATCACATTTCACTGAAACACTCTGTCTTAAATAGGGTGTAAACTGACTGAAAATGACATTGACCTGTCTTCTCTATGTGCATTCATGTGCACATATATGCATGTGCATATAAATAACATATATGCATATATAATGCACACAGCACAACAAAATAAATTAATAAATTATATGTATGATTCTGCACTATACATGTTTATATATATATTGAATATATGTTGAAATATAAGAAAGACAAATATTGTGAAATTTCAGAATAGAAATTTCAGCAAGAAAATATATTTATCAAAATCCACAGCTAAAAGCATTGTTTTGGAACAAATTATGGGCCTGAGTTACTGCTAGTTTTTCTATTTTTCCCCTATTCCTCTTCATACTTATCATTAATTGTTGTTCACTTGTGGAAACAATTCATCCAAATGCAGAATTTAATCTAAGAACAATTATAACCTGTACTTGCTGTGGGAAGGTGGGATCTTTCCATCTGCCATACAGAAGTCAGGGCATCAGGGCCTGGTGCTATTTCTTATTCAGTGAAACATTCCTCTTCCACCAAATGCAGTATTCCAAAGCTGCAAACTGACTATTCGTAAATCCATGTCCTTGAAATAAATACATTTGTAAATGTTTTTCAATGAAGCAAAGAGATTAATGAAGCCAAATGTTGAATTCCTTATGTAATCTACCAACATGCTATAAAAAGAAATAAAGATCAGGATGTGACTGTCTCAAATCATTAATGATACTTTTGTCAATGAGCAAATGCATATAAAGCTCACGATATTTATAACTTAAAACTAAATAATAAACATGGTGAGTGCTCGTATTTAATTTGTTATGTGTGAAAAATTGGCTATAAATAGTAGAAGCTATGTTTTAGACTTGGAATTTAAGTGAGAAATTGATAAGTGAATACTTTTCTATTTATGACAAAGCTTTGTTTATCCCATCAGGATTTAACTTGTTAGTCTATCAATTAATTTCATTAGCTTTCTATTTCTGTTCATTATGTTGAAGGCTATGGAAAAAATGGGTCTGTTTAAAATGTGTCTCCAGAGATACCTTTTATTCATTAGAAAATCACTTTAATGTGAAATTTATCTGCTAGACACAGAACCATTAACACAATAAATAATTTTTCTAACTATTCATATGCATAGGACACATGATCAGAATTTCTACAGAAGAGACCAGAGGAAAATGCAAGTCAATGAAACTCCATGCACTGGTTTTGTCTTTGAGTCAGGAATTGCCAAGAAGGCTAAATTCAGAGTGTAGGGGAAAACTATGTCCTCTCCACACCAACAGGGTGAAAACATTTTCAAAACTGACCTCTGAAAGAGAAATGATGTTTAGAAGGACTGTGGTGTCCAGGGAGACATGCTGTAATGTTTGCCTTGTGGTAGAGGCAGGAGCAAAACAGAGTTGGCCTGCAATGTGGCATTCACCCTCACAGAGCTCCCACACCCATCTTTAAAGCCGTCTAAATGTATCGCTAGGAAATAAAAGCAAAACAAATGCTTCTTTTATAATTAGACTTTATTGACACTACATGTGTCATTATATTTTCCAGCAGTAGATATGAATGCTAATAAAATATCATGAAAATATCCTTAAGCAAATACTAGTGTGTGATTTTAAAATATTGACATCTAGTGTTGAAATATGTTGACATAAACTTACTAAAATTAAAGTTGTAGCAGATATTCATTTGCATTTTGTTTAGCTGAATATGTCTGTTTTCTTTTCAAACTGTATACAAAGAACATTCTGGACTTTTTAAAAATCTATTTCCTGTCACTCCCACTTAATAATCATGTCTGGTATTTGTTCACCCAAGTACATTTTCATATTCATTGATGCAAATAGACTGTCTTCATTTGTGGAAGAGTTAGAAATTTTTGAATAAAGTGCTTCAGAGACCTTCATCCTATTAAATAAATACATATTTATCCTATTTAGTAAAGCCATACATATACTCATACACATACACATGAAAATATACATACACATACACATGCACATGCATATGCATATACATATATCTGTGGCTAATATCCATTTTAAATCATAAAACTAATAAAGGTTACTGAATGTATATTCATATTGGGCATACAATTATTAATTTGAATAGATATATACGAATTGTAATTCTTTTTTTATTTTTTCCTTTTTCAGGAAAAGGAAAATAAAATTTTAATTTATTTGATACATGTTCTGCCTGCATGTACATACGACATGATGATGTAATTGCTGCAGATGTCAGAAGAGATTGGCTCCTGTAGGACTAGAGTTATAGGCAGTTGTTAACTGCAAAAAGTGTGTGCTGGAAAATGGACCCTGGTCCTATGGAAAAACAGTCAGTGCTTTTAACCAACGAGACCTTGTACTGTGCAGCTGGTATTTGCTACTTTGAGGGTTCTTCTTTCTTTCACCTTTCTTTATTCTTTTCCTCCCTTTCAATCTCCTGACACTAGATAGGAGAGCAAAATGTATAGAAAGGAAAAGGCAATGTTAGACTATTTTCTGCTCATTGGGGTTATTGAGTTACTTGGGGCAAGCTTGATCATTGCCACCAGGATTTCTAATTTCCTTTTATTCTTATTTCTTTTTGTGCATTACTACTTAATAAGCTTTGATTAACAGAAACCACCAAGCAACCAACAACTACCTTCCAAGATCCAACTAGTAACCAGCCAACCAACAAGCCACCTCACCTCTTGGGATCGTAGAATTTTAATAGTTCCTAGAATATTCCAAATGTCACATAATCACAGAAATTATCTGCAGCTGGAAAATTATGTCCCTGCTAACACAAGAGGCAAATCATAGACAGCTGCAGTGGACAATCTGAGGCAACCCCACAGCCCCATGTCCCATACAGGGGAATACAACCAAAATATATTCTTATCGTATTTATGGGATTTTTTAAAAGAAACCAAAACTCTACATTTTCATTACAATGCTGTTTTCTTGCAATATATATTTGGGATAACATAATAG
The DNA here is from genome assembly GCF_947179515.1 of Apodemus sylvaticus. Taxonomy (NCBI): domain Eukaryota; kingdom Metazoa; phylum Chordata; class Mammalia; order Rodentia; family Muridae; genus Apodemus; species Apodemus sylvaticus. The sequence continues at coordinate 122,013,595 of NC_067475.1, read as the reverse complement.
TAACATGAAATATTTGTGACTAATTAAAGCATAATGGTCATATTAAATAGTATAGAAAATTAAACAGGCAAAGAAAAATATGATTTTGGAAAAGTATAGGTTATGTCCCAGGGATTTGTTAAATAGTTTAGCTGTGTTTAATTAAGATGTGAAAATATGGAATGGAGAGATAGCTTAGCAGTTGAGAACAGTGGCTAGCCTATTATCTGCATCTCTAGGTCCTGAGCTCTTTTACCCTCTTCTTGGCTCCATGGGAACCAGGAATGCATGTTTTATACACACATAGAGAAACCACGCACACACATATTTTATTTAAAAATTTTTTTAAACAAGAAAATATCTTAGATAAGAAAACTATATCACCAGACACACTGAAACTAATAGAAAAGAAACTGGGGAAGACCCTTGAGTACATGGGCACAGAGGAAAATTTCCTGAAAAGAACACCAATAGCTTATGCTCTAAGGTCAAGAAGTGACAAATGTGACTTCATAAAATTATAAAGTTTCTGTAAGGCAAAGGACACTGTCAATAGGACAAAACCAGTTTTCTCTCCAGATACCCCCTATCCCATGCCCCCCTCCTACTTCTATGGGGATACTCACCAAACCACCCACCAACTCCTGCCTCCCTGCCCTGACATTCCCCTACACTGTGGTATCTAACTTTCAGAGTACCAAGGGCCTCTCCTGCTATTGATGCCCAACAAGACCATCCTCCCCTACATATGTGGCTAGAGCCATGGATCCCTCCATGTGTACTCTTTGGTTGGTGGTTTAGTCCCTGAGAGCCCTGGGGGGTCTGGATGGTTGGTATGGTTGTTCTTACTATGGGGTTGCAAACCCCTTCAGCTCCTTCAGTCTTATTTCTATATCCTTCATTGGAGACTGCTGAGTTTAATGGCTGGTTGCAAGAATCCACCTCTGTAATTGTCAGGCTCTTGCAGAGCCTCTCAGGAGACAGGTATATCAGGCTCTTGTCAGCAAATACTTCTTGATATCCACAATAGTGTCTGGGTTTGGTTACTGTTTATATGATGGATCCCCAGGTGGGGCAGTCTCTGGATGATCTTTTGTTCAGTCTCTGTTCCACACTTTATCTCTACATTTCTTCCCATGAGTATTTTTTTCCTTCTTCTAAGAAGAACTGAAGCAGCCACACATTGGTCTTTCTTCTTCTTGAACTTCATCTTGTCTGTGAATTGTATCTTGAACATTCTAGCTTTGGGGCTACTATCCACTTATCAGTGAGTGCATACCTTGTGTTTTCTTTTGTGTCTAGATTACTTCACTCCAGATGATATTTTCTAGTTCCATCCCTTTGCCTAAGAATTTCATGAAGTCATTGCTTTTAATAGCTGAGTAGTAATCCATTGTGCAAATGTACCAAATTTTCTGTATCCATTCCTCTGTTGAAGGACATTTAAGTACATTCCAGCTTCTGGTTATTATAAATAAGGCTGCTATGAACATAGTGGAGCATGTGTCCTCATTAAATTATGGAATATCTTCTGGGTATATGCCCAGTAGTGGTATAACTGGGTCCTCAGGTAATACTATGTCCAATTTTCTCAGGAACCACCAGATTGATTTCCAGAGTGGTTGTACCAGCTTGCAATCCCACCAACAATGGAGGAGTGTTCTTCTTTTTCCAGATCCTTGCCAGCTTTGCTGTCACCTGAGATTTTGATCTCAGCCATTCTGACTGGTGTGAGGTAGAATCTCAGGGTTGTTTTGATTTGCATTTCTCTGATGACTAAGGATATTGAACATTATTTATTTAGGTTCATCTCAGCCATTCATTATTCCTCAAGTGAGAATTCTTTGTTTAGCCATGTATCCCATGTTTAATGGGGTTCTTTGATTCTCTGGAGTCAAACGTCTTAAGTTCTTTGTATAAATTGGATATCAGCCCTCTATCAAATGTAGGCCCTTTCTTTTGGTTGTTGTTTTGCCCTATTGACAGTGTCTTTTGCCTTAGAGAAGTTTTTTTCAGTTTTATAAGGTCCCATTTGTGTATAGTTGATCCTAGAGCTTGAGCCATTGACCTGTTCAGGAAAATTTCCCCTATGCAGTATGTTCAAGGTTCTTTCCCACTTTATCCTTTATTAGATTTTGTGTATCTATGTGGAGGCTCTTGATCTACTTGGATTTTAGCTTTATACAAGGGGATAAGAATGGATCAATTTGCAATCTACCCACCAGCAGGAAAACTTCCTGATCCAGATCAACTTGATCTCCATATTTCCCAGGACCTATGTGTATAATGCCTCCATCAACAATAGGGTTTTTTTAAGAATTTCTAGTGGATAATCAAGAGGCATGGTAATGTCCTATCATACTTCTCAGGTCACAAGTTTACTTCTGACTAGCAATTCAAGTGGAGATATCCCACAGCTGACATACCATCATGTAGGAGCATAATCACTGTGTAGGGAAATGCAATTTAACCACTATGTATAACATGAACATATACACATATAATGATGTTTATACAATATATTTTCAGATGGCTTTCTAATACTTAGTGATACCTACCCCTCTCCCACTGCTTCTTTGGTTCCCCCCCTTCCCTCAATGAAAGTCCATAAATTCTTTCACTTCCTTCTGAATTTCACAAACAGCATGAGAAGGAAATCTATCATGCATAATTTAGGCTGATTACTTGGACACTAGTTCTTAGAAGTAGAAATTTATAGCCTAAGAATAAAAGTTTTCTCTTAGATCTATGGCCCTGTTTACACTATCAATAGTAACCAAAAAGTTACTAAATAATAATTATCAAGTAGAGTTTCTTTGATAAAATATTTCCTTTATTACCATTGGGTACATAGCCTTAAGGTTCTACTGCCATCACCATTAAGTTGAAAGGTAAAGGGATTTCACATAACTCTGCTCCTTTATTTTGCATAACATAAAATGTTAGACTTTATTAGTTTTCTTACATTGACCAACAGTGAGACCTTCAGTTACAATGGTGTTCTTAAGATCTTTCCCTGTCAGAAGTGTAGTAATTCTAACACAATATTTCTTTTACTTGAGTATAGTTGCAAGGTAAAAGAGATAAAAATTGTCAGAGTAACCCAGCAGTTCACATGAATTTATGTCTTCTTAAACATCTTTCCCTGAAACATAAAAAAGTACAGTGAGGGAATAGTTCTGTATTTATTGACATAGTAAATAATGAATTTTTATAAAAGATTTCTAACCTCATGATTTTCTTCTTCCTTTTACTTGCCACAAGTTTTAAAATAAACCAAAAAAATATATGCAACCACATAATTCTTCTTCCCATTCTTGTTCCATGCAATCTGTCCTGAATCCTCATTCACATACAGAACATTCTGTGTTAGACTGTGAACAGCGATGACAGCTGGAAGAAAAAAAAGCCCAAATGAATCTATTGGAAGAACTACAGCATGAATATAAATAGTGACTATTATTGGACATTATTATAAGATCCTAGTACATGATTTTCAATCAATATATATGATAGTCACTGCCTGTATCTTTTAGTATGTATATATTCCTTAGTGCATTAGCTGTCTCTTTGTAGTGACAAAACTTGTATGTTGCACAAATACAGAAAGCTATAATCTTAGGTGTCATGGGAAAAGGCATTCTCCAGCAACATATGTAGCAGAGGATAGCCTTGTTGGCCATCAAAGGGAGGAGAGACCCTTTGTCCTGAGAAGGCTCGATGCCCCAGTATAGGGGAATGCCAGGACAGGGAAGTGGGAGTGAGTGAGTTGGTGAGCAAGGGAAAGAGGGTATAGGATGGGGATTTTCAGAGGGTAAACAAGAAAGGGGAATAATATTTGAAAAGTAAATAAAGATAATATTTAATAAAACAAAATTATGAATTGAACTCAGCCCCAGGGTAGAAGCAGCACTAGAGACCACTTCCAAGGAGTTCTTTCTCAACCAGGCTCATAGGTAAGACAGCCCCTAGACCAATACCTAGTCTAATTGGAAATACCACAGTGCCCAGAGGAGACAAACCACACGACTTCTCAACAGAGACTCTAAAAGCTAGATGATCTTGAACAGATACCATACAGACCATAAGAGAACACAAATACCAGCCCAGGCTACTATATCCAGCAAATCCTTAATCATCATAGATGGAGAAACCAAGATATTTCATGACAAAACCAAATTTAAACAATTTATTACCACCAATCCAGTCCTTCAGAGGGCAACATTAAAAACTCTAACACAAAGATGGAAACTACAGCCAAGAAAAACTAAGAAATTAATCATTTCACAACAAACACAAAAGAAGAGAGCCATGAAATGATAATACCACCACTAACAACAAAAATAAGAGTAACTAAGAATCATTTTTCTTTAATATGTTTCAACCTCCATAGAATCAATTCCCCAATAAAAAGACAGAAGCTAACAGAATGGATACATAAACCGGACCCAGCATTTTGCTGCATGTTATTAACGAAGACAGAAACTACCTTAGTGTAAATGGTTAGAATTTTTTTCCAAGCAAATGGTCCCAAGGAACAAGCTGAAGTAGAGAGTCTAATATCCAATAAAATAGACTTTCAACCAAAAGTTATCAAAAGACACAGGGAAGGATACTTCATGTTCATCAAAAGAAAAGCCACTCAGATGAACTCTCAACTCTGAACATCTACACCCCATATGCAAGGCTATCCACATTTGTAAAAGAAAAGTTACTAATGCTCAGATCACACATTGAACCTCATACAATTATATTGGGTATTTCACTACCTCACTCTCACCAATGGACAGATCATGGAAAGAGAAAATAAATGGAGACACAGTGAAACTAATAGAAGTTATGAGCCAAATGGATTTAACTTATATTACAGAATATTTCACTCTAAAATAAAAGAATAAACCTTCTTCTTAGCACTTCATGGTACCTTCTCCAAAACTGACCATATAATCACACACAAAACATGACTTAACAGATCCAAGAAGATTGAAATCAGTCCATGCATTATATCAGATCACCACAGATTGAGGCTGCTCTTCAATAATAACAAAACAGTAGAAAGCCCCCATACTCATAGAAACTGAATAACTCTCTACTCAATGAAAACCTGGTAAAGGAAGAAAGAAAGAAAGAAATTAAAGATTTTCTAGGATGTAATAAAATGAAAGTACAACATACCCAAACCTATGGGATACAAGAAAGCAGTGCTAAGATGTAAATTCATAGAACTGAGTATCTTCTAGTTCTTTCTATCAAAGAAATTGGATATTTGTTACACTGGCAATATAACAGCACATCTGAAAGACCTAGAGCAAAAAGAAGTAAGAACACCCAAATGCAGTAGACAGTAGGAGAAAACACTCTGAGCTGAAATCAAGCAATTAGAACTAAAGAGAACTATAGAAAGAATTAACAAAGGCAAGAGCTGGTACTTTGAGAAAATCATCAAAATAGATAAACCATTAGCCAATTTAACTGAAGGGCTCAGAGCCACTATCCAAATTAACAAAATAAAAATTAAAACAGAGATATAACAATAAAAACTGAAAAATTAAAAAAATCATCAGATCCTACTATAAAAGCCTATACTGAAAAAAAACTGGAAAATCTAAATTATTATATCTGTAATATTCTAGTCAGATACCAGGTACCATAGTTAAATCAGAATCAGCTAAATCATATAAAGAGTCCCATAACCCCTAAGGGAATAGGCACAGTCATTAAAAGTCTCCTGCCCCACCTGCCAAAAAATGGTCAGGGTCAGATGGCTTTAGAGTAGAATTCTATCAGACCTTCAAAGAAGACCTAATACCAATACTTCTTAAATTATTCTATAAAATAAAAACAGAGAAGTAATACTTAATTCATTCTCTGAAGCTCGTTATGCTAATACCTAAGCCACCCAAAGACCCAACAAATAAAGAGAACATCAGACCAATTTTTCTTGTGAATATGAATGCAATGTACAAAATAAAAATTTCACGAACTAAATCGAAGAACACATCAAAATAATCATTTACCACTATCAAGTAGGCTTCATCCATGGATGCAGGAATAGTTCATTATATGAATATTCATCAATACAATCCACTGTATAAGCAAACTCAAAGAAAATATATCACATGATCATCTCCTTAGATGCTGAAAAACCTTTCATAAAACACAGCACCCTTTCATGTTAAAAGTCTTAGAAAGATCAGGAATTCAAGGCACATAGATAAACATAATAAAAAAACAATAAACAGCAAACCAACAGCCAATATAAAATCAAATATAGAGAAACCTTAAGTAATTGCAATAAAGTCAGGGGCAAGACAAGACTACTCACTCTTTCCTTATTTATTCAATATAGTACTTGAAGTTCTAGCTAGAGAATTTAGATAACAAAAGGATGTCAAAAGGGATGCAAATCTAAAAGGAAGAAGTCAAGTTATTACTATTTGCAGATGACAAGATATTATACATAATAGCCCTAAAAACTTCTACCAGAGAACACCTACCTGATTAACAACTTTAGCAAAGTGATTAGAGATAAAATTAACTCAAACAAATCAGTAGCATTTCTCTACACCGGATAAATGGGCTGAGAAAGAAATTAGGGAAACAACATCTTCACAATAGTCACAAATAATACAAAGTATCTTGAGATAACTCTAACCAAGCAAGTGAAAGATCAATATGACAAGAACTTCAAGTCTCTGTAGAAAGAAATTGAATAAGACCTTAGAAGATGGAAAGATCTCCCATGCTCATGAGTAGGATTAACACAGTAAAAATAACCATCTTACCAAAATCAATTTACAGATTCAATAAAATCCCCTTCAAAATTCCAACTCAACTCTTCACAGAGATGGAAAGAAAGAACAGTTCCCAACTTCTTCTGTAATAACAAAAAAATCCAGAATAGCAAAAACAATGCTTAACAATACAGGGAAAAAAAAAAAACTTCTGGGGGAAACATCATCCTTGATGTCAAGTACTATGGAAAAATAGTGGTAGCAATCACCTGGTAATGATGTAGAGACAGACAGGTAGATCAAAGGAATAGAATTGAGGGCCCAGAAATAAATACACACACCTATGTTTACCTGTTCTTTGACCAAAAATAAAAGCCAAAATCACACATTGGAAAAATGAAAAAAGACAGCATGTTCAACAAATCGTTCTGTTCTAACTGGCAGTCTGCATGTACAAGAATGCAAATTGATTCATTTTTATCTTCTTGTAAAAAGCTCAAGTCCAAGTGGGTCAAAGACCTCCACATAAAACCATATACACTGAATCTAATAAAAGAGAAAGTGGGAAAGAGCCTTGAACACATATATACAGGAGAAATTTTCCTGAACAGAATACCAATAGCTCAGGGTCTAAGATCAGCAATTGACAAATTGTACCTCATGAAACTGAAAAGCTACTTTAAGGTAAAGGACACTGTCAACAAGACAAAAGGATAACCTACAGATTGGAAAAGATCCTTACCAACTCTGCATCTGATAGAAGGCTAATTTCCAAAACATACAAAGAACTCAGGTAGTTATATAAAACCAAGTAAACCAATTAAAAATGCATAACAGAGCTAAACAAATAATTCTCAACTGAGGAATTTCAAATGGCCAATAAACATGAAAAGAAATGTTCAACATCCTTAGTCATTAGGGAAATGCAAATCAAAACAACCCTGAAATTCCACCTCACACCAGTCAGAATGGCTAAGATCAAAAACTCAGGGACAGCAGATGTTGGAAAACAATTTGGTGGTTCTTGAGAATATTGTAAATAGCTCTACCTGAAGACTTAGCTCTACCACTCTTGGGCGTATACCCAAAAGGTGCTCTAACATATAACAAGGATACATGCTCCACTCTGCTCTTAGAAACCCTATTTATAATAGTCAGAAGTGGGAACCCATCCATAAGTTCCTTAATGAAAGGATGCAGACAATGTGTTATGTTATTATAGGTATGTTATAGGTATGTTATACAATGAAATACTACTCATATTAAAAATGACTTCACAAACGTAAGCAATTGGATGGAAGCAGAAAATATCATCCTGAGTGAGCTGACACAGACCCAAAAGCACATATATGATATGCATTCACTGATAAGTGGATATTAGACTAAAAGCTCAGAATGCCCACAATACAATTCACAGACCATATGAAACCTAATTAGAAAGAAGGCCAAAGCTTGGATGTTCCAGTCCTACTTAGAATGGGCAACAAAACAATCATGGGAGCCAAAAGGAGGGAAGGAGGAAATTGGGTGGGATGTGGGAGGGGATGACAAAAAGGGAGGGCAAAACCAATATGGGAAGAGTCAGGAGAGAAGTTCAGAGTGCCAGAAAAATGAATAGAAATAAGTAGCAGAGTAGGGCAGGGACCTTGAGGAACAACTATAAAGTCCCAGGCACCAGGGATGCAAGAGGCTACCAGTACCAAATGGAGATGGTGCTAGTGGAAAATCCCAGACATTAGTGGGAAAACCTAACAGCAGGGAGATAGAACCTATAGAGACCACCTCCAGTAGGTACGCATGGCCCCCAGTGGAGGGATGGGGCCACTCACACATCTCAAAATTTCAATGCAGATTTGTCCCTGTCTAAAGGAAATGCTGGGACAAAAATGGAGCAGAGATTGAGGGAAAGGTCATCAAGAGACCTGCACACCATGCAACCCAGAGACACCACCCCCTAACACTATTGCTGATGCCAAGATGTGCTTCCACACAGGAGCTTGGTATGGCTATCTTCTGAGAGGTACTGCCAGTCAGTACCTGACTAAAGACAGATGCAGATAATCATAGCCAACCACTGGAATGAGCCAGTGGACTCCAATGGAAGAATTAGGGGAAAGCCAAAGGAACTGAAGGGGTTTGCAACCCCACAGGAGAAACAACAGCATCAACTAAACAGAGCCCTCAGAACTCTCAGGAACTAAATCACCAACCAAAGAGTATACATGGGTCATCCATAGCTCCCACTAAATAAGGAGTAGCAGACTGTCTCATCTGGCATCAGTGGGAGGATAGCCACTTTGGTCCTGTGGAGGCTTGATGAATCAGAAACTGGGGATACTAGAGGGGTTAGGCAGGAGTAGGTGGGTGGGTGGGGGTTCACCCTTTTAGCAACAAAGTGGATGGAGATGGGATGAGGAGCTCGTGAATGGTAGACCAACAAAGGAGTCAATATTTGAAATGTAAAAAAAAATAAAATATTTAATAAAAATAAATTAAAATTATAAAGTATCTATTTATTTTACCCTTATCATATCCAGATAATAACAGCATCAAATATGTTCTATATTGTGGGAGAATTTGTGTTTCACCTGTCTAGCTTATGCATGTAGGATGGTGCTGGCAGGTACGGGTGCTGAAGGAATGACTGGATTAATATTTTATGAGGCAATGCCTTACTATTTTCAGTCATACATCTGAGTGTTAAACATTATTTTTCTCCATGAATTCATATTATTTCTTTCATGCATATTCTGACATAGTGTATTTAAAAAAAATCAATTGAGGATACATTTTGTAGGCCTTGAAAGAGGAGCCAGGCAGGGCTTTTGGAATATGAGGGAAGTCTGACAAACGCTAGTCAGAACACAAAGTGGTTGAGGCTGATCATTGCCTGTACTTGCATCCTTGCCTTCCTTTCCTCCCATGAATCTTCACATTTCCTTGCCCTTTAATAGACTGAATCCATTGTCACATTTTGACAGCCAGAGAAACTTGAAACAAGAATGATTGACTTATTATTCTTCTTTATACCAAAACTTCCTTCTCATTTTTATTATTATAGCTCATTATTCTCAAACTCAGTTTGGGAATTTCAGTTATAAGTCTCCCCATGGTTATCTTTAAAATTCAATAACTGCCCTGGAGAGATGTTTTAGCAATTAAAGGGCGCAAACTCCTCTAACAGAGGACTCTACTTCTAAAGTGGTTTAAAACTATCTGTAGCTCCATTTGCACGGATCTGATAGCCCTTTCTTCAGGTTCCTGCACTTACTTTCACACATTTCTCCTCATACAATTAAATATTAAAATAAACTTTAAAACTTCAAATAATTGATATTATGGTCAAATGTCTTAATGGAAAAATTTGGACAGTGGAAAAGATGATCAAAATTTTCTATGAAAAGCAAAATAAATTAATTATAAAAGAATAACAAGTCATATTTGTATTCTTTTCATGGTGATACATGCAAGATTTAAAATCACATGCATTTTGTTAATTTATTTTAATCTCATACAATTTTCTTATCATATCCCTGCCCCTCAATTCTTCCCAGTACTACTACCATTTCCATATCCACCAAAGTCAGTGCCTACTGTCATTATGACCAATCTGTGTTGCACAAGTAGTATTGGATATGTGAATTTCCAATGAAGCTTATCCACTTACCAAGAGCTACTTTCTCAGAGAAAACTCTGTGACTGTACCTCTCTCAGACAATAAAAACTACCAATAACTCTTTATATCAGAGTAGGTTTTTACACACAACTTCCATCTGCATCCCGGGATTCGGTCTGTTTCTGGTATTCACAGGTCTTATGCATGTGATCACAACCATTTTGAGTTCAAATGTGTAGTTGACCACTGTGGGTAGAAGATCATTCCATTGTACTTATCTATCCACCATCTCTGGCTCATAAACTCTTTTAGGACCCTGCTCTTCAATGGTTCTGTGCCTTGGGAAGAGTGGGTTGTGATACCTTTGAATTAGGATGAAAAATTTGCAGTCTCATATTTTCTGCAGCTTGGTCAATTTGGGTCCCTGTGTTAACCACTATCAACTGCAAGCAGAAAGGTCTCAGATAAGTGCTAAGAGATGAAGTGATATATATATATATATATATATATATATATATATGACATTAGGAATATGTTAACTACTATGTGCATATAGCAGAGTAAAAGTAATGGTTCTCCCTGAAGACCTAAATTTAAAATAAAATAAAATAAAATAAAGAATAATATAAAATATAAAAGCATTATAAGGAAAAGCATGGTGCTTTTGTTTTTGGATTTTTTTTTTTGTTTTTGTTTTACAAAAGGAGACTGATTCTTATCTACAAAGCTCCTTATGATGAAGACATACAAATTGCATCACCTTCTATTTTAACTTAAAATGAAATTACCTATCAAAATTTAGTTATCCTTCAAATAAAATAAAATGCAATTGAAAAAAGCTTCATGAGAAAAATTTCAAATGACAAAATTGCTTCCCCTTTTAAATCAAGACTAGATGAACATCTTGAGGATGTTTATATTGGGACACTTGTTGAAATTTGAGCAACTATTAATAGCAGAGTGAGTACAATGTAAAAATTATGTTTCTATATCCTACTTTGGGAAAAATCAAATTGATAACATTTTATTTTAAGTGTTTTGAACTATTACTGAGGGATCTATGCAAGATGAATTTTCTGGGAGATGCCAGTCATAAATAATCAGTTACAGTAGACTAGATGGCTAAACAAAAAGACTTTCTGAAAATCCAGAATATGGCTCAGAATGAGCTTTGAGAAAATCTTACTTTTCAAGTGTGTTACATGGTCTGTACATAGTCACTGTCCTTGTTTGCATTACTGTCACAGAAAAAATATTAATATAGAAATAGAGTCATTGAAGGAAAAGACTGTGGGTCAGTGTTCAAATGTTTCCTAAAACAAATGATGCTATAAGTTCAGTCTTAATACTGGCACAAAGCATGGAGTTTTCCACAGACTTCTAATTCAGCTGTCTTCTAGGATCCTAGCATCTTATATCTTATTCCTTCTGGGCAACATATTATGTATTGAAAAGTGCTGCTATCACGAAAGCATAACATTTGTGGTAGCAAATCAAGCAGGCAGACTACTAGATGTGTAGAGAAAATTTGGAAATACAGAAAAACAAAACAAAACAAAAGTCAGAACTTGTGTGTGTGTGTGTTTGTGTGTGTGTGTGTGTGTGTGTGTGTGTGTGTGTGTGTGTAAAACAACAATGGTCAATGAAAAAGATCAGAGGTCATGGAAAGCTTTAGAGGGAGGAGACCTGGAATGGATTTAAAGGTAGAAAGTTGAGCGGGAAAGTGATATAATTCTACTTCAACTAAATTCCACATTTTTAGTTTTTAATGTGCAAGCTTCAGACAATTTGACAAAACATTTTTATCTTTTTACATGATTCTTAATAGATTTTTAGGATTTAAGATATATATTGACATATGTATCTCAAATATTCCATCTTTCATTAAGTAAATATAAAAGACCATACACATATACTAAATTTATTCACCTGTTATTTTTCATACTTTAGAATTTATGAGTTTCCAAATATATCTAATCCTTTTTATACTCTTTCAAGTTAGTCTTGTATTAAAAAAAACGACAACAACATAAAAAATAATTACAAATGAAATGTATAAAATGAATTTAATAAGTACTTCTTGCATACTATATTTATTGGGTTTTAATGTATACATTTAAAATGTTAAACCTTTTTTAATAATAAAAGAATTACTTATAAAATTTACTAGAGTGCTAACACATCGCATTAGGAAAAGAAAACAGAGGTGCCCTTGAAAATATGTGAAAATACAAATAATTTCTTGGAAATTGAAGTAAATATGAAAACTTAAGATGAATAATAAATGTTAGAAGTTAATAGTAGATTATTTAAAATTTGGGCAAACTGGCTCATTTGGGGACAAATAATCACAAAATCAATTTATGTAATTATTCTTTAAAATGTCAAATAATTCTATCTATATAATTGATGTATATGTAGTATACATGTTTTAGGCATATGGCATAATTAATGTAAAAGAAATTTAAAATATACAGTACTGTGTAACTGATACTGTCAGTAAAGCCATTCTTAAAATTGATCATTAATTGTTCTAGATTATAAAATCAGTTTGTTAATTAGAATAACAGTTTTTTATTTGAATTATTATTAACAAGGTTGCATATATACTTGTGCGTGTGTTTATGCATATGTGCATAGTTCTGTGGGTGTGTGTGTGTGCCATGCAAGTGTGTGTGTGTGTGTGTGTGTGTGTGTGTGATCCACCATAAACTAATAATACACTTTCTCCTTTCACATAAGGAGACTAAGTAACTCTTACACTGTGTGCTTTCACTTTCTTCTCTCATTGGTTTTGCCTCCAAGCTAATAGCTGAATTTATTCGCTTTACTTTTTTTTTCTTTGAAGATTAAAGACATGCCTACCTTTGTACTGCAGCTGCCTGGACAGTTGACAGCCCATTAAAGTAAAGTCATACAAGCTGTACATTTTAATGCCTTGATATCAACATGAGGCAAAGTGATATTTTCTATGTATAAGCACTGCATTCCTGAAACATTCTGATACCCAGACATTTTTTAAAACCTCTTGGCCTTATGCCTTTTCCCCTAAAGCACAAAAGAAGAAAGAAGAAAAAAAAGAAAGAAAGGCAAGAAAAGAAAAAAAGGAAAGAGAAGAAAATTAACAAAAGAAAGAAAGAGAGAGAGAGAGAAAGAAAGAAAGAAAGAAAGAAAGAAAGAAAGAAAGAAAGAAAGAAAGAAAGAAAGAAAGAAAGAAAAAGAAAGACAGAGAAAGAGAGACAGAAACACCCAAATCTACTAAGCTTAAAGTCTTTTATAGTTCGAACTTCTAAAGATATTTTTGTGCATTGAGAACATGTAATTCAGGTCTATTGTTAAATCTGAATTAACTTTAGAAGTGTGTTATATACTTTTGAAAGTCTGAAATAACTTGTGGATTTTGAAATTGTGATTGAGAACTGTTACATTATTAAGATAGAATGTATAAAATAAATTAATAAAACTTCCACCTTGCAGTGGCATAGTATACCTAATCCTTTGTTAGCAAGTATGCCAGTTCCTTAATAAATCAGGGCACTTGTTATTTTATTGTGTATTTAATAAAATGATTATATATGTATATATATATATATATGTATATATATATATATATTATGTGTGTAATATTTAATTTCCTTTACACCATCATCTAAGCTTTAGAGAGAGTGTTTTGTCCACTCCGTATTTTAGTCCTCCACATCATAGTATAGGCCAAGGCAATTGATTTGTAAAACGAGTATTCTAACACACACTTTTGTTCCTGGTACATGTTCAGGAACCTGTCTTCAGCAATGTTGGAAATATCAGCAACAAAAAAAAAAGTTGTTAAATTTACATGATCTTGATGGGCTTTCTAAAGCAAGGACAGAATTTAAAAGTGAAAGAATAATCTTTTTAATACCATTTCGCCAAGATGTCCTGGTTATAAAGAATGCCAGTGTGTATTCTACACAAGCTTACTGCGATCACTGTGTATAATAGTGATGGATGCTCCTTGTTATGTGAGCTGATTGCTTATTCAGATCTGAACAAAATAGGAGTATATCCACCTAGGCTCACTCAGACTCTCAAAATTAAGAAAAGATTGTGTTGCCCTTTATCTGCATAGGTTTCACTTGGACGACACCTGCTTTGACTAGAGAGTGTGTTTATGTGTGGGGGGGGGGTTGGTTGTTTCTTTTTGTTTTGTTTTTACATATTGACTCTACATGGATAAAAATTTAAATGGGCAGATAAAGGATTCGCTTTTACATAAAAGAAGTGCAAAGGAGATGAGTAAATCTGACATAAACAGCAACTCTTGCAAATGTAAATTTAACACGACTAAATTATAATATTATCTCTTCCTAAGCTATGGAGCATAAAAACTGCATACTTTTAAATGTTCAAAGTACACTGGGGAGTTGAGAAGAGAAGCTAAATATTTCACCGAGAACGATCAAAGCAGCAAGCAATTCTACCTTCGTTTTTACTTATTAAACAAATCAAACCAGGAGGACGTGACACTGCTGAGGACTAATTGGAATTCAGGGCAGTGTAATTGCCACATGTTATTTTGGCAATGAAATTTTACTCAGAGAAACAGTATGTCTCCTCCGCACAGCGTTGTAGAAATGCAGCCATATTCTCTCCTCTCCATTAGTATTTTCACAAGGTTTAAAGCAAGCTCCGTTTGTAAGTATATCCTAAGTTGTTACTTTATGGAAGACATAGTATTCAGAAAATTAACTGCCAAAATACATATTCCTATTTTATTTAATCTTTGTCACCAAATTAAATAGCAATATCAAGTAATTTTCAATATGCTTGGCGGTTCACATATTTTCCTGTAAATTGCATCACATTTTCCACAAAGCTTCCATGAATTACAATTTATTTATGATTTTCAAACTAAATGTAAATACATGCACAATCAAATTGCCCATGGGAAAATTTCAGACTCATTCTTAACTTTTCTAAGTAACCAATTCAGAGTTACTAATTGGTCATTTCCAAACTCTGCTCTTGGAGATCCAGTGCTGCAGGCCATTATGCAATTTGTTCATGTTAATTCTGCATATTGTGGGCATTTAATGCTAGGGAGTGGGTTGTCCTATTTATGCCACTTTACAAATAATATTCTATATTCTCTATTGCAATTAAAATGCATTCCCATTCATAATGCATACGATCTTTGGCTCATTTTTATTTTCTTTTTTGGTGAAATCAGAATCTGACTTTTAATGTCCTAATCCATAGCATTCCCCATTTCCTCAAATCATAGAGCATCCTGGAAATGACAGAAGTTGTAGAGTACATCATAAGATTCACATGCAAAACTACATAGGGATTTGACAAGTTTTGATAAGCCGGGTGATGGTCAGAGACTGAAGCAGAGAAAGGAGTAGGTACAGTGTCACAGGGTGTTAACTCTTTTGGTGAGAGGAGAAATTGTGGAATGCTGTACTCCAGGCATGGCAAGATGCCTCCCTCCCTTTAAACTGTCTTCAGGAGAGCTAAATGAGATTGTAGACATTACCATTCTCTCATGGAAGGGTTCAAGTCACAATTCCTCCTGCTCAAAGTTAAATATATATACCACTGTGGTAGAGATTGTTGTTGTCTTTTAGTATCATGTAAGTTACCCATGCTCAATTAATAATCTACTTTTGCTTCTCTAAAACTTACCCCTCTCCCATACTCCTGTAATTTATTATTCATTCATGCTCCTCTAAGTTTTATTTATCAAAAATAAAATTCTGATTTATTGAGGGAGACTTGAGGTGTTTGCATCTTTTGTATATCATGAGTAAGTGTTCAAATCCTACTTTAAAAAGTTACTCTATTATAAATAAGGCAGCTATGAACATAGTAGAGCATGTGTCCTTATTACATGTAGGAGCACTTTCTGGGTATATGCCCAGGAGTAGTATAGCTGGGTCCACAGGTAGTACAATGTCTAATTTTTTGAGGAATAGCCAAACTGATTTCCAGAGTGGTTTTACCAGCTTGCAATTCCACCAACAATGGAGAAGTGTTCCTTTTTCCCCATATCCTCTCCAGCATCTGCTGTCACCTGAGTTTTTCATCTTAGTAGTTCTGACTGGTATAAGGTAGAATCTCAGTGTTGTTTTGATTTGAATTTCCCTGATAACTAAGGATGCTGAACATTTCTTTAGGTGCTTTAGAGCCATTTGATTTTCCTCAGTTGAGAATTCCCTGTTTAGCTCTGTACCCTATTTTTTAATAGGGTTATTTAATTCTCAGGATACTAACTTCTTGAATTCTTTGTATGCATTAGATACTAAGCCCTCTATCAGATGTAGGGTTAGTAAAGATCTTTTCCCAATTTGTTGGTTGCCGTTTTGTTCTATTGACTATATCCTTTGCCTTACAGAAGCTTTGCAGTTTTATGAGGTCCCATAATGGCATAAGCCATTGGTGTTCTGTCTAGAAACTTTTCCCCTGTGCCCATGTGTTCAAGGTTTATCTCCACTTTCTCCTCTATAAGCTTCAGTGTGTCTGATTTGGGAGCAGTGGTCTTTGGTCAGGTAAAGGTTCAATAGAGGCCACAACAAAGGGAAACAGATCGGGGTGGGGGGAGTTGGAGGGAGGTGAGACTGTGTTGGGTAGAGGGGTATATACATGGAGGCAGGGGGTGGTAGGAGGAGTAGGAAATCATTGGAGAGGGGGGCTTTGGGAGGGGGAAATTGGGAAAGGTTTTACTATTGGCAATGTAAATGAAGATACTCAATAAAAAAAAGGAAAGTTTCTCTATTGGTAGAAGTAAGGAATTTCTCTCTCTCTCTCTCTCTCTCTCTCTCTCTCTCTCTCTCTCTCTCTCACACACACACACACACACACACACACACACACACACACAGCGACATGTCACATGCATGTATTATATTTCTGGGTCTATCTGTACTTCTGTACTGCCTGCATCAAGGCCAGTTCATTGAATGTTTTGGCAATGTCTTTTTCAGCTCCTTCTCCTGAGCAGACCTATATCAAGAGCAGGGAACACTTGAAAGACAATATATTTTCTACTCTGATTGAAATTTAGGGTTTAGTCCAAAGTTGTACTCTCCTATGCCCTCTATCACAAGGTTGGTTTTTGAAGCTTCACTAATTAAACATTCATCAAGACTATACAGAATCTCTGTCTTTGCATATGATGGAGACAGGTGGAGAAGTGGAAGAATTCTTGCTTAGCATCTTGTTTGTATCCAGTCAATAATTAAATAAAGAGTCATTCTCCCATATGGGCTCCACACTTTGGTTAGATTCTCTGACACCACACAATTTACTTCCCTCAAGTCTAAAACAGTATCTGATTAACAGCAACTGAGATTATTTTATTTTCTGACAATAGGTACTTACTCAAACTAAAGTAAGTAATTTCAGAGGAAGGGGATTCATTGTGTTTCCACATTGACTTTTAAGTTGTTGGTCTAGATGACTTCTCACTTTTCACTTAGCTAGACATGTTCACATACTATTGGTGAACAGTGTCTCTGCATTATTTTCACATGTTTCTACAAATGACTGTCTTCTGTAAGTTTCTGCTTTAAAACATAAAACCCATTCCATGGGCAAAAACCAGTACTTGAAACTATTAATGATACTTTGTTATGCTTCAGATAGGAGCCTATCATAATTCTCCTCTAAGAGGTTTCACCCAGCTGCTGATTGAAACAGATGGAGAGTCCTAAAACCAAACATTGGAGGGTGTTTGGAAGTCCTGTGGAAGACTTGAATGACAGGAACTACACATGAAGGCAAACATCCCCTGGACCCTTGGGTGCTCCCAGAGACTGAACCACCAACCAAAGTGCATACAAAGCCTGGACCTAGCCCTATCCAAGCTCATAAATAGCAAATAGGCAGCTTGTTCTTGATACAGGTCCTTCTATGACTAGAGTAGGTGCTGTCCCTAAATCTGTTATTTGCCTGTGGATCTGTTCCAACAACTGCGTTGCCTTATCTGGCCTTAGTGGGAAAAAAGTGCCAAGTCCTGTAGTGACTTAATCTGCTACATTTGTGTTATAGCCATGGGAGGCCTCCCTCTTTTCAGAGGATAAGGGTAAGGGGCAATAGGAGAAGGAGTTGTATGAAAGGGGACTGGGTGTACGCAGTGAACTGAGATCAAGATGTAAAGTGAATGAATAAATTAAAGAAAAAAATAAATCAATGTTGATGTAACATGACTATCAAAAAACAATTACATAAATCATCAGTATAGCTTATATGTGTTCATATAATACAAAATAATGGCTATCCATTATATTGGATGATGATTTTGCTATTTCTATATGATTACATCGATCTGTTTTAATATGAAAAATGTTACAGTAGACCCAAATGCATAATTCTTGTGGCACATGTTACATTAAAGTGATCTAGGTGTCTTCCTCCACATCTGATCATCTAAAACTCCAATGTTAGACTTCCTGAATGTATTTTGGAACATCTTTCGAGATCTGTGTCTCACTGAGAATAGTGTTCTAAAATTAGTAGTACCGGATGGCTTACCAAAGGAAATAAAGCCTGAAGTATTTCTACTTAGCACTTCCAGTTGAAAGCTGGATGGTGCAACAATTCCTGTCATGCTTTGCTAACTTTCCCAAATTTAACAAAAGTGACTGTGGCAGAACCCGTTGCAGAAGATTTCGTGTACTTAGCTGCCTTTAGCTTGGGTGCTAAATAAAATCTTCCCATCAGGCAAACATACCTTGTCAGCCGCTCAGTAATTCTTCTAATCATATACTATTTATCAAAACTTCTGATATCAGGTTTCACACAAATGCACACCTTTGCACACACAAAGTCTTTAAAAGATAATCTCCACAACCCAACTCTAGCCTAACAACACAGTAAAGACTTTGTTCCTATTCTCACTGCTGACACCTTAATGTATATCATATTTTGTATATAATTCAACTGCCAGCATCAAGAAACATATCACTGCTTTCAGGAAATTTTTCTTTTTATAACGGTTCTTTGGCAGGAGGTATATGACAAATTATCTTTGCTTTCATCTATTTGATGGGAGTAATTTTCTCATATATTATAAGTGATGAACTAGAACAAAAGTAGATATGAAAAATCACTTACACACACCATCACACTGCCTGAATTGTGCTACCTCTGTACATTTAACTAACATCAGTTTAAACATATCCATCTGAAAGTGCTGTTTTTAGTTCCTTTGCTTGCCACAAAACAGAACAATCAATGTGTATATCTAAAACTAAGAAAGAAATCCATGCAACAGAATGATAATTAATTCAGTTATCCAAGTTCAAAACAACTGCTGCAGGAGTATTTCAAAACTTTATTTTTGTAAATTCCATTAATGTTTCTCAGTGTTATGGTACCTGATCCACAACAATCTGATTTTTTTAAAAAAAATTAGAATGGAATGTCTAATTTAGTAACCAACATTATCTGGAGAAAAACAGAATTGCTAGTGCAGCCAATGTGTTGGTATCCGTGTAAAGACAAACAAAACTTAATTCTGTTGACTCATTGGAAAATTAAATACTTTTGGTTGGCATTTAAAAAATGTGTTTTATTACTTCTATTTTTTTTCCAAGCTGACACTCACCAATATTTTCTTTAAGGTAGGAATAGAAAGATATTAACTATTAATTTGTTTTCTACCTATTTGTATTTGAATTAGCACTCATTAACATGAATTATTCTCCCCCAAAAAAACATGCTTTGAACTTAAAGGGTTTCGTTAGTTTTTGTTTTTAAACTCTGAGAATTGAACCATAACCTCAGTAGGCCAGTGTTCTGCTGGGGATCCATGTTCCCAGCCCCAGTATATTGTGTGTGTGTGTGTGTGTGTGTGTGTGTGTGTACATTTTTGTGCATTCCATTTATATGCAGGTTCCTCTTGAGGCTGGTATCAGTTCTGTTTTTGTTGGAGTTATAGAAAGTTGTGAGGCTCTCTATAGATGCTAGAAAGTGAATTCCTCTGGAAGACCATCAAAATCCCTTAACTGAAGATCCAGTGTTCTAGCCCTATATCTTGTATTTCTCTTGCCTGTCTTGTCTTGTCTTGTCACTTTATTAAAATAATAAAGTTATTTATCTACTCATTCTCAGGTTCCTAATATAACTTTTGAAAAACCCTATAGTATCTTTGAATTACTGGCAAACAAAGAGACAATTGTATTCAAACTTTCTATTATGGTTCTTTAATAATTTTCAGTCAAAGTAACTGCTTAACACAAGCATACCATAGAAAGTTTGGAAATGAATAAAAGCATTCATCCAGTAAGTGATAGAAGTGCGAATTCAGTGAGGTAACCCAGACTCAAAAGGTGACTCATGGTATGCACTCACTAATAAGTGGATATTAACCTAGAAAACTGGAATACCCCAAACATAATCCATACATCAAATGAGGTACAAGAAGAAAGGAGGAGTGGCCCCTTGTTCTGGAAAGACTCAGTGAAGCAGTATGGCGCAAAACCAGAACGGGGAAGTGGGAAGGGGTGGGTAGGAGGACAGGGGGAGAGAAGGGGGCTTGCGGGACTTTCAGGGAGTGGGGGGCTAGAAAAGGGGAAATCATTTGAAATGTAAATAAAAAATATATCGAATAAAAAAAATAAAAAATAAAAAAAAGTACAACACTAAGCATAAAAAAAAAGATTCTATTTATCAAAAGGCTCAGAATTCACATGCATGGGTGTTTTTTCAAAAAAAAAAGAAAAGAAAGAAAGAAAAAAGAAAAAGATAAAGAAAAAGTAAGTTTAGGAGAAATCAATCTAAGTGTGTGATCCACAATAACACTGTAGAAAGATTTCCTAGTAGTTGCTGGTCTCTATGCTAAGGCATGCTATGCAGAGCACAATCTTATGACATTTCTCAGCACATGTTTAGTTTATGATGGCATTCATTCCTACTGAGGACTCTTTAATGGAAAAGCATCATTCATCACTTCCTGGATTTTAGGTCACAGATTATTTCCTCAAGAAAAATAAGGGAGAATCATCCATGCTTGCTGAACTGCTCATTCTTGATAATGGTTAAGAGTTAGACACACAATAGAAAAGTAAAGTTTGTTCGTCTCTGATGTAGAGTGTAAAGTGGCTTCCCTATGGGCTCACTGAGGAACAGAGTTCAGCCTGTGTGCAATCTTATGTATCAAGCATGAAAAATTAAACACTTGCAAAAGCTTCTTTGCCAGGGTTTTAACTTGCCTTTGCAGAGCCTACTACTAAATATTAACAGTTTCACTGAGAAGAAGCAATGGCTCCTTAGTTCACTGACCATCAACCATCCATCCTTTGTGATGTTTTGAAGGCTCATACCCCAAAAAGCACATGCGTTGAATTCCTTATATGCTATTTTGGAAGTTGATGAAAATTTTAAGAAATGAGACTTAACTGGAAGAAGTGGGTCACTGGAGACAGATCTGAGGAACATAGTTTCTATGAGTCCTTACTGATTCACTCCATCTCTCTGTTGCTACAAGAATAAGAATCTCTGCTGCCACCAAAGTTCATGGATACAAGTGGCTGTGGAGAAAAAACTAATCCTTTAGTTGAATAAATCAGGTCTCGACAGGTAAAGGAACCAGCTGCCACTTATACACCATTCTGGTACACTGCTTAAAATTACATTTATATTCTGCACAACCCAAGGCAAAATGGAGATTATTAATAAAACAAACAACAAAACATCATGGCAAGTATGAGAGACAAAAGATCACTTATAAATTGCTAAGGGGCAGATAAGCTTTCATAAGGGACTCAGTATGAAGTTTCCTCAATTCTAAAAAATTTAATTACTACGTAGACAAGCTCTACTATGTCTGAATATCTACCTGGGGGACTCTAAAAAAAATCATAGCACAATACCTGCAATCTGTGGTTATTGCTGCACTATTCACAATAGACAATTTCTCTAATTTTTCTGAATGCCTTTCAAAAAGGAATGAATAAACATACACACAACACACACACACACACACACACACACACAGAGGTATATTTAGCCATAAAGAAATATGAGGCTATATCATTTGCTGTAAAATATATAGAGATGAAGATCAAATGCAAAAAAAAAAGAGTAAAATATTGTATCTGTTTTGACTTGTGGTTTCTAGATTTAAATAAATCATTATAATGTGACACATCTATATATACTATAATATTATTTATTTTATATGTGTGTGAGAGAGAAATGGGAGAGAAGAAAAGGGAAGCAAGAGAAGAGAAAGAGACAGAGACACATAGAGAGTTAGAAAAAGAAAAATGGGGAAGAGGGAAGGGAGGACTAGGATAGGAGAAGTTCTAGGAAAAGAGTATCAACACAATGTGGGATTGAACAAGTGGAGAGAATGCTCCCAGGTAGAACTTGCAGCTCTTGTAGAAGACCTGGGTTTATTTCCACAGAATTGCATGGCAGCTCACAGCCATCCTTACTTCTGTCTTCAGCACTTCTTAATCTTTCTTTTGACTTCTTCATACAAAAGAAACACAAATGATAGACATACATACATACATACATACATACATACATACATACATACATACAGGCAAGCACTCATACATATAAAATGAAAGAAAAATGTTTAAAAAGCAATACAGTTTAGTTAAACATAAATAATAAAAATTTACATTTCTATATAAAGTGAATTTATACTTCTGTTCTTACTAATGATTTACTACAACACAAAACTAACATTTTTCTTTAATAATATAATGAAAGCAAAAATTAGAATCTATCTAGTTTATCTTCCTCTTTTATATGAATTTGTTTCTCAAGTAGCAAAAGCTCATTGACAGGTGGTTATGTTTTCTACAATGAGCAATGGAGTGTATAAAAGCAATTTGAAGACTTTTTGTCATACATAGCAAATATCAAATTCAGAATTATTACATAGATAATAAGATCATTAAAGAAACCTGATCTATCTGATCTTGCTTAATAAAAATTTTCAAGAAATGGGCAGAAAAGAGAATAAATAGATCTGACATTAAAAAAACGTTTGATATGATCTTACATTTCTTCAGGTGAATTTTATTGTGTTATGTGTCATGATTACTTATAATGAGAGTGCTACAGATGCAAATAATATTATCAATTATATTTTTGATGGTGCTTGACTACAAGAGATCTTAATAGCTAGTTTGTAACTGTTCATATATAAATAGTGCCTACTGTAGCTTATTCTCATGAACAAAATTATTTTACATTTATACTAATCAATATTCTTTAGTTTATTGCATTTTAGTTTAATAATAATAATAGCACAATTTAGTTTATAGATAATAAACATTTTATCTTATTTAGGTTTTGTGTGTGCCTTCTCCATTATTTTCTGATTTATGTTTCCAATGAAATTCTTTTATAAATGATGCCAATTTTGTGTCATCATGAAGTCTACAGTAATTTACTGTTACATTTATAATCCTTAACCTGAGGTTTCCTGGCTGTTATCACCAACTATGGGAGTCTGAAAAGTCTAAAATATTTAAATGGAAATTTTGAAGATGATTAACATATTTGAAGTATGACAATCAACCAAGATGAAAATTGTTCATTATTCATTTTATAGAAGAAAAAAAGCTGTAAGGAAACTTAGAGATGGAAAGCTAGCATTTCATGCTATAGTTATGAACCTTCTTAACTTATGATGTGGTGGAATCAGAAAGGGCTGGCTGTAGAACATTTATGTATGTGATTATAGAAATTATATTTTAATTTTTTGTAATTCTGGACTAAAGTGCGTGAACAATACATGCATCACATTATAAGAGATAAAAGGTGAATGGGAGGATGGAAGAATTAAGAAAGTTCATTATAAGTTGCATAAGTCTTGAAAAACTTCAGTAATAGCTTTATTGTATTTTTATTAAGAAGAAATATTTATCTCACAACCTAGAATTTCTGAATTTTCCACCCTTTATAAAAAATAATAAAATATTATTATTTTCATTGTGGATATAAAAATGCTCAAAAGTTTAACATTACGTAATTGACTTTTTTAGTTATTTTCCATATTTAAGTTGAAAGTTGATAAAAATGTTATAGTATATGTTTGTTCACTCACAAATAATTTTAGAATTGAATATATTTATTAATTATGGTTACAGATTTCTTGTTATGAAAAATCAGAATATAATTTGACATCTCAGAATTCACCCAGAAACATTGATTTTTAATTTAATATTCAAATTTGTATTCATCCTAAATAAAGATTCAACTAATAACAAATTCTAACTATAATTTTATTTTCCTTTTATACATTAATTAGAAAACAGCATATAATGCACAGACCAATGTTATGGAAAATACCATATCT
Source organism: Apodemus sylvaticus (assembly GCF_947179515.1). NCBI lineage: Eukaryota > Metazoa > Chordata > Mammalia > Rodentia > Muridae > Apodemus > Apodemus sylvaticus. The sequence goes on along the minus strand of NC_067475.1, from coordinate 121,988,961 downwards.
TTCTTCTGCAAATAAACAATCATCTGCCCCTTCCCTGATGGCCTATACTTTGCTATTCTTTGCATACTCTGTACTGATTGGTCCAAGCCTCTCAAGGTTACAATACCTTCATTCTCTAAATCCTGTGTCTCAAACTCTAAGCACACAGGGAAGCAAGAAAGAACAAAACTGAATAACAAATAGTGGCAAATACTACTCACAGGAAGAAAAGGAACTGTCTTTGTAAACATCCTAAAAAGAAGTGCTCATTATACACCCTCTTGCTAAGGATGAGCAGATTTATTCATATAAACTAACAGTGTCCTCAGAATATCTGGCATTCTGAAAGAATACTCCTTATTTTAGTGTGATGATTTTGTAATGTGATATTTCCACTGTACTTCTAAGGAACTATTGTAAAGCTAGTTCACTTTGACTGTGAAGCCTCATTCTATAAACTTATTGCTTAATATCTACTTCCCATTCCATAGTACAAATAATATACTCAAGGGAAACACAAAGTAGGTAATAAAAGGAGAAATAAAATTCCCACTGTTAGAAATGTCGAGTTCTGGTGAGATGATCATGTACTTATATTATTATTTTATGATAATGTATCCTTGAAAGGAACACTAAAAAGAGCAAATTAAAAAGGAAAAAAAAACTTTTTGGAATAATCCAGCATTGCCTGAAGGAGGTAACAATTAGGAAGTGAGGAGAAGACTAAGACACAGAGAATGTCTTATCTATATGCACTGTAATAAATGTTTTCACTCAAGGAAAGATGTCAAAAAGAAAAATCAAATAATAATTGAGTGTAGAAATTGTAGGCCAGTTTTTAGCCAGGAGCAAATGTGTAATACAGATGTATAAATCTCTCCAAAAGTGTGTTTAATGATAGAAAGCCTTAGGGGTGAAGTCTACTGACGGTAATTCACTATTCCATGTAAACTGTTACCTTATACTTAACTTGTAACAAATGGTCTCTTAAGTGCTCAGACTTTTATGAGGTAAAGGGAAGTTGTGAAGTGTGTGTGTGTGTGTGTGTGTGTGTGTGTGTGTGTGCGCGCACATGCATACATCACTGTGTGTGTATTCAATATGAACTTCATTTTCTTCACCTAAGCATGTGACAGTTTCTATGTTCTGATATCTATCTATTCAAGTAAGCAAGATTATGCCATAGAAAAAGATGTACCGGCTCTAAGAAATCACAGCTTCTTTAATTCTAGACTGAAAATTTGATTTGCAAATGTGTTGGTGTCTTTAACCTTGGAACATGGAAAATGACATTGATAATTACTACAACATTCTGATATAAAATAAGCCCAACAGTTTAAAACTTATGTGTCCTGCAGTCTCAATCATCATGTAAATATTATATTCTCCGTTTTACCAGTTAAAAGTCTGAGCCACAGGTAATGGAAAGTGCTTAGAAAATGACCAAGTATGTCAGTGGCTGGGAGTCACTCCATTCAAATACATGGTTCTGAAGCTTATGCTATACATTCTTTACAATAATCCCCAGGTAACTGAATGGGTATAAAGTGTTAGCCTTGTGCTTAATGCAGAACAGGGATTGGGTTCCTGCAATGTGTTGTCACACTTATAATTCTCTGATGCAGTGATACATAGTTTCATCTTTTTCAAAACACTAATAATTATGATAAGTGTTCTACAGGTCATGCTGTCTTGTTCGTGATAGGATTTGTGAAGGACTTGGAAAGAAAGAACTAAACGATGAGATGACAGAAAATAGAAAGAGAGGATAATAAGGAAGAGGGAGATGAGAGGAGAAGAAAGGGAGGGCTGGGGAATATGAATAAGGGAAAGAGGGGAAGTCGGCGAAGAACGGAGAGGAGATATGAGAAGAGAGGACCGGGATCTGGGACAAGGAGAGCAGAGAAGAGTGAAGGGAGTAATCTCTAAATTAAACATACAAATCTAGCAGGGACAGTGCTTCAGCGCCAAGCCTGCCATTAAACTACAAAGGCATACACGGGAAGCACATCGATCTTTACTGTCACCTTCTGCAAAGTATGATTGAGTAATAGATGGGAATTTGCATAGAACGCTATATTCCATCATTGGTGTGTCAGCGCTCAGTGCTGAGTAAGTGAATTGCATTGCTCTCTGATTAACTTGAAATAAAGAGGACGATCATTCCCATCAACATTTATCAGAGCTCTGTGACTCAAGCTAAACAGTTTGTGGCACAACCATTCTTGGAGTTAATTTTAGAAGTTCTAATTCATCAGCAGAATTAGTGTCTGAGGTTTTCAGAGTTCTATTTGTAAGTATATTTTCTGAAAACTTCTACAGAATACATTTGGCATATCAGCTGAAAACTTCAATTAGGTTCTTTAAAATTACCTCACTAAACCAGAGAAGGGAATTTGAGGGCTTTATGGGCACTTTGTTGTGGCCAAAATTTAAAATGACTATTAAAATGTTTGCTCACCTGATTTGTGGCAGACGACAAGAAAGGTCATTCTGAACTGAAGATCTTGAAGCAATTAATTAACAAAGGGCAAAATATAAACTATTATAAATTGCAATGACTATTACAGATCACTTAGAGCTTGAAAAGAAAATTGTTGTATACTTATCAGTGACATGTTTGATTTCCCAAAATAATATATCTGATTAAAGGCAGAAATCTGAGTATCAGTTATCAAATATAACTGAACATTATTCGTATGTTCTCAATAAAACTACAGCTTTATGAAATGGCAGTTTAATTCTGAATCATTCCTTTATATGTTTCAATATATTTTTCATATTTTAATTATATAAAACAGTATGTTTTGTTGTGATGTTTGATATCCCTATTTGAACTGATCATAATAATTCTTTCTTTTAGCATTTATTGTTTTTATATAATCACTTATCCACCCCCAACATTTTCTCCCTTACTATCTGCTGGATTTCCATTAAATGACACAGAATAGAAATTCTTTATTCTTTAAATGTATAACAGGTGACTTATTTGTTGATTAAATAGAATGATGAAAGAAAATAACCATTTTTGTGATGAGCTAATGACTAAACATCTAATCAAAACTCCCAGATTCCCTATTTCACCACATATCTAGTATAGGATGCCTAGCTTATGGAGACAAATGAACGCTGACTATGAGGACGAGTGTTTAAAATAAACTAGAAAACTATGGGAAGTGAGGGAACACAAGGTATGCTCTCAAATAAATGCTCTTCTCAGAAAAGTATGTAAAATCATTGCAAAAGAACTTAGTTCAGAATAACCACTGTGTAATGCAACGAACTGTAATTCTCCTCTGATAAGATATTTGTAGATACCAGCATGCTTGCAAATGCTGTAAATAAAAAGAAAAATTTTAAAATCAAGGACTAGTCTCCCTAATTAAAGTAGTCTAATGTAGAATTTGGATAATATTGAATTTTCAAAAACGGGCAAAGCAAACTGCAAAATACTTACGTGAATCTAAGAAAAAGAGTGTGCGAGGAAGGACCTGCAGGATGGGAGAGTGCAGAGCTTTGCTAGCTTCCCAGGTGATAAAATCAATACCTAAAATGCTTAATAAAACCATCAGATAAATAAATATCAACAACTCAACCTCATCAATAAGAGCAGTAATGAAATGAACAGAGAGTTCCCAAAAGATAAACTGTCAATAAACCTGAGGTGGAAAAGATCAACTCCTTTAGACATCAGAAAAATGAAAATGAATTTAGGACCAGATTTCCTCTCATTCAAGGTAGAATGACAAAGAAAAGAAAAGAGAACCAAGGGTGTTTGTGGTGTTTAGAAAAGATGATTGTTATGGACTATTGATTAAAATGTAATTTAATAAGCCTCTTCATAAATCAACACAGTACTTTCTTTCTTTTATATTTTTTAGGGTGTTTGGTCTTTTTTTTTCCGATGTATTCTTTATTTACATTTCAAATGACTTCCCATTTTCTGGGTCCCCACTCCCTGCAAGTCCCATAAGCCCTCTTCCCTCCCCCTGTTCCTCCATCAACTCCTTCCCACTTCCCTGTTCTGGTATTCCCCTATACTGTTGCATTGAGTCTTTCCAGAACTAGAGGCCACTCCTCTGTTCTTTTTGGACATCATTTAATATGTGGATTATTTCTTGGGTATTCCAAGTTTCTAGGTCATTATCCACTTATCAGTGAGTGCATACCATGACTGATTTTTTGAGACTGGGTTACCTCACTTAGTATGATGTTCTCCAGGTCCATCCATTTGTCTATGAATTTCATGAATTCATTGTTTCTAATGGCTGAATAGTACTCCATTGTGTATATATACCACATTTTTTATATCCATCAATCTGTTCAGGGACACCTGGGTTGTTTCCAGCTTCTGGCTACTACAAATAGGGCTGCTATGAACATAGTGGAGCATATGTCCTTATTACATGCTGGGGAATCCTCTGGGTATATGCCCAGGAGTGGTATAGCAGGGTGCTCCAGAAGTGCCATGCCCAGTTTTCTGAGGAACCACCAGACTGATTTCCAAAGTGGTTCCATCATCTTACAATCCCACCAACAGTGGAGGAGTGATCCTCTTTCTCCACATCCTCGCCAGCACATGCTGTATCCTGAGTTTTTGACCTTAGCCATTCTGACTGAGCACAGTATTTTCAAAACATTAAATATAGCTCTTATAGGTGTCATAGCCTTATCTTCCTGTTGCTTCTAGGAAGGACTGTAAGAAACATAACCTAGATGGCTTCAGATTTATGGTTACATAGCATTATTCAGATCTGATGTGTCATAGAATCAAATTATGTAGTACGCCTATTTGGATATGCATTCATAAAGGAGGATGGAATTTTGCAGCTGATGATAGTCTATTAAATGAATAAATATGTCGTGAATGAGAGATATATGTCTTCTGTTACCTATAGCCCCAAGTGATACATTGTCATAAAATGTGTATGTATATATGACCTGTAAATGGAAGCAAAAGTATCTAAGGGCAAGGGTGTTTGAGGGCAAAGAGGATGAGAATCGGTTGGGAAAACTGGACAAAGCTCATAAAATATGTGTATAGAATGTCATTATGAAATTAACTACTACATATAATTGATGTATATCTTTGGGTGGCAAGGTGGGAAGGGTGGACAACAATCCTGGACTTTCAAAATCAAGAATCTAACAACTTCTAAAGCTTAAAGAAAAATGTGTGCAACCTGTACATAACAACATTAACATTGAGAGTCCTTTAAGAGAGAATCATACTAGAAAAATAATCTTACATACACTTGCAATGTTTAATAATTTTATTCAACATTTGATATTTATTTCAAAAATTAACAGTTATTTTAGTTTAGTTTAAAAACCTCATAAAATCACAAACTGACACAGGTTAGAAACAATGAAGGGGTCATTAATAATTATAGAATTTTATCTGCAATTTTGACTCAGTCTATAGAATTTGTTTTTAATGAAGAATGTACTCCAGTACTATTTCAGGATTTTTTGCCAGAAACACATTTTATTTTTAAGACAAGTAAAGGAAAAGAAAAATAATAATGTTATCATTGAATTCAGTTCATGTAGCCTGACCAAGGAAATTTTTAACCTCTGACCACTATCAAGGTGACCACCAATGTGGAGTGGTCTTTCTCTGGTCCTTTGGAAGCCTCCTATCATCTTAACTTCTCACAGCCTATGAAAAACATAACTCTGGCTTCCATGATTTTGAGAAACATAGGGGGCCTACAGCTTTGAGGACGCCGAACAAAATAGGGAATACTAAACATCAGGAGACTGAACAATGGATACAGCTAGAATATCTCTGGTATCATCACATCCAGGTTCCTTCTTATCCAGTTAGTACAGAGTTAACCACAAAACACATACAAAACATCCTTCTAATCCAGCCAATTTATCCCTAGGTACTTACCCCATTACTATTAATTTAACAAGATATTGTAATGAAATATCTGCATTTGAATATTTTCTCTCAATTTTGATAGAATAACACACATTAGAAGAAATTTAAAGACTATATACTTTGTGTCATTTTCACTTGTCAACAAGCCATTAAACGCTGAGTTATTTTGACTCTGTTGTTCTTCTTTGATACTTTTGCTCTTAATAATTCATTTTTTTGCAGTTGACAATGTTATCAATCTTTGAGAGGAATGATGATTGTACTCTCTGGAAAATAGTACATTATGAGCACAACTATCTTTCAGCTGTCTTTCTTGAGAGTACATTGCTTTGGCCTAGCACTGACAGAAAAGTCTGATGTTTGTGGACCATAATTTGAAGGAGAATCAAGATTTTCTTGTGATTTACAAGTTTATCAAACAGAATGTTCTCTTTATTTGAAATGAAGTTCAAACTTACCTGTTGTAATGACAAATGAAAGTGTGTGTTGAAGTGGTTTATAAATAAACCCTGACAAGGCACAAATTAATAATGACAATTTCAAAATATTTTACTAAGTGATAAAAATGATAATGGCAATAGGTACTGTGAGTTAATTAAATTTTGTTGAAACAATGAGAATTTTTATTTTAAGCTCTATTTCAGGAGTATGTAATCACACCAGAATAATGTAGAGGAATGTAGAGGTGCAAAAGAAAACTAAAGAAATGTTTCCTGTGGTGTCTAGCTCTGGGCCTGACTTGGAAGGGAGTAGGTTGTATTCTTGTATTTAGAAATACAAGACACACACACACACACAGACACAAACACATACATAAACACTCACACACACATACTCATACACACTCCCACACATATACATAAACATGTGCATACATACACACATACAGACACAAGGATACACACTGAAGGAATTCTAGAAAGTGAGAATCATAGCCTAGTGCTGCAAGAATGAATTTGTTTGTTGTTTCACATGAGATGATGCTCTTGGAAATTTCCAAAAATATAGTAACCTGCAAACACGTTAGATGTCGTCTAAAATACGTTTTAATTCTGATTGCTAAAATCCGATAATTGTTCTATCTATATACCAGGAAAATGCATCACTATCAGAACTGATATTTCTTTTTAGTAAGAAAAAAACATATTCAAAATAGGTGTGAACAGGAATCCTCTTATTTTCTGAATAAAAGAAGAATCTCCTCTAATAGAGCAATCGTAGGTGAAGATGCTACCTTGACTTTATTGGTTTCATGGATTCCATTGGCGGAAAAACAGTTACAAGGAGATGGCAAGTAGATATCATGAAATGTCATAAAAAAATAAAGTAGTCTTCTAAAAAGAGCAATGTGGTGGTCAATCTTCTATGTCTTTAGCAAGGCTCGCAAACACTATTTTATTAGAGCCTGGAGTCAGACTACTGATTAATTGTGAAACAAGACATCCATAATACTATGAGAAATTACAACTGACATCATAAAAAGAACAAAATATACCTGTGTCACTGAGATAGTTGATGTTTAAATAGAAATAAGTGGTCATAAAAACACTTGTAATTATGGGAAAAAGGAAAATATATAATATACTTATTAAAAATAGTTGGATAAATAATTTTCTGTTTCCTGATATATTATGATGCAGATGCTCTATCATCTACCATTACTCTTTTGTTGTTTAGTTGTAATTAAGGGTTACATAATGGCAGGAGCCCAAAGAAAAAGCACCATAAAATCTAAGACTGCCCTATTTCACAAGATTGGCTGGATTCTGAAAGATTGAGTGGAGAGCAGTCTAAGACGGCAGACAAGGGCCTCGGGGCAGTATCACTAAATTGATGTCAGGTTGGCTCAGGGTCCCTGAGCTCTTTTCTGATTCCATTTCCAGCTCAATTCTCTTTGTTCCCTATGTCACTATTTTCCCCTCTTTTCAATGTACTCAATGTGTTTGTAGCTTGAATCTCCCTAATTGATCTGTAACTGACATCTGCTTGGACATTCTTGAAAAGATCAGCATTTCATTATCCCATGCTTCCTCAAAAAAAAAAAAATTGTTCATTGTGTGCCACATCAAAAAGAACCATGGCCTGAGGCAAGTTAATACTGGATATCTGGACAAATTTCCTTTGTAAAGATCCGACTTAGGAAATTGTCTGATGATGAAATGATGAAGTACAGAGAACTAAGACATTTTAAATTGAAGACACATGCTTTGAAAGTGAAACTATATATCTTATGTTTAAGATGGTGCAAGAACTAAGTTGTAATACTTGACAATTATGGAATTCCAAGGTAATAAAAGAACTTTTATGTCCACATTTTCTAGTAAAAGGTTAATAATGTCAACTTCCTTTTTGCTATTAAAGGTTTGAAATCTGTTTTTCCTTTACTTTCAAGAAATCTGATACATAAATTTTCATAATTATTCTGAAAAGAAATTCTTTGTGTTCAAAAATGTTTAAGTGATTTAACTTGTTATAAGTTGTTGTAAGAAACAGACCTTTCACTGAGTTTGGGAAAAACCTAGAATATTTTTGTAACCGGATATTTCCTAAGTATTTATTCAAAGAAAACTTCAGAAAATACATTTTCAAAGTATATGTGTCTGTGCCTTTGTGTTCTCTTCTGATGTATAATCACCAATGTATTCGCGACTGAAGCAACATACTTCTACTTTTAAAAATATCTGTTTTATGCATTTAAATTGAATCTTACACATGACAAGCAAAAGAAAGTCTAACTGACATGACCAATAAAAGCATTGGAGCAGGATGTCACTCTATCGATGAAATAAAATGGTCTTGAATTAAATTGTGAATTAGTATAGAGAAAAAGAAATATGGTCAATATGAACTGAACATTTGAAGGATTCAAACATTGTAAGTCCCAGAAACATGCAACAAAGCATTGGAAGAAGACTGGGTAGAAATTTGGGTCACATTATTATGTGAATTAACTTCAGGATGTGTGAGGACTCTTCTTGACTGTATGGATGCAAACATAAAGAAACAGTGTTTTGATGAAGAAGGGTAAAAGCAGCATGGTGAATATTAAAATACAACTGAGTGTAGTTAATTTATGTCAAACATGTGAGACAGACATTAAACAGGCTTTGTGAGACAGGACAGGAAGGGACTGTGTTCTTCCCTGCAGGTTCCAAGCTGACTTCCTTAAGGAAATGACAAACATTTGTTCTTCCAGATCAAAGATGAATACAAGCAGAGCAAGTGGACCAAGGCTATACTAATAACCAAAAAATAACATGTAAGTCAAAGAAACATAAAAAGTATACAGATAGCTCTAAAATGTCTGGCTGAAGTAAGAGGAGATGGATAACTCTTATCTTTGTATGGCAGTTTAGGCTTTGGTATGAAGTTCATCCTGCTATCTCCTGAGCTCTCTTGAGACAACAAATGTCACCTAAGCACTAATTTTCAGTCCATAAGCCCTTCAGTTTATGCTGAATGTGCGTGATAGAGTAGGAATATATAGAATTGATGAACAGAAACACAAAGGAGTAGAATAATTTCAGTAGCTTTGTGACTTAACATTGGGGAGGATGACAGCAGGATCCATTGAATGAGCAAACCACCTAGAATAAACAAAATGAGTGTATCATCTAGGGGAAGTTCCTGACTAAAACACCTAGAAGAATTATTTTGGTGAATTAATGTTTCTCCTATGTTTCTCAGATAGTTCTATAGATAAGCCTGAGGCTAAAATGGTCAATAATAGATATGTTAATAAGACAGAAAATCAAGACCTGGAACTTCATCATGATACCAGTTCAGTATGGTCTCATTTGGGAAGGGATGACCATGATCACAGAAGAGACTTCTCTTAGCAGCAATTGCATTTGAGGCAATCCATGAATGGGAGTTTTGGTGGGTATTGGTTTTCTATTTTCCCAATAACTAGAGAAAATAGTATGTTGGTGAAAGAGCTTTGAATGACACACAAATTGGCTCTCTGATTAAAGATAATTATTAAATCATTTAGCTATCATATTTATTCTAAAATAAAACATGTTTTTCTTTTCATCTCAGCCTTACTTTTTACTCTTCGTTATATATTAGAATATACTCCCCCCTTTAAAGACATCTTCTCTTGGCATTACCCTGGCTATCTTGATCTCATTATGTATTCAAGGATGACTTTGAAGTAAGAAATCTTCCTGTATTTGACTATTGAGCGCTAGGACTAAACATGTGAGTCACTATGCCTTGCTGTTTACTAACTTCCCTTACTTTTATTTAAAATCTAACCATAAAAATATAACACACACAGACAAACATGCACATACACACACATACGTACACACAAATATAAACACAAACACAATGTGTACAATGAATTTTGTGTTCTTTACAAAATAAATCTATACAACCTTACAAAATAATACATATTTATCTAATTATGTACATAACTTGATTATGTATAATTTCTAGCAAAGTAATGTTTTTCTTCAGAAAATAATCTCCAATCTTGAATTAGAATCATTGAATCTTATAATTAACCTAGTTTTTTAAATATGTGAACAAAATGTGCTGAAATAAATCAGAGATTGAAGGTCATTGTTCTGTGGAATATGCATGAATAATATGGGTAGTTTTCCTGGGTATGATGGTATGGGCAATATACTTGGAGAGAATATAAGCTAAAATCTCTTTCTTTCTGAATTGACTATAATTATATCACTATTGATCTTTTAGTGGAGCAGACTATCTGTTGTTCCACATCCATGGAAATGCTCTGGGAAGAATACACACACCATCATGGCAAGAGAGAAGGGCTATTTATGAAATGCTCCCTTTTTATCTCTGTTTTAACATTTTATGTGTATATCTGAACTTTAAAACATAAAATTTTATTCATAGCAAAGCATGTCAAAGATTTTGAGTGCATTAAATTACCAAGGCCTGGTTCTATATGTGCTATGAAGATTTCAAAGGTTACTAGTGATGGAGACTACAGCTTACCTCATTCACCATAATGTATAAGACATGATCAAAGAGGGAAAAATGCATGAACAAAATAACACTGAGATCAAGCAGTTATGATGTGTATAAAATTTAAATTTTCCTTAATATATTTGTCCTCATGAGTGCCAACCAAAGGAACAAAATCTGCTGATATATCCATTCTTACACATTCAGTACAAAAACCCTGTGAAAAGAAGTGATTTTTTTTTCTGCTTTGTGATTTAAGCTTCAGCTAGTTTTCTATTTGTACCAGTTTTCTGATATTGATGCACTGAGTTTTAACAGGGAAAAATAAACAAGATTTAGATCTCTATTTTGTTTGCATTGAAATTTGGATAAGTCATGTGGATTTTTTTCAGAACTCTTTCCAAGTATAAAGCTTCAGCATCAATAAAGAAAAAAGACTTCTAATTTTATTTTTTATTTTATTATTAAAAAGGGTGAGACAGTTTTGGTTAATAACATCAGACTAGTCTAGCATTTTTAAATACATTTAGACTTCTGTTGTTTAGTTAGGAGTTTAGATTTACAAAACCCATTTGTTCACCTCTCCAACGATGTCCTTGCTAATACACTGATGTAAATCTGGAAATGTGAATGGTGCTGCTCTTTGTTATATATAAAACACAACTGTTTATAGATAAAACTCAACAAGGCAACTGCAGAATATAGTGAAAGCCTTTTCCACATTGCCAGGACCAAAGGCAATGCGTAAGTATGTTATTTACTTATTTCTTAATAAATTAAAACATAAACTGTCAAAATAAGCAGAAAAGTATTTTTCTCTTCAATGGTTTATTGTAATTATTCTCTATAATGTAAATATTTAAGAAAAACAATCATTTTATAATGCTATAAAACATTAATACTAAAGAAGAATAAATTTGTCAGTAGGATCTTTCAGTTTCTATGTAAGAAAAATTTCAGCATCAGCAATAACTGATCCATTCTTTCATTCATAGAGATACTGCTGATGAAGCCAGTTCTACTTCTCCCTGATTATCCACACAATTAGCCCCTGTAACACTTTTTATTTTTGCTGCATATGTACAAATTGTTCTGAATTAATATCTGAGTTTAAAGATAGTATTGACATACATATTTTTTTTTTACCTAGTGGCAGAAATCATTACACATATACTTTCTTTTGAAAAGTCAGATTTATGCAAAGCATTGTAAAGCAACATGTACTGCATTGGACCATGTTTGTTTGGTGATTTTACACAAAAACATACAGTTTTCATATTAAAAGTTAACATTCTTAAAGAATAACAAATTCAAACTATTCAATTATAATCCTTAGAGAAATTCTGGGGAAACATGAATGCCCTTTCAAAAGACTCGGGCCTTGCCACTTTGATTCCACAAGAAACAGACACCATGTTTCCTGGTATAAGGAAAATTTGGGAGTGTAATTGAGAGGCAAAGCTGCATGAAAGGGAAGGAGACAGGGTGGCAAAGGCAGTGGCTGAAGGGAAACCTAGGCCATTGTGGCTCCTTAGAGTAACCCCATCCCAAACATGGGCTGGGATTATTTGTGTTCTGACCACGAGCTGCAAAGAATATATAGCATCAAGAAAGCATATATTGCCAAGGACAATATTTTACAGATGAGTGTGAGTAAAGGGACTCAGAGAGACTCTCGTTACATAATGCAAGTTTGCCTCCAACATGTGATTTCCTGCTTCACTCCATAGTGTCTGGACTGCAACCAAGTGCGCTCAAAAGAAAACTTGTGAGTTTCTTCACCTGTTCTCTTTCTAGGGGCCAGGAACCAGGACAATGAATTCTACAGGAAAAGGTGTGATAAACAGGGATCATGGCATCCTCCGGCAAGGCTACAGATTCTTATGCACCTTTCACAGTGTTAGATTTTGCAAGAGAAAAAGCTAAAAGAGGAAAATCTGGAATTGTGGACATAGAGAACTAACTGCCTAGAGCTAACTACCTAAAAGAAGTGTATATTTTTTATTTACATTTCAAATGATTTCCCCTTTTCTTGTTATATTCTGTCATAAAAAATTAAAAAACCAACAATTCTTGAAAACAATTCTGAGAAGATAGCGACTACATGGATTTTGGTGTAATTCAATCATGTTTTTAACTATTGATTGTTCTTTGTTCAAGTAGAGGGTAGATCCATGTTCTCTGATCAATGACTAATAGATTTCCAAAGACTGAATGTGGATAATGAGATCTTAACAGTGTAATATTGTACTGCTAATCATAGCAGAATGAGAGAAAACTTTTTTATTTAAATTAATATTTTTATATTGTATATAAATCAACCTATTTCCCTATGAGCACATTCAGTATTAGCAAGCACTACTACTCACAACTCATTTATTTAGATTTTACACAAGACATCTCTCATCACTTTGTAAACATCTTTCATGAAACTATAATGTACTATTATGTTTCTGTTATTTTCCACATGGTTACTATTGTATAAAGTTTGGCCTACAACCTGACCTGCCATATACACTTCCTTTATGTGGACACATCTAAAATGTTATACTGTTTTCATGACAGAGGAAAGAATGGTTAGAGGAAAGAAGACTATCATGTCCTAATTGTATATGAAAAACTCGATGACTGGGCAGCCATTGTTTTCTGAGTATAGAGTAGAGCATTATGGTTAATCACAAAACCTGACAAAAATCCCTATTTGTAGATATGCATGGTATGATAAGAATATGTACATGAATTAGTGTGTTTGGAGTTGAATTTGACTGTGGATGCCAAGAATAAAATGTAGAGCTGATCTTTGCTTTAACTTTCAAATTAATAAAAATTTTAAATTTTAGAACAAAAACTCAAGAGATGTATTCATTTCCAATCCTTAAATATATATTGAATTTTTAGTAGAGAAAAAATAAATATGGATGTGTGAAATATGTATGCAAAATTTTGTGGACAAAAAATCCTTTTGAAAATTATATATTCCTCTTCCAGCTGCATTAAGCGGAAAGGGATATTATTTCCTTGTAGGAAATAGAGGCCTTTGTAGGCAATTTTGCTGCTTTATAATAATAGAGTTATAGAAAATATAATTATTATTCTACAGATGAACACAGTGGTAGAGCAATTATAATATGTTCGAGAAAACAAATGTTATGATATCTTCTATGTTTCTACGAGTCATTGGTGGGCTTGAAGAAGAGTGATCTTGTTCCCTGTCTAGAGAAGAGACGATGTTTCCTTTAAAAAGGTTTCACCTTGTGCCCTAATCATATGTTCCCTATTATAGTTCACTTCCTATACACTGAGATGGTGGAGTCTCTTTGCAGATATAAGGCATACAGGAACTATAGGGGAAGCCTGCATGACATATCAGCGACAGAACAATGTGCAAACAAATCTCAGAAATGCTACCAAGTACTGGTTTCAGTATTTCAATGAAGATTAAAGAAATGATGGTCAGAGTTCAAAGAGATTATAAACTAGAACATTGAGAAGAATAGATTTTTTTCTTTTTTTTTTTAGAAAATCAACAAGAGACAGTATGAAAATTAACAAAATCAGGAGTGAAAATAAAGCCATAACAATAGAAACTTTAGAAATTCAGGGAATCATTATCTTTTCCTTCAAAGGCCTGTACTCAAAAGAAATTGGAAAATCTAAATCGAATGGATGATTTTCTAGAAAGATTTCAAAGCTGAATCAAAATCAATTAAAGTTTAAATAGATAGAAGCAGTCATAAATATTGTTTCTCTCTCTGAAAAAATAAAATAACGTAAAACAGGGGCAGAAAGGTTTAGCTCAGAATTTTACAAGACACTTAAAGAATACCTAATATCAACACTTCTCAAACTATTCCACAAAGTAGAAACAGAATGAACATTGCCAAATTAATACCAAATGACAAAAAAACCTTAACCAAGAAAGACAATTATAAAAATCAGACCAATTATGAAAATTGATGTAAAAATAATAAAATGCAGATTGAATCCAAGAACACATAAAAAATACCATGCACCATGATCAAGTAGGTTTCATCCCTGGGAGGAAGAGATGGTCCAAGATACAAAATTCCATAAAGATAATCCAACATATAAATAAACTGAAATAAAAAAGTTCATTTTATTAGATGCTGAAATTTTTGAAAAAAATCCAATACCCCTTCATGTTAAAACTCTTACAAAGATCATCATGAATACAACATACATACCTATCCTTTAAATAGCCAATGTATAGCATGCAAATAGTCAACATCAAACTAAATTGAGAGAAACCTAAAGCAATTCCACTAAAATCAGGGACAAGACAAGATTTCCTTACACTCTCTCTATCACTTCAAACTAGGTCTTTGTGTTCTAGTTTGAGCAATAAGACAACTAATGGAGATCAAATTAGAAAGGAAGAAGTAAAAATATCACTATCCATGATGATATAAAAGAAACCCCAAAACTCTACCAGAAAAGTCCTGTAGTTGATAAGAACCTTCAGCAAAGTATCTAAATTCAAATTAAATCAAAATACTAGCAACTCTCCTTTACACAAATGATAAATGGGCTGAGAATGAAATAAGGGAAACAACATCATTTACAATAACCACAAATAATATAAAGTGTTTTAGTGTAATCAAAACCAAGTAAGTGAAAGATCTTATGACGAGAACTTCAAGTCTCTAAAAAATGAAATTGAGGAAGGTTTCAGAAGATGGAGAGATATTTTATGCTCATGTACTGGTTGTATTAATATAGTAAAAATGGTCATCCTACCAAAAGTACCTTTTATAATGAAAGACCTTTTGGGGATTACACCTTCTCTGATTTTATGTTATACTATACTTGGAGAAATAGAATTAAATAACACATATAAACAGATATGTTTGTCAGTGAAATAGAATCAAAGTCTCAGAAAGAAACCCACACACCTATGGACACTTGATTTTTGACAAAAATTCAAAATGTTTCATAGGAAAAATGAAAGCATCTTCAACAAATGGTGATGGTCTAACTGGATGTGTGCATGTACAAGAAAGTAGATAGACCCATTTCTATCCCATTGCACAAAACTCAAGTCCAGCTGAAACAAAGACCTTAATATAAAACCAGATACACTAAATATAATATGTGAGAATTTTGGGAACAGCCTTGAATGCATTGGCACAAAGGACAACTTTCTGAGCAGAACATTAATAGCTCAGGCACTGAGAATAACAAGTATTAAATGGGACCTCATGGAACTAAAAATCTTTTGTAAAGCTAAGGCCACCTTCAATAGGACAAGATGGAAGTCTATAGAATGGGAAAAGTTCTTGACAAACCCTACATTTGACAGAGGAGTAATATTCAAAATATATAAAGAACTCAAGAAAGTAAACAAATAAACAAAATAAACAAAATGTGGTACAATGCTAAACAGGGTGTTCTCAACAGAGGACTCAATGAATCTCATGCATCAGAGAAGCTCTATCTATCTATCTATCTATCTATCTATCTATGCATCTATCTATGCATCTATCATCTATCTATATGTCTGTTCGGTATAAATGTACATAGTCCTTCTTTGTTAGCAGCAATATCTTAAAATACAATTACATTGATTTCTGGGAACAGAATACAACTATAGGTCATCTAATTTACCAAGACCAATAAGCTATAAACAACCACAACAAAAATTCAGGTCCTCTGCAAGATCAACAAGGTCTCTTAATGACAGCAGCATATCTCCACCCTTTTAAATGTGTTTCATGTTGCTAAGTTTAGGAACAGATACTCTATGTAACTTCTGCCAAGCTGTAGCTTCTACCATATTTGTTCATCATTGTGAAACTGTGTGAAACTGAACCTTTACCTTTGTCCAAGGTCCATCAGCTAATCATCCTTCATATGACTGTTATGAGGATCAAATGAAGCACTCTTATGAGATGAAAAAGTCTTTAATTTCTTTTTTATTTTTTCCTTGACCAAGTTATCATTGAGTAGAATGTTGTTCAGTTTCATGTATATGTGGGCATTCTGTTATTTTTGTTGTTATTGAAGTGCAGCCTTAGTCCGTGATCTGATAGGGTCCATGGAATTATTTCAATCTTCTTATATTCGCTGCGGTCTGTTTTTTGAGTATATAGTCAATTTTGGAGAAGGTACTGTGAGGTGCAGAGGAAGAAGGTATATTCTTTTGTTTTAGGATAAAATGTTTTATAGACATCTGTTAAATCCGTTTGGTTCATAACTTCTGTTAGTTTCACTGTTTCTCTGTTTAGTTTAGGTTTCCCTGATCATTGATGAGAGTGGGGTTTTGAAGTCCCCCCCAATTATTGTGTGGGGTACAATGTGTGTTTTGATCTTTAGTAAAGTTTTCTTTATGAATGTGGGTGCCCTTCTATTTGGAGCATATATGTTCAGAATTAAAAAGTTCATCTTGATAGATTTTTTTGATGTGTATGAAGTTTTCTTTATCTTTTTTGATTAGTTTAGGTTTAAAGTCAATTTTATTCGATATTAGAATTACTACACCAGCTTGTTTCTTGGGACCATTTGCTTGGAAAATTGTTTTCCAGTCTTTTAGTCTGGGGTAGTGTCTGTCTTTGTGCCTGAGGTGAGTTTCTTGCACGCAGCAAAATGTTGGGTCCTGCATATGTATTCAATCTGTTAGTCTGTGTCTTTTTTATTGGAGAATTGAGTTCATTGATATTAGGGAGAAATGATTACTGCTTCTTGTTATTTTTGTTAATAGAAGTGGAGTTAGGTTGACATGACACTCTCCTTTTAGGTTTGTTAAAAGAAAATTATTTTCTTGCTTTCCCTACGGTGTAGTCTCCCTCCTTTTTGGTGTTTTCCATTCATTATCCTTTGAAGGGCTGGATTTGTGGAAAGATAATGTATACATTTGTTTTTGTCATGGAATACCTTGGTTTCTCCATTTATGGTGATTGAGAGTTTTGGTGGGTATATTAGCCTGGGTTGGCATTTGTGTTCCCTTAGGGTCTGTATGACATCTGCCCAGGATCTCTGGCTTTCATAGTGTCTGGCGAGACATCTGGTGTAATTCTGATAGTTCTGCCTTTATATGTTTCTTGACCTTTTCCTCTTACTGCTTTTTAATATTCTTTCTTTGTTTAGTGCATTTGGTGTTCTAATTTTTGTGTTACAGGAGGAATTTCTTTTCTGGTCCAAAGTATTTGGAGTTCTGTAGGCTTCTTTTATGTTCATGGGTATCTCTTTCTTTAGGTTAGGGAAGTTTTCTTCTATAATTTTGTTGAAGACATTTACTGGCTCTTTAAGTTGGAAATCTTCACTCTCTTCTATACATATAATCCGTAGATTTGGTCTTCTCATTTTGTCCTGGATTTACTGGATGTTTTGGGTTAGGTGGTTTTTGCATTTTTTATTTTCTTTGACTGTTGTTTCACTGCTTTCTATGGTATCTTCTACATCTGAGATTTTCTTTTTTTTTATTCGATATAATTTATTTACATTTCAAATGATTTCCCCTTTTCTAGCCCCCCCCACTCCCCGAAAGTCCCGTAAGCCCCCTTCTCTTCCCCTGTCCTCCCTCCCACCCCTTCCCAGTTCCCCGTTCTGGTTTTGCCAAATACTGTTTCACTGAGTCTTTCCAGAACCAGGGACCACTCCTGCTTTCTTCTTGTATCTCATTTGATGTGTGGATTATGTTTTGGGTATTCCAGTTTTCTAGGTTAATAACCACTTATTAGTGAGTGCATACCATGATTCACCTTTTGAGTCTGGGTTACCTCACTTAGTATGATGTTCTCTAGCTCCATCCATTTGCCTAAGAATTTCATTAATTCATTGTTTCTAATGGCTGAATAGTACTCCATTGTGTAGATATACCACATTTTTTGCATCCACTCTTCTGTTGAGGGATACCTGGGTTCTTTCCAGCATCTGGCAATTATAAATAGGGCTGCTATGAACATAGTAGAGCATGTATCCTTATTACATGGTGGAGAATCCTCTGGGTATATGCCCAGGAGTGGTATAGCAGGATCTTCTGGAAGTGAGGTGACCAGTTTTCGGAGGAACCGCCAGACTGCTTTCCAGAGTGGTTGTACCAATTTGCAACCCCACCAGCAGTGGAGGAGTGTTCCTCTTTCTCCGCACCCTCTCCAACACCTGCTGTCTCCTGAATTTTTAATCTTAGCCATTCTGACTGGTGTAAGATGAAATCTTAGGGTTGTTTTGATTTGCATTTCCCTAATGACTAATGAAGTTGAGCATTTTTTAAGATGCTTCTCCACCATCCGAAGTTCTTCAGGTGAGAATTCTTTGTTTAACTCTGTACCCCATTTTTTAATAGGGTTGTTCGGTTTTCTGGAGTCTAACTTCTTGAGTTCTTTATATATATTGGATATTAGCCCTCTATCTGATGTAGGATTGGTGAAGATCTTTTCCCAATTTGTTGGTTGCCGATCTGTCCTCTTGATGGTGTCCTTTGCCTTACAGAAACTCTGTAACCTTATGAGGTCCCATTTGTCAATTCTTGCTCTTAGAGCATACGCTATTGGTGTTCTGTTCAGAAACTTTCTCCCTGTACCGATGTCCTCAAGGGTCTTCCCCAGTTTCTTTTCTATTAGCTTCAGAGTGTCTGGCTTTATGTGGAGGTCCTTGATCCATTTGGATTTGAGCTTAGAACAAGGAGACAAGGATGGATCAATTCGCATTCTTCTGCATGCTGACCTCCAGTTGAACCAGCACTATTTGTTGAAAAGGCTATCTTTTTTCCATTGGATGTTTTCAGCCTCTTTGTCGAGGATCAAGTGGCCATAGGTGTGTGGGTTCATTTCTGGATCTTCAATCCTATTCCATTGATCCTCCTGCCTGTCACTGTACCAATACCATGCAGTTTTTAACACTATTGCTCTGTAGTATTGCTTGAGGTCAGGGATAGTCTTGGAGAGAACAGGAATTCAAGGCCCATACCTAAACATAGTAAAAGCAATATACAGCAAACCGGTAGCCAGCATCAAACTAAATGGAGAGAAACTTGAAGCAATCCCACTGAAATCAGGGACCAGACAAGGCTGCCCCCTTTCTCCTTATCTTTTCAATATTGTACTTGATGTACTAGCTCGGGCAATTCGACAACATAAGGAGGTCAAAGGGATACAAATAGGAAAGGAGGAAGTCAAACTATCATTATTTGCAGACGACATGATAGTCTACCTAAGTGACCCAAAAAACTCCACTAGAGAGCTCCTACAGCTGATAAACAACTTCAGCAAAGTGGCAGGTTATAAAATCAACTCAAGCAAATCAGTGGCCTTCCTATACTCAAAGGATAAGCAGGCTGAGAAAGAAATTAGGGAAATGACCCCCTTCACAATAGCCACAAACAGTATAAAGTATCTTGGGGTGACTCTTACCAAACATGTGAAAGATCTGTATGACAAGAACTTCAAGACTCTGAAGAAGGAAATGGAAGAAGACCTCAAAAAATGGGAAAACCTCCCATGCTCATGGATCGGTAGAATCAATATAGTTAAAATGGCCATTTTGCCTAAAGCACTATACAGATTCAATGCAATACCCATCAAAATCCCAACTCAATTCTTCACAGAGTTAGAAAGAGCAATTATCAAATTCATCTGGAACAACAAAAAACCCAGGATAGCTAAAATTATTCTCAGCAACAAAAGAAAACCTGGGGGAATCAGTATCCCTGACCTCAAGCAATACTACAGAGATTTTCTCTTCTATCTCTTTTATACTGTTGTTGATACTTGTATCCATGTCACCTGACTTCTTTCTCAGGTTTTCTATGTCCAGAGTTGTTTCCCTTTGTGGTTTCTTTATTGTTTCTACCTTCATATTTAGATCCTGGATGCTTTGTTCAATTCCCTCACCTTTTTTGTTTTGTTGTGCAATCCACATTTAGTAATAGAACTCATATCATTTTATTCATATATCTAATAAAATTTACTGTATTAACATCTTTACTTGGTTCATAAATAAAGCAGTTAGCATGATATCTTGATATACTAAATTAATTTTTTGATATTTGATATCTAATTGAACAAATTAAACTGATTATCATTTTCTAGTTTATTGAGTTGCTTATCGTTTTTAATCAATAAATTTTGGGAAGAAAAGAAAAAAATGTAGAATTTTGTTACTATAAAGACATAGTGGGCCATTAAGGGACACCACTGCTCAGACAATCTATCTGTCAAATTTGACAGGTGCTTCTTTAGGGTTTTACTCCTGTGAACAGATACCATGGTCAAGGTAACTCTTATAAAGGCAACATTTGTTTGGGGCTGGCTGACTGATTCTGAGGTTAAGCCAAATTTTGTCCTGGATGGCAACATCGAGGGTCCAGGTAGGCACTATGAGGGAGAAGCTGAGAGTTCTACATCTTGCTCTGAAGGCAAACAGGAGCAGACTGAATCTCTCAGGCATCTGAGAAAAGGTTCTCAATCAAAGCCCACACTCCACCACAGTGTTTCACTTCCTAAACAAGGTCATACCTCCTAGTAGTGTCACTCTCTGGGCCAAGCATATTCAAACCACCACAGTGCCTATAATGAAAACACAAGAGTGGGTGTCACTTAGTATTGACCTATTACTAGAATTTTAATGAGTATATACATTTAGCTTACTTTTTTATGTCATCTATTATATTACAGAATGATAGACTATAATCCCTTTATTGATAAATTGCTTTAAATAAAATAAAAATTATTTTCTTGCATATAGGAAAATATTCATTTTCTGGAAAGGAAGAGCCTGACAGTCTTCAATAGTATTTTGTCACTAGGAGACTTAAAAAGTTAAGGAATACAAAACCATTGTGGAAGGCAAAGCTAATTACTGTCTCCAAAGCCTCCCTAACTCAGCGAGAACACTTTTGTCTACAAAATAAGATAATGGGTTTTAAGTCTCCTAAAATTGCTCATACAACTGCTTCCTAAATTAAAATATAATCCCTGTTTCGTTCCAAATGTGTCTCTTTGTAGAATTATGAGAAAAACTCCTGTACTTACAAACTAATATAGAATTTGACAAAGTTTGTGCCCCATCCAATTTTTCTAATAATTCTGAGAGCCTAACCACAGTTCCTAGAACCAAGGCATATAAAGCCTATCACATTTAAACTTGTCTCTTCCTTTCTTTGTCTGTCTTCAACACCAGCCTATCATCCTTCCCCATGCTTGGGTTTAAAATGCATCTAGTTCTTAATATATTTCTCAGAATTCTTTTCTTTTCAAGGTTCCAGAGTCAAGAATTTAATTCTCCAAAATATTAAACTTATTTAACTCACATTTGCTTCCCATTTTAAGATAAATCACTGCATTCCACATTTAGATTTCTTCATATTAAAATAGAATATTGAAGATTTAACTCTTTATTATAATAATACAATATTATACAGTATTCTATTCCATTCACATTTAATATTTTGTCAGTGTGTTGTGTGAGACAGAAACTTGTTATGTAATCTGGGTTATCCTGGTATTGTATATGTTTTAAAGGTACTACTTGAGAAAAAGTAGCCTTTAATATAATTGTGATTATTACTACAAAATTATCAATGAACATATTTTTTGCTAATTTCATAAGAAATAAGTAATAGATATATGCACATCCTTGAGGTATACTTAATTGTTTAAAGATATTCCGTGGCTGGTAGAGTATCACATCATATTAATCTTAGCAGCTGGAAGACAGAGATGGGAGGAAGAGCATCTCATGGTTTTCCTTAACTATATTTTGATTTTAGAAACATTCAGGACTTCATGTGACATTATCTCTAAAAAAAAGTGTAATGTGTCGTGTTCTGTAGTTTTCTCTAGTCTCAAACAGAGAAAATTAAGTGTCACTTGAATACAGATTTTGTTTATTGTACCCCTGACAAGTATTTTCAAGGTACCCTAAAGAGAAGATGAGGGCTTTATTCAATACAGACCAGATCTTGGGCCATGCAATACTAACTGTCATTAGATCAACAATAGCTTTCCTATTATTGTCCATTATTTGGAGCAATTACAGTGTTTGGCAGTGTTTGACCACAGGAACCAGAAACCTAGAAGCACATAAAGACAGATGCCTGTCTCATTGAACCATAATAATAGTCACTCAAACTTGGTGTTAAATACTTAAAATACCATTTTTAGTTGTAAATTACCATAAACTGGAATAAGAAGTTTATAAATCTCCAAGATTACCAATGTTTTAAGTATTGATATTGGAATCTAAGGCCATGTTTTTCTCTCACAATGGTACACAAGCCTAGACTGTAGCTGCTTGTTCAGTACAGCTTTCACTGATGTTCATTGTAAGATGGTTGAGATGACAGGTATGCTATTCATGGTTAGAGGTGCATATCTATGTAGATAGATTCCTAATATATTGTTTTTCCTATACACTGCACAATAAATATTCATATAATTGGATATATGCATGCTTACCTCTGGATGAAAAGTTGAAATAGATATTTCTCCTTATTAAAACACCCCAACCACATTCATTCCTTCCTGATGCCCCTCATGACTGCACCTCACCTCCAGAGCCATGTTCTATCTCCTCTTCAGAAGAAGCAGACTTCTAAGAAATAGCCATTAAACAAGACAAAATAAGATACAAACAAAAGCCTTCTTATCAAGGCAATACAAGAACCATACAAATGAGAAGAGACTCAAGAACAGACAAAAGAGCTAGAGATACAATCACTCCTTTTGTTAGGAGTTCCATAAGAAGTCAATACTAATCACAATAATGCATGTGCAGGGGACTCAAGAAAGCCAGGTGCTTACCATTTCTGTCTCTGTGAGCCTATATGAGTCCTCTTAATTAGCTATGGTAGGCCGTGTTCTCCTGATATGCTCCATCTCCTCTAAGTCTTTCAATCTATTCATGTCCCTTTTGAAGGGTTCCAAATCTTCTAGGGGAGGAAAGTCATGGAGACACCAAATCTATTCCCTCTTTATGCATAATGTGTGGCTGTGAGTCTCTGCCTCTCTTGACAGATGTAACCTTATAGATTACAACTGGACAAGTATCCCGTCCCGTGGGACCTAGTTATTCGGGGAGCCAAGGAGGACAGATCCTGTTAAAACTTGGAGAATTGCCTAGTTTTGAATACACCATAAGAGGAAGTAGGGAGGGGCTGAGGGGAATGCTAAAGGCACAGAAAGAGGAAAGGTCATCTGGGGTGGATGTTGACTATGTCTCAAAGCTAGATATCTACCTGTTTTTTCTGGAATGCTGGTTCTGCCTAGACAGCCCCAGGTGTTCTGCCAGGATAAGAACCAGTTGATCAGCCTTGTGTGAAGAAGGGGGTGGTTCAGCTGTAAACTGCAAGATCAGTGGACTCTCAAGGTGAGAGCTGTTGAAAGTCTGGTTTCCCAGTTTGGTCTCCCACAGACAAGACACAAATCTAGGCATACAGCAAAATCTCATTAGGAAATATTTCAGGTTCTTTGCCAGTCTGGTTTACCCTAATTTTCTGGTTCATACAGTCTTCAGTTTCTGGCCATCCACACAAGTTAGCACAGGCAATCTCTCTCATGTCTTGATCCTCACAAGTTAAACTAAACATTGGTTGGCCACATCTAAAAGTGCAGTTCTACCATTGCCAGAACACATCATGTAGGCAGGATAGATTGCAGGTGAAAGGTTTTGTGGTTGTGTTGGGGTCAGGCCTCTCTATAGTCTGCAGCATATCTTTGATGTGGTAAAGAGAGTAGAATGTAGGGTAAAGGCTCAATGTAGGCATCATCTCTACCCTTCCTAGTTCAATGAGCTGCGCAGATGCTATACTAGGGAGTTGAACTCATGGTCAGTTTTCAGAGAGTAACCATCTGTCCCAGCATCAGCCTAGGATATATACGGGTTTCCAAAAGATCCCCCCTCTACCTTCAACTCAAAAACAAAATGACACAGTCTTACCACCAGAATCCTTTCTAAATCACAAAAGATGGACAGGCCAGACCTCATATCTACCATTAGTCATTGCAGTCACTCTCAGAGACTCCAGGGGAATTACACTGAACTAGGTTTCCAAATGACACTAGCAATTCCTGCTGTTTTTGTTAGAACTCTCTACCTTTATCTCCCCAACAACTGGTCCCTCCAGCTCACTTCCCCACCTTCCTCAAGTACACCACAAAATTTATTTTATTGCCCCTTCACAGGCAGGTTCATGGTCCTTCCACATTACCTAATTTCACTGGGTCTGTAGATTGTAGCTTGATTATTATTCACTTAACAGCTAATATCCTTTATTAAGTGAGTACATATTTGTTTTTATGGATCAAGATTACCTCATTTAGGATTTTTAACATTTTTAGTGGCATTGATATTCCTAAAAATTTAAACAGAGCTGAGTAACACTCCATTGTGTAAATTTGTCATATCTTCTTTATTCATTCTTCTGTCGAGGAACATTTAGTCCTCAGTTTTCCAATTTCTGGCTATTGTGAACAAAGCCACAATGAATATAGATGAGCAGTGGTCCTTGCAGTTGAATAGAACATCATTTTGTGTATATGTCCAAGAATGATATAGTTGGGTCCTGAGATAGATCAAAACCCAATTTTCTGAGGAACTGTGATATTGATTTCCATAATGGCTATGTAAGATTGCACTTGCACCAGCAATGGAGGAGTATTCCCTAGCTTCATCCCCTCATGCCCATGACCTGTGTCACTCATTCTGTTAGATACAAGGTGGAATCTCAAAGTAGTTTTGATTTGCATTTCCGGATGGCTAGGGATGTTGAACATTTCCTTAAATGTTTCTTAGCCATTTGCAATTCTGTTATTGAGAATTCTCAAAAGAAGACATTGTTCATGAATAGCCCTTCATCTATTCCCACGGGTGATCTTGCAAATCTATAAATTATTTGTCATACCAACTATCTCCCCTCTATTGGATTATTTCCTTCTTGATTCTATCTCAACCTAAAATAAACCCTCATTATGATATAATTCAATCTAATGTTTTCTTCCTCAAATACATTTTCTGAATGGAAATTCATAATTATTACTTCTGTATTTTTTCTTTGATTTTCAGTTCCAGTAAAAAGCCATTTTTTTTCATTCCTAAAGAGTTTGAATTATTTTTTATTCAGCATCATCTCATTGACCCATCTTGTCTATTAAAAGTACTCTTGAGAATTTGAATTCTCCATCTCTCTTTATTTAAATCCAAATACCCAGGCACTGTCAATTCTCTCACTACACCCACCAAATCTTCTCTATTTTCACTGTGTGACAGTTTTTTAAGTCACCCTCCTATCCTCCAGGACTGTCAACATCATGTCTCTATGGGACTCCTTCCATTTTTCCTTCCACCTTCTCATCCACCCCCATTCTAAGTAGAGGGTATGTGTGGGACTATGACTGAAACACCCCTCCTACTATTCCTGTCAGAAGAACATGCAGAATGGATATCTACTTTGTAAAAATAACTCAAAATTGCATAGAAAGACACATTGCTCCATATGGTCCTATTCCATTTGCCAGACACATATAATCCACATCAACTTTCTGACTAAAACATAATTGTTTGCAGGCTTTTTCAGTGTAGAAAATCATTGAATCATTGTCTTGAGAATACCAATTCTGATTCATTAAAACGTTTCTTAATTTCTGTGAAAAGTGGGGAAGAAATTGTCCTTTAACTTACTATTTTCAGACCTAAATTCAGAAAATTCTAATGTTTTGATGCAATGTTGCAATGATAAGAGATATATAAGAGAACTGTATGTAATAAACACATTATATGTGAGGATGTAGCATCCAGAAATCTGTTGTAACAAGGCTGTTTGTGCTCCTGAAGTAGGGATTAGGGTGAAATTCATAAAGAATTTACAGTCATAAGAATTGTCATGAAATACTAGTATCATGAGTAAGAGTTGTAAGAATGAGGAACCAAAAGAATCTTTCATTGTGACTAGTAGTCTTTAATCTTATGAAGAACAGTGGATGCACAATCTGGAACCCTACAGACACAAACCAAGAGGCAGACAACACTTGCCAGCATTCAGGAAGCCAACAACAATGATAAACAGATAAAAAAAATGTATTCAAGAAAGGAGAACTATGAAAGTACACACTTATTGCTTTGCTTACTTTTTGTTTTGTTTTGCTTTGTTTTTCTTATTAAGGCAGAATAGGTTCTATGCCATTTTCTTCTTGACTCTCCCGCATTCCTGGGTAGCTAAATATACATAAATCCTAGCACTTGGGAGGCAGAGGCAGGCAGATTTCTGAGTTCGAGGTCAGCCTGGTCTTTAGATTGAGTTCTAGGACAGCCATGGCTATGCAGAGAAACCCTGTCTCAAAACACACATGCACACACACACACACACACACACACACACACAAGTAGACATGGTGTATGTCCAAGCAATATGTAGAGAAACAAGAAGCTAGGTGATTATATCCATTCTGTGCCAATGGATCTTTGTTGAAGCTAGCAAAAATTGGCTTCTCCATTATAAATGAGGAATTATATAATGAGAAGAATGTCCTTAAAAGCAACTGAGTATTTATTCAAATTAAATGCTTTAAATGTTGTTTGAAAGTAGTTAGTAGTGTATATGTGTATGTAGGGTATATATTTGTGTGTGTATGTGAGTGCCTGTGTCCATATTCTTTGGTTTTATGAATATTTGTGTGCATATGTGAATATTCATACACAGACATGTTATATGCATACCATATGAAAAGGAAGATAAAAGGGCACATGAATAGCAAAAAATAAAAGTTATGATTTAGATCCTTGCAGATGACAGAATGTTATACTTAAATGTTCACAAAAATTAGTACATAAACACATAATTACAAATTGACAAACTAAGCAAAATATCACAAAAAAATCCTTTCTAAATGGATAGTTGGTATAAGTCAATTATAAATTAACTGAAGAAAAATTTGGAAAATAACCCTATTCATGACAACATCAAAAAAGTATGCCTAAAAATGAAATCTAGTATGTAAAAGGTCTGTTCAGGTCTTTTGAGGATGCCTTTAAATACATTTATAAACCAGATCTTTCCTCTGTTTTTTCCCATGCCACAAAGCAGATATCTTAGCTCTTTAGCATACTTTTGCCTTTATATACTGAGTTATCTCCCCAAGAGACCAAGACAACCAGTAAAGTACTGAATCCACAAAATTATAAGCCAAAGATCTTGTTACTATCAATGTTTATTATAGTAGGCATTTGTTAAATTACAGCAAATGAATAGCAAGGTGATTTTACTTGAACACATAAAAGTGATAATATTATTCTTATTTTAAAGATTCAATTATTAACTGTAGCTAAGTGAAACGTCTATTTGAAATGAGCAGCCAATATCATTATCACAAGAACAATGGTAATATACCGTTCATCTTGAGGTCGTTAGTGTAATACAGCAGAGAATTTCATACACTGAATTTGCCATTAACGTGGAAGAATAATACCCCGCTTTATTTATAGAACAAATCCATTTCATTGCATTTGTATGAGAATTCCAAAACATGGAACAAATAAAAAACATTATGGCTTATTAATTTTAATTCAATCCTTACTATATTTGAAGAATGATATAACTGACTGTCTAATACACATGAAATCAGAATCTAAAATTATTACAGTATGGAAGAGTAATTCTTGGACTTTATCCAGGTTGTCTTAATTTATATTTGCTTTCATTTATTTTTCCTAGTTCATTTGTCTTCCCTGTACTTTCAGATGAGTTTGTGAAGTTTGCAGAATTGGTGCTGCAGTGAAAATCAGTTCCTCCTCCCGGTAATGCTTCACACATACAGCTTTCTCCACTCATGTATTTTCAGCCTCAACTGTCACATTTGAAAATAAATTAGAGAGTCACCATCCACTGGCTATTGAAGTTCATGAATTAATTGACTTGAATGTTTAGGCTTTCTTTGATCTAAGCTCTTTTCTCAGTAATACTGTGATTTACCTGACATGAAAGGGCAAACTGAGCAATGAGCTTCTGGTGCTACATTCACTCAACGCCACCAGGATGCCAATGAGTGGCACTAATTGCAGTTGGAATATTTACATAGCAGCAGACTACAAATATAACATTTTGGGATATACCAAATGTCAGATAATATTATCATACTCACGCCAGTGGGAGATATCATAATTTCATCCGATCCAGCTGATATAGTTTAAAACTGCTGGCATTTTAGAAGAAGTTAGAAAAAAATCTGAAAGTAGAACTTAAGGATTTGAATTTGAATACAATCTGACTTCAGAGCATGCTTTTCCTAATCCGTTCATTACAACAGGAGAAAATGGGAATGTTTTCTTTTTTAATATTTGATATTCAATAAGTTACAGACAAAACGGCAAGGACATGTAAATTTCTAGGAAAAATAACCCATGCTTCAAATCATTCATGTTATTGTTATCATAACTTCAGCAGGGAGAAGCACTTGTGAAAAACATAATTTACTATATATCTGTGTGATTAAGAATATTTGCATGTGAAATTTGGATTTGTAATTATAGGCATTTGCCCTGTGTCACTCCTGGGTTTTATTTTCACATATTCATTTTCAAGTTTGCAAAATATTTTTCTGTTTCTAGAAGAGTAGGTGTGCAGGTGCACATTGACTTACCTCTCTGTTAAGCCCTTAATTGACTTGTTAAATTATTTGTCTGGTATCTTTCTTTGCATTCATTGGTATTTTTTATTTTGCCATTACTTTTATTATCTTATACACAAAATTCTGACATCATATACATGCTTTTTATGTATAAACATGGGGTTTTGCTATTATTGTTGCTGTTGTTTGGTTCTTTGGTTAGTTTTGTTTTCTAATGGCTCTTAGATAGAGCCTAGTCCTATAATAACTACAAAATTATCTTAGAGGATAAAGATTAGATAATTCCAGTAATGACAATTTCAAATTCTTGTGAATTTAGTAAGTGAGGATGGGGAATAGAAAACACAATAGGCTTCAGCCAGATATGTGCAGGTCTCAGAGTGTTACTTGATACCAGACATATGACTGTACATGAATAATCACAATCATTGTACATAGGATAAGTTGATGGTTGTTTAGCCCAAAGAATCTCTGTGGTGGCAAGATGGCATTTCGTTCTCTTCCCAAAAATGAAATTTGGAGGTAGGGTGATCACACATATGAGGCCAGGCTGTGTTACAAAGAGAAATTCTATATCTAAATAAAATAAAACAAAATAAATTTTCTTTTCTTCTTTTTTCGTTTCTTTTCATTTTCTTTCCTTTTCTTTTCCTTTTCTTCTTTCTTTCCTTCTTTCCTTCTTTCCTTCTTTCCTTCTTTCCTTCTTTCCTTCTTTCTTTCTTTCTTTCTTTCTTTCTTTCTTTCTTTCTTTCTTTCTTTCTTTCTTTCTTTCTTTCTTTCTTTCTTTCTTTCTTTCTTTCTTTCTTTCTTCCTGTCTTCCTGTCTGTCTTCTGTCTGTCTCTTTCTCTCCCCTCCCTTGTAATTCTCTCTCTCTCTCTCTCTCTCTCTCTCTCTCTCTCCAGACAGAATCTTTCTATTACATAGTACTTATAGTACTGACTATACTAAAACCTGTTATGTTTTTCAGGGAAGTCTAAAACTCAGGGTTCAACCTGCCTCTGTCTACTAAGAAATGGCCTAAAAGGCAGGGATTCTCACGCCTGTGTCCTTTTTGAAATCATGAGTTTGAATCATGTGAATGTCTAATGAAATTTGCTTCCTGTTTTTTTTTTTTGAAATAGAAAGCACAGAGTAGGAAAACAATACCCAGAGTATTGCTTTAGCTTGTGTATAGGAATCCCCCCAGAAGCTAACAGATTAAGGGAATATGTGTTTTATTAGCATCTGGCATCATGTATGTATTGTCTTACGTAACTGTGCTATTTTAACCTCACAATTATTAACCTGTTATCAAATGAGCTACATTTCTTCCTGGGGCAGTGAGAGATATATCCTTTCCTAATCAAGAGGCTGGCTACATATAGTGCAAAAATAAGACTTATTTTCTTTAAGGATTTAGACTATTCATAACAAGTTTGTACATGTATCTGCTCTGAAAACATGACTTTACATTTGTGTCAGCCCAGGAAGATCAAATTTCTTTCTTGTGGTAAGAATCTATGACTTGTTCCATCTCTTCTGTCTCTGTAGAAATTCTCTGAATTTGAGCGCTAATGTGATTAAATTAGAGCTATCTGGATCATCCAGGATCATCTCCCCATTTTCAAGCCTATAAATGAAATTACATCTACAGATTCCCTTTTGCCCAGTAATGCTATCTATTTGCAGGTTCCAGGGATTAAGGTATGGACAGTTTGAGAGGATGTTCTGCCTATTACACCAAATAATCTTCCTTTTGCCTTCTCTAACTAATACATTGTTGAAAGAAAAGAAAATCCTGAGCACCGAAGCTTAAAGCCCAAACATCTATAATGCAGCAGAATACAGGGTCTTGAATGTACTGGCATGAAATGCTTACAGGATCTCTGACACTGGTTGTACTATAACATTCTCAAATAAAAATATATTTTGCAATTATGTTACAAACTATTTAAGACACAGAACAGGTCTGTCTAGTGAAATAAAATTGTACAAAATTATTATGTTAGTTTGACAAAATCTTAAGCTGTCTGTAATGATGAATGTGTCACCATTTACAGGAATTATTATTAGTAAATTTTCTGTTAATTATTACACAGTTAACAATGAGTAATGGAGAAATTTATTAATGCACTAAAGGGAAACAAGTGATATAACACGTTACCTGCATGCCATTTTAAATTACCTTCTTGTCTAGAGAGAAGTGTCCTTATACATTTTCTTTTGAATTGCACTGGTCAAGGTTCTTTAATGTATGAGAAGCCTTGGATCCTAGAATTGGCATTCTTTAGATCTCTCAGGGCCAATCCTTCCAATTTATAGGGCATTTCTGAACATATTTTTCTCTAAGTTCTTTAAAGAAAATATACTTAAAAATAAAAGATTTCTGCTTCCTTGCCATAACCAAGAGTTATGATACACAGTAAAACTCTTTAAAAGAACGTGGTAGTTTTTTGCAACTTGTACAAAAATGCAAATAATTTATGCCTAAGTCTATATTGTTCTGTTGATTTACTAATATTTGATCTTTCACTTGTCTTCTCTGTATCCTTTGGAAAAATATTACAGATATTATCAGTTATTTAGCACATAATATAACAATGCAATCTTAGATAACTTTGGGCAAAAAAAGGCTTGCATTTTAATTAATTTTAATTAAATAATAGAAAATGGAAAATTAATTCAAATCAAGGAGAAATTTCTCATTTCCATAATTTTTTTATAATGTTTAGCAATCTTAAGTTCCAACCAAATTTGCTAAAATATATCAAGTCACAATTCCCCTTGAAATTCCTTTTTACCTTTTAACAATGACATCTAAAATGTTGTTCTAAGCTTGAATGTTGAAGAGTTGCTTACCAACCAGGAGCACAGTGTCAAAAGGTACGGGAGATTTTAAGTAGTGGGAATAGAAGCATGTTATGTCATTGGCAAGCTCTTCAGAGTGATTTGGAGATCCTGGCTTGACCTTCCTCTCTGAATCTGCAATGTGCAGTGTGCATCCTTCACTACTCGGTATTTAAGTGGTCTTGATGCTTTGCCACAACATAAGCTCCAGCCACCTGCAACAATTCATTATGGATTACACTTTCTGAAATTGTGAGTCAAATACATCTATTCTTTGTTAAGTTGTTATTTACTGGAATACTGTCACAATGATAGAAATCTACAAACTCAAATCCACCACTCAGTCCATCCCCTAAGCACATCTTTACAAGTATGATTTGGTAGATGAGCAATAATAAAAGAGGGATTTGACTTAAATGAAATAAACATACTTCACCCTGAATTATTTAGTATACGTTTACCAAGGTAAAACTCTAACTCAGTAATTTCAATGTTTATCTAAGAGCAGCAAGCACAGAATTTAATACATTAATATTAGTATCAGGACATGCAAATATCATTATTAACTTTGTTTTTCGAATGGATAAAAACAGCTGCTTAAATTCACACTATAACTACACATGAAAGTTCTCTAATGACAAAAGTCATGTCAATAGTAAAAACTAGGGCTGGAGAGATATGCCAGTGTTTAAAAGTACTGGCTGCTCTTCCACAGGTCCTGAGTTCATTTCCCAGCATGGTGGCTCACAGCCATCTGTAAAGGGATCTTATGCCCTCTTTTGGTATGTCTGAAGAGAAAGACAGGGTAGTCACATCCATTAAATAAATAAATACATACATACATAAATAAATAAATCTTAAAGAGAAAGAGTGGAAACTAAAGTTTTTCCATACTGCATTCACATTTTTATTCATTACTGCTATACAAATGAAAAACACAGGAAACAAGAAGTATATAGACTTTGGAAAGTCAATTCATTTTCTGTTTCTCCCAAGGTAATAATAAGTAAGTTATCACACAAAATTTTATGTTGTTTTTTAATGCACTGAATGGGCATTTACTGATCTGAACAAGTTGTTGTGTTATAGAAGTCAATCATCACGTGTGATATTGTGTCACTATAGGAAGAAAATCAATGGCATGTCTCTTATCATTTTGTACAATATTTAGTAATCTCTCAATTACAAAAATAAGCTGTTAATGATTTTTCTAAATAAGGCAGATAACCAAAATTTATGCTCTTGGGTATCTCTTAAGAAAACATCATCTGTGCAAACAAGAAAGAAAGTTTGTTAGAGCCAGAAGTTATGGATGACTTAAAAGAAGTATTGTCTTCCAGAAGCAACTCAAAGAGACTTGGCAGCACATGTAAGACCTACACAGGTTTAAGCCAGAAGTCTGGAACACGGACTAATTATAAATCTTAGCTTCAATATAAAATTAGTAGGTGAGAGTTTTTAAATTGCCCATATCCTTTTGTTTGTTGTGATAAATACCACGACCAAAAGTTTTCTGACAGAAACTGAAGAAGGAAATAAAGCCAAAACCATGGATAATATTGCTTCTTTGTTTGCTTCCTGACTCATGATAAGCTAGTTTTCATGTCTAGTTTCCAATGTCTTCCTGCCTAGGAACAGTGCCATCCACAGAGGGAGAGGCCCAAACACACTAATCATGTGTCAAACAGTTCCGCACAAACAGGTCCATAGATATTCAAGAAGCTCTTTCATTTAATAAACATTGAACATATACAAGATTGATATTATCTAAAAATTTACTCACTTCTACCATT
This sequence comes from Apodemus sylvaticus, assembly GCF_947179515.1. NCBI lineage: Eukaryota > Metazoa > Chordata > Mammalia > Rodentia > Muridae > Apodemus > Apodemus sylvaticus. The sequence continues at coordinate 121,954,954 of NC_067475.1, read as the reverse complement.
TTTTGTACCATTCCAACAATGGCATAGTAAACAGTTCCATAGGTCATGGAAGTGAATTATAAGGGAAGCAGTTTATTAGGATAAAGTTTACTGGTAGCCCCAAAGTAAGTCAGAGTGAACATGGCTACTGCTTGATGTCTTCAAACATATCTGTGAGATGATTTTCCATCTAGATTGAAGAATCCAGATTGGAAGTATTTTAAGGTAAAATTTTCAAGTGGCAATTGTAGGAAAGACCAGGACGTGAGATCTGGAAAGATGTCTGGACCTGAGTATCCAACCAGAACCTGCATGGACAGGACAAACCTGTGGCACCACATGCATATCATAGGATATATGTGGTTATCTGTAAAGATCAAGATGGAGAAATAGCGGAAAGTCAGTGGTTTAAAATGGCAAACTAAAAAATAACATGTATGCATGCTTTACAGGAGTAATAGAATGGTCAAAAACTATAAAATATTAGTGAGGAAGAATAAGTATGTATATGTAGAATTTGCTTTATATATGGGAAAACATATCTGCATTCTCACTTCTGACTTTCTTTTTTGAGCATACATAAGCAAAAGAAACCCCAAGGGCAGGTAGAATAAATTAGAAAAATGGAATGACAGGGGAAAAAAACTCAAGTGGCTTAAGTAAGCAAATTTAAATGCCTTTCTGTGTTCTTTAAAACAAAAAAAGGCTTAGCTTTGAGTATTGGCCACTCTCTTTCTCTCAGAGTTCAGTTGTTGTTAGTTATTTATATTCTATGACTGAGTACAAGTTTTGTCTGTGTTTTATTCATTTTCATTTGAATAGGTGAATCTTTTAGAAGCATCCCCCAAAGGTATCTAATAACAGAGCCCATGAAGTGACCCTAGCTTTTCACTCCCCGGGGTATATTGGCATGGGTGATGAACAATTTCTTTTCCTTTAGACTGTTCAAAAGCAACCTGCTAGAATGGTGTGGGTTTTCCCCCCATTATGTTCCTGTTAATTTAACAGTTTAACATAGAATGATTTTGATTCTGTCATTAAAACAATTCGCTATCATACTGCACTCTCCTAAAATCCCTGTTCATTTTATTTATTATTCCCACATTTTCAATATATCAATTATTCTACAAATGTAATTTGAACAGGAGAATAAGTTGGCATGGTGAACTCCTGTTGTGAGTATGCATATAATCTTGACACCTGATATTCCTAAGGAGATGTCCACTGGCACAATGCTGCCAGATTGTTATAGTCCTTTATAAAACATCATCTGAAGTTAGGAGTCTGAATCAGACAGTGTCACTTGATGCTCAATCATTACTTGCCTTGGGTGTGGTTTTAACTGAGCATCAACAACTCTATATATTCATGCAAGTGACATTTCTCTTCCATGAAATAACATTTATCAGAATGGTATTCTGTCACTTTTTCTATTTAATTATTGTTTGCTATAGAGTTTCTCTAGAATTTTGCAATTTTCTGCCTTTGAATTGCAAATGATACATTAAATGTAGTATTCATTTTAATTGATAACTGGCACTTACTAGAGTCTCAAAATTAAAATGTTGAGGAAAGCATATAACAGTACACATTTCAAGTTAATTATACTGACTATATTTTACAATACTCTCCTATCTCTAAAAATGCATTAGTAGTATGGTTTATGTATATGTGATTTAGATTCTGTATTTTCAAAATAGTGATGCCAATGCTTAGAAGGCCTAGGAGGAAGTGGTTAGGATAATTTGAAATATGTTCACACAAGGTCAGTTGAAATATTTGTAAAATGATGGCTTTGGTTATAAGACAAATCATTCCTTCCTATTAGGTGTCGACTCTTTGATAGCATTTACAGAGATATACATCCAAGGGTTAATCTGATATACTCATTAAAGTCATATTTCATAGAAAAGTAGTAAGAAAATTATAGCTGTGAAAAAGTTATATCACAATGAATAATACAATTTATTAATGCTCTCTATTTTTGTGAAAATACTTTATATCATTTTAAAATTATTTCAAGACTAACACCTAGTAACTGAAATTGTGATAAATCTCAGGGAAGGTTCATTTAAAGGTATAATTAAAAAGATAAAGATATAATCTGCTGATTTTTTATATTGAAATAATCAGAGGCATGAAAAGCAAAACTGAATAAAAACTCACATATTTTGTTTAAACTTTTTCATTCATTTTAATTGAGTTAGTGCCCTTTTAAATTACCAACCTTTTATTTCTAAAAGGTTTTAATTGTGCATTCTTACATAGCCATTTCCTGTAGTTCTTAGTCTAAGGTAGAGAAAGGAATGCGAGGCAGGGGATTGATATAATTCTACTTCAATTAAAAACTTTTAAGAAACGTATAGTGGCTAGCATCACTCTATTAAAAGAACTATTATTTTTATTTTTTTGGGACTTGTGGTGATAGTATGAGATTATGAAAAATTAATAAAAGAATGCTAAAAACCTTTTTTAGAAATAAAGAATAATATGTGCAAAAATGAAATGTAAATAAAAAAGATATCAAATAAAAAAAATTTAATTGCAAAAAAAAAAAAAAAAAAAAGAACACAACCCCACAGAATCAACTGACAGAGACTCATGGGAGCTCACAGAGATCAGGGAGACTGTAGAGGTCTGATGTAGCTCCTCTGCATATATCTTATAGCTGAGTAGCTTGGTGTTCTGGTAGGAATCCCAACAGAGGGAATGGGGGTTGTCCCCAGGTATATGCCTGTTCTTACTGTAGCCTGTTAGGCCATGTTTGTTTGATGTCCCTGGGAGGCATGATTTTTTCTGAGGAGAGATGAAAGGGGGTTAAATGTAAGGGAGAAGGAAGGGAGAGGAGGGGAGTTAAAACTGTGGTCCGGGTGTAATATATGAGAAAATTTTAAGTGAAAAAAAGAAATGACAATCAACTGATGAAAAATTTTAAAAAAATGTTCAGCGTTGTGACTTTTTAAGAGCATTAATATAACAAGTAGTAATTATAGCTTTTCCAGGTCTTTGGTGATATCTCTACCATAAAGAACTTGATCCCTGGACTGCACAGGAAGTAAGTTAAGCATGGTGCTATTTGCTTGTAATCCCAGTGTTGTGAAGGCAGAGACAGGTTAACTTCCTGAGGTTCACTTCCAACCAGACTATACTAATCAATGGGGCTGCAGGCCTATGAGAGGAGCTATCAAGTAACAAGGCGTATAGAGACTGATGGCCCTGCATTCAAGGTCGTCTCTGTTCTTCAAGTGAGGACACACACACACACACATACACACACACACACACACACACTTCATGGATAAATATATTCACATTTTTTTAAAATTTTTTTTATTCGATATAATTTATTTACATTTCAAATGATTTCCCCTTTTCTAGCCCCCCACTCCCCGAAAGTCCCGTAAGCCCCCTTCTCTTCCCCTGTCCTCCCACCCACCCCTTCCCACTTCCCCGTTCTGGTTTTGTCGAATACTGCTTCACTGAGTCTTTCCAGAACCAGGGGCCACTCCTCCTTTCTTCTTGTATCTCATTTGATGTGTGGATTATGTTTTGGGTATTCCAGTTTTCTAGGTTAATATCCACTTATTAGTGAGTGCATACCATGATTCACCTTTTGAGTCTGGGTTACCTCACTTAGTATGATGTTCTCTAGCTCCATCCATTTGCCTAAGAATTTCATGAATTCATTGTTTCTAATGGCTGAATAGTACTCCATTGTGTAGATATACCACATTTTTTGCATCCATCCACTCTTCTGTTGAGGGATACCTGGGTTCTTTCCAGCATCTGGCAATTATAAATAGGGCTGCTATGAACATAGTAGAGCATGTATCCTTATTACATGGTGGGGAATCCTCTGGGTATATGCCCAGGAGTGGTATAGCAGGATCTTCTGGAAGTGAGGTGCCCAGTTTTCGGAGGAACCGCCAGATTGCTTTCCAGAGTGGTTGTACCAATTTGCAACCCCACCAGCAGTGGAGGAGTGTTCCTCTTTCTCCACACCCTCTCCAACACCTGCTGTCTCCTGAATTTTTAATCTTAGCCATTCTGACTGGTGTAAGATGAAATCTCAGGGTTGTTTTGATTTGCATTTCCCTAATGACTAATGAAGTTGAGCATTTTTTAAGATGCTTCTCCGCCATCCGAAGTTCTTCAGGTGAGATTTTAAGGCCACAAATCTATCAAATAATAAAGATGAGAAAAGAATCCATAGGCTACCAGTTTAAGCCTTTATACTATAAAACTTTGCCTCCACTTTGAGGCTTATCATGTTCCAAAATCTCACATGAATCTAATTCTGCATATGTTCTTTTTTTAGTGGCATCTTGTCATGATTTCCTAAGTTTAGTTATAATGATGAATATTTCAATAGTTTACAATATTATAGCTACAAGTTGTTAATGCAGAGATTGTATCTATTCCACATGCATCACAAACACTGAACTCAGAAGTTTATTTGTTCATGTTTCTGTGTGGGGGAAAAAAAGATTTTTACCTAGTGTTTGTGTGCATTTGCATTTCTAGTTTCCACAGGGTTAAGTTAGGAGAATTTAGGGATTGAAAATGAGATAGTCTGAGGTTATTTCAAGATTGTTCATGGCCATAAAACAAGATGCAGTCCACAAAAAAGGAAAGCCAACAAGCCGATAATAGAAACACTAACAACATAAAGATAGTATTTATTATATATTTGTATTTTTTTCTCCTCACAATACATCTAGGAATAAAATTGCACTATAATGCAATTCACTGTGTTTAGGCAATGGAAGAATTTGCTATCTGCTTCACAACCAAGGCTAAAAATTCACATTTTCACTAGCGCTGACTGCTGGTTCGCAGTTCTCACACCCATGATATTTTTCAGTCACCCATTTTGTCCTTACTCTTCTAATTGGGGTGATGGGGCACAGTTTAATGTTATCCATTTTGTCTGTCCTTCAGGTTTTTTTTCTTATGCACTGAGGAGCATATTTTGACTAGATTTTGACTGCTACAAAGCCATAGAGTCACAATATATGTGTTATAAATTTTTCATCTCTTTCATTTATTTATTCATTCAATAATGATTCACTTTAAACTAGTTTTTCAAATAAGGTTATGTTGCAATGGCCAAATTTTTTTCTGTTGCTTAAAATTACCCACTGTCTCATTGTTAAAAAATACATTCTTTGGTGGTTGTTTTTTTTTTTTCCCTTAAGATTGCTTTTCTTATGTTAATATTGTGCTGTATGCTATGTAATGTTCATAAAACCTTGTTTTAGTATGTTCTACATGATTGTCCACAGGTTTCTTTGTTCAGTTAAACTTTTATATTTCTGTCTTTATCCAACCTGACCTTGGATTATTGCGTCTAATTTTTTACTCCCAAGCAATTTTTCTGCAGTATTAATGAACATTTTTATGTGCACAAGAATCTCAAGGACCTGTTGCATGTGAAAATTTATTATGGCTAACAGCAACTCCAAATGTTATGAGTCTTTGATCTCACAGTTCTTCAAACTTATTGTAATTCATTCTACTGCAAAAGAACAGAATTTCCTGCAAAGAAAATATTCTGACTTGATTGTGTTAATGTGAACCATGTGGGCCTTACTTGATGTTCACTGAATTGTTTCAGATGATGTTCTCAAACATCAGAAGGTTGAAATTAAGTGTAACATGATATCCCAATGTTCAAACCACATTAACGGGAGAGTAAGCTCTAAAATTAAAATGTTTCCATGACAGAATAGTAATCATAGCTGATGATAACCTATGAATATCTGTGTTGAACGTGTGGTAGTGTATGCATAGTTAATTAAGAGAGAGGTAAGACATCAATATTTATAAGCATATATTCGGTTTCTTACCACAAACTGCACCATTAGATAATTTTCACATAAACCATCTAGTACTGATATTTTGAAGTAGAAAAAGATTCTCATCCTTTTATTTCAATTAGTTTGAAATTATAGTTTTTAATAAGACATGGACTTATTTAAAATTGTTTATTTGCAGTTCTGTTTTGGGTTTTGCTACATCATTTTTTTGTTGTTGTTGTTCTTTATGGAGTTTCCTGTGAGAGGATCACTAATTAACTTGACAGAAAAACCCGCAAAACCAAAATTTTTTAATGATAAATGTTTCTTTACTCATACGTACAATTGTTATGTTTATCAAAAGGCAGAGGGATGAAAGGACATCCAGGAGATTCTCCACTGCAGAGGCTTATGGACAATGTATAGAAATAAAGGACAGAACTTTTTGTTCCAACCCAGGAGCAACACATTTGAGGATAACAAGCAGACAATGTTTCTCAGCTTCCTGATAATAATTTAGTTTCAGGTTTTACATCTGAGTCTTGAGCCCTCAATTATGTTCTTTCATCGCAGTTTTTACTTGTATAATCAAATTTTCATGAAAGTGTCCTGTGCATGTTTTTCAAATCCAGATTCTCTATCTTCTTATAGGAACTGAGGGGAGTTCCTGACAGTTCCCATGCTAATAAGGATGAATGGCTTTTTTTTTGGCGGTTAGCTTCTTGAGTTCTTTATATATTTTGGTTATTAGCCCTCTATCAGATGTGGGGTTCGTAAAGATTTTTTCCCAATCTGTAGGTTGCCCATTTGTCTTACTGACAATGTTCTTTGCCTTACAGAAGCTTTCCAGTTTCATAAAGTCCCATTTATGAATTCTTGATCTTAGAGCATGAACCATTGGAGTTCTGTTTAGGAAATTTACCTCTGTGCCAGTGAGTTTAGGGTTCTTTCCCACTTTCTCTTCTTTTAGAATTAGTGTCTGGTTTTATATTGAAGTCCTTGATCCATTTAGACTTGAGCTTTGTGCAAGGTGACAAGTATGGGACTATTTTCATTTTTCTACATTGTGACAGCCAATTAGACCAGCACCATTTGTTGAAAATGCTTTCTTTTGCCATTGTATGTTTGGGTTCTTTTTTTTTTTCCTTTCTTTTTTTAAATTTTAATTCATTTACATTTCAATTGTTATCCCCAATAGAGGAGTTAGAGAAAGGAGGAAGGAACTGAAGGGGTTTGCAGCTCCATATGAAGAACAACAATATCAACCAACAAGACACACCCCCCACCCGAGACTAAGTCCCCCAGGGACTAAGCCACCAACCAAGGAGTACACATGGCTCCAGCTGCATATGTAGTAGAATACAGCCCTGTCAGACATCAATGGGAATAGAGGTTCTTGGTCCTATGAAGGTTTGATAGATGCCTCAGTGTAGGGGAATCTGGGTGGGGAGGTGGGAGTGGGTGGGTGGGTGGGTAGAGGAACTCCCTCATAGAAAAAGGGGAGGGTTAAGGAAAGGGTGTTTATGGGAGAGGGGGAAAACAGGAAAGGATATAACATTTGAAATGTAAATAAAGAAAATATCCAAAAAAGAGAAATATATATATATATATCACTCCAGGTATATTTCTCTTTTCTCCACAAACATGGAAACACACATACACACACACACCCACGCACACACACACACACACAAAACTTCATATACATGGATGAGCACATGAACGCAGAAACATTGAGAAGGAAGCCTATAGCCAACCGAATTTTTCAAAAAATTTTACAGCATATAAGGGAGAATAAATTGATCATCTACCTGAAGAACTATCAATCTAGATATTTTACATTAAATAATAACTCAAAATTATACACACCTTAATTCAAATTATAACCCTTTGAAAAATAACCAAGAAAAGCAAGGAAAAAAATGAGGTATTGAAATCCATAAGAAAAAGCTTATAATTTACTTGCATGCATGTGGTATGTGTGTGTGTATGTGTGTGTGTGTGTGTGCATATGTGTAAAGATCCCAAAGAACGAAATAAATTTAGATAAGTAGAATAGATCCAACCAAAAGCCAGTGCCTTAGAAAGGAAACTATAAATAAAGTGAGTAAACAAACTACAGAATGAGAGAAAATATGTGTCATTTGTATAACTGACAAATGAAGGCTTCCTGAATATATCATACATTATAACATATATATATATTTCAAAAATCACTTTCACATGATTATTAATAAAGCAGAAGTGAAAGATATGTAGAATGTCACACTCACTCCAGAAGAGACTTAAATAAATTGCAAATAAAAATTGATGGGGAAAGGAAAGCTTTGCCTACATTTCCCAGTGTGAAGGTTATGAAATGAGTGTCATATTAATTGTTGCTTTATATCAAGTTTTCAAAAATTGAACTGCCAGAATGAACTCCATTGGATGAGCAGATAAAGAAACTGTGGTGTACATATAGAGTGGTATACTACTCAGCCATGAAAGGCAATGAAATCTTTGACGTTGTCACATCAGAGACAGACCTTGACATTATTATGTTAAAGGGTATAATCGATTCAATGGAAAACAGACTATAAAATCTTACTCCCAAAGAAACAAACAAACAAATAAAAGAAATCTGACACCAAGGAATGTGAAAATATGTGGATGCTTATCTGAGTATGTGGCCTGCAAACAAGTTACAGGGAAGAGTAAAACTCAGCAATAAGAAAAATTTGGAATTAGATTGAAATAGGTGATTTCTCTGTGCTAGTCAGAGTAAAATTCACATGTAAGAGATATGACACAAATTTCATTAAAAGTATTTCAGGTATTACAATGAATAACTGCTAAGTTTAAGAGAAGGGAGATATGTTTAACTACTTTTAAATGGTATACATTATACATATATCCCTGCATTATCACACAATACCCCATTAATGTGTATAAATCATGAAATACACATTAAAAGATAGAGAGGCTGTTTTGATTTGCATTTCCCTAATGACTAATGATGTTGAATATTTTTTAAGGTGCTTCTCAGCCATTTGAAGTTCTTCAGGTGAAAATTCTTTGTTTAGTTCTGTACCCCATTTTTTAATAGGTTTATTTGTCTCTCTGGAGTCTAACTTGAGTTCTTTATATATATTGGATATTAGCCATCTGTCAGATGTAGGGTCAGTGAATATACTTTCCTAATTTTTTTGGTTGCCATTTTGTCTACTTAACAGTGTCCTTTGCCTTACAAAGACTTTGTAATTTTATGAGGTCCCATTTGTCAATTCTTAATCTTAGTGCATAAGCTATTGATGTTCTATTCAGGAACTTTTCTGCTGTGCCCATGTCCTCAAGGGTCTTCCCCAGTTTCTTTTCTATTAGTTTCAATGTGTCTGGTTTTATGTGGAGGTCCTTGATGCACTTGAAATTGAGCTTAGTACAAGGAGATAAGAATGGATCAATTCATACTCTTCTACAAGCTGACCTCCAGTTGAGCCAACACCATTTGTTGAAAAGGCTATCTTTTTCCACTGGATTGTTTCAGCTCCTTTGTCAAAGATCAAGTGACCATAGGTGTGTGGGTTCATTTCTGGGTCTTCAGTCCTATTCCATTGATCTACCTGCCTGTCACTGTACCAGTACCATCAGTTTTTAACACTATTGCTCTGTAGTACTGCTTGAGGTCTGGGATACTGATGCCCCTGGAAGTTCTTTTACTGTTGAGAATAGTTTTAGCTACCCTGGGTTTTTTAGTAATGCACCTTACACCCATCCTATTGGCTAAGATTAAAAACTCAGGAGACAGTAGGTGTGGGTGAGGATGTGGAGAAAGAGGAACACTCCTCCACTACTGGTGGGAATGAAAGTTGGTACAATCATTCTGGAAATCAATCTGGCTGTTCCTCAGAAAAGTGGGCATAACACTTCAGGAGGACCCTGTAATACCACTTGTGGGCATATACCCAGAGGATTCCCCAACATGCAAAAAAGATACATGTTCCGCTATGTTCATAGCAGCCCTATTTATAATAGCCAGAAGCTGGAAAGAACCCAGATATCCCTCAATGGAGTAATGGATACAGAAAATGTGGTATATTTACACAATGGAATACTACTCAGCAATTAAAAACAATGAAATCATGAAAGTCTTAGGCAAATGTTTGGATCTAGAAAATATCGTCCTAAGTGAGGTAACCAAAGCACAAAAACACACATGGAATATAGTCACTGATAAGTGGATATTAGCTCAGAAATTCTGAATACCCAAGACACAATTCACAAATCAAATGACTCCCAAGAAGAAGTAAGGAGAGGTCCCTGGTCCTGAAAATGCTTGTTCCAACATTGTAGGGGTATACCAGGACAGAGATGTAGGAGGGGGCTGATAGGAGAATGGGTGGAGGAAAGAGGGCTGATGGAACTTATGGAGAGGGGGGAACCAGGAAAGGGAAAATAATTTTGAATGTAAACAAAGAACATTGAAAAAATTATTTAAAAAAAAAAAGAGAGATAGAGAGGGTACATGCTGACAGGAGCCTTATACAGCTGTCTCTTGAGAGGCTCTGCCAGAGCCTGACAAATACAGAGGCAGATGCTCACAGCCAACCATTGGACTGAGCATGGGGACCCCAATGGAATAGTTAGAGGACTGAAGGAGCTAAATGGGTTTGCAACCCTGTAGAAAGAACAATAATATCAACCAACCAGTGTCCCCAGAGCTCCCAGGTACTAAACCACCAACCAGAGTACACATAGGGGTGACCCATGGATTTTGCTGCATATTTAGAAGAGGATGGCATTGTAGGGCATCAATGAGAGGAAAGACCCTTGGTCCTGTGAAGGCTCAATGCCACAGGGTAGAGGGCAGGAAGGGTGGAGTGGTTATGTGGGTGGGGAAACACTCATAGAAGTAAGGAGACATGGGATCCTTCTGGTCGCCACCTCTGGATCAGGAGCAGCCGGGGCCATGCGCCCCATCCCCAAGCAATGCAGAGGACCAGCGGTGCATCCAGAGGCCTGATGCAGGGAGGCAGCTTGCACTGGTGAGTCCCTCTGAACCAGCAGAGCAGAGGATCCAGAATGGAGGCCTCTGGCCAGAGCCTTCTGGTCGCCACCTCTGGATCAGGAGCAGCCTAGGCCATGCGCACTGTCCCCAAGCAGTGCAGAGGGCCAGCAGTGCATCCTGAGGCCAGCTATAGGGACGCAGCTTGCACAGGTGAGTCCTGCATTAAGAATAAGACCAACTAACACCAGTGAGATCTAGATGACAAAAGGCAAACTTAGGAACATTACTAACAGAAATCAAGGCAATATGGCAGCATCTGAACCCAATTCTCCTTTAATAGCAAGTCCTGGATACCCCAGCACACCAGAAAACCAAAACACTGGTCATGATGCTGTTACAAGAACACATGAAAGACATAAATAAATCACTTAAAGAAATTCAGCAGAAAAATTATCAAAAGCTAGAAGCCCTTACAAAGGAAACACAAAAATCACTTAAAGAAATTCAGAAGAATGTGGGTCAAAAGATAGTATCCAATAAGGAGGAAATGCAAAAATCACTTAAAGAAATACAGAAGAACTTTAATCAACAGGCAGAAGTAATGAAAGAGGAAACACAAAAATCTCTTAAAGAATTACAGGAAAACACAAACAAGCAAGTGACAGAACTGAGCAAAAACATCCAGGATCTAAAAATAGAAGTAGAAACAACTAAGAAATCACAAAGGAAGACAACTTTGGAGATAGAAAACCTTGGGAAGAAATCAGGGGCCATAGATGCAAATATCAACAACAGAATACAAGAGATAGAAGAAAGAATCTCAGATGCCGAAGATGGACTCAACGGTCAAAGAAAGTGCAAAATGCAAAAAGCTTGTAGGCCAAAACATCCAGGAAATACAGGACACAAAACCTAAGGATTATAGGCATAGATAAGAGTGAAGATTTGCAACTTAAAGTGCCAGCAAATATCTTCAATAAAATTATGGAAGAAAACTTCCCTAATCTAAAGAGAGAGATGCCCTTGAATATACAAGAAGCCTACAGAACTCCAAACAGACTGGACCAGAACAGAAATACCTCCCATCACATAATAATCAAAACCCCAAATGTACTAAACAAAGAAAGAATATTAAAGGCAGTAAGAGAAAAAGGCCAAGTAACATGTAAAGTAAGATCTATCAGAATCACACCAGACTTCTCACCAGAGACTGAAATCTAGAAGATCCTGGAGAGATCTCATACAGACTCTAAGAGAACACAAATGCCAGCCAAAACTACTATACCCAGCAAAAATCTCAGTCATCATAGATAGAGAAACCAAGATATTCCATGACAAAACCCAGTTTACCCAATATCTTACCACAAACCCAGCCCTACAAAGGATAATAGGAGGAAAACACCAATACAAGGAGGGAAACTTCACCCTGGAAAATGCAAGATAAGATAGTAACCTTCTTTCATCAAACCCAAAAGAAGATAACCAATCAAATATAAAAGATAACATAAAAAATGACAGGAAGTAATAATAACTATTCCTTAATATTTCTTAACATCAATGGACTCAATTCCCCAATAAATAGACATAGACTAATGGACTGGATATGTAAACAGGATCCTATATTTTGTTGCATACAGGAAATACACCTCAGAGTCAAAGACAAACACTACCTTAGAGTAAAAGGCTGGAAGACAATTTTACATGCAAATGGTCTCAGGAAACAAGCCAGAATAACTATTCTTATATCAGATAAAATTGACTTTCAACCTAAAGTCATCAAAAGAGACTCTGAGGGACACTTCTTGCTGGTCAAAGGAAAACCACACCAAGAAGAACTCTCAATCCCGAACATCTATGCTACAAATGCAAAGGCACCCTCATTCATTAAAGAAACTTTACTAAAGCTCAAAGCACACATTGCACCTAACACAATAATTGTGGGTGACTTCAACACTGCACTTCCCTCAATGGACTGATCAGGAAAACAGAAAACTAAACAGGGACACAGTGAAACTCATTGAAGCTTTGGACCAATTCTATTTAACAGATATATATAGAACATTTCACCCTAAAGTAAAAGAATATACCTTTTTCTCAGCACCTCATGGTACCTTCTCCAAAATCGACCGCATAATTTGTCACAAGACAGACCTCAACAAATATAAGAAGATTGAACTAATCCCATGCCTCCTATCAGATCACTATGGAGAAAACCTTGTCTTCAATAGCAACAAACACAACAGAAAGCTCACATACACATGGATACTGAACAATACTCTACTCAACGACACCTTGGTCAAGGAAAAAATAAAAAAAGAAATCAAAGACTTTTTAGAATTTAATGAAAATGAAGGCACAACATACCCAAATCTATGGGACACAATGAAAGCAGTGCTAAGAGGAAAACTCATAGCCCTGAGTGCCACCAAAAAGAAAATGGAGAGAGCATACACTAACAGCTTAATGACACACCTGAAAGCCCTGGAGCAAAAAGAAGTGAATTAACCCAGGAGGAGTAGAAGGCAGGAAATCATCAAACACAAGGCTCAAATCAATCAAGTAGAAACTAAGAGAATTATACAAAGAATCAACAAAACCAGGAGCTGGTTCTTTGAGAAAATCAACAAGATAGATAAACCCTTAGCCAGACTAACCAAAGGGCACAGAGACAGTATACAGATTAACAAATTTAGAAATGAAAAGGAAGATATAACAACAGAAACTGAGGAAATTCAAAAAATCATCAGATCATACTACCAAAGCCTATACTCAACACAACTGGAGAATCTGGAGGAAATGGACAATTTCTTAGACAGAAACCAAACACCAAAATTAAATTAGGATCAAATAGATCATCTAAACAGTCCCATAACACCTAAATAAATAAAATGGGTCATAGAAAGTCTCCCAACCAAAAAAAGCACGGGACCAGATGGCTTCAGTGCAGAAATCTATCAGATCTTCAAAGAAGATCTAACACCAATACTCTTCAAACTGTTCCACAAAATAGAAACAGAAGGAAGACTACCCAACTCATTCTATGAAGCCATAATTACACTGGTACCAAAACCACACAAAGATCCAACAAAGAAAGAGAACTTCAGGCTAATTTCCCTTATGAATATCAATGCAAAAATACTCCATAAAATTCTTGCCAACTGAATCCAAGAACACATCAAAATGATTGCCCACCACGATCAAGTTGGCTTTATCCCAGGGATGCAGGGGTAGTTCAATATAAGGAAATCCATCAATGCAATCCACTACATAAACAAAATCAAAGAAAAAAACCATAACATCATTTCATTAGATGCTGAAAAAGCATTTGACAAAATTCAGCATCGTTTCATGCTAAAAGACATGGAAAGAACAGGAATTCAAGGCCCATACATAAACATAGTTAAAGCAATATACAGCAAACAGATATCCAATATCAAACTAAATGGAGAGAAACTTGAAGCAATCCCACTAAAATCAGGGATTAGACAAGACTGTTCTCTCTCTCCATATCTTTTCAATATAGTACTTGAAGTTCTTGCTAGAGCAATTAGACATCATAAGGAGCTCAAAGGGATAGAAATTGGAAAGGAAGAAGTAAAATTATCACTATTTGCAGGTGACATGATAGTATACTTAAGTGACCCAAAAAACTCCACCAGAGAACTCTTATAGCTGATAAACAACTTCAGCAAAGTGGCAGGTTATAAAATCAACTCAAGCAAATCAGTTGCCTTCCTATATTCAAAGGATAAGCAGGCTGACAAAGAAGTTAGGGAAATGACACCCTTCACAATAGCCACAAACAATATAAAGTATCTTGCTGTGACTCTAATCAAACAAGTGAAAGATCTATACGACAAGAACTTCAGGTCTCTGAAGAAGGAAATCAAAGACCTCAGAAAATGGAAAAATCTGCCATACTCGTGGATTGGCAGAATTAATATAGTTAAAATGACCATCTTGCTAAAAGCAATATACAGATTCAACGCAATCCCCATCAAAATACCAACTCAGTTCTTCACAGAGATAGAAAAAGCAATTCTCAAATTTATCTGGAATAACAAAAAATCCAGGATAGCTAAAACTATTCCCAACAGTAGAAGAACTTCTGGGGGAATTAGTATCCCAGACCTCAAGCAATATTATAGAGCAATAGTGTTAAAAACTTCATTGTATTGGCACAGGGACAGGCAAGTGGACCAGTGGAATAGAATTGAAGATCCAGAAATGAATCCATACATCTATGGTTACTTGATCTTCGACAAAGGAGTGGAAACATCCAGTGGAAAAAAGGTAGCCTTTTCAACAAATGGTGCTGGTTCAACTGGAGGTCAGCCTGCAGGAGTGTGTGAATTGATCCATTCTTATCTCCTTGTACTAAGCGTAACTCCAGTGGATCAAGGACCTCCACATAAAACCAGACACACTGAAACTAATAGAAAAGAAACTAGGGAAACCCCTTGAGGATATGGGCACAGGGAAAAATTTCCTGAACAGAACACCAATAGCTTATGCTCTAAGATCAAGAATTGACAAATGGGATCTCATAACATTACAAAGTTTCTGTAAGGCAAAGGACATTGTCAAAAGGCAAAACGGCAACCAACAAATTGTGAAAAGATCTTCACCAACCCTACGTCCGACAGAGGGCTAATATCCAATATATACAAAGAAATCAAGACGTTATACCCCAGGGAACCAAATAACCCTATTAAAAAACGGTGTACAGATCTAAACAAAGAATTTTCACCTCAAGAAATTCAGATGGCCAGAGCACCTTAAGAAATGCTCAACATCATTTGTCATTATGGTAATGCAAATTAAAACAACCCTGAGATTTCACCTCACACCAGTCAGAATGGCTATGGTTAAAAACTCAGGAGACAACAGGTGTTGGAAAGGATGTGAAAAAAGAGGAACACTTCTTCACTGCTGGTGGGAATGTAAGATGGTACAACCACTTTGGAAATCAGTCTGGGGGTTCCTAAGAAAAATGGACATGACACTTCCGGAGCACCCTGCTATACCACTCCTGGGCATATACCCAGAGGATTCCCCAGCATGCAATAAGGACACATGCTCCACTATGTTCATAGCAGCCTTATTTATAATAGCCAGAAGCTAGAAAGAACCCAGATATCCCTCAATGGAGGAATGGATACAGAAAATGTGGTATATATACACAATGAAGTTCTATTCAGCCATTAGAAACAATGAATTCATGAATTTTTAGGCAAATGGTTGGAACTGGAAAATATCATCCTAAGGGAGGTAATGCAACCACAAAAGAATACACATGGAATGCAATCATTGATAAGTGGATATTAATTAGCCCTGAAGTTCTGAATACTGAAGATAAAATTAGCATATCAAATGATTCCCATGAAGAACGAAGAAGAGGGCCCTAATCCTGGAAAGGCTTGATCCAGCATTGTAGGGGAGTACCAGGACAGAGAAAAGGGAGGGGGAAAGATAGGAGAATGGATGGAGAGAAGAGTACTTCTGGGACATATTGGGGGGGGGGACTGGCAAATGGGAAAGCTTTTGGAATACAAAGAAAGAATATAGAAAATTAAAAAAAAGAAGAAAAAAAAGTAAGGAAACATGGGGGAAGGGTGTAGTGGGTGTCTTGCTGGGGGGGTGGGGGGGACCGGGAAAGAGGATAACATTTAAAATGTAAATAATGAAAATATTATATATATATATATATAAAACAAAGACAGAAATTCACCCACAAAATGGGGTGGGGCATGGAGAGATTTGTCTGCTGTGCTGTGGAGGCAGGGACGAGGGAGCGGTCCCTTCCCCTTCTTTTTTCCCTTACCATTTGCAGAAGATCATGGAAGTGGGAAAGCCATCCCTGCCCCTTACTTGCTGCCTCAGAGAGGAGACTCTGCCGGTTGCCTGAGCAACACAATAAAGCTAGATCTGATGCATGCGCTGGGGTCAGCCAGTTCTGAGGGCACCTGAGAGAAATGGCTCTGCTCCTTGCTGTTTGAAGAGTATCAGATGGGCCAGCCAGAGCAGGGCAAGAGAGTTGACCTGGTAGTGTGGGTACTCGAGAGCTGGCTTGCAGACAAGCAGAGATATCTGTTAGGCCCAGATTCCAGCCATTGAATTGGCCCAACCAGGCATCTACTCTATGAACTGCTGGAGTGCATATAGTAGCTGGTCTTTTAGAATGGTGACTAGAGCATCCCTATTACACAGGACAACAACATTGGCATTGGAATACCTGATGCGAAGTTCACAAAGAAGCAATAAAAAAAGAAACAGAACTTGAGAAATACCTCACCACAATATAAGGAGGGCATCCTTCTCTTTCAGAAGACTGGAATTAGTTTGCAACACACACACACACACACACACACACACACACACACACACGTGTGTGTGTGTGTGTGTATTATATATATATATAATTATTTTTAAAATACATTTTTATTTATTCTCATTAAAAGATTAAACAAATGTTAAACACTATTAAAGGAGGCCTACTCTAAAAGCATTAAGTTTTTAATAGATAATAATATTATCAACAATCAAATGCAGTACACTTATGCTGATTCACCTATAAGTAAGCAATATTTCTTTTCAAAGGTAATTCCAAATTCAAATGCTAAGCTTGGTACAATGTGGCCTATGACTGAATCAGTGACAGTGGCAATGCATAAAAACAATATCATAAACTAGAAGCAATGCTTACAACTCTTTTGAAAATTAATAACAGAAACAGAAACATGAAATATTTACCCTCAATAGAACTGGGTAGGCTAATCAACCTCAAATTAAAACATTTGAAAAGATTAGCCAAACATTTAATCATTTATAGCTTAAAGGATCATGAACTTGAACTCAAGGTATTTTAATACAACATTAACCTTTTTATATACTATCTCAAAGGAAGTAATTAAATTAACAGCTCACAAATATATTTGAAATATTGCATTAATCTTTATATGGTAGTAAATTATTTGTTTTAATGATATACCTGCTTTACAAAATGTTGGCTTAAACTCACAGTTAAATCATTCATATTACGATAATATTCATTTGATATTTACTAATATTCTCTCAAGTTATTTTATGAATGAATTACCATCATCAGCACTGGGGAACAGAATTCATATTATATTGAAGAGACTGGGAAAGTAAGCTTTTAAATATTTAAAATGGTGATGAATTCAATGAGAGGGATACAAACACAATGATTGTAGATGCAAAGTCGTACAGGTAGAAGAGAACATAAAATCTATAAGTGTTGTACAGATTAGTATTTAACAACAGTGGTGGACAGAAGAATGAAATTGGACATACAAGTTTGATATCTGTCAGTTAATAAATGTTATTGAAATTCACAGAGCCTCTATATTCCAGAACTTAGAAATTAAATTTCTCTCTTTTATCTCCTTCATATTCTGCCCTGTACTAGCTGATGTGTGTAGGGGGGTGGGGGGTGGGGGGGTGTAAACTGTGAAACTCTGCTGATGAGTATTAACTTAGAACTACCTTGATTATAGTCTTGCCATTCTTTTGTTCCTTCACACACCACACACACACACACACACACACACACACGTCTCATGTGATGAAAGTCTGTTTTTGATAGTGTGACTTATTGAGTGATTGGCTTTACATAAAAATAAACAAACAATGTGGTGTTCCTATCTAAACTATGACTGAAAAACTTAAATGAGTCAAGGGAAAGTTACCCTTTCATTATTCATTCTTTTGGCAATGTGTGAGATGGATGGATTTGCTAAGAATGGAGATCTGTGTCACTCATGTTTGAACAATCCAGGAAATCCCATCGCATGATGCTGGCATTTAGCAAGGCTTTTGACAGATTATCAGCTACGGTTTGGATGTGGAATCTCCCCTATTCACTTATACATTTGGACACTTGGTCCTTGGGAAGGCATGGGGTATTTGGGAGACTATGCTTGCTTGAAAAAGAGTTTACAGTCTGATCCCTCTTCTGGAATCTCAAGGTAGAAAAACATGAG
This sequence comes from Apodemus sylvaticus, assembly GCF_947179515.1. Classification (NCBI taxonomy): domain Eukaryota; kingdom Metazoa; phylum Chordata; class Mammalia; order Rodentia; family Muridae; genus Apodemus; species Apodemus sylvaticus. The sequence goes on along the minus strand of NC_067475.1, from coordinate 121,936,184 downwards.
GAAGCGGAGCTGCATATTAAAGACACCATTGCTAATTTCTCTTGAGAGATTATAGCTCAGCAGAATGTAAGCCAGGATACATCTTTACATCCTGAGACAGTTTAATTGTCAACTTGAAACAATTTAGAATCTCCTGTGAAGAGAGTGTCAATGTAGATTTGCTTATACCAAGCTGCCATCAGAGCATGTTTGTGTGATATTTAGTTTAGACGGATGAGAAGGCCCAGCGTCATGGTGTTCTTTGTTCTGGTTTGTGTAGAATGAGATATGTACCAGCATGAATAGGACTAGTTACTTCAAGTTCTTGCTTCATTTCTCAAAGTGATAGGCAATCTTGAACAAATATAAACCCGTTAATTTTGCCAGAATGTTTTGCAACACAGAAGATATGAGCTGGAACACTTTCTCCTTTTGAGGTTTGGTCTTGGTTTTGTCAGAGCAATGAGAATTGTAGTGAGCACAGCTTTACATAGTGAGACACACCAAATTTGACAGAGAGAGGTCCCTTAATGACAAGCCACACCCACAATCTTATTATCTACTAAACCGAGGCTAGATTAATGCATTCATGATAAAAGAAACTCTATGGCCCAAAAGCTATCAAAATTGTGTGTCAACAGGTGCTCATCACAGAGTTCAGAGTAAACATTAAAGCAGAACAACAAAGGACAAGTTAACGTTCCCATAAAATGAAAAGAAAAATAGTCAACTTTACTCACAAAATTGGGGATCATCTGCAGGTTGTTTTGATTACATTATGGATGTATTAATATTACCAGAGCTGGATAGATGGCTCAGAGATTAATAGAGTTTGATGCACTCCCAGAGGACTGAGTCTTGGTATAAACACCTGTATCAAGAGAAAACAACTACCTGAATCTCCAGTTTCATAGGATCTGACAATTACTGGTCTTCCCAGTCACTTGCACACACTTGTTACGTACATACACAGACAAACAGACATACTCATGCATGTGTGACACACACACAGTGCTAACAAAATTTAAATCATAATGTTCCAGAGAATACAAAGTAATAGTTTTAGTAATACATTTTGCATTATTTTATAAATTTATCATGACTGAGGGATTGTTAGATGTTGTACATTTTTTATGGAAATCTTCAGCATGTAATGTCACATTAGTTTTCTATTTTTTATATGACCAAGATGAAATGTATTTTGACCGTGGAGAAGTGAGAGCTTGGAGCTCCCTGGAAGCTTTTCCCACTGGCCTGGTTCTTCTGTTTTTCTCACCCTTACTTTACTGCCTTTCTTTTCTGGCTCATAATTGCCCAGTTCAGTTACTATAGTGACAAGTGAAAGCGCCCTGGCACTCTGTGCTCTGTCTTCTATAGTGTTCCCCACCACCCCAGTCTCTGTGTAGGGTGCTGCGAATGTTTGATCAGCTTAAATTACAAGAGAAAAACTTCCTGAAAATGTTTGGGGCTTCAGTTTTATACTCAATTTATCAATATGACTCAACAAAATCACTTCATGACACAAATATATGTAACTGTTGAAATTGAAAAATTGCTGCTAATGTCGTTAGCAAGACCATCATCAGCAACACAAAAACAAGATTGCTTCACCCAGATGCTTTTCTGCTGCATATAAAATAAGCCCTAGAGTACAATGCGAAGCTGATGCTACTTCAGTATTCATAAAATCAAAGCTGCCCGAGAAGAGAGCAATTGCTCTGCTACTGTCAAGCAAAGCTTTTTAACTTTTGCATGATCACACAAATCGCATGCATGTCTATTCAAGAGAGCACATATGCATGTGTGTGTGTGGGCACATACACACACTCAAACACACGTAAACATGAGCTTTGAAATATAAGAACATTATTCATTGTATCTCTTGAAACAAAAAGCCATGCCTCAACTCATGAATATCTTGATTCCAGGAAGGAAACAAATATTTTGAATATTTCTTGTGATGATCACAAAATTTTAATGTTTGAAATTTTTGACTAATTGAAAACAAAATCATTTTAGTTTAATCGTATTAGCATAATAGAAATGTCATATTTTTAAATGCTGTTATACTGTTGCATTAATTTTTCACTGTGCTCAAGTATAATGATATATGATTAATACATGTCTACTAATACAGTGCCATGACTACACTTCTGAAGAAATATTGATGACTGTGAGGGCCAAGTGGGGCTAGATGTGTTTCTGTTGTGTAGAGGATATTTAAATCTTTTTTTGTGAAGGGATTTTTTTTTTTCATTTGTTATCTTCCATGTAACTAAACGGTTCTCATCCAGGACAAATTATTTTTTTCTCCAGTTTTCTTGAAAATACCTGTTCTTGATTTACCAGGAGCCTTGTAAATTTAAACTATATTAAAAATAAACTGTCAACATTGGTGTCTTGACTATGGTCATCTGCATATGGTCATCCTAGGAGCCTTCCTTATCCCAGGACTCTAGGACTTCCCAGAGATTCTCTCACCCTCATGCCTCAACCTCCAGAAAGTTGCAGATTTCCATTCATTCTCCTGTTCCTTTAGCCCTCTTTCTCATGGACAAGCACCAATCACTGACACTACTAATGATACTCTGTTATCATTGCAGAGATAAGAGCCTAATGTCACTGTCCTCCTAGAGGCTTTATCTAGCAGCTGACTGAAACAGATGCAGATACCAACAGCCAAACATTGGATAGACGACAGAGACTCCTTTTTTTATTAGACATATTCTTTATTAACATTTCAAATGATTCCCCCTTTCCTAGATCCCATCTCCCCCAAAGTCCCATAAGTGCTCTTCCCTCCCCCTGTTCCCCAATCAACCCCTTGCCACTTTTCTGTCCTGGTAATCCCCTACACTGCTGCATTGAGCCTTTCCAGGACCAGGTGCCTCTCCTTCCTTCTTGTGTATCTTTGATATGTGAATTGTTTCTTGGGTATTCTGACCTTCTGGGCTAATATCCACTTATTATTGGAGTACATACCATGTATGTTCTTTTGTGGTTGTGTCTCCTCACTCAGGATGACATACAGAAAATGTGGTATATTTACACTATGGAATACTACTCAGCTATTAAAAACAACAAATTCATGAAATTATTAGGCAATTGCATGGAACTGGAGAATGTCATCCTGAGTGAGGACAGAGACTCTTATGAAAAAGTTGGTGGAAGGATTGAAAGCCATGGAAGGGACAGTAACTCCACAGGAAGACCAACAGAGTCAACTAACCTGGTAGGAGCTTTCGGCCTGAGCCACCAGCCAAAGAGGATGCATGGACTGGACCTAGACCTATTCCTCTGCCATGTATGTAGCAGATGTGTGACACAATCCCCATGTCGATCCCCTAAGAACTGGGGCAAGGGTTGTTTCTAAAGCTGGTGCCTAACTGTGGAATCTCTTCCTAAAGACGACTACTTTATTTGGCCTCAGTGGGAAATGGTGCATCTAAACCTGCAGAGATTTGATGTGCCAGGGGGTGGGAATACCTGTGGGACACCTTCTCAGAGGAGAAAGGGAAAGGATAGGGGAAGGACTCTGTGGATAGGGGACTGAGAGAGGGATGCATTTAGGATGTAAATAAATAAATAATAAATACGTTGATATGAGCTCCATCTTAGAGTACTTACTGTACCTCATTTTGTTTTTACAACTCCAATTCCACAAGATGTCTCTAAGTTGAAGAAGCTTTAAGCATTGTGACAGACATACCAGGTTCCGCTCTTGATGGGATATACTAACCTTATGTGACCCACAATTAAACATTGTGATTACCCACAAGGCTTTCTAAAAGGGGAAATTCATACAGACACCTCAAACTCAGATTGCAAACATATCTACCCTGTGTTTTTACTTCATCTAATAAGCTTTTCATCATTTGGGTTATCTTAGTGATTCCTTGTCTTTAGAGACATAGTAACAGAAAGAAATTCACTTCAACCTGGCCTCTGGCATGACCTCCATTGTCCTCTTGCTAAATTACAGTAAATGAATCTTGAGAGACCTTTCATATTTGTACATCCATCTCGCCTGCATCAATTTTGTTTTTGTTTTTGCTTTGGTATTTTGGTTTTTTAGTCTTTAAATACACTCCATTTATTCATGAAAGATTCTTTATAATATAAGAATATTAAAGTTAAGCAGACATTTCACCAAGTAATAGTAATAGTTGATTGGGCAGAAAATGCTGCTGGTGTGAAGGTGTCTAATTTCTCTCTTTATCCTTTAAATAGAGAAAAGCCACTGATTTGTTTGAGTTACTTTTATATCCAGCCACTTTGCTGAAGTTGTTTATCAGGTTTAGGAGTTCCCTGGTCACTTAAGTATACTATCATATTGTCTATAAATAGTGATACTTTGACTTCTTTCTTTCCAATTTGTATCCCTTTGACCTCAATTCTGTTTTTGAATTCCCTTTTGTTACATTAATAAAGGTTTTCATGTTTACTTCTTGGGGAAATCAGGGTAAAGCTCATCATCCCTTGGGCCAATTCTTTTAGCAGCTGTCTTCAGCACTCTGTATCCCTTAAAACGCATAGGTTGTATCTTTTGTATTGGCAATGTCCTGTAATTACTGAGTGTAGCTTCTAAATCAAACAATTATTAAAATGAATTATTGTTGTACCACTCAAACAGGGGACATCCCTCCACTTCTATCTGCCACATTTATTTTTCTTCCTTACTGTAGCATTGTGATGGAATAAAGTAGGCCATTCAGTAAATTGAACAAAAATAGATGCATTGTATTTTGAATGATCTCAGTGTTCTAATACCCTTTTTCCATGTATCCATCAGCACATTATCATAAGTCTCTATTTTCGTGTGTCCATTAGTACTTTGCTCTGCTCTTTTTATTTATTGGTCCATTGTTTCTAATCATTTTATTCATGTATGTCCATTAGCCCAGTGATTTAATCTTTTTATTCTTGTATACTCATTATCTTATTATTCTAGTCTGTTTACTCATGTTGATCCATTACCTCATCCTTTCTACTCTATTGATTCAGGGTAACACTTGAGCAATTGTCTCCTCTGTGTGTTCTACTTCTACTCTTCTCTACTGTGTACTAGATTATTCTTAGTATAAAAATTGCTGTAGAAATTCTCATTCTAAGAAAATCTCTCCGTCGACATACATTCACACCATCCAGCTGTTTATTTATTTACTTGCTGTAATATCTTATGTGGATACTATGTGTGTTGGATAAGGGTATGCCTCATTCTTCTCTTATCGTTATTTGAATCCTGAGTATTTGGACTTTGCTCTTACCTTTCACTCCTAGAATTTAAACTTAAATTTTAGGACCTGGATTTCAAGATAAAAAAAAAAAGCCAAAAATAGTATCAACAATTTTGAAAAAATTGTATTCTCTTTTAATTGATTTATCATTACACACTCTAAAATACTTATTTCTAGGATAAATATTTCACTCTGAAGATTTTTGTTCAGTCTTCATTTACAGAATCTAATGTTAAATTTCATATTTTTGTAGTGTTTTTGCAGTTTTCTTGTGTATGTTCTCCTCTATATCCTCTATTTTGGTATTCAATAAGTTAATTCTCTTTATCCATACTAAATTTGAATATTAGCAGCTTTTAATTTAATTAATACTTCTAATTTTAACATCTCTTTTTGAAAGTTCTGGGAATGCAGATTGAAACAAACTAACAGGGATAAATTGGATTTGGTTTTTAAATTAGCTTCTATTAAAGTGCCCCACGATTTAGTAGATAGAAGGAATAAATATTACACCTGTATAGAAGAACTTCACAAAATTTTTTAGATTTTGAAAATGCTGATGTGTGATGCCTTGTAATATTGTCAACAATAAATTAATAAAAGGAAAATGAATGAATGAATTTTAAACAAAAATGATAAAATAATATTTAAAATATTTTAAAAGAGATATGTAATTAATGTTGTTAGTCAAAGAATGAATACAGCAAACTATTTACTATGCAGCCAACAGCAACTTAGAGTGTTACTAAGCACAAGCTGTTAAACAGGTTGTAATGGAATATTTCATAGATACATGGAGTATAAAATTAAAGAAAAATGATGATTTTTCATGACATTTTGTGTTTCAAAATATTTTTATTGTAGCAATCATGTTATCATTCATTTAATGTTAAGTATTAACTCAGATTTTTAGGAGAATGCTGGTTTTCTTCGTTTTATTTCCTTTCTGCAGCACTGGCTTTCCACTGATGAAGTACAGGCCTTTTTCTAAATAGGGACCACATGTTTGTGGAACACCCATGCTGTAATCCTGTACCACAGGTAATAACATCATTCATCAAAGTGTTTGTCTACTCAGAAGCCATGTGTACCCTCTCTCCACTTGATATAAATAGAAGGAGAACAGAAAATTAATAGTATGAATTCAAGGATCATGGGGCAGACAAAATATTAATCTGCCTCCAGCTGGGTTAGTGTAACGACTCAGTCTTACTTTGAAGTGAGCAGAGATCCTATCCTTGGGGGGAACAAGAAGCACATGAATGAGCATTTTGAAAGCCTCTCATCTTTTGTGGAGTATTTATTTCTTAAATTACCCATTCTTCTTAGAATTAGAATTTAAAGGGTTCCAAGTAAGCTTTGAAATGGATATGCCCTTGAAGTTGTCCCTCTCCAGAGGAGTTTACTTCTTTGCTATAGTGTTTTGGAACTGGATAAACAACTTCTCTCAATCTCTGTTGTATGTCTTAGAGGAATTTATATTTCTTACCTAAAATATTTTTAGGAGAAAACTCATAGTATCATTAACTTAGCTATTTTAATGGGATGTTAATCCCAAAATGTTGCCATATATATACTATGTATAAATATAATATTTAATATATATAAATGTATATATATAATTACTGAATTAACTTAAAATTATTGAACACTTAAAGTGACTATGTAATTTTAACTTTTATTTTTGGAACAATGTAAAAATAATGCTTTGAGTGTTTTCTTTTTGTCTTTCAACTATAATTTGTCAGCAAAGGATTTTTACAGAACTCATTTTAGGTGTTCTCAATTTTTTAATATAAAGAATGGTATGTTTTCTATAAAGTTATTGCAAACATATAAAGTAGGTAGATGTCCATAATTTAATCTTTCTCCTATTAGTTTTTAATAACATTTTGCATATTCCTTGCCTTGCTGCAACGTATTATGACATACAAACATATCTTATAATTGGAGTTAAAATCAAGTAATTGCACCATCAAATTCAATGGATGCATTTTCTAGCAATTAGACCTTGAAAGTTCTTGCAAAGTCTATAAAATATTCATTCCAATTTCCATCAAATATTGGCAAAGTCCTTTTATTTAAATGATACTACTATTTTAAAAGGAGGAGCAGCAGCCAGGGAGCTGCCATAGGGTGCTCTGTTGGGCAACATTGAGATTTGCAGAACTGAGCAAAATGTGCATTGGAGCAAAGTCAACAGAAATGATTCTCATATATATTCAACATGATCTACATAGAGACATAGATAATCAAGCTAGCATGCATATGCATAAAAATATGAATGTAAATGTTAAATTACCATACAAATGTTAATGAAAGTAATATGGGTAATTATTAGTCCATTTTCATGAATTACAGAGATAACTTTTAAAATGTGAAATGTTTGGTCTATGTTATGTAGGTCTGTAGTGGGTATCTGTAAGTGTGTCCAACTGCCTGGGGACACCAGGGCCATTAAATCCTTCTGGATCTGATATTACAGGATGTGCTGAGTTGCCCAATTTGGTTTCTGGGAACTAAACTCTGATCTTCTGAATGGTCCTCTGAAAAATCCCCCTCATATGTGGCTTACAGCCATCTTTAACTCCAGGACCAGGAAATGAGATTCCCCATTCTGTCCACAACCAAAGACCTGAACACATAACAGGAACATATATACATTCACTGATTTAAATAATAGATTGAATGAACTTTTAAAATTAATATGGTTCCCATATGTGTGAATATGTGTGTTTCATTCTTATTTCCTCTACTTCTTTCATTAAAATTTTAGTCTGAGGGGCTCTTCTTGGAGTAAAAATGAAGCTAAAATGTAAAATCTTTTGTTTCTCTTTGTAATTTGCCATTTGGACTTACTAGTCCATAGATTAATTTCAATAGCTTTGGAACTATACATTTTGAAGCAAACTCACCCACAGAGTCATGTTTGCCAAGACTTTGCTCCTGTGGAGCATGAGCAGTTCCTGAAAGGTCTAAACTCATCCTTGTATTAGCCACTTGATAAATTCTCAATAATAAAACAATGCTCTGGGGACAGGAGAAGGTTGAGATTCCTTGGAAGATATAAGCATCATACCTGGAGAAACGGAATCTTTTAAAAATGATTTTATTCATTTACATTTCAAATGATATCCCCCTTCCCTTACCCCTCCACAACCCCTCTTATCCCATCTCTACTCTCCCCCTTCCCTTTGCCTCCATGAGAATGCCCCTCAGCCCACTCACCCACTCACCCATTTGTGCCTAACTGCTCTAGTATTACCCTATACTGGGGCATCAAGCATCTACAGGAACAAGGGCCTCCCTCTGCTACATATACATCTGGAGCCTGGCTCCCTCCATGCATAATCTTTGGTCGGTGGTTTAGTTCCTGGGAGCTCTGGGTAGTTCAGTAGGCTGATAGATTTTTTCCTATGAGGTTGCAATCCTCTTCAGCTCCTTCAGTCCCTAACATAGGTCTTCCATAGGGGACCCCGGGCTCAGTGAGATGGTTGGTTGTATCTGCATCTGTATTGGTCAGGTGTTGGTAGAAACTTGAGAAAAAGCATCTTAACTGTTCTTTCTTTTTCTCTTTCTCTCCTTCCTGACAGCTACAAGAATTCCTGCATGGACTCTGCTTCTATGGTGTTTAACATTCTTCTCACCCCAGGCCTTAAGCAATAATACCAGATGGCCTTTTACTTCTGACACCTGGAGGCAAGCTGTGTCTTTCTTATTGCAAAAGCTTATGTCAGGACTTTTGTTACCATGGTAGAAAACACCATAACTACCTATATAAAATATGATTTACCCTTTATCATATCAGATTTCAAACCTATGACATATGTCCCAAATAATTATATCCCTTTAAAATGATAAAACAAATAAAATTGGTAATGTTTTAAAACAAAAGTATAATTACATTTAACCAATGCTCTTTGTTATCCACCATAACTACATGGAAAGTCTCTACTACTAAAGAAATACAGAAAATAATTGCTCGGCATGGGGAAATTAATCTCAAATTAGGTAGCATGTGTCTTGTGTACTGGCTAACATCCATGCTGTCTGAAGTTGCTCTGTAGACAACTGGAATAGGAAAGATATCGAAGTTGTTATCCAGCACTAAGTAACACATGCTACTCTCCTCACTTGCATTGCAAATGGTGTGATTTCTAGTGAAAATAGTAAGACGCCTTCTATATGCCACCAAATCTTCTCTGATTGGTTTTGAGGGCTGCTCCACATAAAGGAATTGCTTGCTGGATAATGTAATCCATCTCAAAAGCCTATGGCTGGACAGGTCATAGACCTTTTTCGGAGAATCTGCTATTGTCATTTTGCCAAGTAATCATCTTATTAATTGCCTTATAAACATTAACATGTGTGCCTAATGCTTTGGGTGCTATTAGTTTTGGACACAGACATTTCTCATGCATTTTTGCAGCTGTAAATGAAGAGATTCTTAAGAGTAAAAGTGTTCAGAATATGAAACTCAGTTTTCAGCCTAGTGTGGGATAAATATGTACTGCTATGGCCAAGGTTCAGGGGACACCATGGAAAAGGAGACAGGACAGGAGTAAGAACTGAATGAGGGGGACAATGCTATGGGGTGTGCCTCTGGTCATGACTTAATCATCTCAAGAAGAATGCCCAGTAGCCTTGGTTACCTAACAAGTCTCAAGCGATACACAACCATTATATAGAACCTATAATAAACTATAGAGAAAACTGTAGATGGAGCAAATGACAGCCAGGCTTGCCACTAGTAAGAAGCTGTTGTTCATGTGAATATTGCTAGAAAGGTGGAGAATTAATGTTTATTAAGGATATTCTGCTAATTTTCTCCCCTCACCCAACTGGAAGGCCCCATATCATTCACCTCTGCACTTGTTCTCAGCTTTTAACAATGAAGTGGATTCAAAACAAACAAACAGAAAGTTAGGAGGTATTGGGAAAAACTGCTGTGTAAGATAAGAACTTGCCCAGCTAGTACCTGGAATCCCTGGAATGTCTTTCAATGCAAACAAAGCACCCTTAGTACTTACGTTTACTCTAAAAATGCCTTCCAACTCTCTGAGGTTCATATATAGCTCTTGTCTACCCTGAACAAAATGTATGCGCAAAAGCTGTTTCATTGAAGATCTGATCCCCTGAAAGCCACCTAAAAGAGCTGTAACACTAACATCCTTGGAGAAGGCCTCTCTGTCCCTCCCTTGCACTCACCGCAAGACCAGGATCCTTCAGACCCCACCTTTTCTGGGCTATGCTTTGCCTTTCCAGGCCACTGTGCAAGAGTGTTTGGACACCCTGAGAAAGAAAGCACAGATGCAAAACCACAATGAGACAGCTCGTGGGAGTGAGTATATCAGGAATTATAAAGGTTCGCAGATATGGTCATATTTAAGTATGTATATGTATGAAGTGCTTGAAAATAAATCAGTGAAAAAATAAAGAATAAAAAATGAATTTTATCATCTCTACATTATATGACTCTCAAGTGCATTCAATGAAATGCTGTTTTGTGCAGCAACTATGATTTCTCTTGGTGCTATTCCTGCATAGGAGAGTTTAGGCTAGTTGCTGGCTTGAGATGAAGAGATTTCTACATTCATCATGCTATCCCATCCTCTCCATAACAGAGGGTTTGATTCGCAGGTAAGATCTTTCTCTACACTGTTTTCAAGAACACCAAGCTACTCCTCATGATTAATGTGAGGAATCTGAAAAGCACCACAGGTCTGGAACAGTTAGAAGTGGAATGAAAAGAAAACAAACCTAAACAAACACTGCAGGAAGAATCTGAAAATAATTTAGCATATAAAACATTATCTCAGGTGAAGTATAAAATAAGGAACAAAATAAACTCTTTGAAGTTCTCTGCATAACAGAAAATTTTACCTTATTTTTTGCAGTGTAACAATTGTTAAAAAATAAAAGATATTCTATGTTCATTATCAACAAGTGCTAAAATGCCACCCATTTCCAGACAAAAGATTATGTTGCTGAATATAAACCTGTAGAAAGCACTGGAAGATTAGTAACTTCACTGATGAACTATGAGTCCCACTCTTTTATAAAACCTCCAGGAAATACTACTAATTTTCATAATTTGTTTATTTTAATATATGTTTCATTTTCCTCTAGTATCAGAAAAGCTTTTTAAGAACTATAATAGTTTTTAAGAACTATAAATTAAGAATTTAATTAAAGAAAAGGGAAGAAAGGAAATCAGGAAGGATGGAGAGAGATTGTATAAGAAGGGGATAGAACTGAGAGGGGAAAGATTAAATAAATGAAGTAACACTGTTATAAAATTTAATTATTAAAAGTAACTTCTCAGCCTTTAGTCTTTAAGCCAGTTATTAATCTCATTTCTTTCTTTTGAAAGTAGGGTATTTTTTAGAATTTCAACTTCCTAGGCTAACTTATAAAGTATGTTTCAACTTAGTATTCAATTGTAAGTTTCAAACCTATGCTGTAACATGCAGCATGGATTGTGGCATTGGATGATTTCAGTGATAGAAGAAAAGAATGAAAAGAAGGAAGGAAGGAAGAAATAAACAAAGAATGAGAGAATAAAACCTCTGTTCTTGTGTAAAAATAATTTAGGTTTCTTCGAAGCTTTCAATCATTACAGACATTATTAATAAACCTGATTTTTATGTAAATTTATTGAATAAAATATATCAGTAATACTTAAGAAAAATTTATAATATTATCAATACATTAAAATATTTAATAGGCAATCTCAATTATTTTTACATATAATCCATCACAACTTCTAAATGGGGTATGCTTTGTTGACTATAATTAGTCCATTTATAAAGCCAAATACATAATTGAAATCACAATGCAGAGATGGGTTTCTGACTTCTCAGCTGTATTAGCTTCCTGGTAAATATTACTTTATCCACACCTATCATTAAGAATGTTTATTTGATCACTTTTAAATATTTTTCTAATAAGCAATAATATCAATCTTTACTTAAACCTTTAAGTAATCTAAATTATTTAATAAGGCTGCAAATTTTTGATATTGAAGAGTTTTATAAAATGCTTGAAATGGTTCTACTGATTGAAACAAAGTTATTAGAAAAGGGTAAAAGGTTCCAAAGAAGTTAATGCAAATGTACTGATTGAAATTGTTGGGCAAAATAGCTTCTGCTTTGAAACTCATTCCTAAGTAATTAGGCTATAAGGGTGGGTATTTTGTATTCTTGGCTTCTTGTAATCTCTCCAGTTGAGCATATGGACTCAATATGGAATATTACCTCAAATTTTTCACTTTAATCTATTTTTGAAATCTCAGATTGAATAGCTACAAATGCAGATTTCTATTAAAAAATTCCAATAGCTTACCCAAAGTCACTTTTATAATACATTAAAAATAGTAGGATAAACATCTTTAACTATAGTTTTGGTCATTAGTCTCAACCTATCTTTATACAATACATAGTCTCTGGAGTTTTCTTTATATGTGCAATTATGACTAATTCAGCACTCACTAAGGAAACACTTCAGAATTTCTTAAGTGTATGATATAAGCTTTATCAAGGAAAAATTTGTAAGTAATAATATTAAAGGTCAAACCTAAAATGAATTTATGTATATATATATGCTTTAATGGACAATATATATTTGAGTATTTATGTTTCTCATTAAAGTACTGAGGTTTAAAGTTAGTGAAATGAATGCGAAAAATAGGAAAGAGTGAATATATAATTCTGTAATAAAGGTATCCCAAGTAACATTGAAAATTGTTTAACAATTTTTACACTATTATCTAACATCATACATCTGTGTGTTTGGTGTGTTGTCCTTATTAATAGATGTTATTCATGATTTATCAACTTATAAATGTAAATTTGATAAATAAAGCTTTAAAAACTGTATATTAAATAATTTGCATTTTACAAATCAATAGAAGCAACTATTTCCTTATAAAAAGACAAATGAATCTATAAATGTAATTCCAAACCACAATAACAAAATTGAGCCTCTGTTTTCTGAGTTTTTCCACCCACATACAAATATACACAAAAGCCTCCATTTTCCTCAGACCTTGTAAATATCAGCTCCCAAGAGTACAGAGTAAAATATAATCTATTGAAATACCAGACTCAGAGAGCTAACTAGAAAAGTTGCATGGAATTTGTTGTTCAAACAAATGGACAAACCAACATAAATATCAAGCAAACAATCAAACACTCATGGAATACTGCCAGTGAACAAATACATGAACTTTTTTGTTGAAAATGACAGATTCTTTAACTGAACAAATAAATTATTCTAGGAGGCTTATGGGTTAGCTACAGGAATTAGGAATAGGTTAAATAATTTTTCCAAATTGTTTCTATCTGAGCTCCATAGGCCAGTCAAGTTGAATACTCAATGTGAGTCCCTTAGAAAATTATATTGGCATATCAAAATGTGTAGGAAGAAAAGATCAAGTGTAGACGCATCACTGTGTCCTGATAGTAAGACAAGAAAAAATTGCAAACATAAAAAAATAAAAAGAATATTTAAAAGAAAACAAACACTCACTTTTATGTTCTTCAAACCTGAACCAATGGAAGACAGTGATCTGGTACAATATTTTCTTATTGGTATGACTCAGATGAAGTCTTCTGTCCAAGAAAATTTATTTAAAAAAGTATTTTACAATGAAATATTACAATAATTTTCTTCAAAGATACCTACAGTGTGTCTATTGTGGCTGAAATTTCTATCTACTTTTGAGAAACTATGAAGTGCAGCCCTATTTATAATTGCCAGATGCTGGAAAGAACCTAGGTATCCCTCAACAGAAGAGTGGATGCAAAAAATGTGGTATATCTACACAATGGAGTACTATTCAGCCATTAGAAACAATGAATTCATGAAATTCTTAGGCAAATGGATGGAGCTAGAGAACATCATACTAAGTGAGGTTACCCAGACTCAAAAGGTGAATCATGGTATGCACTCACTAATAAGTGGATATTAACCTAGAAAACTGGAATACCCAAAACATAATCCACACATCAAATGAGGTACAAGAAGAAAGGAGGAGTGGCCCCTGGTTCTGGAAAGACTCAGTGAAACAGTATTCGGCAAAACCAGAACGGGGAAGTGGGAAGGGGTAGGTGGGAGGACAGGGGAAGAGAAGGGGGCTTACGGGACTTTCGGGGAGTTGGGGGGCTAGAAAAGGGGAAATCATTTGAAATGTAAATAAATTATATCAAATAAAAAAATTGAATTCACATGAAATGTGCTTAAATATTATTTAAATTTGTCTAAAATTAGCCTACCAATCCACTTGCTGTCCAGATAGTCTACTTTACCTATATACTAAAAATATATTTGTTTACTGTATATGGTATTAATGAGTATCATAGAAGAACAGAACCACAAGAACAAATGTATGAGTAGACATACTACTTTTAAGATGATTAGAGCCTGCAAATATTAATAATATTTATCACCAGTTTGGATTTCTGAGGAAACTATGGTATTCAGTCTAACTTTAAGCAGTCATGTAGCTTAGAACAAGAGGGAACAGTGTTGTAGCAGCAACTATTCAGGTCAAAAGTCTATAAGACTCCTGGAAAATTACTAGTGAGAGCTCATGTGGGAAATATGAAGGATCTATTTTCTGACATTGCAGAGACACTGAAAATACACACCTCCCAAAACAGAGATGATTGTGTACATCCATGGGTAATTCTCCTTATTACTATTATCTTTGTAACATCTACAATGTCTTCTATGATGTTTTCCACAACCATCGCAGTAATCATCTCCTCCCTAGTTCAGTTACCCATATACCAATTGTCCCTCAAAACACACTAAAAATCACAGCCAAAAATGTACTTTATTGAGTTTGCCATTTTTCTCATCTAGTCAAGATAATAAACAATATAAACTATTGCTCTCATTAATCCTTTGTGTATCTTGACTTAGATGTCAGCTGTTAGTACAATTCTGCCACTGATGGACTTCTGTGTGTGGAAACATGATCAAGATTGAAGGTACCCAGGAAGCTAGAAGAGGAAGTCAGATCCCCTCAACTGGAGGTACAGACCGTTGTGAATCACCTGATATTGGTGCTGGGATACAGACTCATATCATTTTGAAGAGCAATGAAAGTCATGAACTACTCATCTGTCCTAGCCCTTTTGTTTTCTCTTAAAAACCTAATTATTTCTAAAGGTAGGCTTCAAAATGCTTGCTTTTCAAATGTTTAAAAGGTTGCATGTATATTGATTTCTTCCAAGTGGTCAATATAATAAGCAAATCATCAGTAATTTACAATGAGTATGATTCTAAGTTCTAGATAATTCTGGAACCTGCACATAGGGATGTATACTATCTAATCAGTCAGTTGGATGCCTACAATTAAAAAGTTTTAGAATGAAGTTTGTGACTGTGTGATCGTTTTTTCTCACCTCTCCAGAGCTGTGATTAAATGTATAACTATTTATGGTGAAGTCTATGATAATATTTCTATTTCAGTTACTATATTTAAATAGTTCCATTTGAGTGCATTTAATTTTAAATCATAGTGCAATTTGCAATATGCATAGTGTAATTTTTTTCTTATATTTGTACTTAGAATGTTCCATTAATACAATTTTCTCATATTTTAAGGCAAACAAAATCTATCTTTCAATTGTCCCATATATGTCCTCTTTTGTAGCATACACTAAGAATTATCTTTCTATTGA
Organism: Apodemus sylvaticus; assembly: GCF_947179515.1. Classification (NCBI taxonomy): domain Eukaryota; kingdom Metazoa; phylum Chordata; class Mammalia; order Rodentia; family Muridae; genus Apodemus; species Apodemus sylvaticus. The sequence continues at coordinate 121,920,277 of NC_067475.1, read as the reverse complement.
TAGGTAGCAGAAATAGCACAAATGGAAATCCTATTATTTAAGAACAGGTAAGTCTCTAGTGGATTTTATAAATTGAATAAACTGAAAAGGGATCTTAAAATCACCCTTCAGTGGCGATATCTAATATCCTTTAGAAATTAAAATAATACATCTGTTTTTAAATAAACATTAGGGATCAGAAAGGAAGACATAGCATGAAATATTCTTCTTTCTTACAAATCTATCATGACAATTGGAAAATAATCTAGACAGAAAGATCATATCTGAGTGTGACAAACTCCATGGTTAATGCTTGGCATTCTGTATTTCATTTCAACATATACACATGAGATGCCCAATTTGAACTGAATATGTATACTCAGTTTGTCACTGAGTACTATAATTATTACTGAATAACTTGAACAGGACAATTTGATGATATCAAAATGCAAAAGAACTAATATATTAAGGAACTTGCAACATAATTGAGCTTTATAAAATGTTTAATTAACCTATTAGGTTTTATAAATGCATTGCAGTTTGATCTATTTTCAAAATATATTTTCTAAATTTAGCCCATTTGAAGAAAATACATTGCACCTTTAATCATGTCCAAATAATTTAGTGAATGTTCTTATATTATTTATGAATATTAATATTTCATAACATAATAAAATGTATCATATCTATAGCAATATTCTTAATGAGATTATGTAACAATTTTCTAAATATGCATGTAGGTTCTAGGATATAAATATAATCTAGATGTTAAATCTAAAAATAAATACACAAAATAATACAAGAGTAGTATGTTGAACATAATATGTTTTAACTTATATTATTTGTTTTACCTAATTATGTCTAAAGTAGCAATTAAATATTCAACAAAATTAATGTTTGGTAAGAGAAATTTTTACCCTTAGTCTTATGAACCTAATTTGTATTTTCACATTTCCTCAGAACACAGTACAGCACTTCCATTTCTAGAGAACTTGGTGATCACATGTAATGAAGACCAGTTGGCAAGGGCAGCAAACATCTAGTCTTTACATCTCTTCATTTTACTTTAAAATTTATGAAATTGAACTTTTAGTTTGCAAAAACATATTCATTTGATTTCCTAAGTTAAAATGTTTTGAGAAATCTTTCAAAAAGTCAATATATGTCTTTAAAAATATATGGTATTTTAAAATAAAATAATTCATACAAAACTTAATGACTTTTTTGTCTCAGCCTACCATTTATGGAACAATTCATATTATTTAAACAATAATGCCTTTCTTATGATCCTTAACAATATTTCTTCAAAAGTAAATCACAATCGGTTCACATAATATTTGAGTTTTTGGATAACTAAAGCTGCAAATAATTCTTTCTATCACGCATATTAGCATAGTTAAAGTTTCATTTATACGTTGAGTTCTTGAGATATATTTTAAACTAGGGTGGAATAAGCAGGATTGGTAGAGGAATTTTAATCTAGCAACATGGCTATTCTGGTGAGGGATAGCATCCAAAGAACTTCTAAGTCTCTATGATCCAGCCAACGTTCAGACGTGCTCTGGATCACAGTATTTCAATTGAAATACAAACATGCCTCCTGAGTTTTTGACCTTAGCCATTCTGACTGGTGTGAGGTGAAATCTCAGGGTTGTTTTGATTTGCATTTCCCTAATGATTAATGATGTCGAACATTCCTTAAGGTGTTTCTCAGCCCTCTGAAATTCTTCATGTAAAAAATCTTTATTTAGTTCGGTACACCACTTTTTAAGGGGGTTATTTGGTTCTCTAGGTTCTACCTTCTTGAGTTCTCTGTATATATTAGATATTAGCCCTCTGTTAGATTTAGGGTTGGTGAAGATCCTTTCCCAATCTGTTGGTTGACGTTTCGTCCTTTTGACAGTGTCCTTTGCCTTACAGAAACTTTGTAGTTTTATGAGGTCCCATTTGTCAATTCTTGATCTTAGAGCATAAGCTACTGGTGTTCTATTCAGGAACTTTTCCCCTGTGCCCATGTCCTCAAGGGTCTTCCCCAGTTTCTTTTCTATTAGTTTCAGTGTGTCAGGTTTTATGTGGAGGTCCTTGATCCATTTGGAGTTGAGCTTAGTACAAGGAGATAAGAATGGATCGATTTGCATTCTTCTGCATCCTGACCTCCAATTGAACCAGCACCATTTGTTGAAAAGACTATCTTTTTTCCACTGGATGCTTTCAGCTCCTTTGTCACAGATCAAGTGACCATAGGTGTGTGGGTTCATTTCTGGGTCTTCAATCCTATTCCATTGATCTGCTTGCCTGACATTGTACCAATACCATGCAGTTTTTATCACTATTGCTCTGTAGTAAAGTTTGAGGTCTGGGATACTGAATTCCCCTGAAGTTCTTTTACTGTTGAGAATAGTTTTAGCTATCCTGGGTTATTTGTTATTCCAGATGAATTTGAGCATTGCTCTTTCTAGCTCTATGAAGAACTGACAGCAGGTGCTGGCAAGGATATGGAGAAAGAGGAACACTCCTCCATGGTGGAATTGTAAAATGGTGCAACCACTTTGGAAATCAGTCTGGCGGCTTCTCAGAAAACTGGGCATGGCACTTCCGGAGGACCCTGCTATACCATTCCTGGGCATTTACTCAGAGGATTCCCCAGCATGTAATAAGGACACATATTCCACTATGTTCATAGCAGCCCTATTTGTAGTAGCCAGAAGCTGGAAATAACCCAGGTGTCCCTCAACAGAGGAATGGATACAAAAAATGTGGTATATATACACAATGGAGTACTATTCAGCTATTAGAAACAATGAATTCATGAAATTCGTAAACAAATGGATGGAGCTGGAGAACATCATTCTAAGTGAGGTAACACACTCTCAAAAGATCAGTCATGGTATGCACTCACTGATAAGTGGATAATAACCTAGAAACTTGGAATACCCAAGAAATAATTCACATATTAAATGATGTCCAAAAAGAACAGAGGAGTGGCCCCTGGTTCTGGAAAGACTCTATGCAACAGTATATGGGAATTCCAGAACAGGGAAGAGGGAAGAAGTTGATGGAGGAACAGGGGGAGGGAAGAGGTCTTATGGGACTTGCGGGGAGTGGAGACCCAGAAAAGGGGAAATCATTTGAAATGTAAATAAAGAATACATCGAATAAAAAAAAAAGAAAAGAAAAGAAAATGAAGTACCCACCTTGAAAAAGAAAAGAAAAAGAAAAACAAACATTCCATTAGTACACGTACACGTATTTCGTCCCTAACAATGGAGGTATAGTTATTCTCCAAAGGAAGCAGACATGTTTGAAAATGATGTCTAATTGAGGGGCAGATAAAATGGTGATTCAGAGAAATATTTGACAGAATGAATTACAGATAGAATATGCCCAAGGGGCAGGCACAGAGGGACAGAGGGACAGAGCAGGGAGGAGGGAACGAGGGAGGGCAGAGTAAGGGAGGGAGAGAGGAGGCATTTTGCCAGGGCAGTTTTACCTAAACAGGTTTCCAGTGAAGAGAGAAAAAAAGTCAGCTATGAAAAGGAGGCAAAAGATAAGGTTAGATTGCCAGAGTTAGATAGAGGCCAAGCAGACCAATTGAGTAAGAAGCCCGTTTGAATCAGGCAGCTTGGGTCAGAACAGCTGAGTTGAACCAGATAACCAGTTTTCAGATAGAACTAGAAAGAGTGAGCTTATTCAGCAGTAAGTATCTGAGAGGACAATAACACCTGGCATAGAAAAGTTACTTTTACAATGACTACTGAAAAATGCCTAGAGCCAGGAAGCAAGCCCAACTCTTTGAACCTGTTTTCACCATTCTGCTCTCTTTCACTTTGGATTTTTGATTTCTTCCTGGTGCATTTATGGGAAACTTTTTATAATAGGATTCAATTATATCTTTTCCCCAGAAAATTATTTCTACTCTTAAAGAATAACCTTATCAGACCCTACCCAGGAGTCTTCTTTGCCAGGGAGATTGTGCAAAGCACAAAAATATTGGAGAGACCCACAGTTCTCTTGGCACACTTGCCCCTAAGGAAATGCAGAAACAATAGTCTTGGCTTCAGATCAGATTACAGGCTTCCTTCTATATATCCTCTGAAGATATTGCTTCCAGATAATAAAAATAAAGTCACTTTGTCTGAAACAACCTTTAATTACAATTATATGTATATACATATAATTAACATAAAAAACTAAAAGACTTTGCCAACCTAAGGAGACTGGCTCACATTATGTTATAGTGACGTCTTTTAACTAAAAAACAGAGAAGGCAAATGAATGGTAAAAGTCAGCCTGCAGCTTTGGAGAGCTTTGAAACTTTTAGCAAGGTTAACTCAAAAGTAATACTTAAACCACTGTGCATTGTTCAAGGCTTGGAAACTTGCCTAGACTGACTCAGATATTTTTCTATCTCTTTAATGTTTTACTTTCCTGAGGAATAGAATGTCAAATGTCATAAATGTTTACATGGTTGAAAATGATTTCAGAGTGATAGTACCTCCTCTCTCTGTGCTTGTATCACAGGCCAAGGGACAAAATGATATGATTTGCATTTCCGTTGAAATCATTAGTTTGCCTTTTTTTTTGTGGAATCTGTGTACATAAAGAATCCTGGTCATAAAGAATGCCAGTCAAAGATGCAAGTTTTCCACTAATTGTTTCTCACTCATTCATCCCTTAAATCCTCTCTACCTGTTCCTTGTCTGCTCTCCTGGGACCTATCTGACTGTTGGGGCTAGCCCACCCCACCCCCCTCCCCCGCCCTAGGAGAATTTTACTAAAATGAGTTAAATATGCTTTGAGAAGATGCAATGAGGACAGTACATCAGAACACTGGTGCTGCTTAACACTACTATCACTTGCCATGACTAATCTGTGAACTTTAGGTTTTGTCATGAGCTTTTCATGGAAGGGAATATTAATGAGTTATAAAGATCACGCATCATGGCTAATGGTCATTGCTTGCCCTGATTTTTTAAAATGTATATTTCTTCACTGAGTTGTTTATTTACAAGTCTTGCATACAGTCCCTTAATAAATTATTTACACATCAGATATGGTTTTGGGTTTGATTATTTTATAGAGTAGCCACTAATGAGTACTGGGACCAGATTCTTAAAATAAGGATAAGAGAAAGTGTCAGCAACTAATAAAATAGTTAGTAAATCATATTACTTTTTTATTATACTATGTACTCTATCAGTATTACTATCTATTCAAGGAATCAGTCCTTACTTTCATTTAGGTCTCCTCCATCAATATTACTGTCAATTTCTACATTCCTTGAGTGCCTTTGTTATACTTAATGTAGAGTTAATAATCTATTTTTCAACACTGTTTTGAAGATTAGACTGAATAATTAATTTGTTTTTTTGAAAGTTCTAACTTCCATCTTAATGTCATACTAGTTTTAGCATGATTTTCAGATTAGGTGTTTGTGTTTCATTATTTTCATTTTTAACATGCTTTTCTTCCATTTTGAGTTTCATCCTTTATTAGCAAGGTTTGATTCAGGTTAACATCTTCATCATTATATATATTCAGTTTTAGTTTGGGAAAAAATCTTCAATTTATAATACCTGATAGATATGTATTATCCATTGTAAAAATCTCCTTATCAGCTCTAGTAAATCCTCTATATTTTCATTGACATCAGCAAAACATATTGAGAAGGGCAAACCATTAGTAACTTTTATAATAAAATTCTCAAATTCCTTTCAAATGAATAAAAGAAATAAAATCCTGCTGGAGAGAGAATTATTTAATAAGTTAAGTCAATCTGTCCTTATTAATTGATGTTTTCAATGAATACATTCAGCTCTCCTCCCTTGTTTTTAACTGGAAAGCTTATTTCTGTATCTACTATACAATTCTTCACTACAGGAAAAACAGGTTTGGTATGCTGCTGCTCACAGAGTCCTGATTGGTGAAATGCTCCAATTGAAGCACCTTCTGGTGTACAGACTAATAAAATCTCTTGGAAAGAGTCCAAAATCCATTTCCTTAATACCAAGTTATGCATTGCTAGTGCTGTTATAAGCGTGGCATTTTAATCTATTATGGAAGAACAGATGCCCACTGTTTGGGTTTTGCATGTTTTTATGAGAGATTGGATATGTCTATTCATTAAATGGCAGAACAATTTAGGAAATATCTTTTTATTCAAATAAAAATGCATCTTTTATTTGAATTGATTAAGAATATAACCTATTAATAACAGATTCAGATTTATGTATAATTCAAATTTTAATAGACTGCCAGGTTGAGGAATAATCTGAAGCAATTTAAGTACAAATGAAAGCAAGAATGATCTGTGTGATATTTTATATAGCCATGGATACCAAAATAATTACATTTGTATTCATTTCAATGTACATTGAATGTCATGTATAAAAATTCAGGACATACAAACAGAGATATATGATAGCTATATAAATAGAAGTGCTTATCATTGAATTCAGATTTTGATTCTGTTCCAAACAAGGCATGAATCTTTTAAAGAATAGAGAGAGATTTGGTGACACTTCAGACATTGCTCGGAGAAGTCCCCAAACAATACCCAATTAGTATTTACAAATATACTACTATTCAATTACAGGTGAGCTCTTCTTATTTGTGATGGCTATTGTAATCTAATTCTGTTTCAGTAATTCACTACATGAAGTCCACTCTTCCCTGTAAAGAATGTCAAAGGATAGGAAGGCTGGTAGTTGTGGTTTCAAAATATCAGTTTTAGGGATTGTAATATAGTATATTAGTAGAGTATTTGCTTAGAATGCACATAGATGTGGCAATAACATATATATATATATATATATATATATATATATATATATATATATATATATATATATATATATATATAAACATTTTATTTAGCATATCATTTAGCTCTGGGGCTTAAGTCTTAATAATGTATGCCTCTTTTTTCATGTGTTATTATTAATGGTCTTTTTTTCTCAGTCAAATGTAAAAGAGACTGTGAGCATGAGATTGCACATGTTGCAGTAGAACATGAATTTGATGTTGAAGAGTCAGTGGTCTTCCCAATGTCATTTGGGAGGAACAGTCTCAAATCACTGGAAACTTAGTAGAAAAGTCAAGCAGGCAAAATTCCTTCCAGATACTCTGAATGATCATATCTAGAACAACACATAGTAACTTATGCCCAATCTGGTGCTTACTAACATAGAGAGGTACAATTTTTAGAAAATTAATTCATAATCAGTTCATAGCATGAGTCTCTTACCAATTTTAACACTTTGCCAAATCTGTGTAGTTTATATGTAAAGCTGTTTCAAAATGTCATTGATAATGTTATATAATTGTATTTACAGCTTTATGAATAGATTAATAAATGTTAATATATAAGAAAACCACTTTATTGTGATTCTTAAAATAATTACATATTATACTCTGATACATGTAAAGATGCAGCTTTATATTTCATCTACTAAAAGAATAAGTGGAGATAGTATACATTGTTTGAGAAAATCTCTTTCTGCACTGGATACAGGTTGTGTTTATATTGTTCAAATGCTGATTTCTACACACAGAGAATTGAATACAAGCCAGACTTTGGTATTGTCATTTTTAAGAAAGAGCGCTTGTTTCAGTGTTTTGTCAACATTCTTGTGACTGGTCAGTAAAGAGCTGATCAACTAATTAGCTGGGCAGAAGAGAATAGGGTGGACTTCTGATTCCAGTAGTGGCAGGTGTGCTAGGGTGATCAGAGTGAGTGATAAAGGACCACAGGAAGAGGAGGATGTGGGAAAACCACATGGAGAAAACAGGAGTATCCACCGTGAGATCACCATGAGAGAGCAGGCATGAGGACACACATGCACCAGAATGAGCCAAGGTCAGATTCAGATTAAAGGTAGAAGATTGTGTGAATGAAAAATAGGCAGCCTTAGAAAGTTACAATACCTGCTTAGAACCTGCCCAACATAGGCTTGAAGCATGTTATAAAAAATACTGGGACTCTACAGGCTAGAGTAGGTGTAAAAATGTCCTGCAATTATTATAGGACGAAACCTCCAAGGAATTACAGATTATATTTCACAGTATATTTTTTTTGATAAAAGTTTGATTGCTTTTATTTAAATATTTTAATCTTTCATACATAAATACTGAATTTAAGGTTTCCCTGGAGCCCCAGACCTAGTGCCTCAGCCTTCTCTCTACCATTGCTTTAGAATAACAGCTATAGTCCTGAACATTCCATTGTAGCTGAAACAGAAGGAAAATATTTAAAAATTGGCTATATGAAGATGATTGATGTTTTTAAAAAGGAAATCAATAAATTCCTGAAAAAAATGCAGGAAAATACAGTTGAAAGAAATGAACAAGTCCTTTAAAGAAATCTAGGAAACCATAAACAAACAATTGGAGGAAATGAACAATCCTTCACAGAAAGCAAAAGAATCAAACAAAGAGCTGATTGAAAAAATAAAGCTGTTCAACACAAAACTAGAAATAGGAATTAAAATACAAACTGAGGGAATTCTAGAAATAAAACTTAGAGAAATACAAACTAGAACTACAGAGGCAAGCTTTACCCAGCCATAGAACAAAGGATCTAAGTTAGTGAAGATACAATAGAAATGGACATATCAGTCAGTGAAAACGTTTTTCTAAAAACAAAAGAAAACAAACAAAACTGACACAAAACTTTCAGGAAATCTGGGACACTGTAAAACCAACCCTAAGAGTAATAATTAGATAAGAAGGAGGACAATCCGAGCTTGAACTCCAGAAAATATTTTCTTAATTATTTTTTTCCAGAGACTGGGTTTCTCTGTGTAGCCATGGCTGTCCTGGAACTCACTCTGTAGACCAGGCTGGCCTCGAACTCAGAAATCCACCTGACTCTGCCTCCCAAGTGCTGGGATTAAAGGTATGCGCCACCACTGCCCTGCTCCAGAAAATATTTTCAATAAGATCATAGAAGACATTTTGTTAACCTGAAGGAGATACCTATTAAGCAATGAAAATACAAACTGAGGAAAATATAGAAATAAAACTTACAGAATTACAAACTAGAACAGAGGCAAGCATCAGCAATAGAGTATAAGTAATAGAAAAAAGAATCTAAGTTAGTGAACATACAAGAAACATACAGATCACCAAAGAGATTGAAACAGAAATGAATGTCCCCTCACCAGATAATGACCAAAACTTCAAAGCTAGAGTATAGGAAAGAACATTAAAAACTGCCAGGAGGCTACAGCCTAGTAACCTGAAGGTCTAGTAGAGTTAAGCCTGAGCATTCGGTGAAGGGCCTGGAAAAATGTGCTGGAGACTCTAAAAGACCACATTTTCCAGCCCACGATAATATACCCAACAAAAATTTAATCATCATAGATGGAGAAAGTACAATATTCCATGATAAAATCAAATTTAAACAGTCTATAAATCCATCTGTTCTGAAGGTGCTAAAAGAAAAATTCTAACATAAAGATGTTTTACCCATGCAAACACAAGGAATAAAAATCTCACACAAAATATCAAAAGAAAGGGAGGAGAGGCCCTTGGCCCTGAGAAGGCTGGATGCCCCAATATAGGGGAATACCAGGACAGGGAAGTGGGAGTGGGTGGGTTGGAGAGCAGGGGAAAGGGGCGATGGGATAGGGTGTTTTCTGAGGGGAAACCAGAAAGGGGATATTATTTGAAATGTGAATGAAGAAAATATCTAATCAAAAAGGAAAGGACATACACACACACACACACACACACACACACACACTGACACAGCAACCACCAACACCAACACCAACAGTAACAACAACCACCAGCACCATCAATAACAACAACATCATCAGTTATTGGCCATTGGTGTCTCTCCATGTCAACGGTCTTAATTCCCCAGTGAAAAGCACAGATTAACAGAACGGATATGAAAACAGGATCCATCCTTCTGTTGCAATCAAGAATCATACCATGTCATCAAAGTGAAGTGTTGAAACCAGATATTCCAAGCACACTGACCAAGGTGCAAACTTGTGTATACATTTTAATATGTAAGAAAATAGATTTCAAACCAAAACTAATCAAATGACACAAGGAAGGACACTATACACTTATCAAAAGAAAAACTGAGCAAAATGACATTTCAGTTCTTTACATCTATGTTCCAAAAACAACGGTAGCTAAGTTTGTAAAATAAATACACATACCACTCTCATCAGTTGATGGATAGTCCAGAATAAAAACTAAACCATGATATACTAGAACCAATGAAACCAAATGGACCTAACAGATATTTACAGAACATTTACCAGAACACAAAAGAATATGCCTTGGGGTCTGCTACTTGCAGTACTTTCTCCAGAACTGACCATATACTCAGACACAAAGCATGTCTCAACAGATATAAAAAAAGAAATAACTTCCTATATCCTGTCTGAAGCTCCACCACGCCCTTTCAAATTCACACACAGGCACACACACACACACATGCACACATACACACTCACACACATGTATATGTATGTGTATATGCATATGCACGGGTGTGTTTATGTGTATATGTATATGAATGTATATTCAGTAATGTTTTTCTTCTCAGAATCCTGTAAGTACCTACAGTTCTTCATTTAGTTGTAGGGCTTTTTGAAAATGCTTTAATGCAGGTTGGCATGTCAACTTGTGTAGTCATTGTACTGTACATCTTTAGACAACCATACTTTCACGACTTTATATATGTAACTTCTCTGTCATAAATAGAATACACTACCTCACATCACACTGCCTGGTCCTCTTTCTCTTATAGTCTTTTTGTATTTTCTTTCTTAATATTTCCTGAGCATTTGTTATATTTTTGTGTCAACTAGGTTTGATCACCACAAGATCAGTTGTTAACTACATTTTCACTAGTTGTAGATGTCTGTAATGGTCTCTGCTGGGGAAAATCAAGACACTTTTAATAAGGAGTGAATGACACTTTTCTTTTGATATAAGAGAATATGGAGTAAGAAATTATACCCTTTAGGAAATTGGGTCATTGTGGTTTCTTTTCCGGTGATATAATTAAATTTAAAGCCTGATCAATAGGAGAAAGCCCATGCATGTTACTCTAAGCCTAGCTAACTGCCTATGTCAGATTTCATTTTACAAGGTTGTGGGGACAAGTCTCTCTCTCTCTCTCTCTCTCTCTCTCTCTCTCTCTCACACACACACACACACACACACACACACACAACACACACACACACACACACACACACACACACACACTCTTTCTCTCTCTCTCTCTTCCTCTCTCCCTCCCTCCCCCCTTAGGAGTGTGTATGTGTCTCTTTCTCTCCATCTGTCTTTCTGTTTTTCTGTCTGCCTGTCTGTCTGTCTCTATTTCTCCTTTCTTTCTGTTGCTATGTCTGTCTAGCTGTTTCTCTTTCCCCCATCTCTCTTCCCCCTTTTCACTTTTGTCTCTCTTCCTGTCTTCTGACAACACTTCTTTGATGCTTTCCTGCTTATGCCATATTCCTTAGGCAACAAATAATAAATCTAGACTGTTTGCAAACCTCAGTAGCTGTCACATTAAACAGGTTCCTGTACATTCCCTTATTAGAAATTTGACTGGTTTCATTTTACTTCATTCTAAACATTTCTTTTATTTCCCATCAGTGAGAGCTGCTTTCAACTTTGATTAGAGAAGCATTGCTATGCAGTGTCTAATAATTAATGCAGAGATTTAACCAAAGTGTTGACTAAAAATATCACTAAGTACTCGCTCATCTGTGATTGGGTTATCTGTATAGACTTCCCACAACTCAGTTCAGGAAGAGTGGGTGGAAAGAATTTTTGAGCTTTAAATGGTGAACAGTACTTTGAAATGCTATCACCTTGACAAAGCATAGTTATTACACATGTATCTCATAACAACAATTGTTATAAACCTATGGTCTTTGCATGAACAAGGTAAAAATGTTTTTAAAGTAATTGTGCAATCTTTTTCTTTGATGAAATTATGTTTTCTTAATAATATGTGAAGGCTAAAGGTTTTCCTTGATATTAATGATTCTCCTTTGCCAGAAAGGACACATGGATTAAAATATTTTTAATTATACCTTGCCAACCACATATCTAGAACAATTCACTTTTAAAAATATTCATATATTAAACACTGAAGTACCTGACTCATAGGGTGTGCCTTTGACTTCATAATTCATGGTAGCATGTGCTATCTGCCAAACTGAGTATCTTTAACAGTTAAGTTGGAAATTGTTCTAAAACGTCAGACCACTAAATTTGACTTTACCCTTGTTCCTCTATTCTACGGTGCCACAATTCTACACCTTTTTGTTTTTGAGCTCCAGTTCTTCAGGGGCCAATAGTCTTTGTAATGCTACCTTTCTGGTCTCTTATAGAGTACATCATATGCAAAAAGAGATCTCCAAAATGTTCAGGACTGAGTTTTGAATCTATCTGCATCCTTTTACAATATATATATAGATAACCACTACAGAGTGATATAGAGGGAATGGGTAACAATCATGTTTACTGAAATTCTAGCTAACTACTGATAGAATGATTATTCCATGCAGTACTATTAAGCACAATATTCATGTGCACATCTATTTAATCAGATATTTTTCACCCACTAAGTTAACCCACTAGTTAAGGATAAATATGAAGAATGAGTTTTTTTCTAACGTTCACAGTATTACTATATTTGTCAACATATATAAAACCACAGAATAACTCCAAATTTGGGTACATTGTCTGTTCCTTATGTAGATAATAAGAAGCTTAGAGAATGGAGACAAGTACTTATGTAATTTCGAGGATTTTCAGAGACAGTTATCATTAGGTGTTTTAGGCTGTACTTTCCATTTCTTCATCAAAGGCTTTGAGTCTCATTAAAATTTTTGATAGTTTCCTAAATGCATATAATTAACTTTAGTCATGTCTACTCACTCCCTGTTTCCCCTCTAATCTCCCCTTTTACTAAAACTTATTTCCATCAATATCCCTCCTACACCAATACTCTAATGGCCATGCTAATCTTACAGAGATTCAGCCATTTTGTTAAAGCGTGTATTATACCAGCAATGTACCATTCTATGCAGTACCTTATAGGATGTAGATTTTGAGTTTTTCTGAAAGTAGGATAGAGTTAAATGGATAAGCATGGATGTCCTTTTACCTTTCATCTCTCACTCGTTACAGGATAATAGAAAGTTGAATATTGGGATATGTGTTGTAAGATTCCCTAAAATGTCATAGAAGTTGTTAATTTTGTACAACAGTTCCATTAAAGAATATAGTACTAACACAAAATAGAAAGTTCAAAACCATGGAAGGAACACACACAAAAAATTTAAGAGCTAATTATTAACTTTACATAAAACAGTTGCTTTAAGCAATTATGTTGCATTAACTTTTTATAATTTTGTTGAAGTCAAAATTTCATGTCAGGTGTAAAGAAATCAGTCGTCAGAAAGAAATGATAGCGTCCCATAATAAAAACTATCAAAGTCAGGGCTTTTCCTACAGATTAATAATGGCACATAGTCTACTGTGATCAAGGCATAGTTTAGCTACTAATGGCCATAACTTCAGGGTTCAGTTTGATAAAACATATGTTTGGATGAATCTATATTCAGTTTATTTTTGCCACAAATGGGAGTAAATGAAATGGACTTAAATAAAAGAAGAAGGTAAAGTATAAAGACTAAATCCTAACACTGGTCATGCTCATTTAAAGATTAGATAGACGTTTGTCCAATGTCTTGTGAGATCTTCTGCTCAATGTGTGTTATCTATATTTTTTCTTTTACAAAGGAATCAGGGAAGGGCTATGTAACCTATGTAGGAAAAAACTATGTGATGCTCTCAATTACAAATAATTTCTACATTTTTAAATTCAATATAACTGTGCAAGTCATCCTCAGTTGTTACACTATATACATTCATGTCCACTGTCACTTGTTAGTGTCGTATTTGTTTTGGTCTATTAGAAAATTGCACCATTCTTTTTGTTGTTGTAGTTGTTGTTGTTTTTGAAAACAATTTTCTCATCTCTATCATCAGGACAATTGTTTTCTCTCTGTAAATCTTGAAGATACAGTATTTTGAGTTTACTTCCTAAAATATGAGGTTAGGAATATCTATCAGACAAATAATTGCCTGATTTGATATCACATTTTAAAGAAATTGAAATTTTGAAAAATTTGCCTGAGGTTAACCTTCTTGATGATAATTGTACACTACTCAAAATAAGAATATAAGAATGTGCTGGGTGGTGATGGTGCATGCCTTTATTCCCAGCACTTGGGAGGCAGAAGCAGGTGGATTTCTGAGTTTGAGGCCAGCCTGGTCTACAAAGTAAGTTCCAGGGAGGCCAGGACTACACATTGAAACCCTGTCTCGAAAAACCAAAAAAAAAAAAAAAAAAAAAAAAAAAAAAAAAAAAAAAAAAAGACAGACAAAAGAATGTAAGAAATGTGAAATTTATAATTTCTCTATCACTTCTTGTACCACGTTTTCATACATGTTTTTATATTTAGTCTTCATACCCATTCCTTAGTTCAAATGACTGGGAATTATTGCAAGAGTTAAGTCAATTGATTATTTCTTGACTTTATGGAGGGAAGAAGATTTTCACCACCAGTGTTTCTTTTTCACAATTTAACATTTAATTTAAAAAAAAATGCTGGGGGCTAGAAAAGGGGAAATCATTTGAAATGTAAATAAATTATATCGAATAAAAAAAATGCCTTGATATTTAGATGCGAGGGCATCTATCCCAAGGTGTTTCCGAAATGATATGCACATGTTTTATCGCTCTGCTGCTTGTTTCAAAATTAAGAAAACAACTAAAAATCCCATTTTGCACAAAACAATCCACATTACTGCATGAGGGACAGTGTCCTAACTGTGCTTGCCATAGTGGTTATTTCAAGAAGAAATAAAAAAAAAAAAAATAAATCATATAGCAAAAATCATTAGCAAAATCATCTACCCCATGGGGAAACTAGATAAGGTTAAGAAAATGTCCCTTAAGACTTAAAGACATGAAACTCTCATGTTTCCAGATGGCCCTGAAATTGACCAGAGACAAATATTCTCTTTCTCCAAGGTGACAAAGGCAGTACATACATACTCATCAGGTTCAGCTCTAGTAACCTGCTGGGAAGATGCTGACTGTGCAATTGTTTAAAACCTTTATGGAACTCTAGTGTTTCACCTCTACTGGGGCACATTTTCAGTGAGGGAGCTGTCTTTGAATCCCTACTGTTCCTGCAAGGAACCCATCGGCCATACTGCTAAAAGTAATAACAATAACATACTAATTCGTCCAGTTGGACTTCGGTGTAGAGTGAAATATTAAAAAAAAAAAAAAAAAAACAAAATCCACACTACCTCCTGCAAGACACTGGCAGGTAGGTCAGCTTCTTCTCATCTCCGCAGACTTTCTGACCCTGGTCTCCGAAATCTCTCCACCTGGCTCTCTCTAAGTCCCCATCGCAGGTCCCTGCCAGGCCAGCCCCATGCTCCCAAATTCCCCTGGCTTTAGGGCTGAAGTTCTTGAAAACACATGCTTTGCTGCTGTACTATTCTCTCTGGAATAGTTGAGTCACCTGTGTGAAAGCAAATACCACACAAGTTTAGTTTAGAATCAACAGGTAACAAAATCTTTGGGCACAGCAACTGGCATCCTAACGTGTAAGCCATTCTAAGTTAAATCCTCTGGTAGCAGATACCAATGGGTCTGCCACCGGAAGGGGGGACAGGGGCAGGGCGGCCTCTACTTCCTTCATTTGCCTTCCAAGCTCACCTCCTGTCCCAAAGTGAAGCCCATCTCCCACTGTCCCGCCTACTTGCCCAATGATTGGTTCCTTAAAATCTTTATTCCTTAGGGGAAGGTTTACAAGAAGTCACCTGAGTATCACTCCTAGGAGGCATTAGCATCAAAATGCAAGCAGCACCAGGAAGATCCACAACACTTTGATGGTACTATTATTTTGGTCTCTTATCCGTGTGTAGAAAATCTATCAGAGATATCCAGAAATAATGTCTCTAAATGAATAATTTTTAAATAACAGCATATAATAAAAAGCAAGATAAACTTTATTAATCAATTTCAAGATATTTCTGAGAGTGTCGTTTTTTCTTTCTAATTATTACTTTAGTTAACAAACTAACCCACAATAAAAAAACAAAAACAAAAAGAAAACAAAGCTTAGAATTTATTAGAGGAGTTGATATATTTTACTTAAATGAAAACATTTTCATGTGCTTTATTTTACCTAATATGAGACAGCTGACACATTGTCTTCCTTATATGAGAAAGTAGAAGTAAAACATGGATTGATTATCAGAAACTAAAATGGACTGGGCCAAACATGAATCTCAAGCACTAGTTTTTCATGATTTAGATATAATTTCAGAAAGTCCTTTCTACTTTCTACTTCCTGGCTAGATATAAGAGACTTGACTGAGTTGGAGGAAGACAGACAAATATAAAAAGCAAGTTCTCATTCACGTTAGTAAATAATTTTTCCTCAGATGTTAAGATACAACAAACATACAGTATTTGTGACTATTTAAAGACATTTTTCTTTCTTGATTATGTCTTTGTGTTTCTATTCGATTCCAGAGTACTTTTACTTTGGTATTTACTGACGAAATTTACTATTTTGTCCAATTTTCCTCCTCAAAAACACACAAGAGTAGTGTTCCATTGTGTAATTGTACCACATTTTCTGTATCCATGCCTCTATTGAGGAACATCTGGGTTCTTTCCAGGTTTTGGCTATTATAAATAAGGCTGCTATGAACATAGTGGAGCATGTGTCCTTATTACCTTCCGGGGAATCCTCAGTGTATATGTCCAGGAGTGGTATATCAGGATCCTCCAGAAGTGTTATGCTCAGTTTTCCAAGGAACTACCAGACTGATTTCCAGAGTGGTTGTTCCAGTTTGCAATCCCACCAGCAGTAGAGGAGTGTTCCTCTTTCTCCACATCCTTGCCAGCACCTGCTGTCTCCTGAATTTTTATCTTAGCCATTCTGACTTGTGTGAAGTGGAATCATAGGAGGTTTTTGGAGGGTAAATAAGGAAAGGGGATAACATTTGAAATGTAAATAGAGAAAATACCTAATTAAAAAAAAAGAAAAGAAAACCACACAGGAGATTAAATCAAAGTTGACAAATTTATTTTTCTGCTAATTGAATATGTAATTTATTTGAAAGTGAGAGCAGTGAAGATTCTCCTGAGTACTTACTTTTCATGTTAGTCATGAGCCATCTTGCACAAAGTACAGATATCCCAAATGTGAAACAAATATGTCTTTGATTGGCCAAGTTACTTCTATGGAAAGAATTCTGCTGCACAGCCTGTGTCATTTCGTGTTCCTAGAATGATTTGATGAACGATATTGTTCACTTTCTTCAGGGACTGGCTGACACTTCCCAGAACAATGAAACCATGAATGCAGACACAATTTTATTTTAAGATTACAGATTATAACCCTCCCACTACACGATCCAACGTATTATATTCAAATATTCTTCCTTGCAGAGTGCCCTCTGTCAAAAATATAAAAATGATCTGCAAATGATCCCAATTTATGCTGAAATCACACAAAAAAGTGTAAAATGTAGCTTCTTTTAGTACTTTTGTAAAACAAGAATCTTCAGACTGCGACTAGCAATTTATATGTGAACAAGATTATCATATATTTAACCTTGTTTCTTACTTATATAATAAAATGTATCATAAGAAGTCTACCACAAGGATATCATATTTTTCTCTATTTATATATACATACACACATCCATGCACAAATATACACACATCATTCTCTTTGTTATGATCTTTCTATATAATAGTTAATAAAATAGAATAAAGAAAACTGTAAGCAAGCTTAATAGTTTCAGAATCTGTATTTTCTAAGATTAAATGTTTCTCAAGGGCCAGAAATATGTTTCAAAGAGTGGTTATACTTTCCAGCCAGCATGAAGGACTGAATTCAGTGTCTGTAATCAACATAGTTGAAAGCGAGAATGTATTCCTCAAGCTCTCCCCCATCCTCTCTCAGTATGCAGCCATAGCATAAATGTATTTCTTAAATAAATATATCATTGTTTAAAATAAAATAAAACAAATTGCAAGTTATTTAATTTTCAAAGAGAAATAAAATCCAGAAATAAGCAGTATCCAGAGAAGAAAACCCCAATCTAGAGGGGGTGAACGTGGATATAGTCAAATGTTTTTTCTAGAGAATTTTATGATTCTTAAAATCCAAATTCAATGTTTTACAGGAAAGCAGTGAGAAAAATTAGAGTTATACAGGATATGAACATATTGAGGTATCTGAAAATTTGCTGATCATGTGTCAAAGGAGACCTAACTTCATGCTAAGGGACATATGAGTTGTATATGTTAACTTTTTAAATTTATTTTTTCTTTACCCTTCTTTCCTAGATTAGAAATCAAAGTGATCTCTTTGAATGTAAAAAAAAAAGAGTAGTTATCTGTAGCAAGTTTGAGTAAAGGGAGAAAGATTTACACTAATTATCACATTATACACACCCTTGCACACATGAAAGCTCTTCATTGAGTGTAGACTTCAGGCAGTATTTGTACACGGTCGGAACCATTCCTGCCATGCCTACAGAGTAGGCAAATCGATTTGGGCAAACATCATGTTAATAAGGTCTAAAAGGCAATCAAAGGAATTGTCCAACTTGAGAGAGTATATGAATGAAGTGCAAATGTCTCTAAACTTACACTCATCAACCTGGTACCCCGAGGAGTTGTCCAGGTCTATGATAAGCCCTGTCTCCTTTTCTGTCTTGTACTATTTATTATTTTTGTTAATAATAATAATAATAATTAATAATAATAATCTCATAATTTACATCACAGACTTTCTATTCAATGTTTAGCTGATGTTTTTAAGAAAAGGTTTTATTTCTTAATCTCTTTTGTATATAATTTTATTACATGTGTTTATTTATTTGTTTGTTTATGAGTGTTTTTTAGTGGTTGGAGGGAGGATGTAGAATCCTGCATTTTTACATGTGTAGATGGTAAGAAATCCTGAAAGAGTCAATTCTCTCCTCCTGTCTTGTCAGATCCTGGAATGGTTGTAATACCTGAAGCCTGATGGTAGGCACTGTTATCCCTTGGGCAATTTTACATCTTAAAGGTTACATAATATCATAAGATCTTTAAAAATCGTGCCATAAAATTTTTAAAAAATGACAAAAATATCAGACATATTAATTTAATCAAGAAAACATATTTTTTTCTTATCCAACATTCAAGTGGACCCTGCCAGCTTGACGCTGGAATTGTGATAATGGCAGTGTTGAAACTTCTCTTTCTCCATGGTCATCTTATAACCACTGTTAGACTGTGTTCTCATAAGTATACAAAAAGAAAACCAGCTCCCACAAACCATAAATTGTTCTCTTTCTCTACATGCAAACTATAAAAAAATGTACTTATACACATACACAATAAGCAACATATAAAATGTTATTGTAAAACTAGCAGTATCATTAAATGGTTGCAAAAATATGACTTAACTATCCTTGCTATAAAAAGGTGCTTTAGTTATCTCCTGCATAACATTATAAAATGTTAAAGATAGAAGCTGAAGATGGCAGATTCCTTTCTCTCTACAGTTCTGTGTATCACTCCCCCAGATGCAAGACTGTATGCCTATTCACTTGCTGTGCCTGGATTGGTCTGTTGCTACTTGTCATTGAGTACTTCTCAGGACAAATACAGTTAATTTTGTATGTAACCACTCTCATCTGTGAGAGCTCTCATGTGTAAGGTTGACGTCCGTATTGAGAGGAACTGATGAGCTTACTTAGCAGGTCAGAAGTCTTGCTGTAGAATACCAGGGATAGAAGTTTGGATCTATGACACAGAAATATCAGGTAGCATGGAGGCCAGCGTATAATCCCAGGGCTCAGTAAATACTAAACCTTCACCAAGCATTGCAGCTGGATTCACTCACTCACATGTACTCAAATGCAAGAGTATTTATCTACAAAAGAGTGCATACTGCATAGCTATATATTTAAGCTATGTAGAGCAAATATTATACTACTGATTCTGTGATTGAGGCTTCTAGGAATTGTTTAGAACACTGCAAAACTACTACCCATTCAGCTGGGTGACCATCTTCTAAACTCTGTTGCTGGCTTTGTCCAGTTCATTGTTTTTAACAGTAAACTTCTAGCAGATTAATATACAAAATCTAATGCCATGAATCCTCTAGGGTTGTGGCCTTTAAACAGTTTGCCTTCTTTGTCTCTCTTATGTGGCAACATATACTTTGATCAGTTATTTCAAGTTACTAGAGTGCAATGGTTGGAATGAGGAAGAGGAGGGGAGGAAAGGAAAGATGTGATTTGTTTATATCATATTGTGAGGCCACTGACAAGCTCTCAGCTTGGCTCTATTTACTGTTTTCCTTCCTTTTAGCTTTCTTAGGGGATGGAAAACCTTAGCACTGGTAAAGGATCAATGAAGAAGGCTACTACAATGCCAATTGCTCTCTGAGATTCTCACTAGATAATCGCAGGAAGCATGGGAATTTGTCTTAGATTTATCTGGCAGGTGATGGTCATTTCTCTCCAATACTTATTTCTCTCCAGTTCTAAAACAAAGTCATTTGCATTTGTGTGTCTTTATTTCTAATAACTAACCAGAATGATTTTAGTTACAAGTTTTTCTTTTTTAAGATTTAGTTACATAGTTGCTAACCTATAGTTTTTTATTTAACTTCTGAGATTATAATGACATTTCTCTTTTTTGTTTCTTCTTTTCAGAGCTGATAAACCCCTCCTCTCTCCTTGATATTCATGCTCCTTCTTTCACTATTTTTGTTATTCTTATCGCATGCATATATGGAATTATATACATACCTCTAAATAAAATCTATTCATTCTGTACAATGTTTCTTTCATATATATTTTCAAGCTTTACCATTTGGCATTGGACAAACTTAGGTGTGCTCGTCACTGATAAAGGCCATCCAAACAAATGTATATGAATCTAAATCTGAATGAAAATCTGTAACCAAAAAGACAGATCACTGGAGCAATAGAACACTCAGTTACTTTCTCCTTGAGAAGATGGTCCTAGCCTGTTTTCTTGTTTATTCTTTTTCTATGAATTATGTTATAAATTGTTACAAAAACAATTGCTATAAAGACAATTAATGAAACATCTGTGATACGTTCAAATGTGTATATAGCAAAAGAAATTATTCTCTCATACAGTACATCCCAATCACAGTTTTCCCTCTCTCCACTCCTCTCAGCCCCACCCACTTTCCCCTTTTCTCTAGATCTGTTCCCACTCTCCTTTCCTTGAGAAAGTAGCAGGTCTCTAAAAGCCAGTGACCAAAAACAACAAAGCCAGATACAATAAGAAAAGGCAAAAGAGCAGGGCAGTGGTGGTGCATGCCTTTAATCCCAGAATCCCAACACCTGGGAGACAGAGACAGGTAGATTTCTGAGTTCAAGGCCAGCTTGGTCTACAGAGTGAATTCCAGGACAGCCAGGGCTACACAGAGAAACCCTGTCTTGAAAATAAAAAAAAAAGAAAAAAAAAATAAAGACAAAAACCCTCTTACCATCTTATTCAGTCTGGTCAAGGCAAGTCAATAGGACACAAACAATTACAAGAGAAACAAAAGAGGCAAAGACACACTTGCTCCTGCTGTTGAGTAAAAATCTTTTCAAATTTTGATGTTGAATATATTCAATCTCATTTAAAACAGCAAAAGAGCATAGTAAGCAATGGTTCAAGCATTGAAATCCATACCTAATCCTATTTCAATAATGAATTATAAAGGCTGGGAAATGATACAATGATAAGGTGGTAGAGAAGTTGAGAGGGCATTTGGAATGCCCTGTTGTCAGTCTCCATTAACATTACACATGCACGCGCGCATGCACACTCACACACTCACAAACACATGCACCCAGACTCACAGACACATACATGCATACAGACACACAAACACACAGAGACACAAACACAGACACACAAACACACAAACACAAACTTTGAGTCTTTTTGCTTCACTTTTATACAACATGGTCTTCATTTTAACCAGGTGACTATTTTCTCAGATGTTTGTGACCTGCTGAAAGCTCTTTCTGAATTTTGATTTTTATGCAAAAAACTCATTTCTGATTGATATTAATTATACTACTAAAATTAGTATATTGCTTAAAAATTGATTTAAAATTATTTAGACAGTTCTATGTAGATCTCTGGTTTAAAGGAAAGTGAAGCAAAACATTACAAGGAAAACCTAAATGCATGCCAATGTGAGTTCAGATACAGTTATATAGTTAAGGAATAAAACATTTATTCTTTGGAGGTTTATGTTATGAATTTGATAAAGTTTGAAATAGGGGTCATACATGATGGAAACTTATTTTGGATTTTCTACTAAACATAATAAGTTTTTCATAAATGCAAAGAGATTACACATTTCCACAATCCATTCAACCTGTTACTTATTGTATTTTTCTAAAACTTGCCTAAGCCTTGCTCCTTTTTCTATAATCATGGATAATGGCTGCTCAATTTAATGTTGTTAAAAATGATTTTCAAAGGATACAGGCTACTGATGATAATTTTACAACATCTTGTAAAACTGGGACATTTTCATTGATCGTCTGAGCTGACTGCTTACTTTTAGACAGAGGAAAGAAACAAAGCTTAAACACAAAGCTATTTCAAAGTTTTATACAAATCAAAAAATATTATTCAAGTTCTTTTATAAATATACCTCATTTTATGATTTATGTAAATGGTTAAAATGATTTTCTCTGTAATGTATAGCTATACATCTAGTATTTTTGCTTAAGTAATATTGTCTAATTTAAATAAACATTTAAGATGAAATACAGAACCAATATTAGACTTACAAATTTATTTTTCAATTATTATTTGTTATTGTATAAACAAAACTGGAGAACCATAAATCCTATGCATAATAATTTAATTTGTGAAATATAGTGGGTTTCCAATTGGAAGATGAAGCATTTTCACATTTACCAACAAAAGCAAGCAATGTGGCAGCTCCTTAATAATGCCCTTCAACCTGACTCGTACTAGCCATTTGCTGTTTTGAAATTTCTCTCAAAATTCCCAGGGAATTTTGATCCAATTTTGTTACTCCTGTCTTATTCCCAGCTATGCCACAGCTAATCCCCATAGAGGCATCTCAATAACAAACTATACCACAACTTCAAGAATGTATCATATGTTCCTTTTAGTCTTGTATCTACAATGTTGCTTTGCAGGAGACTATTGTATTAGAGCTGTTCTCAGTGTGTATTCACTTCTCCACCATATCATGTGCTGAGGGTGTCCACACAACTTTCATATACTTAGTTGTCACAATGCCACCTTCTATGGAGTTGTAGGATATCAATTAAAAAGAAAAATATATAATAAAAATTTTACATAAATGGGTGTCAAAAACAGCATGGTCATGTAAATTATAACTATTTTCTTTTATGTACATTTTAATTCAACTATTTCAGAATGTTTGCCAGGGCAACAGGAATTGATAGATGTAGCTGATTGCATTCTAATGCTAATGGGGTCCCCCAAATTAGTCTGCAAATGGTGACTGCACTTAGCTCCAGTGAATCTGCCTCCAGTTAATTCTAATTGGTAAATAAAGAGGCCAGCATTCAATAGCTGGGGAGAAGAGAGAGAGAGACGGCAGGGGGAGGGGGGCTGGATTTAGGGTTCCCAGACTTGGGACTGAAGAGGAGAGAGAAGGAGAAGAGATGCCATGCCTGAAGTATGTGCATGACAGAGAGGCAGAGCTGCCATGTAAAGTGGCCAAGAGGAGCAGACATGGTGGAATACAAAATTAGTAAGTAGTAACTCATAATGATTGGTGGGAGCTATATTCTAACAACATGGAGATTAAGCATTTGCCCAGTTTTGTGCTGATTAAGGTATATTGAAATAAAAAGGCTGTGTGTGTGTGTGTGTGTGTGTGTGTGTGTGTGTGTATTTTTCAGCAATATCCATCACTGAGGTGGGAAACAACCTTTCACAAGGATTTATTAAAATTTAATACTATAGAGAGATTCCAAGAATTATAGTTGTAAATTTTGGAGGAGAGTTAGATGAATAAAAGAAAACTGGAAGCCGGGCAGTGGTGGCGCACGCCTGTAATCCCAGCACTCTTGGAGGCAGAGGCAGGTGGATTTCTAAGTTCGAGGCCAGCCTGGTCTACAGAGGGAGTGCCAGGACAGCCAGGGCTATACAGAGAAACCCTGTCTCACAAAAAAAAAAAAAAAAAAAAAAAGGAAATTGGAGGCAAAGAACAAGAGAGAATAAGAGAAAGGAAAGAAAGGTTAAATACAGTGAATATAAATGCAAATAGTAATATTCAATTCATATTTCATCAACAATTTAGCTTTTGTTGTTAAAGAGTATTTCACTTCAAATATGAAAAGATAATAATTAAATTCCAAATAGCGTGCTTGTACATAAGCTTACAACATATGTGGAGGAAGTAAGATCATATGGAATGTTAATCTATCATATGTCAAAGATTAAGAAATTTATATGAAGATTTAGTAAAATATATAACAGTATAAATGACTATATCAATGTTTGTTTAAGAATTTAGCTACATATTTATAATAAAATATACAGGTAAATACATGTTCAAAAGCCCAATACCTCATCAGAAAAATTAGACAAAAAATTTAACATGTTAACACCATTTTACCTGAGGGACAATGTGGTTTTCCTGTATTGCATATCCCCTCTGATTGCTCTGTTTCATGTTCTTTAAAAGAACACACTAGGCAATTATGCTAATTTGTTTCCATGATTCAAGCTCAACCGTATGTCTGATTTGCATCACACCTTGGATTCTAAAAGACTAGCTCCTATTGGTACTATTGATAGTGCGCCACGGCGATGCTCCACATCTGAGAAATGAATGCAGTGAATTATACTTGC
Organism: Apodemus sylvaticus; assembly: GCF_947179515.1. Taxonomy (NCBI): domain Eukaryota; kingdom Metazoa; phylum Chordata; class Mammalia; order Rodentia; family Muridae; genus Apodemus; species Apodemus sylvaticus. The sequence goes on along the minus strand of NC_067475.1, from coordinate 121,895,313 downwards.
TGATTGCTCAGGTAAATACTTATTTTAAATACAGTTACAAAAATCATGTCTTTCAAAGAAGATGGCATCTTTTAACTTAAACTTTGGCTCAAAAATCACCCAAAATGGTTGTCTTTAATGTCATTTACTAACCCAACCTATTTACTAAAAAAAAAAAAAAAAAAAAAAAGACAAGACAACTCAGAGTATTTCATATTTTAATGGTTTTTCTAAATTTTCTAAATATACCACCAAAGCAAGAATGAAAACAAAATCTTTACAGATTGAAGAAAAACTTTACAAAGCAAAAACAGCAATGACATTAAAAGAGTAAAATCAGTTTACAAAGACTACACTTCCTAACCATCCTGCCAAAACCCATATCTGAGCTAAGAGTAGAATATCCACAAACACATAACTCCAAGATAATTGCTGCTTACCCATTCAAGGTGAATGATGGGTAATGCGGATTTGGGTGTGTTGAGATATTCTAGTCAAGAAGTAAGATTTAGGGCATTTAGAAAAAAATCATACAATTCACCACATAGAATAAAAATACAGTGATATATTAATAATAACTTTGTTTCTCCAAAAAGCACCTTAAATATTTGCTAGTCTGGTTGTAATTGTGTAGAGAATCTAACCCCTTGTGAATACTGATTAGATAGGGAATTCATTTCCAGATGCCCCATGGTGCAGGTGGGGGGGGTGGGAGGGTGGGGCATTCACTACATTGAGACATTCACTGCATTGTGTCTAGTCACAAGTAATTTGAGACAGGCTCTTCACTAAGCCTCAGAAATAATATTTTACATCTTTCTTGAACTAATAATCTGTGACTCTTTGTAAATACGAGTTAGAATTCTGCAATCCATTTTTGAGGTTTAATTGATACATATGATCTCTTTTCCTGTTGAATAAATTGTTTTGTTTATTCTGTATGGGTGCATTCATGATACTTTTTTAATCATTCATAAAATTTATTGAAGTAAGAAGTCTGGATTCTAATTGTGTCTCTCCATAATTTGCTTCTTAACTGTGGGATCAAAATTCATTGTTTTGTAGAACTGAGTTTTTTTGATACTGAACGATGAGTAGGAGAAATTTCTTTATCTAAACAATAATCTATTGAATTTTTGCAAAACATCAAATCAGCCTCACTGAAATCATAGATATAAGTAAGCTTTTAGAGGCCTTATATTCATGTCCTTCTTTCTCAACTGAATGTCTAAAATCTTCAACTTCCTTGTCTTCATGGTAAGTGAGTTCTTAGGTCATAGACCTCCGTGTGGTTTCTGGCGACTGCAGACAAGGAAAACGTGTAAGACAAAAGTAGGACCACAGACTTCCATGATGTCCTCAGGGGCAGCCTGAACTACACATATCAATATGATCTGAGATGGAGGCATAGGATATTCATATCAACATGGGCCCCAGTGACAGAAAAGCCCCATGACAGCAGGGACATCAACAGGAAATCATAGAAGAGAACTCTTTAAAAGTTTGATAAGAATGCTGAAATGTATTTCTCCAGAGTTGACTCGGGACAAGGATGTGAGCAGACAAGGACTCAGTTTTATTTCAGGGGATTACAATGATTGTTTGATCAGGTTCCAGTGAGTATATAGATCACAGAAATTGGACATTTTTTTAATTATAAGAGCTCACAAGTTCAATGGTGGGGGAATGAAATGAGTTGTGATTGGAGTGTACAATGTGAAATTTACAAAGAATGAATAAAAATATGTTCAAGCAAACAAAAAAGCATTGATGAATAGAAAAGGGATGTGTGCGTGCGTGCGTGTGTGTGTGTGTGTGTCTCTGTGTGTGTGTGAGTACGTCTGTACATGTTAGTATGTGTGTGCTTTCCAAATGTGAATTTAAAAATGTTTGTTGTAAGCAGTAATTTGGGAACAAAGAATGATGTATGGGTCCTTGAGTGAGGTAAATATTAGGTTTGAATTTAAATTTTAGCTTATAAATTATTTAATCTATCCTCCCATTTCTTTATGAGTAAATGTAATTAAACCCACATGTGCACAGAAGGCTACAGTAAAAAAATGACACAGGCCATGTATTTTGTATAATTGTTACAATTGTTCTTAATAAAATTCTTTCTTATGAGAAGACTTGCATCATTGTGGAGGAGGGATTATTTGTGATTCTACTAGAATACGATTTTGGGTGTGTTAATCAGGAAAATATGATACAAGTAAACAAAATAAATAAAAATCTTACTGTGTTGTTGAGAGAAACACACTAGAAATTTCAAACTATCTTCTAATCTGACTTTGAGTTGTGTATTCAATCTGATAAGACTTCAATTTTGAATAGTACATAAAAATTCAAACTAGCTAAACAAGACACCATAAAGCCTAAAAGGAGATGCAGCCTTTATAGTTGTCACTTGACATATTTTATTTCTCTTTTCTATTCCTCATATGTAATTACTCAATATTCTAATATTAAAATCCAGGCACATAATTGGCATTTATAAGAGTTTTAAATAACCTTTTTCTTTTTGCAACCTCTGCTCTTCTCTGACTTGTCAGTTAGTTTAGTCTCTCACTAAAATGACACACACACACACACACACACACACACACAGAGAGAGAGAGAGAGAGAGAGAGAGAGAGAGAGAGAGAGAGAGAGAGAGAGAGATTAGCAATGTGTAATGAAACAAGACAAAAAGCAAAGTACAGACAGAATGCCCGAAATTAAGGTAGTTTCAGTGCTTCTCATAACTATTCACATTTATATTGAAATCCATCCAATGGAGAAATAAATTTGTCCTCAAATTAGAATAATTTGAAAGTATTTTAGTTAAAAATATGTATGCATATGTACATAACATAAATGCATGCCTTATAGACAGTAGACATGGGCATTTTCCTTACACCCATGAATTTATAATTATAAAATTAAGAAACTTTATATTCAGGGAGGAAGTGACAAAGGAATTTTAAGACTCATATTATTAGCCGGGCAGTGGTGGCATACACACCTTTAATCCCAGCACTTGGGAGGCAGAGGCAGGCAGATTTCTAAGTTTGAGTCCAGTCTGATCTACAGAGTAAGTTCAAGGACAGTCATGGCTACACAGAGAAACCCTGTTTCAAAAAAAAAAAAAAAAAAAAAAAAAAAAAAAAAAAAAACCAAAACAAACAAAAAAAGACTCATTGCTGTTATGGTTGTTGATAATGTTTTCAGTGGTATAAATAGACACTTTTATGGTACATTTTGGGATCTACTTTTACAGCTCAAACTAATAAAGAGACTAATTTGAAAAAGAATTGATAACTCAGTAAGAGAAAATTATTGACTTATATTTACATAAGATTTCCAATTAACATAAATCTGTTTGTTCTGAATAACTAGGGTGTGTAGAGAAGGAAATAGCCTTCTGTCTCTAGAAAATTGTGAAAATTTCAAAATTCTTCATTGAATTATATATTCACATAGCGTTTTCAGAGAAATGTCAGCAACATTTTATTATGGCTAATGCTTCTTAGTATCCATATTTTCTATCTTTCAACTGCCAAGTAGGATTATGTTATATACTTACTACTTATTCCAATCCCTATTCAAGAATATTTCACTTTTAGAAAGATGGAACTAAAGCAGAGATATCGTCTATATCAGATAAGTCTACAACATGTTCTTGGGACATTGTACTGACTTAGGATTCCTTTGGGAGGACCCATCCTACTCTAGGTAGTGCTATCCCTATGTAGGTGGGCTGGGGATGTACAAGACATATAGCTCAGACATTCAGAAGAATCAAGCCTGTGAATAGTGTTCTTCTTTGGTTTCTGCCTCAAGCTCCTGCTTTGAATTCCTTCTTCTGCTTTGGTAGATGATGGACTATGAAAGATGAAAGAAGAAATAAAATGTTTCCTTTCAAGTTTATCTTACTTGATGTTTTATATAATGATCAAAAACAAAATTAACACCTACTTATAGGAATCTTCTAATGCAGAAAGGTCATATTCCTCAGAAATTATTCAGAAATCTCTCTTCCTTATTTTTTCTTTCTTTCTTTCTTTCTTTCTTTCTTTCTTTCTTTCTTTCTTTCTTTCTTTCTTTCTTTCCTTTTCTTTTTCTTTCTTTCCTTTTCTTTTTCTTTCTTTCTTTTTCTTATACACAGAGTTTCTCTGTATAACACCCTCATCTGTCTTGTAACTCACTTTGTAGACCAGGTTGAGCTTGAACTCCCAAAAAGCTGCCTGCCTCTTCCTCTCCATTTTTAGGATTAAAGTCATGTGCCATCACACCTATAGGGATTATATTTTTTAAGGTTGAACTAATACATGTTTATATTTGTAAGAAACTGAAAAATCTTCATAATGGTTCTCACATTTTAAATGATAATAATAATAAATAATAATAATAATAATAAATATCACAGTTATAAATAATAGATTTTCTTGCAATACTCAGAGACATACTGTTTCTATAATTTAACTATAGCCAAGAAGCTAAGAGCAACATCTTACATTGCAAGTGTTCTATGTAAATATGATGTAATTAATACAGAGGTCTCAGGATTTCTAAGTCTACCTAGAGTTTCTCCAGAAGATGAGGACTTCTCCCCCAGGATAAAAGTCCTGTATCCTTATATCAAAACTTACTCTTAAAAAATTAATCTTTCAAACAGATACAAAGAAAGCTATAGTATATGTAGTCAAACACTGGCTTTGACTCAGTATTTCTGAAAGAGAAGAAAGTTTACAAGCTTTAAAGGAGGGTCTTTAGAGAGATCCTTCCACACAGGCTATCACCTGAACACTTACTATATCGAGTCAATATCTCTGACATGTTCCCCCTACCCATTTTGTCATAGTGGTGATATTTACACTGCTTGATTGTCAGTCAAAGAATCATCTTTGATTCTAAGTTATCTGAAGGTGAAATGTCTTTAGTGAAGATGAATGGGACGTCCTTGCCCCGACTCCAACTCATCAAGGCTCTAGGTTGTCTGAAATGAATTTCACTATAAGCATTGCATACAGTCAGCTGTACCTTCTAATTTAATGATAGTATGCTGATGTTTTATTGTAGCCATGCTTCAGGGTCTCCAATGAGGAACGATACTGAACATCTCTGTGTATTAATTTCCTGTGAATAGAAGGCTCTGGTGAAATCTTGTAATTGTTTTATGTGATTTATTTGCTGATTATTTTATTTTATTATTCTATCACAGATGCATATATTTTACAAGATATATTTCTAGATGCAAACTACTGATCAGGCATGTGACGTGAGTATACTTTGCTGTCAAAATCTTTGTATCTTAATTCTTTCAAAGAAGTATTTAGTGACTATATTTTTAAGTTGTCAATAACTTGATTTTCATTTATGCAGAGTGCATTTTTATTATTTTATTTAAAACACGTTTGCCTAATCTTAAATATCAAATATTTAATAGGGCTATTAAAAATGAGGTAGAGAGGCAAATAATTTTTACCTAAGGAATATTGAATGGCTGAGATGCACCTAAAGAAACGTTCAACAACCTTAGTCATCAGGGAAATGCAAATCAAACAACCCTGAGATTTCACCCCACACCAGTCAAAATGGCTAAGATCAAAAACTCAGTAGAAAACAGGTGCTTGCAAAGATGTGGAGAAAGAGAAACACTCCTCCACTGCTAGTGGGGTTGCAAGCTGGTACAACCACTCTGGAAATCAGTCTTGTGGTTCCTCAGAAAACTGGGCATGATACTACTACTACGGGAGGACCCAGCTATACCACTCCTGGGCATAAATCCAGAGATTCCCCAGCATGTAATAATTACACATACTCCACTATGTTCCAGCAGCCCTATTTATAATAGCCAAAAGCTGTAAAGAACCCTGATATCCCTCAGTGGAGGAATGGATACAGAAAATGTGGTATATTTACATTATGGAATACTACTCAGCTATTAAAAACAATGAATTCATGAAATTCTTAGGCAAGTGGGTGGAACTGGAGAATGTCATCCTGAATGATGCTAACCAATCACAAAAGAATATGGTATGCACTCATTGATAAGTGGATATTAGCCCAGAAGCTCGATATACTCAAAAAACAATTCACATATCAACTGGTGCCTAAGAAGAAGGAAGGAGAGGCCCCTAGTCCTGGAAAGGCTCAATATATAAGTGTAAGGGAATACCAGAACAGGGAAGCAGGAGGAGGTAATGGGGGAGGGGAGGGGAGATCCAGGAAAGGGGATATCATTTGAAATGTAAATAAAAGAATATATCAAATAAAAAATAATCTTCTCAGCCAAAAAAAATCAAATATTTTCAGAAGTATTTTGCTAAACACTTTGTAGTCTTACATATTCTACATTAATTATGTGAATTCATTTTTGGTAAATTTTGAGATACAGAAAAGTTTTAATGTGTGTTTGTGTGTGTATGTGTGTGTGTGTTATGTTCACACATGTATGTGCATGTATGTGACTGCAAGCACATAGAAGCCATAGGAGGACACTGAGGATCCCTTGCATCACTTTTGCTTTACTTCCTTGAATCAGTGTATCTAACTGAACCTGAAAGGGACTATCTATATGAATAGTTCTAGGAATCATTCTTTCTCACTCTTCTCTTCTTGGTTGTTACATGACATGTCACAGGTGGCTTTATATGTAGCTGGTGGGGATCTGAACTCAAGTCTTTGGAGTACTCAGCAAGTACTCTTACCCACTCTGCCATCTTCCCAGATGGTGAAATACCTTTCATTACTATGAAAAATCTACATACTTAGATATTTTTGTTATAAACCTTGTTTCTTCTCCAGTAATTTGCTCTTTCCCCTCTGTCCAAAATCAACAGTTCTGAGAGGCAGCGAAGAACACTGGAAGTAGAGAGAGATGGAGGAAATGCAAGGGAGGGAGCAAAAGCAAAGAAGAAAAGGGAATCAGTGAGCGCACTCAGAAAGCGTGGGATTAAAGTATATGCACTGGGATTTTCTAATACTAATCTAATGAAGTCATTTTACATTCCCTAGCTGGTACAGAAAAAAAGAGCACGGCACATTATTTAAAATGGTATTTTACAAATTAATGTGGAACCATTACAACCTGGGTCACAGAAGGTAGGCAATCAGGGTATATCTGTTTGCTTCTTTATGTTGCTTCTTGCTAAACACCTGTATTCTAAATAAAATATGAAGTAGAATTTCTAGTCTCAGGTTTTCACTTCATATAAAGTTCATAATGAATAGAACCTTGTAAATAAAATGTAACATTTTCTTTTCCTAAATATATATCATGATATGGGTCCCTTACACACACATTCCAGTTGAGTTGATCTTTGAATTCTCCACAAGACCGTTCCCCTTTCACTTATGCCAGCTGAGTAGTAAAATAAATAATGATTAAGCATGTGCTCAGACTGACTCTGGTTTTGAAGTCACAAAAAAGAAAAAAATGGTTGTCACAATTACCAATCTTCATTACAGAGATAATTCTTAAATACCCAGAAATTCAGCTTATATTTAAGGTGGGAGATGGGATGACAGACAGTACAAATTTTGAAAATATTTGTTTGTCTAAACTTTATTTATAAATAGGAAACAGACAAAGCCAAGTTAATAAAAGATGAATATAATAGTAGGATAACTTTATAATTACAATAGGAAAAATAGAATTGAGGACTTAAAACCCTGCTGTAAATTCTACAATTGAACCTACATGTGTAATATTTATCAGAATGGAATAATTTTAAGGGAAATTCAGAAAGCATGAGATACTTACCTGCAGACGTATCACAGGGAAAATATTCCAGGTCCAAACATAGGGAAATGAAGTAAGTACCTATTATATAAGATGATGAGATAGGAATGGAAAAGGGAGCTAGGTGGTGGTGGTACATGCCTTTAACCCCAGCACTTGGGAGGCAGAGGCAAGCGGATTTCTGAGTTCAAGGCCAGCCTGGTCTATAGAGTGATTTCCAGGACAGCCAGGACTACACAAAGAAACCCTGGCTCAAATAAATAAATAAATAAATAAATAAATAAATAAATAAATAAATGGAAATGGGTACCAGTTGAAAATATATAAACAAGCTGAAGAGCCAGAGGATTCTATCCATGATTTCCAGTGACATATGATGCTCAGATACATGTCCTTAGGTTCCTCAGGTCAATGAGAGTGTCTTAAATTTTCCTTATTTTGAATGGCCTCTACACTAAGCTACATACACACTGATATTCAGTATTTAATTTTTTTAATGATAAAACGATTTAAAATTAAAGAAAATTAAAATGTATAGATAATTATCAGGGCTTAGCCTTCACAGACATTAACATGGATGCAGTTTTGACATTTGACTAGCCATGTGGGTTGATTGACATTTTATTTCAAAATAGTTTTCATGTTGAAATTAGAAGCTCAAGATGCATTAGAGACAAGTGATGATGTTAGTGTAAATGTGAGTAAAGTTCAGGTTGACTCTCAGATATAGAATGTCAAGAGAGTCTGGACAAATTAACCTGAAGTCAAGAGTGCATAGTTCTCTTTCAGAGAGTTGAATTCTAAACACCTAGGTCTCATACTGTCTGGTATACATCGCTCTTGTAGAATCAGTTGCTTCTTGATTCTAAAATCACATGAACTCACACTCAGGGACACTGAAAACTATGCACATATATAAATATATTTTTAAAGGATACCAGGGAAACTTTGTGACAAAAGTAACATTTGATTGTCATAGAACATCCCTTGCATTTTGCCCTCTGCTTGATTGATATGGTCTCCAGTTCATGGAATCAAGAAGATGTAAATGTTTAATGAATTAACACAAAGAAGATAGTTTCATTTTCATCTTGACATTCAAAAAGTATATGTTACTGAGACATGTAGTTTGATCTGCTCTGAAGCATCAGGGACAGGGAAGTCAAGGTGACAAACATGAAAAATTTGGGAACTTGATTTCTTTCCATGACCATCTTTAAAAAATGATTACATCCCTGATTCTCCTTAGCCAATGAACAATATACATAGGTCTACTCTGATTCCTTCCCTAACAAATAGCTTGTCTTCTCATCCCAATCCACTTATGTATATTTTGATGCTTCTTTTAAAGAAAGTTATGATGATCATAATGATGATGATGATGATGATGATAATAATAATAATATAATAATAATAAATTCCTTGAAGTCTTTCCTCATTGATTCCTATATGTAAGTGAGTTAGTACCATAAGTCCTCTTATAAGTACAACTACAGAATGGGCTAGACAAGCTTTGTGAGGAGATGATCCTATCTAGAACTATTTTTTGGTGCTATATTTTTGTCATTCCCAGAACCTTCTTATGTAATACACCTCCAAACATTCAACCTATCCCTCCCCTGTTAAGTCTGATGACTATTTCTGATCCTTTCACTATAGTAAGGAATTGGAGTTATAGTTGCATGCTATAGTTTCTTTCTTTCTTTCTTTTTTCTGTATTTCTGAGTTTCCTTTTCCTATTTTCCACCATTGTTATAACCATTGCTAACCATCAAATATTTCCGGCCACCCCATTTGTTAGGATGGTTCAAACATCAGACTTCTTTGAACTTACAACAGCAGTGGGAATTGAAATAACTTTTTTCTTAGTGAGGTAATTTAATTCTGGCATTCAGGTTCACCAAGGTATACTTTCCCTGCAGTCAGAAGAAATCTTGAAAGGAGTGATGCTTCACCCAGGATTCTTAAATTGCAACTAAAAACATCCAAAGCAAAATATAACACATAAGAAGACATGTCATAGAATCGCAGCAGGGGCACAATACAGTATCAGTTAAATTCAATCATATATGTGTCTACTGCTCACATGGTATATGTCTATGATTTTAATATATTGCTGTGGAAAAATACTGAAAATATAGCACCCACAATAGTGCTGGATAGGGTCTTCTCTTCACTCTCAATCCTAAGAATCCAAGGGCTTATCTATGTTCTAGGATACAGTATGGTGTGGCAGGGAATTCCACATGACAGAATCCTTAGGTAGCCAGTCACATTATAGAGAAGCAAAGAGAGATTGTTGCTTGAGTTCAGCTAACTTTTATCTTTTCTATTTATTTCAAGACCTTATACTATAGTGTCACTACTTATATTTTGTGACTTCTCACTGAAATTACACTACTCAAGACAGTTTTACAGTCATAACCCAGAGATATTATAATCGAAAAAGTCAGAGGTGACTCTAGAATGTGTCAACATAACTGTTACAAAATGCTAATTGAGAAATTTAGAAATTATTATGTGGAAAACCAATGAGTTAGGAGATATGATACCTTTGGAAACATAAGGCTGTCTAGAAACCTGCAAATAGGAAGTACACATCGAAGAAACACTTAAAAACTTCTTGTGGTATCAGAGAACTTTTTTGGTTTTAAAATACTATATTTAGGAATGAGGTCAAAAAACACAATATTTCATATCTTAGTCACAGATGACAAATATATACTAGAGTAAATTATATTTCATAGAAAACAAAAACCAAAAACAAAATCTGAACCCATATTAATGATTCTACAAGGTTATTACCCTGTTTGGAGCCAGTGCTGCTCCCAAGAAGCTCAGAATTCACATGACATGTTACACTCACAAAAGGATGCACAGACATGCAGATACACAGACACATACACACACACCAATATTATTTTACATATTTATCCCCAGCCTTTTTTTGTGACAGGGTCAAGCATAACTTATACTGATTACATGTTCAGTATGAGGCTAGAAATTAAGAAAGGACAGACATTCAGACAAGAGCACAATAGAACTGAGATCAGGTAGAACTTTTAGCACAGCAACCTGGAACTGTAGCATGTTTAGTAGACATAATAGGCAGGATCAGTTAACCAACCTTCACAGGAGGTTCTGTAGTCAAGAATTCTCAGGATATAAACGGACATGAGAAGAAAGATGCACTTGCTAGTATTTGTGCATTGTGATCATTCATTCATAAATATCATACTTGATTCACCAAGAAAAGGTTTGTTGTTTCTTTTGAGTTTAGCCCATATGGGTTACAGATTTTCCTTCCTCCCCCAACCCAATAAGTCCTGGACTGGGTAAGTTCATATCAAGATTCACATTCATTTGGCACTTTCCTCACTCAGTGATTCCTCTTCTCCTTACATTATAGAATGGGAAATAAGACCCCCACCACCGTGCAGGTAGAGAATAAATGCTATAGAACACAGCAAGTCATGCAGATCCTCAGGAAAACTGGAGTTTACTCTTGAAATTATTGTAGGTCTTCTGACACTTTTTAAATATCTTCTAATGCAAAGTCACTATAAGATATATTCAGACTTAAGAGACTTCTGAGTACCACCATGGAAGAGAATAAACACAGATTTTTTTTCACAGTATAAAATCTTTTTATTGGATATTTTCTTTATTTACATTTCAAATGTTATCCCCCTTCCCAGTTACACCCTGCAAGCCCCTTATCCTATGTTCTCCCGGCTGCTTCTTTAAGGTGTTTCACCAACCACCCATCTATTCCCAACTCACCAACCTGGCATTCCCCTACACAAGGTCAACAAGCCTTCATAGGACCAAGGTCTTCTCCTCTCATTGTTGTCCAACAAGGCCATCCTCTGCCACATATGTGGCTGGATCCTTTATAAGTATACTGTGGACTGTGAGCAAGATGTGATAGATGTATTCCTCTAATTTGTAAGGATTACACTGTCTATTCACTGTGCTGCTGCTGGTGGGGGGGGTAAATTGGAGTATCTGATGCTGTGCAGTAGGCATTTAAGATTTTCCTTCATTATTTGCAACAACCTTTTTCTTTGGAGGGTTTCTCTTCTGGTTTTCTATGTGGGCTGGACACCTGTGAAAACCCAAGAGTTATGAACTGAAGTGACTTGAGTAATATCTATGCTGGAACATTCGCTTCTTAACCAGTAATCAACAATTTTGCTGATTGCCACTACTCCATTAGCTTGTGTGCCTGAGTGGATATGTGTTCAGAGAGTCCTATTGAACCATAATGTGCACATAGGCTGAGCAGAAAATAACCTCCAGATATTTTAAGATATCAGGACTGATGATTACTTTGTCTTTTAGCCTGTCCTAGCAGACATTTTGACATCTAGCCCAATATTCATTTCTGTGTGTCATGAATATTTTCTCTTGACTATACATTCTGTTTTATAACCCAGGTTTGCTTTCCATACACATTATTACAATCTCTTTTCCTGGTCTCTATTTTACTTCTCTTTTAATTTTATAATGAGCCACGTGATAGTAATCAGCAGTTGCCTATTGGGCTTTCTGGAGTCAATTTGTTAACATAGACCTTGAGATCTTTACAATTCCGTAGAAAGCTATGATAGTGTTATTCACACATAGGAATTCAGGACTTTATAAATGAAGGGATGTTGGCATTCCTCAAAATGTAAGTGGTTTCTATCTTACTACTTTCTCACTGAAACAACATTGAACCTATTTGCTGCTCAGGAGGCTAAATAGTATAGTAACATTGAAAGAAATGCATGCATTCCAAAAATAGTTGGACAACAAGTGATCATTTCCTCTATATTGCTGAGATAGGTTCAAGCAGTATCACTATGAACCAAAGACAAGGCCCCCAAAACACTTTCTAAACTACCATTCTTTCCTTAAAAATGATGACTTGACTGATTGGGATAAAAATATCACTAAGAGGACATCAAATTCTATTAAAATTGTTCTTTTTTTTCTAGAACTTAGCACTATTCCAGTTGGCAAGCACTATGTCCTTCTTTACCACAAAGAGAGGATGCAGTTACCTCAGGTAAAACCTGTCCCTCACCACCTTCTCACTTTCTTATACAATATCTCTCCTATGTAATGTGCACACCTCTTACTTAAATTCAAGTTCTTTGTGTTTTGTTTTGTTTGCTATTTGAAATCTTCATATCAGACTATTTTGAACTTCTGGTAAGACCCAGATTGTTTGTAATTTAACACTCATTGCATATGTGAACAGGATTGTTATGATTTCTAAGTTTTTAATTTTCTTGTGTTAGATTATTTAAAGGAAACACAATCATTATGACCATACCTAAGATAAAAGTTATTATGGGATTCACGTGGTATAAGACAATTTAATCTTTCTAGTAATTTATAGCTGCAGAGAGATTTTTACTAGCACCAACCACCTTGATTCGTACTACTATTCAGTAGTGCCTTTTCTAATTCTGTTTAACTGTTTCCTTTATTTTCTCATTTGGTTAGCTGTATAATCACATTTGGCTGGGAAAATTCTATTTACTTCTTTCTCTAGGACCCTTGCTCATGAGATGATCACTCTACATGCTTTTCTTTATTAAATCATGAGTTTAACATTAGCCCCTAGAAAATTCTCCTGAATCCCTAATGCTGTCTGGAGTCACCTCTTCTATAGATTTTCCTTCTCAAATGCTTTTGTCTGTACACACTGCCTTAGTGCCTAATGCATCTGCCATGACACTTACAAAATTTTGATTTGTAGTTATCTATTTTATAACACATATAACTGTCATTTCTTGAAGAAAAGTTCTTGCTAGAGAAGGTGATAGCAATGATGCATTTTCCAAAGTCTACATTATTTAATCTAGATTGCTGACATATAGAAAATTCAGTAGAAAAGTCCAAAAATAACCTTTGACATTGACAGTTTGGTCAATTTTGCCCTGCCCAAATAATATGACTTCAAAATGAATCTCCTTGTGCTATGTGTCTGCTCCTACCCTACCAGAGAGAACACAATTGCACCTAATAACAATTTACACAGGAGCAAAGAACAAATCCATATGGAAAGGAAAATCTATGGAAGGCAATCACATTTAAAAAAAGTGTTACCCATTTCCAGGCACACAATAAAGAAGTCTTTTTGTATTGTGATGTAGAGCAGTCAGCATCTATTGAACACTCTGAATAGGACCTTGATTTTCACTTTGAACAGAGGAAACCCATTGAAATATTTGATTCAACAAGGAATCCTTTACTCTAAAGGTGAATCAAAGAAGTGTAGAAAAGACTCTGCTTTTCCCCCAACTTCTCTTTTCTTTTTTGAAGAAATCATGTTCTTTAAAACCTTTTCTAAAGATAGACAGGTTTCAAATCTGTCAGTTTCTCTAGCTGCACTACCTTTTACGATGAACTAAACTTGTATCTTTCTCAATAAATATACAATCTTTCCTTCAAAACGAAAGTTGATGGATATTTCATAGCTTAATCAATATCTAAATACGAAAAAATTCAACAAAGAAATGTAAATTCAAATTTCGAAGTTTATTCCCCAAAGTCATTTGCATAAAGATAAATAGCCTCAATGAACGATTCAGAAGCACAGAAAGCTTTGAGTATACATATACCTTAAACTTCCTATCTGGAGTATATAAGTGGGGTTGAATATCTATGAAATATAATACAGAAATATAAATATGATTATACATATATATTTGTGTGTGTATGTATATATGTGCATTATATATATGTATATATATATATAGATATAGATAGATAGATATATTCTTTAAAAAATGATTAAACTTAAACATTTGAAAACTACAATAAATGTTTAATGTGCCTGATGATCTAGGTTACAAATTTTAACATTCTAATTCTTTTGGAGTTACAAAGTTAGTAATCTTCTTTCATTCAGTATAGTATTTAAAAAAGCAGGATCAGAAAGTACAAAGGCAAGACTATGTTAATTTTCCAGTAACAGTCAGCTATCAGTCAAGAGTCATACAGTCATCCGTCAAGATAGACAGTCATCAGAGAATAAGATGCCGTTTTTCCTTAAAATCCAGGACACAAAACATAAAGACTTCATCCTTCTTCTCTTCAAGGCTGAGACTGACCTTGTATTTTAGGGACAACACAAAAAGGCAAATATATTCCTTTCAGTAATCACTAAGTTTATCTTTCTTCTGTTTAAACCACAATGGTTTTTGCATAAAACAGCAGATGTCATTAGTCTTGTGATAGATTTTTTTTTCCAATTTTCTACATGTTCTTTAATATATTAAACACAAAATTCCCTAAAAAATTTTCAAGACACTTTATATTGTTTGTGGCTATTGTGGAGGGTGTCATTTCCCTAATTTCTTTCTCAGCCTGCTTATCCTTTGAGTATAGGAAGGTAACTGATTTGCTTGAGTTGATTTTATAACCTGCCACTTTGCTGAAGTTGTTTATCAGCTGTAGGAGTTCTCTGGTGGAGTTTTTTGGGTCACTTAAATATACTATCATGTCACCTGCAAATAGTGATAATTTTACTTATTCCTTTCCAATTTGTATCCCTTTGACCTCCTTATGTTGTCTACTTGCTCTAGCTAGAACTTCAAGTACTATATTGAAAAGATATGGAGAGAAAGAGCAGCCTTGTCTAGTCCCTGATTTTAGTGGGATTGCTTCAAGTTTCTCTCCATTTAGTTTGATATTGGCTACCGGTTTGCTGTGTATTGCTTTAACTATGTTTAGGTGTGACTCTAACCAAACAAGTGAAAGATCTATACAACAAGGACTTCAGGTCTCTGAAGAAGGAAATCGAAGAAGACCTCAGAAAATGGAAAAATCTTCCATGCTTGTGGATTGGCAGGATTAATATAGTTAAAATGGCCATCTTGCCAAAAGCAATATACAGATTCAATGCAATCCCCATCAAAATCTCAACTCAGTTCTTCACGGAGTCAGAAAAAGCAGTTCTCAAATTTATCTGGAATAGCAAAAGACCCAGGATAGCTTAAACTATTCTCAACAGTAAACAAACTTCTCAGGGAATTATTATCCCAGACCTCAAGCAATACTACAGAGTAATAGTGTTAAAAGCTGCATGGTATTGGCACAGGGACAGGCAAGAGGACCAGTGGAATAGAATCGAAGACCCAGAATGAATCCACACACCTATGGTCACTTGATCTTCGACAAAGGAGCAGAAAACATCCAGTGGAAAAAAGATAGCCTTTTCAACAAATGGTACTGTTTCAACTGGAAGTCAGCATGGAAGAGAATGCGAATTGATCCATTCTTATCTCCTTGTAGTAAGCTCAACTCCAAGTGGATCAAGGATCTCCACATAAAACCAGACAAACAAAAACTAATAGAAAAGAAACTGGGGAAAATCCTTGAGGACATGGGCACAGGAGAAAAGTTCCCGAACAGAACACCAATAGCTTATGTGCTAAGACCAAGAATTGGCAAATGCTATCCTATAAAATTACAAAGTTTCTGTAAGGCAAAGTACACTGTAAAAAGGACAAAATGGCAACCAACAAATTGGGAAAAGATCTTCACCAACCCTACATCTGATAGAGGGCTAATATCCAATATATACAAAGAACTCAAGAAGTTATACCCCAAGGAACCAAAGAACCCTATTAAAAAATGGGATACAGATCTAAACAGAGAATTTTCACCTGAAGAAATTTGGATGGCCGAGAAGCACCTTAAGAAATGTTCAACATCATTAGTCATTAGGGAAATGCAAATCAAAACAACCCTGAGATTTCACCTCACACCAGTCAGAATGGATAAAGTTAAAACTCAGGATACAGCAGGTGTTGGCAAGGATGTGGAGAAAGAGGAACACTCCTTCACTGCTGGTGGGATTGTAAGGTGGTACATCCACTATGGAAATCAGTCTGGCGGTTCCTAAGAAAACTGGACATGACAAATCGGGAGGACCCTGCTATATCTTTCCTGGGCATATACCCACAGGATTCCCCAGGATGCAATAAGGATACATGCTCCATTATGTTCATAGCAGCCTTATTTATAATAGCCAGAAGCTGGAAAGAACCCAGATACACCTCAATGGAGGAATGGATACAGAAAATGTGGTATATATACACAATGGAGTACTATTCAGCAATTAAAAACAATGAATTCATGAATTTTTTAGGCTAATGGTTGGAACTGGAAAATATCATCCTAAGTGAGGTAAAGCAATCACAAAAGAATACTCATGGAATGTGATCATTGATAAGTGGATATAAATTAGCCCTGAAGCTATGAATACTGAAAATACAATTAGCATATCAAATGATTCCCATGAAGAAGGAAGAAGAGGGCCCTAATCCTGGAAAGGCTTGATCCAGCATTGTAGGGGATTACCAGGACAGAGAAAAGGGAGGGGGAAAGATAGGAGAATGGATGGAGAGAAGAAGACTTATGGGACATATGGGAAAGGGGAAGGCTTTTGGAATGTAAGCAAAGAATATACAAAATAAACATATATATAAAAAAAGAAAAAATTCAAGGTAAGGATTATAGGTAATGGTGTTTCAAGGTCTGTATTTAGTCTCATGGAAACACTACATGTTCCTTCCTTAAAATCACATATATTCTTTTTATGTAATGATTCAATTTATTTAATGGGTTACACTTAATTATTTATTGAAATGTGGTTTATGTGTACAACATTATGGAATTGGAGATCAGAAGACCACCTGCAAAGGGAGACAACTATCTCCTCCCACAATGTATGAGGGATCGAATGTAGGACTTCAGGACTGAAAACAAGAGCCTTTACATTCTAAGTCAGTGTTTCTTAACCCTCCTTATGCTGTTACTTTTTAATAGAGTTTCTCATATTGTGTTGACTGCAACCACAAAACTATTTTCATTGCTATGTAATGGCTTTAATTTTGTTACTTTTATAAATTATAATGCAAGTGTCTGCATTTTCTGACAGTCTTAGACTACCCTTGTGAAAGGATTGTACCACCCACCAAAGGGGTCACAACACACAAGCTGAGAACTGGAAAGCACATGGATTCTTTTTTTTTTTCTGGTTTTTGAGACAGGGTTTCTCAGTGTAGCCCTGGCTGTCCTGGAACTCACTCTGTAGACCAGGCTGGCCTCGAACTCAGAAATCCTCCTGCCTCTGCCTCCCAATTCCTGGGATTAAAGGCGTGGACCACCACTGCCCAGCAAGCACATGTATTCTTAAGCCAGGGATATTTAATTTTAAAGAAATTTAAATTTAAAGAAAGCTGAAACAGTGGATTTTAAATTACTGGTTTATTTTTATGTGTTTTTTCCCAAGATTTTAAACACAGGTTTAGGCTCTGTCCTAATATTTTGATATAGGCCTAGTAAGGAAGGAACTTTAATGCTTATACTTTATTTCATTTATTGTATGTGCATCTTTGACCTATATTATTTTTATTCTTTTTCTTTCCTCTATTCATAGGTACTGCCTGTCAAAGAAGATCCATACTTATCTAAATATTAAAATTGTAAGCTTATCCACTAGAGTTAATTTTTCTAGTATTTTCCTGAAAAAATGGCCACTGTTATACTTTGTGAAAACAGTCTGCAGTTTTTATAGTTGCATCAATTGGATGCAACTTGTCTTATCAGGATGGCCTAACACTAGCTACTGCTGTTGCGCTGACAGTGCTTTGACCTACAGTTTAGATACCTAGTCCCTTTATTCAAAGTGTTTTAGTAAGGTCACCTTTCCCAAATTGTTAATTTCTATTGTAGTGAACACTAAATTTTTTAAATTAAAATTCACATTATGAGAATGAATATTGTGGCTAGAGTTGCACATGTGCATCATAAAACATTGCCCATGGAGGCAAGGAATAAATATTGGTTCTTGTGAAATTAGAGCTGTACATTGTTGTCATCTACCACATAGGTTCTGTAAACTCAAACAAATCCACTGAAAGATTAGTAAATGCATTTAATTTCCGAGCCATCACTGCTTGACTAGTGACTATTAGGTAATCCAATTTTGTTGAAAATGTGTACTTTTACCTAGATTTTCTGATCCAAAATTCTGTGATGTAAACTTCAAATTATTTAGGGTTGATGTGCCATACACTTAAGGATAGAAACCTGTCACCTCCCAGAGCTGTCCAGTGGCAGGTACTTAACCTTTCCTCCTTCCACATAATAATTTCAGTAATTGTTACACTTCAGCTGATAGGATTTTTCTTACTTGACAATATAATCATACAATGAATCTGAGGGTTCCAGGTTAATGTGTACAATCAGCTTGACAAATTCTGTTGTCAGTAAGAAATAATGCATGGAAGAGAAATATATTTTGGGAATAAGGAAGCAAGTTACTATTTTTCTCATTGAAGACAATGCATTGTAAAAGTTTTTCTATTATAAATGACTTAAATATATTAATAAAATGAATATGAATTTTCATTAGAGATATATAGATATTCTTGAAGCAAGTATAAACTGTTGCTTCACAAGTAGATTAGAATATCAAGTTGTGCAGCCAGGTAAGTCACTGGAAAAGCAAATAACACTTTATCATATTCTCAAACATGATATAAAGCCTTCTACATGAGACTATGAACTTGTAATAACTCTCTATGAGAAGACACAGAGGCCTCTTCTGATATAGTTTTTATGCATTTCAAGCTGGTACAATGTTGGCGGAGTCATCTATTAAAGCACTTTATATTAAAGACACTGCAATTAGCTAATATGAAAATATTCTAAAGAAAAAAATCATTCAAACAGATGTTACTGAAGGAATTAACTAGAAAAATTATACTCATTTAAAAAAAGTGGGAAACCAAATTTTTACATCAAATCTCTTCCAGCATTTAAACGACCAAACAATAATGATATAATCCATTACATTTCAGGAAAGACAAAGATATGTTAACATTGATATAAAATAAAATCCATGCAAAGAGCCAAGTAGAATTTTTAAAATGTAAACTACTCAGTAAACAACTTACTGCAATTGTAACTGTAGTTACTATCAAACTACAGAGAAAATTTATATATTAAAAGTTCTAGTGTGCTTTTTATAAGTATGATGAAATACACTATTTCATCTTATACTTCCAGGTCACAATTCATCAATAAGAAAAATCACAGTTGGCTCAGACAAAACCTTGAAATGTCATGAAGTCACCCTACTTATTTGCTGGATTGTTGGTCAAAAATAATTTGCTTAAAGTGTCATGGCCAAATTACTAGGGTTATATGGTTCACCAGTGTGTTCCATCCTTCTATATAATTTGCAATTGTAAAACTGTCCACCAAAGTGTACCCACAGCAGTTTGATGAGGCCAAGTCCTCAGTTGAGCTTTCTTCTTTCCAGATTACACTAGTTTGTGTCAAATTGAAAATAAAAAATTAATAATCAAGATAAATGACAATTAACTTAAAGAACTAGATAGTAGCACAGAAGATTATAGTGACGATGTGAACATAAACTTATACAGTTGAAATATAAAATCAGTCAAAGGTACATAAAATCTGAGTTTCAGATTAATAAAGGCTAGAGATGTGAAAGCAACAGAATGTGAAGCTGTATTGATGGATGAGATAAAAATGCTATCTAAAATTTTGAGAAAATAAAACATACAGCTTGAGAAGAGGAGGAAAATATTGGTGCCTGGCTGGATGTAATAAAAGAACTCAGATTAAAAACTAAAGATGCCCAAAAGAACTGAAAATTAGAGAACAAAATAATGCAGAGATAAACCCTGACTTTTGAAAAATTACAGTACAAAATAATGCCTTGTATATTATAATAGAAGTATTCAGATAGATATGACAGTAGGTGGTTCAGTATAATTATTTCTGAAAGTATAAAGGTATCAAACATGAACCCAATCAAAGGCATTGGAATATACCCATATATTTCTACAACTTAAGATTTATTGATTTTTATTTTACATGTACAAATGTTTGCCTTGCAAATGTGCATGTACACCACATATATGTCTGCTCCCTAAATAGATTGGAAGCAGGTTTTTCATTCCTTTGAACTGGAATTAAAAACTATTGTGAGACTTGATATGGATGATAGAAACTGAAATTCAATCCACTGCAGGAATATCACATATTCTTAAGTTATTAAGCATTGTAGACCCTGAATATTATATATATGAAAACAATATTGTTTTGTTTATAAAATAATTCAGTATAATTGCATTATACCAGTGAGTTAAAAAGACCATTTCAGAAAATCAAACTCATTTTGTGACCCACAACTCTACTGCAATTAGGATCTTCACTCCACCAACCTGGCCAACAGCTGAACCTGCTTCCCTGAGGAACTGCTGACATCTAAAACAACCAGAGGACAGCTGACATTAGGTACTACAAGTTCTGCATGACCAGAAGACTGCTACCACACAGAACTACCAGGCCAGTAAACAGAGACAATCAGATGGTTAAAGGCCAGCATAAAATTGGAATCAGCAAAAGCCAGAGCAATGTTATACTATTAGAACTCAGGTCTCCTACTACAGCAAACCCTGGATATCCTAACATGCCTGAAAAGCAAGACAATGACCTTATGAAGATGATGGAGGTCTTTAAAAGAGGGAAAATTAAATTCCTTAAAGAGATACATGAAATTACAATCAAGCAAGTGAAGGAAATGAATAAAACTGTTCAAGACACGAAAATGGAAATAGAAGCAGTAAGGAAAACAGAAACAGAAACATCCCTGGAGGTGGAAAGCCTTAAAAGGAGAACAGGATATACAGATATAAACATCACTATCAGAATACAAGAGCTGAAAGTAAGAATCTCAGATATAGAAGACCCTATAGAAAAAATAATACATCTATCAAAGAAAATGCAAAATCTAAGATATTTCTAACACAAAACACACAAGAAATTGAAAATAATATGAAAAAAAAAAGAAACCAACGAATAACAGGAGTAGAGGAAGAAGATTTTTGGATTAAAGATCAAGAAAATATCTTCAATAAAATCACAGAAGTAAATTTCCATAATGTAAAGAAAGAAGCAGGTATAAACACTTATGAAGCATACAGAACATCTAATAGATTGGACCAGAAAAAAAATCCTCCTGTCACATAATATTCAAAACATTAAATGTACAAAAAAAGAAATCATATTAAAAACTACAAAGGAAAGATGCCAAGTGACATATAAAGGGAGACCTATTGGAATTACACAGAACCTCTCTACAGGGATTCTAAAAGCCAAAGAGACCTGGGTAGATGTTTTGCTGACCCTAAGTGCCTACAGATGTCAACATAGAAAACTATATCCAACAAAACTTTTAGTAACCATAGATGGAGAACCACGATATTCCATGAAAACACACAAACAAAAAACAACAATTTTAAATGATATTTTTTAATAATCCTGCCCTACAGAGATGCTAGAATGGAAACTCCAACACAATAAAGGTTCCTAAACCCAGAAAAACAAAAGAAATAAATGATTTCACAGCAAAACTCACCTCACAACAGGAAACATATCTCAGCAACAAAGATAGAAACCACCTCAGAGTAAAGTGCTAGAAAAAGGTTTTCCCAAACAAATGAACCCAAGAAACAAGCTGGAGTAGACAGTATAATATCTAATAAAATAGATGTGCAACTGATAGTAATCAAAAGAGGCAGGCATGGACACAACTTACTCATCAAAGTAAAAATCCAAGAGAACATGTCAATTCTGAACATCTATGTCCCAAAGGCAAAGGTACCCACATTCATAATAAAAATATTTCAAGGCTTATATCACACATCAAAACATGCACATCAATAGTGGGAGAGTTCAATATTCTACTCTTGTCAATGCACATGTCATCAAACAAGAAAATGAACAGGTAAATAATGAAACCAACAGAAGTTATGGATCAAATGGATCCAACAGATATCTAAAGAATATTGCACCCAAACAAAAATAATATGCTTTTTTCTGTGCAACTCATGGAACCTTCTCCAGACTGACCATGCTCATTCTGAAATAGCAAACCTCAAAAATAGAAGAAGATTGAAATAATCCTTTGCACTTATACAGAACATTTAAAACTGGATTTCAAAGACAATAGAACAGAAAACCTACTAACTCATGGAAGCTGAAAAGATTTCTATTCAATGACCACTGATTCAAAGAAGAAATCAAGAAAAAAAAAAGAAGGGGCCTCTAGATTTTAATAAAAATGAAGACACAACATATCCAAACTTATGGAACACAATGAAAGCAGTGCTAAGAGAAAAGCTCATAGCACTATGGGCCTTCATAATGATATTGAAGAGTTCTCATACTAAAAATATAAAAGTATGCCTGAAAGTTCTAGGAAAAAAAAAGAAACAAACAAAACCAAGGAAAGTGTTCAGCAGGAAATAACCATAATTAAGGCAGAAATCCATCAATTAGAACCCAAAAGAACAAACAAGAACCAACAAAACAAGAGCTGAATCTTTGAGAAAATTAAAAATATACACAAAACCTTAGGGAAACTAATTAACTAGAAAACTAGTATCCAATTTAACAAAATCAGATAAGAAGAGTGAGATAAAGCAACAAACACTGTGGAAATAAAAAATCATTAGGATCTTATTTCTTTTATTTTTTTAATATTTTTATTTTCTATATTCTTTGTTTACATTCCAAATGACTTCCCCTTTCCTGGATCCCCCCTCCACATATATCCCATAAACCTTCTATCCATCCATTCTCCTACTACCTCCCTCCTTTTCTTCTCTGTCCTTATATTCCCCTCCAATGCTATATCAATCCTTTCCAGGATCAGGGCCTTCTCCTTACTTCTTCATGGGAGTCATTTGTTATGCGATTTGTGCCTTGGGTATTCAGGGCTTCTGGGCTAATTAATATCCACTTATCAGAGATTGCATTCCATGTGTATTCTTTTGTGACTGGGTTACCTCACTTAGGATGATATTTTCCAGATCAAACCAATTGCATAAAAATTTTGTGAATTCATTGTTTCTAATTGCTGAGTAGTATTACATTGTGTAAATATACCACATTTTCTGTATCCATTCCTACTTTGAGGGGCATATGGGTTCTTTACAGCTTCTGGCTAGTATAAATAAGGCTGCTATGAATATCATGGAGCATGTGTCTTTATTGCATGCCGGGAATCCTTTGGGTATATGCCTAGGAGAGGTATAGCAGGATCTTCCGGAAGTGTCATGTTCAGTTTTCTGAGGAACCGCCAGACTGATTTCCAAAGTGATTGTACCATCTTACAGCCCAACCAGCAGTGGAGGAGTGTTCCTCTTTCTCCACATCCTCCCCAACACCTGCTGTCTCCTGAGTTTTTGAGCTTAGCCATTCTGACTGGTGTAAGGTGAAATCTCAGGGTTGTTTTGATTTGCATTTCCCTAATGAATAATGATGTTGAGCACTTCTTAAGGTGCCTCTCAGCCATCCGAATTTCTTCAGGTGAAAATTCTTTGTTTAGATCTGTACCCCATTTTTTAACAGGGTTGTTTGGTTTTCTGGAGTCTAACTTCTTGAGTTCTTTATATATATTGGATATTAGCCCTCTATCTATTGTAGGATTGGTGAAGATCTTTTCCCAATTTGTTGGTTGCCGATTTGTCCTCTTGATGGTGTCCTTTGCCTTACATAAACTTTGTAATTTTGTGAGGTTCCATTTGTCAATTCTTGCTCTTAGAGCACATGCTATTGGTGTTCTGTTCAGAAACTTTCTCCCTGTACCGAAGTACTCAAGGGTCTTCCCAGTTTCTTTTCTATTAGCTTCACAGTGTCTGGCTTTATGTGGAGGTCCTTGATCCATTTGGATTTGAACTTAGTACAAGGAGACAAAGATGGGTCAATTTGCATTCTTCTGCATGCTGACCTCCAGTTGAACCAGCACCATTTGTTGAAAAGGCTATCTTTTTTTCCATTGGATGTTTTCAGCCCCTTTGTCGAGGATCAAGTGGCCATAGGTGTGTGGCTAGACAGGGCTGCCCCCTTTCTCCTTATCTTTTCAATATTGTACTTGAGGTACTAACTCAGGCAATTCGATAACATAAGGAGGTCAAAGGGATACAAATTGGAAAGGAAGAAGTCAAGCTATCATTATTTACAGATGACATGATAGTCTACCTAAGTGACCCAAAAAACTCCACTAGAGAACTCCTACAGCTGATAAACAACTTCAGCAAAGTGGCAGGTTATAAAATCAACTCAAGCAAATCAGTGGCCTTCCTATACTCAAAGGATAAGCAGGCTGAGAAAGAAATTAGGGAAATGACCCCCTTCACAATAGCCACAAACAGTATAAAGTATCTTGGGGTGACTCTTACCAAACATGTGAAAGATCTGTATGACAAGAACTTCAAGACTCTGAAGAAGGAAATGGAAGAAGACCTCAAAAAATGGGAAAACCTCCCATGCTCATGGATCGGTAGAATCAATATAGTTAAAATGGCCATTTTGCCTAAAGCAATATACAGATTCAATGCAATACCCATCAAAATCCCGACTCAATTCTTCACAGAGTTAGAAAGAGCAATTAACAAATTCATCTGGAATAACAAAAAACCCAGGATTTCTAAAACTATTCTCAGCAACAAAAGAAAATCTGGGGGAATCAGTATCCCTGACCTCAAGCAATACTACAGAGCAATAGTGTTAAAAAACTGCATGGTATTGGTACAGTGACAGGCAGGAGGATCAATGGAACAGGATTGAAGATCCAGAAATGAACCCACACACCTATGGCCACTTGATCCTCGACAAAGAGGCTGAAAACATCCAATGGAAAAAAAGATAGCCTTTTCAACAAATGGTGCTGGTTCAACTGGAGGTCAGCATGCAGAAGAATGCAAATTGATCCATCTTTGTCTCCTTGTACTAAGTTCAAATCCAAATGTATCAAGGACCTCCACATAAAGCCAGACACTGTGAAGCTAATAGAAAAGAAACTGGGGAAGACCCTTGAGGACATCGGTACAGGGAGAAAGTTTCTGAACAGAACACCAATAGCTTATGCTCTAAGAGCAAGAATTGACAAATGGGACCTCATAAAATTACAAAGTTTCTGTAAGGCAAAGGACACCATCAAGAGGACGAATTGGCAACCAACAAATTGGGAAAAGATCTTCACCAATCCTACAATAGATAGAGGGCTAATATCCAATATATATAAAGAACTCAAGAAGTTAGACTCCAGAAAACCAAACAACCCTATTAAAAATGGGGTACAGAGTTAAACAAAGAATTCTCACCTGAAGAACTTCAGATGGAGGAGAAGCATCTTAAAAATGCTCTACTTCTTTAGTCATTAGGGAAATACAAATCAAAACAACCCTGAGATTTCACCTTATACCAGTCAGAATGCCTAAGTTTAAAAATTCAGGAGACAGCAGGTGTTGGAGAGGGTGTGGAGAAAGAGGAACACTCCTCCACTGCTGGTGGGGTTGCAAATTGGTACAACCACTCTGGAAATAGTCTGGTGGTTCCTCCGAAAACTGGACACTTCACTTCCAGAAGATCCTGCTATACCACTCCTGGGCATATACCCAGAGGATTCCCCACCATGTAATAAGGATACATGCTCTACTATGTTCATAGCAGCCCTATTTATAATTGCCAGATGCTGGAAAGAACCCAGGTATCCCTCAACAGAAGAGTAGATGCAAAAAATATGGTATATCTACACAATGGAGTACTATTCAGCCATTAGAAACAATGAATTCATGAAATTCTTAGGCAAATGGATGGAGCTAGAGAACATCATACTAAGTGAGGTAACCCTGACTCAAAAGGTAAATCATAGTATGCACTCACTAATAAGTGGATATTAACCTAGAAAACTGGAATACCCAAAACTCAATCCACACATCAAATGAGGTACAAGAAGAAAGGAAGAGTGGCCCCCTGTTCTGGAAAGACTCAGTGAAGCAGTATTCGGCAAAACCAGAATGAGGAAGTGGGAAGGGGTGGGTGGGAGGACAGGGGGAGAGAAGGGGGCTTGTGGGACTTTCGGGGAGTGGGGGGCTAGAAAGGGGGAAATCATTTGAAATGCAAATAAAAAATATATCGAATAAAAAAATGTAAAAAAAAAGAATTTAACTAAAAATTTCTAGGATTACAATTTGGTAAAACTGTGCATTATCTTAACAAGGGTATCAAATGTGAAAAAATTTATGTTATT
The DNA here is from genome assembly GCF_947179515.1 of Apodemus sylvaticus. Taxonomy (NCBI): domain Eukaryota; kingdom Metazoa; phylum Chordata; class Mammalia; order Rodentia; family Muridae; genus Apodemus; species Apodemus sylvaticus. Next base: position 121,868,467 of record NC_067475.1, on the reverse strand, counting down.
ATAATTGTACATTTGTTCAAGCTTGAGTAAATTAAAAATCAATGCATCAGTTCCAAACAATATAAAATGAGTGAAAGAGTATGTGCAACACTGGAGGACACAGAAAAAAGAAGTTAATAAAAGGAATCAGTGCCACACCATCATTTACCAGAGACATTATGAGAGATTAGCATGAAATAAAAGCTAGCTGTGGAAAAAAATCATTGTGAATGTTCCAGAAAATCCAAACACAGTAAAGGAACCTTGCAGATTACTATTAGAGATTGTAACATATAAGAAAATCTTAATAAAAATACAATGAGGGTTAAATTGAACCACAACTTTGATTAAAATATCTCTATATGCCATACTATTTATATTTAAATAGATGGGTTCTCACTTTGAATATGAACTATCCAAGTGTCAGAAAAGACCATTTTCATAATGTAAATGTAACAAAGCATTATAGATTCACAGAAGACAATTTTATTTAAAAAAATATCTAAATTCCTTTAAGCAAAGTTGGGTAGAAAGCAAACCAATAAATGCAAACAAACAAACAAACAAAGAACCATCAAAACAAAAACAAAAAATCCAAGCAAACAAACAAAAATTCTCACAGAGATCTTGCTCACCTTGTCATTTTGAAAGGATTTTATTTTCACTTATATGCATGTGTTTGCTTCTGTATGAAATATGTACACTGGAGAGCATGTGTCCCTTGAGGCTATTTGAGTGTGTCAGATCTACTGGAGCTGGAGGAAGAGATGATTGTGAAAACACAATATAGACACATGGGAAACTTTGTGTGGGCTGTGTAAATTCTTAATGTCTGAGCTATTTCTCTACTTCAGAGAACTTACTCTGAAACACTTGGGAAAACAAAATTAACTTTAAACTTTTCCTTTCTACATGACTTCATGCTATGTTAAGAGGTTAAAATATGTTTTGAATTCATTTAAACATCTCCATTCTCTCATTGTGACGAGATATATGTGTAAATGAAGCCACAGGCTTTGTGTGGGAATATAGATGCCATGATTTTGTTTTTTTTGCTTTATACCATGCCTTTAACTTAAATAACCATGTTTAAAACATGTGTATTTGGAACATCTGTATTATTTCATATTTAAATTTATACTATTAAGTAATTTATTACCTTTTCATTGCTTAGTTTGGAGCTTTGCAAGCTATCAATAAAATATTTTGTTATTTTGAGACCCTCAGTATAGGAATTGGACTTGGTAGCTCAGGTTATTCTGAAGGCTAACACAGGATGTTTGTTGTATAGTGAATCTTAACCCAGCTTGGACTACTGAATGAGCCATTACCTCAATGGGAGGCGAAAAAAAAAAACAAATAATAGGAAAGGATAAATGAAGGCCCAATGTGTTTGTAAGATATGTAACCAGTAGCTTTTTCATAAACCGAAAAATATTACAATCTGTTTGTAGTTTAATAGTTTACAATAGTTTAATCTGTTACCCTTTTCTAAGAAGAAAATTTGAAACCTTTTTCTTGTATATATGCTATTAAGGTGACATTAATTATTTTTCCTTCTTAAGCTTCAACCATATGTCATTAATTCTCATTGAAGTCAGACTTCAGCTGGCTCATATCACAAGTATTGATTTTTAGATGTTATCCTATTATCTTGCCAGATGGCATACCAGAGTGAAGTCTCATCTTGGGAGCTTACAAAATGAAATAACCTATTTTCCAGAAATAGAAGATGGTTGCATGAGGATGCTCTTTATAAATGTTTAATTTCTAATGATGTGAAAAAAACAAATAGCAAAATGAATTTACAACATTGAAAATAAAGGACCACAGACATAGTTCTATGGAAGCTACATGATGGGGATGGATGAAATACAACTATACTAAGCAGAAGCCTGAAGCATAACTAGCTTTCCTTTACCATGAAGAAGGAAGTCAATTACTGTGCAAGATTAAATTGGTCTTTGACTTGCTACTTTTTCCTATGATATATATAGTTTCATAACTTTTTCATAAGTACATCAAAATAAAAACACAAATATGACCTATCCAAGAATAAATTGAAACTAGAAGCTAGTAATGAATATTTATTTACTGTAAGGAAAAATTATTCAAGTAAAAGAGAAGTTAACAGACCTATCAATAGAAGGGGATTCAAAAGAGCAAAACTCCTTAGGTGTTTGCAGTCACCCTATCTGAAAGCATATATTTGGTTTTAATGTTTAAATTAAGTAGGAGAAGATATGAGAATACACTCTGTAATATATTTACACTCTGATAGATTGCAGTTTCCTGAGAAATGCCTAGCAAATACAAGAAACTAGCAGCTTTGGTGAAATTAACACCATGCCTCCTTTATGTGATTTACACAAAATCTCACTACTCCTGTGCATTCTTGGCTAATATTATGATTAAATGTTTGCACATAGACCTAATTGCTCTTGTGCTTCAAAGCTATTGAACAAATATATCCAGTCTCTAAGAGGCAGAAAGATGGAAGTATAGTGAGCTCTATGGAATAAGTATTTGTAAATGTGCATGTTAAGTAGATAGGGTGCACTGAGGGGAATGTTTGCATTGTGATCATTCTAAAGCAAAAACTGTCTCTGGAAAAGTAGACAACAAAAGGATACTTCTCTAGCTTCATGGTATTCAAACTGAGGACTCTGAAAAATATGCAGATGGTCATGTAAAAAAATTAAAATGTTAGAAGCAATAAGTATTTGACAGAGATACAGATCAAGTTTATAACACTATCCATAATATTATAACCAACTGGAGTTTTTAAATGCATACTGAAATGCAATTACAAGATTCCCTCATCAGAAATTGCCACAGTCTTTCATTCATACTAATCGCTGTTCTTTTGGTTGAGACAAAATTCTTGAAGAAAGAAAGTTAAGAGGAAGTGTTTACTTGAGCTCATGTTTGAAAGGAAACTCAGTCTACTGTGGAGGGAAAGACATGACAGCTCTACCTGTGATGGCAGCAGTATGAGGCAACTGATCTCATTGTATCCAGTGCCATGAGGCAATAAAAGAAGAATGCTAAATTTGAAGTACCTGACCATTTGTTTTTTTTTTTTAATCGAGTCCTGAACCATACACTGGGGGACTGAGATAACCACTTAGGTGGGTCTTAACTTACTGTTCTTTGGAAATACCCAAACACACATAATAGATACTTCTTTCTTAACTGATTCTAAGTCCAGTTAAATAGACTATGAAATTTAATTATTATGCTATCATTTAGAATATTAGCCACTTGAGAACTTTCTTGTGAAAATACACATTTTCTTACAAGGAATTCTCTTTTTATTGAGAGTTTTATTAATGAGCACACTGCATTTGCATCATTGCCATTCTTCCAACTCCTCCTGTCTCTCCCATTTGCCTCTCAAAACCATAATATCTTTCTCTATAACAAGTATTGTTACATGTACACACATGTACCAGACAGACTCCATTTCTCTTGACGTCATTTTGAGGTGTATACTGTATCCAAATGGGTCATGCTGGTAGCCACGGATTAGAACTTGGAGGTGTTTTTCATGCATGTGAGTTGGATTTTCTGCTTTTTTTCCTGTTCCTGTAAATTCAGACTTTGTGGAGGTTTGAGCTGGAATGGCCCCCTTCAGCTCATATATTTGAATGATTGGTTCCATGATAGTGAGAAGAATTAGGAACTGTGATTATGTTGGAGTGGGTGTGATCTTTACGAAGGAGGTGAGTCTCTGTAGAGCCAGCCCATGTCAGGCCCAGGCTCTCTGTCACTTTCTTCTTGTGGGTTGGGTTGTAGCTCTTAGCTAATGTATTAACACCACATTTGCCTAGCACCACACTCTCTGTCCTGATGTTTATTAACTAACTATTTAAAACTATAGCAAGTGCACTGTTAAATATTTCCTTTTTAAAGTTACTTATTCCTATAACTTTTTTTTTCACAGCAATAGGACAGTAACTAAAACATGTTTTCTGAAGACCTAATATGACTCCCAGCCATTTCCTCAATACAGTATCTTAGGAACTTTGCTGTTGTCTGTACCTTCAGGCTTTCCTGAATATGACCTGCAGATTTGCCCTGTATCTATCAGGGTTTGTAGATGTTAAATTCTCAAACTTTTATACTATAGTCATCCACTGAAGAGATGTTCACAAACCAAACCCTAGGAAACCACCCATGCTAGTTGAGATTGGAGGTGGAGACTCTTGTCATCTTGTCCCAGCCTACTGTGGCTGGTGGATATTATAGCATTCAACCACGCTTATAAAGAAATCCAAAAAGTTATATACAAAGGAATTTCTTATCTCTAAAATATGCCTACAATTTATAACCACTGATTTCCAAAAGCTAGCAAATGATTCAGTGGAAATATTTGCCTTTTGCTAGTTTCTATCTCTGAATAAAAATAAGCAGAAATAACATGTGACTGAAGATGAATAATACCTTTGTGGTGAGGATTTAGGAGATCACAGCCGATGGTCACTTATCCTTACTGCTTTGTATATTAGAACAGAGGAATATTTCATGACAGGAAGACATATTAAAAGAATCTTCTCGGATTGTTGTCTGGGAAGCAAAAGAAGCAGTTAAAATAAAGGGGGGGGGGGTCTAGGAGCCCATTCCAGAGCATTTTCCCATCAATACATTTTAATACTAGCCCTCACATGGTAAATGTCTTAATGCTTCCCACTCTAAAATGACCAGCTAATTGGCAAAAACAAAACAAACCTTTGGTAATCATGAAAACCATCACATTAGCACTGCTGGGAGTTACACTGATTTCTCTCTCTCTCTCTCTCTTTTTTATCTCTTTCGAAGGAGACAATTGGGAATGCTCCAGGACATTTGTGGATTCTTCCGAGTACTGCAGCCAAAAGGAATTTTATTTCTACAAAAACCAGTCTTCCCACAGGATTTTTATTGCTCTTTATAAAATCTTCCTACTCAAGATAACAACTGTCAAATGTGCCAGAGTCCTATATTAAAACAATATGTGAATAAAATAGGTTTAATAATTCATGCAAGTTAGGATTTACACTAAGTCAGAAAGCAAGGGAACAAACAATAAAGGATTATCAGTATTTGTTGTAATATTTTTTAATCTCAGTCAGGGAGCTCTACCCTGCTTTTGATTATTCAGTTGCCAGAAAAAAAGACACAAAACTTTTGTATTTATAATCAGCCTTAATCAGGAGTAGAACCAGACAGATATCTACCCATTATGATTTTATGTCTAATTCCCTGCCAATAACCCATAGATATGATTTGCCATATTCCATCCAGTCTGCTCTTACTCAGATTGGCCAGCACTCATGGCCAGATCTCACAATCATTTACCCCATGCTATCTACTTTCTCTCCAACTTCATTGTCTTTCCTTGTAGACCTGCTCAGATCCCAAGCTTGTAAACTGAAAGCCCACTGACCTCGCTTCTACTCAGCTATAGGCTGTCAGCATCTTTATTCAACAAATAGTTTTTCATTAAGGAACAAGGTCACAAAGAATTACTTGGTGTATGTGAGGATTCTCTTGTGCCTGGGTGCAACAAGACATTGGGAAATTGTATTTAGCATGACAATACATAGGAATAGAAGAAATCTCAAGCATTTTCTCCAGCTTGTATATCTATGGTATGTCTTTTTAAAAAACATTTATTTGTTATACACTCCAGATTTAATTCTCCTCCCAGTACACGCTCCCACTCTTCTACATCCCATACCTCCTCTCCACCTCTGTCTCCACAAGGATGTCCCCCATAACCAACTACCCACACCACCAGAACTCTAAAGTCCCTGGGACCTCCAGTCCATTGAGGGTTCAGTGCATCTTCTCTGATTGAACCCAGACCAGGCAGTCTTCTGCTGTATATGTATTGGGGGCTTCATATTAGCTGGTGTCTGCTGCCTGGTTGGTGGTTCAGTGTCTGAGAGATCTCAGGGGTCTAGGTTAATTGAGATTGCTGGTCCCCCTACAAGGTCTTCCTCCTACTCAGCTTCTTCCAGCTTGTCCCTAATGCAACCACAGGGTCAGCTGCTTCTGTCCATTGGTACGATGCAAATATCTGCATTTGACTCTTTCAGCTGTTTGTTGGGTCTTTCAGATCTTCCCTTGAGCTAGATGCCACTTTGGGTCTGTTTCTGGGCCTTCTTTTCCTAAGGTTCTTCTCCATTTCCATCCCTGCAGTTCTTTCAAACAGGAACAATTATGGATCAGAGTTTTGACTGTGGGATGTCAAACCCCTCCCTCACTTGATGCCCTCTCTTCCTGCTGAAGGTCAGCTCTAAAAGTTCCCTCTCCCAAATTTCAGGCATTTCATCTAAGGTCCCTTCCTTTGAATCCTAAGAGTCTCTCACCTCCCAGCTCTATGGTGCTTTCAGGAGTGTCCACCCCCTCAACCTCCTACCTCTAGAATGTTTCCATTCTTTCTGCTAGCCCTCTGGGCTTTGATCCTTTTCCTTCACCTGATGCCAGATCTGATTCTCTTCACCCTGGCACCCACAGCCTTGATGGGTTTTCCATCCATGCTTCCTCCTTCCCTCCCATGTTGTGATTACTTTCTTCTCTCTCCCAAGTGGAACTGAGGCATCCTCAATTGGGTCCTTCAGCCTTTTTATCTTTTTGAGTTCTGTGGACTATATCTTGGGTATTCTATACTTTTTTTTTCGTTGTTTGGCTAATATCCACTTATTAGTGAGTAGAGCTGGAAACAATCTAGATGTCTCACAACAGAAGAATGGATACAGAAAATGTGGTTCATTTAGACAATGGAATACTATTCAGCTATTAAGAATAAGGACATCCTGAGTTTTGTAGGCAAATGAATGGAATTAGAAAATATCATTCTAAGTGAAGTAATTCAGACCCAAAAGGACATGCATGGTATAGTGTGCCCTTATACCTGATTCCTATAGATGGATTCACTTATGTGTAGTTATGTGGAGACGAGATTTGGATGCAAAGGATCTGCTTAACTTCTGCTCTGTGTAGTGATGCAGGCAGTCCTTGTAGATATGAATATTCTTGGTAGTTACCTTGCACTAGGATAACCTGGCTCCACTTATGCAATGTGCACATTATGCAATGTGCCCAGGAGAGGTATAGCAGGGTCCTCAGGAATTGTCATGTCCAGCTTTCTGAGGAACCGCCAGACTGATTTTCATAGTGGTTGTACCACCTTGCAATCCCAACAGCAGTGGAGGAGTATTCCTCTTTCTCCACATCCTTGCTAACACCTGCTGTCTCCTGAGTTTTTCCCCTTAGCCATTCTGACTAGTGTGAGGTGAAATCTCAGGGTTGTTTTGAGTTGCATTTCCCTAATGACTAATGATGTTGAGCATTTCTTAAGGAGCTTTTTTGGCTATCCGAATTTCTTCAGGTGAAAATTCTTTGTTTAGATCTTCACACCATTTTTAATAGGGTTAAAACTGCATGGTATTGGCACAGTGACAGGCAAGTGGACCAATGGAATAGAATTGAAGACCCAGAAATGAATCCACACATCTATGGTCACTTGATCTTCAGCAAAGGCGCTGAAAACATCCAATGGAAAAAAAGATAGCCTTTTCAACAAATGGTGCTAGTTCAACTGGAGGTCAGCATGCAGGAGAATGTGAATTGATCCATTCTTATCTCCTTGTTCTAAACTCAACTCCAAGTGGATCAAGGACCTCCACATAAAACCAGACACACTGAAACTAATAGAAAAGAAACTGGAGAAAACCCTTGAGGACATGGGCACAGGGGAAAAGTTCCTGAACAGAACACCAATAGCTTATGCTCTAAGATCGAGAATTGACAAATGAGATGTCATAAAATTACAAAGTTTCTGTAAGTCAAAGGACACTGTCAAACAGACAAAACAGCAACCAACAAATTGGGGAAAGATCTTCACCAACCCTACATTCGATAGAGGGCTAATATCCAATATGTGCAAAGAATGCAAGAAGTTAGAAATCATAAATTTTTAAATAGAAAATGTAGCACAAATATGTCCAGACAGGATTATAAGCAAAGTAGGTTCTGGTTTCAGAAGAAAGAGAAAGACTAAGTCAAACACACACACACACACACACACACACACACACACAGAGGGAGAGAGAGAGAGAGAGACAGAGACAGAGACAGAGACAGAGAGAGAGACAGAGAGAGGCAGAGAGAGAGAGAGAGAGAAAGAGAGAGAGAGATTTACTTTATTTGAACTATCATCCTCCCTAAACTCCTTGAAAATGAAGGAGAGATAATAGTGAAATCACATAAGGTGGTAAAGTGGTGCTTTGTTCGACACAAATCACTGGAGAAGATAAACATTTTACTTTCAGCACCCCCCTCTTTTACAACTCATTCAAGAAGCTAACTCTCCCTAACTAGTGTGCACTGTAGATGGTTCTTTCCATGTCAGATTCTCTTGGAGCTCAATCGATTGCATGGAAAGTTTAGTTTGTATAGATTAACAGCAGCTGTAATTGAGTAATAATTATAATTTAAAATTTTAATTTAAAATAATAATTTTAATTAAAATATGTTGTCACATATTTCCGAAATCTTCTCTGCAGGTAAGACTTGGAAGAGATAAGAGGATAACTTTATGTTACCTGAGACAAAACATATACCTGATATATTTGATTTTACCTCAGTGGTTACTGAGGTAACAAGATAAGTATATATTCTTTTGTCTGGATATTTTTAGCACTATCAGAATAAATTCAATTGAATATGAAACTGAACAGAATCAAGTGAAACATGAAAAATATTAATCCTCAGTTTATGATGCAAACAGATAAATGTGCCTGCCACACATTGAAAACACCCTATGCTGAGAAACATATTTAATATATATTAATATTGGTTATTGAAGTTTTAATAATCTTCCGTAAATATTCTTAGAACATTTACAGTATCTACACTAAAAAACTGAAATTTTTATATAGCTGGTGAAGAATTATAATGGCATGCCCCTTCCCAAATCTGAGAACATCACATTAAATATCAGTGCATGTTAAAATACAGAATCCAAAATATAATTTATGAGTATTATCTTTGACTTTACCATCATGGTAAAATTTAAAATCAATCTTAAACTATTGGAAGTCATTTTTCATATTTATATATACATATTTGTAAGTTATCAGAGACCCAGAGACTTTTGAGTTACAATCTCTGATAATCTCTGTAAGGTATCAGAGTCTCTGACCTGAGTCAACTGTGTGTTGTTTTATTCAATATTTTGGAATCTGCTTTCTCACACATGCTTTTAATAAAATAATATTTTTTATTATTTGACAATTGAATACTAACCTTTCTTCATGTCAGTCAGGATGAGTATAGAGCAACTGTAAATAGATGAACTTCTGAGTTTCATGCCTCCTTTATTTTCCTGCACAGACTCTCCGTCCTAGTCTCTCTCACTTATTCATGCTTTCCCAGAAGTTCTAGTGACTAACACTCAGACAACAAGGAAAACTCCTTTTCTCCAAAACTCAAAGCATGGTTACCTAAGTGGACAAAAGTCCCTTGTCAGCATCAGTTTACTTAGTTTTTCCTTACCTGTAATCAGTCATCACCCAGTGAAAATTCTTTCCTCCTCATTCTTACTGTGGACTTTCTAGAAGCCCTATTCATTCTTACTCTGGCTTAGGTAGCATATCTGTCCTGTTCAGGGGTTGTAACCAGAGGGCTTCCTGTTCTCTCTTCTCAGGTCTCTTCCTCACTACACATTCTTCTTCAATGACATTATCAAGAAGACTGCAGAATGAACACCGTTGGAATTATTGTACCTGGGATGTATTAAGTCCATTCTGGGTAACATTTACAAAGGTTATCTTGGGCTAATTCATAAAGAGAGACTGATCTTCACTTAATACCAAAGTGGTCAGCTGCTTAAATACTTTCCTGTTGCATCTATTTGGAAGAGACATTTAATGACTAAGGAGCACCTGAACTCATACCTCTAAGAATTAGGCATTAGTTTTTGTTTTATATTTTAACCTTTCACAAAATGTGGAATGTACTGGGAATTAATTTGAACTATAATGCAATTTTTTAGTGTAAATATTTTAAATAATTTCTAAGATGCTTGGAAAGCCAAATCCACTTATCACCTTGCTTTAACCTATCAGTTATCTAGAGAAAGACAAGGTTGCAATGGGCCAAGCATCTCATAAACAACTGATTATGTATATACACATATGTGTATATTTATGTAAATTGTTACATTTAAGAAATAATATATTCTCTCTATTCACAGTCCAGTTTTGGTTTCTAAGTATACTAACTTTCACACTTTTATAAAGCTTTCAGTTACTGGAGTGACAATTTAATCACATAAAGAACTGGGATGAGGCATCTCACAACATTCCCCCAGTCACTCTGATATATTATAACATGTGGCAAGATTATACAATAAGAAAATAATATGTAAATATTAACCTATTTTCACCACAAGAGAAAGTAGCCAAGTTATTCTAAGAAAAACAGATTGTCTAAAACCCTGGAGTTATTTTTCCCAAAACAGGATGCTGCAGGTTTAGAGAGTGATTCATGGAAGGTCTGATCCAGGCCTTGCTCCGGTTTTAGAGGTTATTTTAGCTCCATGTTATTTTCTTGTTAGGTCCATTGGTTCTATCTCTGTCCTATTCCTACTACAATAATTGTGTCTGTTGCTTTATAAATGTTGATTTCAACTGAAATGTAAAATACTGGAATAGGACTTCATGTCACCTTAAAGAATTACACTCACAAATACCTTGAAAAAATTTATATGGTTATCTTAGGTATGTGGAAATTAGAAGATAAAATAAAATTTGAAGAGCACAAAAATCTATCCCAGATCATTATCTTTTCAAGAACAGCTTTTTACTTATCATTTAATCAGTAATACAACTTCATTTGTCAACCTCTGGGAAGTAATCAATCATAATATGAAAGAAATATTTGAAATATTTTTACTAATAAAAAACAGAAAAACTTACTAATATTTTTTTAATTATTTATGTTTTTATACTCCTGATTTTATTCTCCCCCCACCTGTTGTCCACCCTATGAATGTTCCACATCCCATAGCTCCTACCCATCTCCCTGTCTCCACAAGGATGTCCCATCCAAGCCCTACCCAACCAGTACTCTAAACTCCCTAGAGCTTCCAGTTTCTTGAGGGTTAGGTGCATCTTTTCTGATTGAACCCAGACCAGGCAGTCCTCTGCTGTACATGTGTTGGAGGACTCATATCAGCTGGTAAATGCTGCCTGGTTGGTGGTCCAGTGTCTGAGAGATCTTGAGGATCCAGGTTAATTGATACTACTGGTCCTCTGAAAGGGTTTATTTCCTCCTCAGTTTCTTCCACCTTCTCGCTAATTCAAGCACAGGAGTCAGGAGCATCTGTCCCTTGGTTGGTTGCAATTATCTGCATTTGACTCTTTCAACTGCTTGGGTCTTTTGAAGGGCAGTCATGATAGGTACACACACATATACACACACAGACATACAAACAGACACCCACACAGACACACAGACACACACCAAGAGAGAAGGAGAGGACAAACAGACAGACAGAGACAGAAAACCCAAGATACAGTCTACAGACTAATACCTTTTTTATTTCCTACATTTACTGCCTATTTAGGCTAGTTAAGTTTTAAAAAAATCTTTCAAAGTATTACTTAAAAGTTTCTTTGAAAATATACTATTGCAATAATTTTTGATACACTAACTACATATATAGAATATGTTTATGATTCATTTTATAATGAAATAAAATGTACATTACATAATATATTACTTTGTATATGTGGTGGTATATCTAAAGTATAACAAAATAAAGATTGATTACATTTCTCAAAAATTTTGGCCAATTACAGAAATAATATGTTTCTCTTTATTGGAATTTTTATAAGTACATTGTTATTAAAAGAAATAGAACTTGTGGTTATTTTATTTAATGTTACATAACCTAATAAGATCATATACAAATTGTAACCAATTTGAACTTAGAATATATTAAGTATATTGTGACATAAATTATTGTAAAGATATTTGTGAAAATCTTTTAGAGATTCTAAACTCAAGTGTCCCAATTCTTTAGTAATTTTTATAAATTTCTCAAGTTTAATTTTGGTTAGGACCCAAAAGATGGTACTATTTATTTAAGTCCACCCCCTGCCCAGTTTTTGATTGAACAACATGTGTTCTCATAGTAAGCAGGACATTCCAATATAAATGTGTAAGAGAACAGGTCAGTATTATACAAAAAATCCTCCTCAAAGTAAATGGGGATAGGTAATTTAATTTCCAAGGTGACAAATTATCTTATCATGAGTGAACAGGCAATTTCTTCCCTGAAATAAACTAAGTAGGCCAGGACAGCTTTAACTAGATGAAATCATTATCCTTTTAAAAGACACAAGTGTTGAATAAAGTTAATTTTCTTGGCTTTCGTGGTCTGGTGAAAAGTAGCATTAGAAAATGCTGCTGCCTTAAGTTAATATTAAATTGTCAAATTTTCAGTAGGGAAGTAAAAATAGTATTGCTTCAGGAAAAATATCAGTATTCATGTACATAAATATATGCCTGTATTTTAATGGTTCAGACTGTGAACTATTAAGGCAAATACTAGGATTGGGCAGATGGCTTTATTTCTCAAGTGCCTGCTACATGAGGATCTGAGCTCAAATCCATAGCAAAATTGCAAAGTCCAAGTATGTCCGCCATAGCCAGAAAGCCCAGCCATTGTAAATAATAAACCTGGGGATCCCAGGGACTTGATGAAAATCAATCTAGATAAAAAGAGAGTTCAAGTCTTAATTGTCAACTGACAAAAATAAAATAATAATACCATGGAAGGTAATAGAAGACATCCAATTGTGACTTCTCAATTCCACAGGCTTATGCCTACTCCTGTGCACCAACACACACACACACACACACACACACACACACACACACACACACACACACACATCTATAGACTTATGGATCAAAGTTTGAAGACTTGTCTAAGGTATTTGAATTCCAAGCTAGATCAGCACAGCTACATAGGCAAAGGGACACAATATAGAAAGAAGTATCTCTGTTTCTTAATCTTTCTAAACAGGATCTCTGTAAGGGTGTTCTTTATGTCTGACTTCTATTTCCATAGCATAACTTATGTAAAATTTACAGAGTAATTGACTTCTACTCAGTGCCTCTTGTATATACTATAAACATGTTCTAGAAGTATCAACAACTTTCATCTTCCTTCTTTTCTTATTCTTACTGTGATTCTCCTCTTCTTTTTCTTCCTTCTCCTCTTTCTCCTCCATTGACTTCTGAAAGAATGGGACTTGAAAGATGTTGTTCTTGAGACTGAGATTGATATAGCTCTTTCTGATGATAATGGTTCTACTACATTCTTTTAGAGATGACAACATCAGATATCAAGAATTGCTTCCTTTCTGTGTTTTGTTTTGGCTTTTTGGAATCTGTTGTGTCACTATTTTTAAGATATATTTTGTGCTGTTTCTGTGAAGAATATCATTAGGTAATTTCAAAATTACAGCAACCTTAAAGATAGCTTTTGATATTGTATGAACTTTCTATAACTTTTTTACAATCCATATACTTAGGATTATCTGTGTTTGTGTGTGTGTGTGTGTTTGTTTGTTTTGTTTTCTATTTCCTGAAGAAGAAGTATTTGGGAGCAGTGAAAGAAGGACTGAAAGTCACTCATGAGTAAAAGCAGATAGCTCTGTAGTCTGATTGAGATGGTTCCCTTCACAGCTCTCTGTTACAAACAGCATTCTGCTAAAGACAGCTCTGTGCCAAATAAAAATCTAAAAGCGCTCTAGTCAGCTCATGCATTTTTCCAACCAATGTGAAAAAAGCTGCTAGACAAAGCTCTTAGGTTTTCCAACCAATGCCAGAAAACCCACCCGACAAATTCAAAAGAAAAAGAAAAAAAGAAAAGAAAAAGAAATGCAATAGCTTTCTAGATGGTTCATCTGTTGTAGACCAAAAGCCCAGTCTTTTATTTACATATCATTCAATCATTTACCCAGATTCCCTTGTTATTATCCCATGAATCAGCATTTACGATCTTAGTTTCTCGATTCTTCAAAACAGATGGCAATACATCATTTTTTTTAACATGGCAAATTAATTCAGAGATCTGCCTGACTTTCTCCGTACACACAATAAGCTAGCTATGTGGGATCTTGACCTGAGATTACCATTCCTTCCATACCTAGGCATAAACTTGCTCTGTGCCAGACTCAACTTGAAACTAAAAATCAGCACTGCCTTTGTATGTGCAAACAAAAAGTTTTGTTGGAGTGGGATCTTATTCTTAGATCACCATTCCCTAGATCTCTTTATCTGTTTCCATAATAAATTTCTGATTTGCTGGCTCATAATGCATCTGCCTCTGTTCTTTCAGGTCCATGAAGCCTGTCGTTTAATTCATATTTCATCCTTACATTTCACATAGCAGAAAAATTCTGTTCATATATTTTGAACTCATTTTTTTCACAATTCTTTCTCACAGCCTGAAGGGCTGTCCTGAAGGACTCAGCATCACAGACACAAATTCTGACTTCTGGAGTCATACTCTTCCTAACTATCATGGAGTCATTAGCCTTCACAGGGAGGACATTATCTGGAGGAGGAGCATGAAAAGTTGTACTTTATTATACGTATAAGCCTTATGCCTAGCAATTGTCAACATTCACGGTGGCATGTGCCTTCCTAGCTCTAGCCCATTCCACATGGCCATGCAGGACCCATCACTCTCTGATGATATGTGTGCATATCAATTCCTTATGAGCCACTTGTTGGTATGTTTCAATTATATTTGCTAGAATCTAGAACTTTTTATTTTATTTTTAATTTTTTCTATTTTTGTGTATGTTATTTGTATGAAATTCACAACTATGTGTAGCCACATGTACATATTTTTGGAAACAGGATCTCCTGAACGAGAAGTTTGTTGCCTTGTGTAAAATGACTTGACAGGCCCTTATTATCTCATCATTTTCCACCATGAGTTCTGAAGGTTGAACACAGGTCCTTACACATGCACTGCCTGTCCTTCACTAACTGAGTCACATCTCTTCAGCCCCAAGAAATGTTTATTTCAAATAGATCGGGTCTTATTTCAGATACTTTTCAGATTATAGGGTACTTTGATGCACATAATTACAATATTAGGGTAAGGGCTGAAGCCTAATTCAAAAAGTCATGTGTCTTTCATAAATCCTTATGCATATAAACTGCAGTTTATATTTGAAATGATTTTAGTTTCTACAAGAAACCTTGAATCCATCACAGTTCAAAAAATGGAATTTCCCACTTAAGTTGCCTTGATAATTATGTAGATGAATGATGCTGAGTGTATGAAGTTTCAGATTAAGCATGCTAATCTCATGTGACTGAACAGGAAACAATTTGACTCATAGAAATAGTATATTTTGGCTACAGATACAGTCCCCGGAACACATGTAACAAATATAATAAGAGTTATCACCATCCATGTTTTCAATATGCACCATACAATTATAATACAATTATAATACAAATAGCATTGCAAGAGCAAAAAATCAAACATATCAATATATACCATCATATTGAAGACCCAGACATAAGACAACAAATCTATAGATATCTAATTTTTGATAGAGAATCCAGAAATACATACTAAAATAAAGAAGGTATCTTCACAACACAAGTCAAACTGTTTGTCTGAATGTAGAAGAATTCAAACAGATTTATGCGTAATACCTAGTGCAATACTCAAGTCCAACTGTGTCAAAGAAACCCACAACTGGGTAGAGAGCAAGTGATCTTGGAACATTGAAACCTAAATGGATCATTTCCATTAAATCTTTCTCAGGACTCAAGGAATTCTACAAAAGAGAAGATGAAAACACTATAAAGTTAGGCATGATGCATATGGAAAGCACAAGAAGAGAAAGCCTATAAACACAGCAATGCAGATGCATATAGACTCTCACAGACACCATGGCAGCAGGAAGAGTGATGGCATGGGTCTGTGCCAGATGCGTTACCATCACTTAGAATAGATGTGGGCATGCATCCCCATTCTTAACCCAGAAGTATCTTCAGTTGAGTATCACATACAGATGAATATTTAATTTTCTCCAATAGAATCTCACTAAGGAAACAAACCACTCTTAAAGATATCTTCAATATTCAGCACTAGATGAGTAACACAAATTGAAGACACAGTCATCTCTCTTTTATAAGGTTTTGTTGGGGCATTTTAATTTTTAATCTTCTAGGTCCTTAGAGTATGTATGTATTATAGCTTCTAGTTTTATGTGACTGTGAATGTCGCTGTGTCTTCATGGGTCTCTCACACTTTTTCTTTGACATTTTTACTTCTGTTTATTGGTTTAATTTGTCCTATTCTTATTTACCTGTTTTTATTTAATCTTAGTCTTTTTCTTTTTTCTTTATCCTATTCTTATTTACCTGTTTTTATTTAATCTTACTTTTTTATTTATTTTATGTATACGAGTGTTCTGTCTGCATGTACACTAGTATACCAGAAAGGGGCATCAAATTTCATTACAGATAGTTTTGAGCCACCATGTGGTGCCTGGGAATTGAACTCAGGACCTCTGGAAGAGCAGCCAGTGCTTTTAACCACTGAGCTATCTTTCTAGCGCCCCTCCCCCCATTTTTTTTTATAAAATTATCTTTTTACAGTCCATTTGTTAACCCCCCTCCTGGTCTCCTTTCCCACATTTCCACATTCCATTATTCCTTCCTCACTCCCCCAGCCCCGTCTCTAAGAGAAGTCCCCACTTCTCCACCACACCCCCTGCCCGGTCTCCCCATTGCCTGAGGTCTCAAGCCTCTCAAGGATTAGGCAGATCTTCTCCCACTGAGGCCAGACCAGATAGTCCTCTGCTCTATATTTGTCAGAGGCCTTGGAGCAGCTGCCTAATTGGTTGTTCAGTGTCAGAGAGATCTCTAGTCTCCAGGTTAGTTGAGATTGCTAGTTTTCCAACGGGCCCTCCTCCTCAGCTTCTTCTGGCATTTTCCTGATTCAATCACAGGAATCCCCATCCATTGGTTGAGTATCAGTATCTGCATCTGTGTCAGTCAGCTGCTTGTTGGGCCTCTCAGAGGACAGCTCCTATCCCTAAGCACAAAAGAGCATTAGTAATAGTGTCAGGCCTTGGAGCCTTTCCCCAGGTTGAGCCTGTCACTAAACCTTTCTTTCCCTCAGACTCGTCTACATTTTTGTTGCTGCAGTTCTTCAAACAGAAACAATTCTGGGTCAGAGTTTTCGACTGTGAGATGGCAACCCCATCCTTCCGTCTGACACCCTGAATATCTATCTACTCAAGGTGGATTATATAAGCACCGTATCCCCACTGCTGGCAATTTCATCTAAGGTCCCCTCCTTTGATTCCTGAGAGTCTCCCAGGTCTCTAGTACATTCGAAAGAGTCCTCCCCACTTCCCCTCTCCTCCTGAGATGGCATATTTCCATTCATTCTGCTAGCACTCAGGGATTTTCTCCTGCTTCCCAACCACAACACAATACCTGGTCATGTTCCTTTTTCCCCCTCTCCCTCTCCTCTCCTACCCAGATCCCTCTCTCTCTCTGCCTCCCATGATTGCTTTCTTCTTCCTTCCAAGTGGGATTGAAGCATCCTCACTTGGGTCCTTCAGTTTATTAACCTTCTTGATTTCTGTGGATTTTATCCTGGGTATTCTGTACATTTTTTAGGCTAATAGTAGCTTATTAGTGAGTACATACAATGCATGTCCTTTTTGGTCTGGTTTTTCACACTTAGCATGTTATTTTCTAGTTCCATCCATATGACTGCAGAACTCATTGTGTCTGGGTTCTCTTTTTATTATTAATCATGTTATTTGTTTATAGAGACCTATAATTTTTCCTTGAGGAGAAACAGAAAGAGTGTAGATTTAGATGGGATGGGAGGTAGGGAGGATTCAAAGGAAGAGGATAATCAGATTATATAGTATGAAAAGACATCTATTTTCAAAAAAAATATCTTGAAACTCATAAAGTCATTGTTAGGAAAAAAAAGTACGATGTGAACAATGGTTTAATCAAGTCCATTATAGTTTTCAAACTGCTAACCTCCTTCTTCACAGTGGCCATGATTCTTTTAACAATATAGAATCCATATAGAGCCCCATTACACAGATCAATAAGGAAAAAATTTAATACCTTGTGCCGTCAACTAGAATTTTTTTTTTAACTTACAGAAGACACATTTTGTTGTTGAGTCACATATTTGTTAAAGGTTCCTGATTCTACAACACTCTACTAGATTTACTAGATTTTTAGAGTAGATACTTAACTTTATGTTTCTGATTTTCTTAACTAATTCCTCTAGTTTTACTACCTCGAATGTTGGTCATCTGTGTAAAGGACATTGGAACTATACATGAGAACTTGAAAATGCAAAGATGAGTTGAAGCATTAATCTATATAATGAGTTAAAATCATTTATAATTTTTTAATGTGAGCAATGGCGAGAGAAGGTGAAGCTTAGAAGTCTTCAAGAATGGCAGAATAGAGGTGTCTTCTAGTGGAAGAGCTATCTAAACAAGGGATTGTAGAGAATGCATTGAGATAATTGAACAGAATGGGAGAATGGGCAAATTGGTGGTTTTGGCTTGTAGGAGGGTAATGACTTCTATTGCTGGGAGCTTGTATTCATTTTTACATTAATGCAGCTTAAGTGGGGGAAAAGTGAATATAAACTAAAGCTAGAAAATTTAGTTTCAGAAAGTTCTTTTACTGAGCATGCATAATGATCCTTGTGCAGATTCCGATAAAAGAAACTAAATCAGCAGCCTAATTGCACACGTGTATACTTCTATGATTAATTGAAATTCTTACAGGTTATAAAATTAACAAGCCTTCAAAATGTAATATTTGGGTAAATAACTATATTTTCTGATTACTTATTATAAGCATATTAGTTTGTGAGAAAAATTTGTAGATAACTCTCATTAAGATTATTTTAAATTAATATTATTTTGCATTTTACGTAACATATTTTTTCATATATTTTCTAATATGTATATATATATATATACACATATTAGAAAAATCAAAATCAAGACCTTCCACAACATTGTTCATGAGATAACTTTGTTACATTAATATATATTTTATTAATTTTCTTGTGAAAAATATTGAAGTAGAGTGTTAAAACCTTCACTTTTTTCCTTTATAATACTATATATCTTTTTGCTGGTACTGTTGTATTTGATTTTCAGTTCATTTTCTGGTAACTGTAAAGAGAATGTAAACAGTTTTGTCTAAAGAATATTTCTACAGTGTTTAGACCCAAAAATAATGTACAATTTCCTATATTATGTTCAACTTCTAGTTTTGATAAGAAAGAAAAATGTGTTATAGGGATCACAAGAAGACACAAAACACGTCCAATCACATTGCTACCTACTATTCTGGGCAGAGCAAAGTTCAATAATATACTAACTTTGGGATATATTACTTCTTGCCCATTAGAACTCTATTTTCTATCTGAAAAATACTGACTCTGAAGGTCAGAGCTATAGAAATTGTTCTTTCCTTTGGTATTTTTGCTATTTTTCAACCTTGCTTGCATACTTTTGATATTTATGTCACATACATACATATATGTACGTATTTATGACAAATTGCTGTGTTGATGAGCTCTGCAGAAAAATACCCTGTGTTTTACATGAACATATTGAGCTACACATTCTCTTTTCTGAGCTGCTAAGCACGAACTCATGGCATTGATTGATGTATCATTTTGAAATCCACAATGGCCTTTATGGTTTTAGTTATGAATATGTATGAAAAATCAGTTTTAGTAACTGTGCTATTAGAGAGATGGTCTGAGACTATAATTCAATAGTAATTTTCTTAAAAGACAAAGGAATTTGAATTACAATAGCGTAAGTGTTGATAATGGAATGTCTTCTTGAAAAATGGCTTTTTATACTCAGGCACCCTTTCAAATGATGGCAGGAGGCATTCTCTGGGCTCTGTCAACTGCAGCCAAATACAGAAGAAGTGACACATTAACATTTTGTCCAGCTATATAGAGTACATGAAAAAAATAAAACATCATCAATACTACTACAGTGTTAAATTTGCTTATTGATCCTAGTTTATCTTGGAAATTCTCATGTTTAGTATATATACACATAAATATGCAATCTTTGTGTGCCCACTAAAGTCTTAAGCCCTCATTTCAGGCCACACTCTGAAGATCAAAAGTAGTCCAAAGAGGAACTCTTCTGATGAAGGCAGATAGCAGGTTATGTTATAGAAATACATGTAAATATTGAGATGGCAATTTGATATCATAGCTATTTAGTCAAATACTATTATCAGATTCTATCCTAAGGTCTACAGCCTCTATATTAAATGAACTTTTGATTAGAATTAAATTACCATGCCTAATTCCTTCAGTGTATCTGACTTAAAATCAAGCAGAAATGCATGTTACCTAATACCAATTATGCCACTTCAGGAAGTATCTCATGCTTATCAGGTAAGTAGTACATCAAGCAGGATCCAATGCTGGTTAACAGCATTCATGTCTCATTGTCCAGACTCTACCCAGTGACCTGATTTACACTTTCTGGAACTATAAAGAAAAACTATTTGCTCTTCAATATGAGGTTCATTTTTTCCATGTTCTTCAGCATAGTGTTTTACTCTGCTGTTGCTTTGGACCATCGAAGATGACAGCAACGGCAAATGTAAGGAGGTATTCTATGGCATATACTGAAACTTTAACATAATCATGCCTGTCTTCTAAAGGTCACATTATAAGCTAATGTATTGAAAGAGCATTCAAGCTAATTTTAAGGATGCATTGTGAAACTATCTTGCAAACCAGTGAGATTCCTGCCCTAGGTTTGTCACATATCTATACTTTCAGCTGGCCCACCTACTACTGTCTTGTCTCCTCCCCTGTCCCCTGGTCCCATCCTCATTTACTCCTTCAACTCTTAGAATCCTCTCCTATTCTTTCTTCTCATATGTCTTCTCCCATTCTTCCTTGTCTTAAAAAAGTTGTATTATGATATAATAAGTTTCCACATAGCTTTTCCCACATCATTCCTGAAAGTTTGCCCACAATTTTTATTTTGAATGCTTTTAATTTGTTGATATTCTTGCTAGGATGTTTGTTCTGACACCACAAACTCTTTCAATTGAT
This sequence comes from Apodemus sylvaticus, assembly GCF_947179515.1. Classification (NCBI taxonomy): domain Eukaryota; kingdom Metazoa; phylum Chordata; class Mammalia; order Rodentia; family Muridae; genus Apodemus; species Apodemus sylvaticus. The sequence continues at coordinate 121,847,286 of NC_067475.1, read as the reverse complement.
GACCAATAGATTTATTTCAGTCTTCAAAGTATTTGTCAATTTGTTTCTATAGCGTTCTATTATTTTATTAAGTGATTTATTCTTTACACTCCATAATTATTACCCCCCCATTCCAGTCCACACTTCGACTGTTCCATATCCCATCTCTCCCCCCACCCACTGTCTCCACATGGATGTCTCCACCCCCACCCTACCTGACCTCTCAATTCCCGGGGGCCTCTAGTCCCTTGAGAGTTAGGTGCATCCTCTCTGAATGAACACAGACTCGGCAGTCCTCTACTGTATGTGTGTTGGGGTCTCATATCAGTTGGTGTATGCTGCCTGTTTGGTGGTCCAGTGTTTGAGAGATCATGGGGGTCCAGTTTAATTGAGACTGCTGGTCCTCCTACAAGAATTCCCTTCTCAGCTTCTTTCAGCCTTCTTTAATTCAACAAGTGTCAGCTGCTTCTGTCCATTGGTTGGGTGGAAATCACTGCATCTGACACTTTCAGCTGCTTGATAGGTCTTCTAGATTGAGGTCATCCTAGGGCCTTTTTTGAAAGTGTCCCATAGCCTCAGCCAGGCCTATATCACACTTTGGGAGTTATTTCTTTTATTTTTGAGTAACATAATTACATTATATTTCCCTTCTTCCCTTTCATCCCTCCAAACCAAACCCTCCTATAAATCATGCCTCATTTTTGTTCAGATTCATGACTTCTCTTTTCCAATTATTGTTGTTATGTACATACATAAATAAATACATACACATACATATATATAATTTATACACATATATGATTTATATATGTATATAATTTTTCAAAATACATAATACATTTATTATCAAAATACATAAATGCAACATGCTTACTATATATATATATATATATATATATATATATATATATATATATTTGTTTCAATTCTAGTTAACAAATATTATGAAATACCATTCTTGTTTTTTTTTAAGTGACTCACACATCATCTATTAGTACCTTGTTTAGTATCCATGAGTTTGTATTCATTCTATGTTTTTTATGCTCTTGATAGCTACCTTTCTTCCACTGTTGTCTGATAGGGTACAGGGTTTTATTCCAATATTCTTTAATTTGTTGTAACTTTCTGTGATTTTCCTTGTCTATTTTTCTTGTTTTGTTTTGTATTCTGTTTTGGTTAACAGCTATACAGACTTGTTTCTTAGATACATGTTGTATTCTTTACCATAGAATGGTATATATTATTGATGTTACACTGTAGTTTTTGAGGCAGTGAGGTAGATTCTGTCTAGACCATTCTGAGAGTTTATATCTTTTTATGTTTGAATTATCACCATTAATATTGAGAGTTATTAGTGAGAGATGCCTCCTGCCATTGCCATTTCTCCATGGATTCTTAATATTTTAAACCACCATAGTAACAATGGTAGATATTCTGCTATCAAGTCTGTCTTACATTTAGGAATAATTCAGAAAAACAAACTTAAAAGTTGAGGAGCAAAAGGACATTGTGTTTAGCAGTCTGTACATGGTAATTTCCATTGTACTACTCTAAAAACTGAAATTATTTACCTAATAATATATTTCCATTTTATTCTGTTTTGCTCCTTTATTGATTTTTGTTTTACCTTTATTAATTAAAAGGTTTCCAGTATAGACAGTTACACAGCATGTGACTTGTTCAACCAAGTCCCTGCATTAGTGTTGAACTAAAATTTCTGAAGTGAATCCTTTCATCAACAGGTAATCTATAGAAAGAAAAGAATATTATTCATGTTTTAAAAATAACTGGTGTTTATAGCTTGTGTTTAATATGTCAATGCCTTGTTTTTAAAAGTTAACTCTGCAAAACTGCCATATTTAATAATATGACAACATAGTTTTTATACACAGATGATGTGTGAAAATAAGAACTTTCCAGTCGTTGAAATTGGATTCCTCTCTTAAGTACACTGTTAAAGGGGAAAATTGAGAACAGGAAGGAAAACAAAAGGTCCTTCCTCAGGGTAGCCCAGGTGAAGTACATTGTTACACAGCCACTGGGAGCCAAGCAGTATTTTCAACATGTCTGGACTGGCTGTAGTGCATCTATTATTTAGGAAACAACATAAAATGTTAGAGCTACATAATGGAAAACTGTAAATGAGTCAACCTTCTTGACACTCAGACTCTCAGGCACCAGGTTAATGTCACAGAGGCAAACTGGTCAGCATCCAGGGCAGTGTGCCAGATGTAGTATCTAAAATACACTCTGTGAAAGAGCATAACTCAAAGAGAAATTGAAGCACTTTCAGGAGGCCCAGAGCATGTTATCTTTGGTGGAATGGCTGTGCTACAGTGAGGGAAAGAAACAAGTTACAGGAAATTTATTCTCACCAATGCAACTGACAATTAAATTGCAGAATATATCCTCTGCAAGGTAATAACAACTATTATTTTTCTGCAAAAGCAATTCACATTAATTACTCAATTCTGCTATTTTGCATCACAGGCACATATGTCACTTGAGTTCCATTCTTTGGAGACGTATAACCTTTCTTTTTTAAGTAAAATGTTAACATATGTTGTAATTTCTTATACCTGAACAGTTTAAATTATTAACTTTGAAGGTAATTCCAGATCATCTGATGAAAAAATATAACTTTTTTTAATTTTATTTGATATATTTTTATTTACATATCAAATGATTTCCCCTTTTCTGGTCCCCCACTTCCCGAAAGTCACATAAGCCCCCTTCCCTCCCCCTGTTCTCCCATCCACGTCTTCCCACTTCCCTGTTCTGGTTTTGCCTTATACTGTTATAGTGAGTCTTTCCAGAACCAGGGGCCACTCCTCCATTCTTCTTGTACCTCATTTGATGTGTGGATTATGTTTTGGGTATTCCAGTTTTCCAGGCTAATATCCACTTATTAGTGAGTGCATACCATGATTGATCTTTTGAGACTGGGTTACCTCACTTAGTATGATGTTCTCCAGCTCCATCCATTTGCCTAAGAATTTCATGAATTCATTGTTTCTAATGGCTGAATAGTACACCATTGTGTATATATACCACATTTTTTGCATCCATTCTTCTGTTGAGGGATACCTGGGTTCTTTCCAGCTTCTGGCTATTATAAATAGGGCTGCTATGAACAGAGTGGAGCATATATCCTTATTACATGGTGGGGAATCCTCTGGGTATATGCCCAGGAGTGGTATAGCAGGATCTTTTGGAAGTGAGGTGCCCAGTTTTCTGAGGAACCGCAAGATTGATTTCCAAAGTGGTTGTACCAATTTGCAACCCCACCAGCAGTGGAGTATTCCTTTTTCTCCACATCCTCGCCAACACCTGCTGCCTCCTGAGTTTTTAATCTTAGCCATTCTGACTGGTGTAAGGTGAAATCTCAGGGTTGTTTTGATTTGCATTTCCCTGATGACTAAAGAAATTGAGCATTTTTTAAGATGTTTCTCTGCCATCTGAAGTTCTTCAGGTGAGAATTCTTTGTTTAACTCGGTACCCCCACTTTTTAATAGGGTTATTTGGTTTTCTAGGGTCTAACTTCTTGAGTTCTTTGGGTGCTGGTTCAACTAGAGTTCAGCATGCAGAAGAATGCAAATTGATCCATCCTTTTCTCCTTGTACTAAGCTCAACTCCAAATGGATCAAGGACCTCCACATAAAGCTAGACACTCTGAAGCTAATAGAAAAGAAACTGACAGGGAGTGGGAACCCAGAAAAGGGGAAATCATTTGAAATGTAAATAAAAAAATATATCAATAAAAAAATGAAGATGCAGCATATATAAATAAAACAGCAGTTACAGAAATAATGGGCCATGAATTTGAAGGAGAACAAGGTGAGGTATATGGAAGGGTTTGGAGGGAAGAATGGGAAGGAACAAATAGTGTAATTTCATTATAACCCCAAAATTAAAATAAATAAAATTAAAAACAAAAGAAACTGGGGAAGACCCTTGAGGACATCTGTACAGGGGGAAAGTTCCTGAACAGAACACCAATAGCTTATGCTCTAAGATCAAGAATTGACAAATGGGACCTCATAAAATTACAAAGTTTCTGTAAAGCAAAGGGCACCATCAAAAGGACAAATCAGCAACCAACAAATTGGGAAAAGATCTTGACCAACCCTATATCAGATAGAGGACTAATATAACTTCTTTTAATAGTATCAACTATAGTCACTTCAGTTTGATGACATTAAATATACAAGTAATATAAAAGTATTTGCTTTCTGTTATAGATAATAAGTAGACAAAACAAAATTAAGGCAAAATTTCTGTAAAAATTCTATAGTCAATCCAGAATCCATGGAACTCTTTTGATAACAACATATTAACTTAATACATATAATGATATACTTACCTACCACTAAGAAACTTAAAACACGTATATATATATATATATCTTTTCTAATTTTTTCTTCAAACTTGAACACACGATTACTTATTCTCCAATTTCTAAGGACATTACTTAGTATTTAATATTGAGATTTTATATTTAAGAAAATTAAGTTGTTTAAATTAATCTGAATATCTTTTTATGTAGTATATAAACCTTAAGAGAAAAATTGACTCTTATGAAAAACAATGTGCTTTAATTTTCACTAAGAACAATAGAAATGAAGGATTGGTTAATTAAGTTTTTATCTCAACAACTTCTGTAATTGATACCCTTTCAATTCACTAACAGCACATTTTAAATTCAAAATTCTGAAAATGAGTTGGAACATAACTGGGCATACTACCTTATGGCATTCCTGCTCCTTATTTTCTTCACCCTAAATTACTTTGATCAAGATATACAGAAGTGTTCATAATTATTAGCCTCAGTGCTTCCTTTGCATCTTTATGCATATATCCAGTCAAACTAAAATATAAATTAATTTCTAGCTGTCCATATAATAAACTTCCTACTCATTTTTTTGTGATTTGTAGATTAAATATTACTCATATTACAGTTTAAAATATCAATATACTAGGTACAAGCTAGTGTATTTTAATTAAAACTCAAACACTATTTTATTAGTTAACTACATTTATAAAGTCACACCATCAGAAGAAGATAAAGAAATAACTGCATTTTTCATGCCCCCTGGAGAATTCCTTCCTTTTAATAATAAAGAGTAAGTGTCTCTTCGATTTTTAAATTCTAATGTACATAGTACTGTATTAATGAGATTTAGGTGATAATTTTCAGTTTTAATGGTCTTCAAATCCCAAATTTATTTTTTTTAATTTTTTTTATTCGATATAATTTATTTACATTTCAAATGATTTCCCCTTTTCTAGCCCCCCCACTCCCCAAAAGTCCGGTAAGCCCTCTTCTCTTCCCCTGTCCTCCCACCCACCCCTTCCCACTTCCCCGTTCTGGTTTTGCCAAATACTGCTTCGCTGAGACTTTCCAGAACCAGGGGCCACTCCTCCTTTCTTCTTGTACCTCATTTGATGTGTAGATTATGTTTTGGGTGTTCCAGTTTTCTAGGTTAATATCCACTTATTAGTGAGTGCATACCATGATTCACCTTTTGAGTCTGGGTTACCTCACTTAGTATGATGTTCTCTAGCTCCATCCATTTGCCTAAGAATTTCATGAATTCATTGTTTCTAATGGCTGAATAGTACTCCATTGTGTAGATATACCACATTTTTTGCATCCACTCTTCTGTTGAGGGATACCTAGGTTCTTCCCAGCATCTGGCAATTATAAATAGGGCTGCTATGAACATAGTAGAGCATGTATCCTTATTACATGGTGGGGAATCCTCTGGGTATATGCCCAGGAGTAGTATAGCAGGATCTTCTGGAAGTGAGGTGCCCAGTTACATCCAATGGAAAAAAGATAGCTTTTTCAACAAATGGTGCTGGTTCAACTGGAGGTCAGCAGGCAGAAGAATGCGAATTGATCCATCCTTGTCTCCTTGTACTAAGCTCAAATCCAAATGGATCAAGGACCTCCACATAAAGCCAGACACTCTGAAGCTAATAGAAAAGAAACTGGGGAAGACCCTTGAGGACATCGGTACAGGGAGAAAGTTTCTGAACAGAACACCAATAGCGTATGCTCTAAGAGCAAGAATTGACAAATGGGACCTCATAAAATTACAAAGTTTCTGTAAGGCAAAGGACACCATCAAGAGGACAAATCGGCAACCAACAAATTGGGAAAAGATCTTCACCAATCCTACATCAGATAGAGGGCTAATATCCAATATATATAAAGAACTCCAGAAGTTAGACTCCAGAAAACCGAACAACCCTATTAAAAAGTGGGGTACAGAGTTAAACAAAGAATTCTCACCTGAAGAACTTCGGATGGCGGAGAAGCATCTTAAAAAATGCTCAACTTCATTAGTCATTAGGGAAATGCAAATCAAAACAACCCTGAGATTTCATCTTACACCAGTCAGAATGGCTAAGATTAAAAATTCAGGAGACAGCAGGTGTTGGAGAGGGTGTGGAGAAAGAGGAACACTCCTCCACTGCTAGTGGGGTTGCAAATTGGTACAACTACTCTGGAAATCAGTCTGGCGGTTCCTCAAATTTATTTTTAACTGTGAAGAAGATCCTGCTATACCACTCCTGGGCATATATCCAGAGGATTCCCCACCATGTAATAAGGATACATGCTCTACTATGTTCATAGCAGCCCTATTTATAATTGCCAGATGCTGGAAAGAACCCAGGTATCCCTCAACAGAAGAGTGGATGCAAAAAATGTGGTATATCTACACAATGGAGTACTATTCAGCCATTAGAAACAATGAATTCATGAAATTCTTAGGCAAATGGATGGAGCTAGAGAACATCATACTAAGTGAGGTAACCCAGACTCAAAAGGTGAATCATGGTATGCACTCACTAATAAGTGGTTATTAACCTAGAAAACTGGAATACCCAAAACATAATCCACACATCAAATGAGATACAAGAAGAAAGGAGGAGTGGCCCCTGGTTCTGGAAAGACTCAGTGAAACAGTATTCGGCAAAACCAGAACGGGGAAGTGGGAAGGGGTGGGAGGGAGGAGAGGGGAAGAGAAGGGGGCTTACGGGACTATCGGGGAGTGGGGGGGCTAGAAAAGGGGAAATCATTTGAAATGTAAATAAATTATATCGAAAAAAGAAAAAGAAATCAAGGACAGTGATACCTACAAAAAAAAAAAAAAAAAAAGAAAGTAAAGCTTAACTTTCTTAAGTCCCACAACATCCCACGTTTCCTGTATTTAACAGAGGCTAGTTGGGTTCCAGACCAAGCTGAAGTCTCTAATTGAATTTCTAGTAGAGCATAGCCCATGTGATCAGCTGTCCATGGTCTGCTGTAATTCATTCTTCACTTTCTTTTGTTTTGTCTTTGTTTATTTCATTGTGCTGGGACTAAACACCTTTCCCTTCTTCTAATTTTCCAGTAATCCTTTCCAATACTTAATGCAGTTATTTTAAAGTGCTTGTTCCCACTTCTAATATCTAGATCCAAGTGAGGATAATCTTTATTTTCTCTTTATTTTAATTTTTTTTCTTTTTGTGCTTTTTTGTTTTATTCAAATCAGTATATTTTAAAGAAATGACCCAGGTTAATTATCTATTCCCACTTGGGGAAATGCTTGTTCTCCTTAAATCCAAATTTTAAGTCAATGACTCTAGGTCATACTTGTTCACTTGTGGCTCTCTTGCCCCCTGCATGCCTCCTCTCTGCCTCTCTTTCTCCCTCTCCATCTCCTTCTCTCTTTCTACCTGTATGTGTGTGTGCTTCTGTTTGTGTCTATATATAACTCTACTTTCATGGAACTCTTGTTCCTCTATCCCAAAAGACTTATAAATTATATTTTTGCTAATATTCATTCTAATTTATTATACAGGAGATTAGCTGCTTTAAATTTAGTTTATAAGAAAAACCACTACGATTGAACAACTTTTACTGGTGTTCACAACTTATATACATAATTAAGAATTTGTCAGGAAATAAATCCATTTATGTGGTTTTAGTTTTCAATGCTGGTGAAGACATACATCTTGGAAGACAACTTACTACCACTTTATATGGTAAATCAGCATGATCCATAAAAATATCTAAACACTTCCTTAGAGCCACAATCTTTGCTTTTGTATCTATTAAGTAAATACACATAAAATGAACATTTCTCTTTTGCAGGACAACTTTACAAATATAGATTAAGTCATTCAAACATAGTAAACCATGAAAAGAAATAATTTCATGCATGTTTTCTGTTAATATATTTCTCATATTTCTAAGATAATGCACATAGCTCTCTCCATTTAATTGCTATTTTATTGTAGCACAGTTTGCTGATCCATTTTCTCACTAAAAAACTTAACTCATTTTCTGATTCATCAATATGCATGCTTATAACCACAATCATTCTTTTAACCTGTTGCTAGTAAGATATCTAAAAATATTGTCAATATTTGCTATTATAAAACATTTTTCTTCCTACTTATATCCCTTTTTTCAAAAGTACAAGTAAAGTTGATCCAATATTTGATATACTCTTGTTGAAATTTGGGTGTGAATATCACTTTAAAATGCTGAACACATATTTGTTATTGTTGAATATCATGGTCATTAATGTTTATAGTGACAGCTGTATCAGTTATCATATATATATATATATACATACATATACATATTTATATCAAACTAGACTATAACAAATGTTGTGAAAGTTTTCTTCCATCTGATATTTGTCTTTTAATATTTCAACCTACATCCTCATTTTAAATAACGTTGGATGAAGTATTTAATGTTATAGCAAAGAAATTCAAAAACAATTTTTGATCTGTTCTGCTCATACTGCAACAGTATCTTTTTCTGAGTAGATTTTGAAATACTCTTTAATACTTTGTGTAATAAGTTTAAAGTTTACTTTAAGTATGCATATTTCAACCATCTGGAATGATTTTGCCAGGATGTTTTGGGACTGAAATTTTATTTTCGCAGTATTATTTTAGAACAAGTCTTTCTTTGCTGTCCCTCTTTTTACATTTCCACATCTGTCAAATCCAAATAGCCACATGGTCCTGAGGCTCGTTCTTGATGTTGATCTCTCTCATTTAGCTCTTCTAAATCACACCGTTTAAATTACTATATATTTTAACATGTCTCGATATTTAGTATGATAATTTCCCACCCATGCTTTCATTTTACATTTCTAGAACTACACATTAAAATTTTATATACATTTATAAATAGTATGGTATTTTCTCATGAATAATCACTCTGAGTTTCAGACTCAGCTAGTGAAGAATTTCTACATTCAGTTTTGGAAAGACGGGAAATATTTGCAGTATAATGAAGATGTTTTACCTGCTCTAAGCTGGCCTTTATGAAGTTCTCAGGACTAAGGCACAGTTTGATCTGTGTTCGTTTCTCTTTTAGGTATTAGCAATGTACAGCATAAGGTGAGAAAAATCACAATGAAAATAAATACAAAAGAAGCATGTCAACTGTTATGACTATCTAGTAGTAATATAAAGGCAATAAAGAAACAACCAAGTAAATATATTATATGTGATGGCTACAAGAAGTGTGTTACAGAGACTGAGTCACCAACCAGGAGCATACACAAACCATTCAGAAGCCCCTGGCACAAATATAGCAGAGGTCTGCCTGGTCGGGCCTCAATGAGAGAAGATGCACTTAATCCTGGAGAGACTTGAGGCATCAAGAAAGGGGGAGGTCTGGTGGGGGTGAACAACCCTCTCAAAGACAAAGGGGTAGGAAGATTGGGATGAGGAATTTTGGAAGGGAGGAATAAGAGGGAACTAATGGCTTGAATGCAAATGATAATAATGATAATGATGATGATAATGATAATAATAATAATAATAATAGAGAAGAGAGAAGTCTGGGAGAAATATGGAACACAGTGAATGTAAGCTGCAGGCTTGAGATGGCAATTGCATATAGTGTAGCAATGGACATCTGTAATGATATGTGAGTAGGGACCAGAAATAAGCAAGCAAGTTATTCAAGTGTCATAGGTCAATGTTTCTAGAAACAAGAAAAGGCAATATATCACCTCTGAGGAGGAACGTAATGTTTTACGAAAGCACAGTGGAACTCTGGCGAGTATCTAGTTTAGAGGAAAAGGAAAGATATAACGTATGAGTCTGAGGAGAATGACTTCTTCAAAAGCTTTGAAAACTTCTGAAAAGATTTTAAGATTTTAAGCATTTTGAATGAAATGGGTAATCTAGGTTTATCTGAATGAGGAAAACTGTACAGAATAAAATAAAAGAATAGAAAGTTCCTGGAATTTAAGCTCAAGGATATTGTGACAGGAGAGTTGCATTCTGGGGGACATCTTGGGCTTCCTAAAATAAGGAAACAAATCGATTAATGATAGACAAGTAGGTAGATACCCATGAAAGGCTATAAAAGTAATACTTTGTAATGCTATCTAACATCAGAATGGTGGGAAGGAAAGTGAAAAGTTAACATCTGATTGTTTGATTATTTAGGGACTGAGGTAAAACAGAAGCTACAGGTTCATTGGGTTAAAATTAGAATGGTGATTTCAGTGGGAAATTTACAAAAAGATTAAGTTAGTTATGTACTGATACAAGCTGGTATATTTGTTCATTAGAAATTAAGAAAACATTATTTAACTATTTAAATTTGTATATTAAATATTTAAATTTTATATTAAATTTAAATGTTATACATAATGCTTTGATATATATCTCACAAATAAACTCTACAATAACTTCTATATATTATTTTTAAGTTTAGGATGCCTCATGTTTTTCTGATGACATATTGATTCCTAATAGACACAAAACTATCACAAAATACTAATGTTTTTATTTTTTTCATGAGACTGATTTTTACTTCCTGCACACTTTCATTATCATCCTCCTCAAAGTGAGCTTTCCACAAGAGTCATATTAATTAGTATAGCTACTTCCAAGCATGTGATTGTCTTGGGAGATCACCTGAATGAATTCCGTCTGACTATCTGTAGTAATGGCTCTTGATCAAGTTTGGTGTCTTTGGCATGGGCACTTCTGTAATAGCAAACAAGAGCAATTCCTAACGATTTTAAAGTCTGAGCTACAAACAGCATGAACAACTTGCACGGTTTTTCTTTCTTTTCTGTTCTCTTTTTCTTTATATATTTATTTTATCTTTCTTTCTCAGATCTCTCTTTAAAAAAAAAAAAAGAAAGAAAGAAGCCCTTGTTATCTGGGCTCAGAAAGGTCTTAAAGTGCCATGCGATATTTGATATGCAGAGATTCTGCACTAACCCAGCTCACTGCTTGAGTGTGACCATCGCTTCTTCCCAGGTGCCATTCTTCACCAGTCAGAGAGGACAAAGGGAGCAGATATGGGGGAGACAGGACAGGGTTCCGAAGGCTTGAGTACCAAAGGATTGACTTCCAGGATCAGCTTCAGCAAGACAGCTTGTTGAGGAGTGGGTATGGATTTCTAGGGTGGATATTGCCTAGGGTGGGAATACTTTACATGAGGAGGTTCTGAGCAGGAGAGAGGAAGTTAAACCTGCCATATGACTTTCCTCAGAGGGATTTTTGGGTTATAGATGGGAAGGGCTGATTGGTCAGATCGTAGTACCTAATTATCATACCTCATGTAAAAGCTGAGCAGGACTTAAGAACTGAACCAAGCAGTGTTTGCAGGAAACTTTCTGCACGGTCATGCTCTAGGTAAAGTCATGCACCTGTGCTTAGTGCCTAAAGACATGCTCAAGATAAAATCGGGCAGAGAAGAGGAAGCCCCACTGAGAAGGAATTCCTCTATTTTGCACCAAGCTTGGAGAGTTTATCTGAATATGGTTGTCTGAGGACTCTGACTTTAATAGAATGCTCTTCCAACACTGGACTGGTTATTTGTGCTTTGAATAAAGCTAGTTGCTAACGTATCCTGAAGGAAAACTCTATGACACATAAATCTTTAATAAAATCTTCAGGACTTTCTTCTGTCTTTCCCTGAACCTATAAATGGCGATTTACATACATTATCTCAAATTTGGCCCTTTCTGGGGCCTGACTTTTCTGTCTGTGAGTAGTAAACAGTTTTGGTTATTTCTGTGGGGGAGCTGGTGAAGGGAGGGGAGGGGAGGGGAGGGGAGAGAGAGAGAGAGAGAGAGAGAGAGAGAGAGAGAGAGAGAGAGAGAGAGAGAGAGAGAGAGAGAGAGTGATTTTGTTCCTCTGGGTCCCATCTGACCCACATACCTAGACTGTCTCACTGTCTAAAAGATCAGCATTTAGATATTGGGTAAAACAGCACTGCAATTATAACAACGGAACCTCAGAAGCCCAACCAGAACTGTGTGGATAGAGCTCTACAAACTGAAACTTCAGAAAAATAAAAACAGACAAACAACAAAAAAAACCCAATAATAAATACCTTATGACCAGGGATCTTGGCTTACAATAAATTGATTACAGCTCTGCCCCTATTATTACAAATTCAACAAAATTGACTATTGGCTGGGCAGGATCATTTAAGAACTAATTTTAGCCATGGGCATGTAGCACGAATATATAACTGTAATGTTACATAAGTTTCCCAAAAGGGAAACTACAGCTGCTTAAGTATTAATGTTAGTCTCATACACATTTCAAAACATGAAAAAAATAAAACAAATAAAGAAATAATGTTTAGACTTTGGAAAGGGTGAATTTGGCAGAAAGAACAGAAAACAAGATCAATGCACACAGGACAACTATAGATCCAGTTTACTGAGATACTATTAGCAAGGGGCATATTAATTATTAACTTTTATGATCGTAAGTCACAAATTATAATAGTTTGTTTTCTCAATTTCCTATGAGAAGAGATATAAGTCAAATATATTTTTGAATAGTGATGCTACAATGGAAAGTTAACTAGACTTCACTTTATTTAAAGCTAAACTCAGTTCATTATTATTATTTGACTTTTCCTCTTTGTAACTTTGTAAGCTACCTTTGTCTGTCAGTCAGAATTAGACTTTACATATGCTGCAGGGCATATAAGTAGCCAATCATAAAGCTGCATATATTCCACACTTTATTGGCTTCTTCATTTTTTTTCTGCCCTAACTTTTAATTACTTAAAATTTAAATTTTCTCAGTTTCTTACATTTTCCCAATCATATTACTTGGCATGACTGCACATTATATTCAATCTTTCTGGAAGTACACATTTATGCAGGTCTCATTATATGCTGCAGTGAGATGGACAATACCACATTGATTTAAAATACCAGGGGGTTGCTGAATTAAATATTATCTGAAAAATAAGTTGCTATCTGTGTCACAACTTATTAGCCAAAACTTATGATGAAAAAGAATCTGAAATTATATAGTTATATTTAAAATAAATGAAGTTCATTGAAATATTTTTGAAAGTACTATAAAACTAACGATTTACCACCTAAGTTCTCAATTAATTTGTAGACAAATTTAACATTTTAACAAAAACAGCATATACTGCTCAAAAGTAAAAATCATAGTATATAAATACTAACTTTGTAATAAGTAATCCAAGAAGAGTTATTCAAAAAGAAGAAAAAACCTACACCAGAAAAATAACAGAAATTAATAAATACTGCTAAAATTTAACTTTCTCTATTCAAATTCTTAATGTTCCAATAAAAAGATATAGACCAATATATTGGATAAAATCAGGAATCATCTTTCAGCTGCATCCAAGAAACACAACCACATAAGGAACTAATATCATATCAGATTAAGAATAGAGATCAAAAAGATATTCTGACCAAATAAACTCTAGAAACAACTTAATGCAGCTATTTTAATATGTGATAAATAAAAGACTAATGTGATAAATTAAAACTAAGCAGAAGGAAAAGATGCCATGTATTGGTCAAAGGAAAAATCTACCAAAATAATAATATAATTCTAAACATATTAAAACCAAACACAAGGACACCCAAGTCTATAAAAAAATGAAAATGAATGCTATTACAGACAAAATCATACACTGACCCCACACAGTGATAGTGGGTGCTTCAGTACTTCATTCTTGACAAGACATGTGCCATCCATTCAGAAAATAAATGGAGAACTTCTGGACCTAAATGACATCATAAACCAGAGTGGCCTAACAGATATTTACAAAGCATTTCTCCCAAACACAAAAGAATATACCGTCTTCTCAGCAGCTGAATGAACCTTTTTTCATAATTGACCATATACTTCAACACAAAGCAACTATCAGCAGATACAATAGAATTGAAATAATGGTCTGAATCCTATGTGTCCCTTGTGAGTTAAAGCTGGGTATCAACAAATATAAAAATTGCAGACTACGTACAAACTCATGGAAACTGGAAAACACCTGGATAAAAAGTTGTCAAGAAAGTAAATTTGAACTTTTAAGAATTTAATAAAAATAAAAATACAAAATAAACCTATGGTAGAGCTAACACAATAAAGTCAGCTCTAAGAGGTAAGTTCAAAAGATTAAATGTGTATTTCAAAAATTGGAAATATCACATATTAATACCTTAATGACTCACCTGAAAGTTCTAGAAAAACATCTAAGACCTGGAAGACGTAGACTTTAAGTTATATACACTGGGATAAAATCCATGGAATAGAAACAACAATAGATGAAAGAAAACAAACTATAAAAACAGAATAAATAATATAATAAGGTTTTTGTTTATTTTTGTTTCGTTTTTAGAAAATCAAGTTTTAAAAACCTTTAGTCAAATTAACCAAAAGAAACACATAAAGGATTCAAATCACAGATGTTAGGTATTAAACAGAGTATATTACAACAGATAATGAAGAAATTCAGAGTATCATAAAGGCCTATGTAAAAAATATATATTCCACTTACCTGGAAATCTAAAACCAGTAGATGATTGTTTCAAGTGGGTCAAGGACTTCACCATAAAAACACATTCTGAGTCTGATATAAGAAAAAAAAATAGGACACTCCCTTGAACTGATAGACACAGAAAAGATTTTCTGAGCAGGACTCCAGCAGCACAGGAATTAAGACCGATGGATAATAAAGCTAAGAAACTTCTGTATTATGTGAGCAAAGACACAGCCCTCAGGAAGAGAACAAAGCTTTAACAATTATAAATTTGATAGAGGTTTAGTGTCTAGGATACACAAAGAACTAAAGAGAAACACAACATCAAGGTAACAAATAACCCAATTAAAAATGATGGATCTAACTAAACAGAGTTCTCAAGAGATTAATAAAACTTCACTTGATAAAACTTCAACATCATTAGATACCAGAGAAATGCAAATTAATACTTCTTAATAATTCCCTCTTACCTCAATCAGAATGGCCAAAATTAATGAAACAGATGACAACCAATGTTGCAAGAGGATGTAGATAAAGTCGCATATTTATTTGTCACTGGTGTGAGTACACAATGACCCAGCTGCTCTGAAAATCTACGAGCAGATTCCTCAAACAGCCTAAAAATTATCTACCTTGAGATATAACTTAGGTGTCTGCTCAGAGTACAGAACATTTTACTACAGGGATAGTATGTTGTCCACCCTACTTTTCTCATGGTATCCAGAAAATGGAAACCAACTAGTGTAATAATGGAATAATAAATAATTCTGGCTGCATGAATTGCTTCCTGTTCCAGTGTTTTATGTTCCTAACATAAACCTAACACACACCCAGCCTTGACATTTTAATATGCCTTAAACAGCACAATAGCTGGGCTACTGCCTAACCTCCACTGTTGATAGGATCTACCTCTCAAAGGTTAATCCCGAGTTATTACTTACTAATGCTATCTTGGCTGCTCTGGACACAGTTGGGCAGCCCTTGCGCTGTGGTCTCCAGGCTCCTCCATGTGGCAGCTCTGCCTTTCTGTCTGCACTCTTTTCAAACATTTCTGTCCACACTCTTTTCAAACATGGCATCTCTCCTCCTTACAATAAATTGCACGCATTAAGTCGGAAAAAAAATAGGCATCTTGGTTAAATTTTTAGAATTTTGTTTTTTAGTATACTGTATTGAACCTGGATCCTGGCCCATGCTAGGTAGTGCTCTGTTACTGAGCTAAATTCCCATTCCACGTTTTACTCTTCGAGACTTGAGACTTAGGCTTATCTCATTGACTAGACTGGCCCTCTTATGTGTAGCTGTTTCCTCCAAGATAGAAACATTCCATCTTGCCTGCAGACTAACTAGTGTTTTTAGAGCTTTCAGGTGAGTCATTGAGATATGTCCAGGTCCCCAACCTTGTGAGTTGTCACCCATTATGGGTGGGCTTTGATTTGCAGTTGTCTTTGAGTCATTTCTGCTCCATAAGTATCTGTTCACCTATATTCCTGTAAATAATGCCAGAAAACACAATAGTTCACCAGGATGGATATTGTGGTGTTTGTAGTTTATTCTGTCCTGGGATCCCTATCTGAGTGAGTAGAAGTATGTGTTGCATGTCCCAAGGTAACTCTTGTCACACATGCCTCAGTCTGTGTTATAAATACAGACAAGCCTCAGGTTTCTAAGCAGCTTAGTTGAAAGGATATAGATGTAGATGTAGATGTAGATGTAGATGTAGATGTAGATGTAGATGTAGATATAGATATATAGATATATGCAGCTTAATTGACAGGATATATACATATATATTGAATATATAAAATTTATTTAATATATTTACATATATATTAAATATATTTATTAAAATTTATTATAGTCAGTAAAATTTATTAAAATATTATATAGAGCATGTATATGGAATATTTATTTTATATAATTTATTTATTAATTACATATATTTTTATTGGATATTTATTTATTTACACTTCAAATGTTATCCCCTTTCCCGTTTCTCCCCCTCCCAGAAACCCCCATCCTACCTACTCCACCTGCTTTTATGAGGGTGTTCCTCCACCCACCAACCCACCTACTTATCCCTGCATCCCCACCCTAGATTCCCCTAAACTGGGGCATCTATTGAGCCTTCATAAAAACAAGGATCTCTCCTCCCACTGATACAGAGCTAAACAAAGAATTTTCAGCTGAGGAATAGCTAATGGCCGAGAAGCATCTAAAGAAATGTTCAACATCCTTGATCATCAGGGAAATGCAAATAAAAACAATCCTGAGATTCCTCTTCACACCAGTCAGAATGGCTGAGGTATGCTAGAATGTACCCTCATTTACATGGAATACAGATGGCACAATAGTGATGTGGATAAGGGAATTTTATACAATATGTCATTGCTATATAGAATGTAATAGAACCCCTTACTCTTGAAATTAGTTGTGGGTGATTGTTCTGTACAGGATAGAGAATAATCTATAAAAGTCATGTGTTCTGTTTTGACTGAATTTTCCAAGCATATAACAAGTAAAATTAAAAGAAAGGTGAATGGCCAAATTCGATGATGCTTGCTCTCAGTTTTATAATGTGACTAGAGATGTCCACTTGAGAGCATCAAGGTAAGGTCCTCTGTGTCAGTCTGTCTACCAGAGGCTATCAGTGCAGAAATCTCTGGCTCTGCCAGGTGGGAGGGTTCAAGCAAAGGAGAAAAGGCAGGAGCAGGTAGGGGGAAGTGCCTCCTCGGTGCTGCTGCCTGTGCTGTGAGGGTGCTGCTGCCTGTGCTTTGAGGGTGCTGCTGCCTGTGCTGTGACGGTGCGGCTGCCTCTGTTGTGAGGGTGCTGCTGTTCTCAGAAGCTGCACTGGCTGCACCAAGCCAAGCTGGTTGGTGAGGGAGGTGCAAGGAAGCTTCCTGTGGCGAAAACTTTGGGAGGGCATTATCTTCCCAGGCAGTGTCACAGCTCTTGTGACAGATGCTCTCAGGTGACTGAATAATTCTCACACTTTTATTCCTTCTGGGTAGGATCTTATATGCAGTTATGGGGTGGAGTGAGTCTGACATCAGGTGCTTCCTATTGGCTTGGCCTGAGATGCCTCATCTACACGAGGAGGGATTTATGGCCCTCCATGTCTGATTGTCACAATTCTCCCTCTGGGGGGCTGTGGCGGTATGACAGGTGCCTGGAGTCAGGGGCAGGAGAAGTGCCTACCATCCCTCAGGGATTCAAGCCTGAGCTCGACCATACCAGGCTTTTTCTCACAGTCCGCTGCCCCACACTGTGTCCCCTGCATATTTCCCCTGTGGTAGCTACTTATCATGGGACAGAGAGTAGGTTGTCTCTCCGGAACGCTCTACGTACTAGCTGCTTTCAAGGACATCAGGTTATTAATACCTTTAGTTCATGCTGTTTGCCCTGCCTAACTGTAGCCCGGCTTTTTAAGGGGCAAGGCTTTTAGCATTTACTTATCATAGTAGTCGTGGATTTAAAGTGTAGGGCTCAACACTGTTGCAAAACTCAGGTTCTCAGGGAACTCAAACAGCACCTTACATTTTACCCATGTATTGTAAGTTACAGATTACATAATGCAAATATTTATGCAATTACTGATCATGGGGTTTTGAAATAGAACTTCAGTCTTTATGTGACTTTCAAAGTAGTAAAGCTGTACTCTCAATTTACTGACTTTTTAATATACCCAGGATGCAATTTCTTCACTGCTCTAAAAAAAAAAAGTTAGATTAGCTCTTCTTTCTGATCCAGTTCACAAACTGGACCTAAGACACTGAATGTTTGTTCTGAATCCTTAGCTAAAGTATGAAGCAAATATAAAAGTCTTTCCTCATTAGAAGAAAATGATAAAATTTTCACATATTGCTAATAACGTTGACATTCTAATATGATTGAGTTCTAACAAAATATGTATGTATTTACAACTTACATCAATCATAAGGGTTTAGACTAAGAAGGAACACTATTTCTTCCTGAAAAACTTAAAAGAATATTGTTGAGTCTTTTATAAACGGATTACATCCTCAATCATACCAGAACTTGTTTTGAGGATACAGTAAACAAAACTGTCATGGTTTCTTACATATAGAGCTGAGAACCAATTATCAAAGGAGCCTGGGCATTGTGGGCTATAACTATAATCCTGATAGTGAGAAACAACTATGTGTTGAAGCTATGTAGTAAGATCTATGGCAGCCTGAGCTACACAGAGAGTAAGGGCCATTCTGGCAAAAGAAACTAACAAAGTACATCATGAAACAGCAAAAAAAGAAAGAACAGTGAAACACGATCCCACTCTTAGGCTGAAGTTTATCAGAAAGCAGCAGTGGTCCTCAGTGATGACTATTTTGGGGCATCAGTCTGAATCTACAAACAAACAAACAAAATATGGGTTTTGTCCTACCTTTAGTGTTCTTCCAACTCCATAGGCAGGTCCTATATGCACATGGGCGGCTGTAATTATTAGATTCTTCTACTGACCTATTTCCTATCACATCCTCGTGAAAAGTATTCCATTTGTAGCAGAGAACACTTGATCGTCTACAGTAAAGGAGAACGTTTGTCTGTCCCTAACCTACATAGAGGCCTTAAAATATTTCAGCATGAAAGCAATAAAGCCAGAAGGCAGTGTGACTCTGAGGGCTGTACAGAAAGACCACAGCAGCTAAATATGGTGCAAACGAAGCAGGGGAACTGCTGAGAGCAATTGTGGAGAGAGGGCCCTGCCAGTGGGGGAGAGTAAGGGTGCTGGAGAGGAAGTGCCCACACGCTCATACCGCTTTCAAAATTAGAAAACTATTCTTTTCAAAGTTCATTTAATACTCTGCCCTACAAAATCTCTTACACCAAGATCAAGGCATTACATCTAGCTTTGTCAGTTTGATCTTATTTCAATACTTTGCTTGATAGTAACCTGTAATTATTTTGAGTTAAAAATTTTAAAGTAATTTTATTAAAGATTCTATATATTTCAAAAACCTTTAGGAAACTTAATTTTCTTCAGTCCATATATATTTTATTAGAATTGAGGGGAAGAAGTAGATGAATGATTGGGGGTAAAAATGTGAAGGAGAACTGTTAATAAAAGTGCACAATAGTTTAAAAAAGTAAACACTGTTTGCTACTTTAAAAGTATAGTTAAAAGGGACAATTAATAAATGCATGAAAGAATAAATTTAAAATTATTTTGAATATCCTATATTTTAAAACTCAACTCATACTTTAATGACACATTTGAAAGAAATTTTACCATTATAAAGAAATTATATAAAGTTTGTTCTCTGCTACTTCATTATCACCAACCACATAACTTCTTCCTAAAATTATCAAGTCTAAGTGCATTGGAAGGTTTTGTGTGTCACCGTGACACAGTTGGAGTTATCATACAGAAAGGAGCCTCCCTTGATGAAATGCACCCCTGAGATTCTGCTGTAAGCCATTTTCTCAACTAGTGATAAAGGAGAGAAGGCCCAGTCCATTGTGGGTGGTTAAATCCCAAGGCTGGTAGTGCTGGGCCCTATAAGAAAGCAAGCTGAGAAAGCCACAGGAAGCAATCCCTTAAGCAGCCCTCCTCCATGGCCTCTGCATCAGTTCCTGCCTCCAAGTTCCTGCCCTTAATAAGTTCCTATCCTGACTTCCTTTAGTGGTGAACAGCAATATGGAAGTATAAGCTGAATAACACCTTTCCTCCCCAACTTTCTTCTTGGTTATGATGCTTGTACAGGAATACAAACCTTAACTAAGACAATAATATATATATATATTATTGCTTATATATATATATGCTTCTACTCTTCAATATGACCTGCTGAGTCAGTATAATGTTACTTGTATGTATATTTTCAGACCATTTGATATTGAATAACGAGTTGCTCTCCTCTTCCCCAGGAAAGACTATTTCCCCCATGCTCAGCATTCGTTAGTTGCCTGTAGCTCTTTGTGTAGGGTTGATAATTATTTTCTCTATACCAGTGATTCATTTCCTTTCCGAAAGTATAGATCTGTTAAACTATGGTGATGTTTTCCATTATCCTGTTAAAATAATACCTATCTTTTCCCCAAATCTTGTAAATAATGAGTAAAATACTATAATGATTTGAGTGTTGGCTTTTAGTGGAGACATAAACATATCAATACATTTGAAACATGTCTAAGTACTATGATTACTGCATAATAAGCTTTTTTATAAACTCTGTAAAAGCTTAATAAACTGTTTGTTAAGGTATTTTCCTTTTCTTCTAGCAACAAATGTGAGCGCTCATTGCTAAACATTATTGGAAATGTTTGATAATGCCAGTATTTTAACTTTGTAAGCACGCTAAGGAAGCTCAGTTTTAGCAAATCACTTTCATTTGCAGTTTCTGATTGTCAAAAGGTACTCTTTTTTTCCACCCATGTGGTTATTTACCATCTGCACATTGTCATTTATAGGGTGTCTGTTCAGAATATTTGCTCAATTTCAATTGTGCATTTCCTGGCATTGTTTAGAACTAAGGGATTGTTTTTTGTGTATTTTAGATTCTACAGCCTGGCCAACCTTGAATTCTGTGAAGACTGCCCATCTGCTGCTCAGCTTCCGTTCCCTTACAGCACCTCAAACTCATACTGGTTTTTAATTTCTGAGATTTCCCTCAGTTTTCACTTCAATTTTTTTACTTCATGGTTTCTGACCTCAGTTCTGTATCCAAAAAGTAATTAAGCAATTCAAAAGCCATCGAATGTCTCTAAAATAGCATTTTACTTCTGGAAAAGTAACTGAAGGGCTGAGGAGGGCTCAAATATGATAAATGCAGGCCAGAGCATTGTAAACACAATTTTGTCTTTTGTCTTCTCCTTAATTATCTACCTTGCTAAACCCTTAGGTTATGCTCCTCAAACTAGCCCTGAAAATCCTTTCCTGTATTCGGCCACTTCCTCTTTCCAATGGTGACAACCATGATCTGGTTACCAATGCTTTCAAATCTAGCAATCAAAAGGCTCCCTTGGCTCTCCTAATTAACACGCCCAGCTAATATTCAGCAGTTCATCCTAACATGGGTTGTTTCTCTCTTTTTCCTTTATAAACTTCTAATTGCCTTCTCTGTCTACTCCCTATCCACAGAGGCAATCTTTTGCCACTCAGGGGCAAATATCTTGTTTACATATCCAGTCAGTTAGTCTATGTCTTTTTATTAGGGAATTGAGCCCATTGATGTTAAGAGATATTAAGGGATAGTGATTGTTGCTTCCTGTTATTTTTGATGATATTTTTATGTTTGTGTGGTTATCTTCTTTTGGGTTTGTTGAAAGAAAATTACTTTCTTGCTTTTTCTAGGGTGAAGATTCCCTCCTTATGTCAGTGGTTTCCATCTATTATCCTTTATAGGGTGGGATTTGTGGAAAGATATTGTGTAAATTTGATTTTTGTCTTGAAATATCTTGGTTTCTACATCTCTGGAAATTGAGTGTTTTGATGGGTATTGTAGTCTGGGCTGGCATTTTTGTTCTCTTAGGGTCTGTATAACATCTTCCCAGGATCATCTAGCTTTAATAGTTTCTGGTAACAAGTCTGGTGTACTTCTGATAGGTCTGCCTTTATATGTTACTTGGCCATTTTCCCTTACTGCTTTCAATATTCTTTCTTTGTTTTGTGCATTTGGTGTTTTGACTATTATGTGACAGGAGAGATTTCTTCTCTGGTCCAATCTTTGTAAAGTTCTATAGGCTTCTTGTATGTTCATGGCCATCTCTTTCTTTATGTTAGGGAAGTTTTCTTCTATAATTTTTGAAGATATTTACTGGCCCTTTAATTTGAGAATATTCACTTTCTTCTATGCCTATTATCCTAAGGTTAGGTCTTCTTATTGTGTCCTGGATTTTCTAGATATTTTGGGTTAGGAACTTTATGCATTTTTGCTTTTTCTTTGACTGTTGTGTCAATGTTTTCTATAGTATCTTCTTCACTGGAGATTCTTTCTTCTATCTCTTGTATTCTGTTGGGGATTCCTGCATCAATGACTCCTGATCTATATCCTAGGTTTTCTATCTCCAGTGTTGTCTCCCTTTGTGATTTCTTTATTGTTTCTATTTCCATGTTTGATCCTGGATGCTTTTGTTCAGTTTCTTCACTGGTTTGGTTGTGTATTCCTATAAATCTATAAGGGATTTTTGTGTTTCCTCTTTAAAGTCTTCTACCTGTTTACTTGTGTTCTCTTGTATTTCTTTAAGGGAGTTATTTATGTCCTTACTAAAGTCCTCTATCATTATCTTGAGATGTGACTTTTAAATCAGAGTCTTGCTTCTGGTGTGTTGGGGTAACCAGGATTTGCTGTGATGGAAGAACTGGGTCCTGATGATGCCAAGTAGTCTTGGTTTCTATTGCTTGTGTTCTTGTGCTTGCCTTTTGCTATCTGGTTATCTCTGGTCTTGCTCTCTTTGAATATGGCTTGTCTGTTCTGCAAGCCAGTGTGTCAGTACACCTGGAAGACCAGTTCTCTCTGGGAGGAATTTAGGTCTAGAGAGCTGTGGTACAGGTTAAGACCTGGGGTACAGAGAGAAACCAGAACTATCTTGTCCCCACTGATCCTTGGTTCTTGTGTACTGATGGCTCTGAGCAGGCCACTCTTGGGCCAGGAATTTGAAGAGAAGTGGTATTTGTACCTATGCTTATGTGTTTGTAGGAACTCCTGGGAGACCAGCTCTCTCCTAGTGGTAGTTGTGTATATAGAACTGTGGACCAGGAGAAGCTCTGGGCACAGAGGAAAATTGGAAGACTCCCATCCCAGGTTGCCCCTCAGTTCCTGTGTCCTGAGGGTTCCTAATGGGCACCTCTAAGTTGTAGGGGTAGTCCTATCTGTGCTCACAGGCCTATTAGCACTTCTGGGAGGCTAGCTATCTCCCTGTGCCACTTGGGTATGGAGCCCTGTGGCAAAAAATGGTCAATATTTTCTCTTATTGAGAGATGCATATTTTTATCTTTTCAATTAGATTGTGTGTGTGTGTGTGTGTGTGTGTGTGTCTGTGTGTGTCTGTGTGTGTGTTTGTAGGTATGCCTGTCTGAGTATATGTGGACTAGATGAGTTGTGTTCAGATACTTGCAGGGATAAGAGACAAAGACAGAAGACAGATGAGAAGGGAAAACAGAAAAGGACCAATCAGAAGGGTAAGGGGAGTACCCAAAGGAGAGAGGAAAAGGATATTTGCAGCATTTTAATACATATAGGAAACATATCTCAGTGTCAAAGACAAATACTACCTCAGACTAAAGGCCTGGAAAACAATTTCCAAGCAAATAGTCCCAGGAAACAAGCTTGAGTAGTCATTCTAATATATAAAATTGACATTTAGCCAAAAGTCATCAAAAAGATAAAGATCCCAAACTCATCAAAGGAAAAATCTACCATGAAGAGCTTTCAATTCTGAACATCTATGTTCCAAATGCAAGGGGACCCACATTCATAATGTTGAACTTTGCTAATGTTCAAAGTGTACAGTGCACCTCACATAATAAGAGTGGGAGACTTCAACAACCCACGATCAGGGAATCACAAACTAAACAGAGACACAGTGAAACTCACAGAAGTTATGAACCAAATGGATTTAACAGTTATCTATAAAACATTTCACTCTAAATCAATATATATATATATGTATATACATATACATATATATATATGTATATATATATATATATCTTCTTCTCAGAACCTCATGTACTTTCTCCAAAACTGACAATATAATCAGTCACAAAACATACCTCATCAGATATTCAGATAAAAGAAGATTGAAATAATCCTATGCCTCCTATCAGGCCATTATGGATTAAGAGTGGTCTTCAATGGCAACAAAAACAAAAGAAATCCCACATACACATGGAAGATCAAAAATTCTCTACTCAATGATAACTTGGTCAAGTAAGAAATAAAGAAATTAAAGATTCCGTAGAATTTAATGAAAATGAAGGCACAACATACCCAAATTTATACGAAGCAGTGAAAGCAGTGTTAAGAGGAAAATTCATAGTTCTGAGTGCCTACAAAAAGAAACAAGAGAGAGTTTATACTAGCAGTTTAACAGCACGCATGAAAGCTCTAGAACAAAGAGAAGCTAATCTACCCAAGAGAAGTAGATGGCAGAAAATAATCAACTCAGGGCTGAAATTAACCAAGTACAAACAAAAGAACTAGACAAAGAATCAACAAAAGCATGAGTGGGCTCATTGAGAAAATCAATAGCATAGAAAAACCCTTAGCCAGACTAACCAGAGAGCAGAGACTATATCCAAATTAACAAAATCAGAAATGAAAAGGGAGATATAACAAAAGAAACTGAGAAAATTCAAAAACTAATCAGATCCTATTACAAAAGCCTGAACTCAACACAAGTGGAAAATCTGGAAGAAATGGACAATTTTCTAGACAGATATCAAATACCAAAGTAAAATCAAGCTCAGATAAATCTTCTAAATAGGCCTTAAAGAAATAGAAGCCATCATTAAAAGTCTCCCAACCAAAAAATGCCTAAGACCAGATGGTTTTAGGGGACAATTCCATCAGACCTTCAAAGAAGACCTAATACCAATACTCTTCAAACTTTTCCACAAAATAGAAACAGAAAGAACACTACCCAACTCATTTTATGAAGGCACAATTATATGAATGCGAATTGATCCATCCTTGTCTCCTTGTACTAAGCTCAAATCCAAATGGATCAAGGACCTCCACATAAAGCCAGACACTCTGAAGCTAATAGAAAAGAAACTGGGGAAGACCCTTGAGGACATCGGTACAGGGAGAAAGTTTCTGAACAGAACACCAATAGCGTATGCTCTAAGAGCAAGAATTGACAAATGGGACCTCATAAAATTACAAAGTTTCTGTAAGGCAAAGGACACCATCAAGAGGACAAATCGGCAACCAACAAATTGGGAAAAGATCTTCACAAATCCTACATCAGATAGAGGGCTAATATCCAATATATATAAAGAACTCAAGAAGTTAGACTCCAGAAAACCGAACAACCCTATTAAAAAATGGGGTACAGAGTAAAACAAGGAATTCTCACCTGAAGAAATTCAAATGGCAGAGAAGCATCTTAAAAAATGCTCAACTTCATTAATCATTAGGGAAATGCAAATCAAAACAACCCTGAGATTTCATCTTACACCAGTCAGAATGGCTAAGATTAAAAATTCAGGAGACAGCAGGTGTTGGAGAGGGTGTGGAGAAAGAGGAACACTCCTCCACTGCTGGTGGGGTTGCAAATTGGTACAACCACTCTGGAAATCAGTCTGGCGGTTCCTCCGAAAACTGGGCACCTCACTTCCAGAAGATCCTATTCTGATATTAAAATTACACAATGATCCAACAAAAAAAGAGAACTTCAGACCAACTACCCTTATTAATATCAATGCAATAATACTCAATAAAATTCTTGCCAACTGAATCCAAGAACACATTAGAATGATAACTTATCATGACCAATGATAACTCTGGACTTCATCCCAGAGATGCAGTGATGGTTCAATATAAGAAAATCCATCAATGTAATCCACAACATAAAGAAACTCAAAGACAAAAACCACATGGTCATTTCGTTAGAAGCTGAAAAAGCATTTGACAAAATTCAGCATCCCTTGTTGTTAAAAGGCTTGAAAAGATCGGGAATTCAAGGCCCATACCTAAACATAGTAAACGCAATATATACCAAACCAGTAGCCAACATCAAACTAAATGGAGAGAAACTTGAAGCAATTCCACTAAATTCAGGGAATAGACAAGGCTGCCCTTGCTCTCCCTATCTACTTATTATAGTACTTGAAATTCTAGCTAGAGGAATTAGACAACAAAAGGAGTTCAAAGGGACACAAATTGGAAAGGAAGAAGTTAATCTATCACTATTTGCAGATGATATGATAGTATACTTAAGCCAGAGAAATCCTAAGCCTGATGAACAACTTCAGAAAAGTGGCTAGATATAAACTTAACTCAAATAAATCAGTAGCTTCCCTCTACTCAAAGAATAAACAGGCAGAGAAAGAAGTTAGGGAAATGGCACCTTTCACAAGAGCCTATATAAAGTATCTCAGTGTGACTCTAACCAAACAAGTGAAAGATCTGTATGAGACTTGAAATTCTTGTCATACACATCTTTCTCTTGTTTGGTTGGTTGAGAGCACAACCAACCATTGGACTGAGCACAGGTCCCCAATGGAGGAGCTAGAGAAAGGACTGAAGGAACAGAAGGAGCTTGTAGCCCCATAGGAGGAACCATAATATGAAGCAATCAGTACATCCAGAGCTCCCAGGGACCAAACCACCAACCAAAGAGTACACGTGGAGAAACCCATGACTCCTGTTGCATATGTAGCAGAGGATGGCCTTGTTGGACTTCAATAGCAGGAGAAGCCCTGGGTCCTGAGAAGACTTGATGTCACATTGTAGTCGAATGCCAGGACAGGTAAGCCAGAGTGGGTGGGTTGTTGAGCATGGGGAGCGGCATGGGATAGTGGGTTTTCGGGGGGGGGGGAATCAGGAAAGAGGATAATCTTTGAAATGTAAATAAAGAAAATAATAAAAAAAGAAAAAAAAGAAGAGAAAATATTATGATATTATGCATATTCATCAAGTTATTAAGGGCCTATAACAACCTATGTTTCAGGACTAGGGTTGAAATTTTCACCATTACCTCTGATTCCAGAAGCCAGAAAGAGAGTAGCACTAAAATATAGGACAAATGGGTTTACAGATATCTGTGATACTACTGCTCACTTTGGCCATTAATAATTTGTCTGACTATGGTTACATGGAAAGCTGGAAAATATGCTATTTAGACAGGGAGTTATGTGTCCATTTAATACTGACAATTCATGCTAAAGCAAAGCCAATTGGAAGCTAATAAGACAAATGTTTCTGTATTGTTTAAACTTGACTTCTATGATAAACACCTTGACCTAAAACAAATTAGGGAAGGTTTCACTTAGATTATTTTTTCAGGAGGCTAGAGAGCCATCATGTCACATCAGTGTGGCACAGGTGCAGTAGCAGGAAGAGGAGGCTGAGAGAGAGAGAGAGAGAGAGAGAGAGAGAGAGGAGGGAAAGTCTCCTCACACTTTTGTACTTCCTGCAGTAAAGCACATTGCCAATAGGTTTCATAACTTCCACTGACTAAAATAAGTAGTTATTAATTATTTTTCAAAATTAAAATTTGTTGCATTAAAACATGTTATATATTTTGAAAGTCTATCAAATGGAAACCATAAAATTGATTATTGCTTTATGGAAAGACATCAAATAATTTATTCAGTTCTAATTCACCAGAAAAGTGTGGATAAAAAGGTTGAATTCCACAATTAATAGTCTGGAGAATTGATTAAGGTACCACTTATTTGCCAATTGGTAAATTAGCCCAGGACTTTTTTTTAATTGCTTAAAAAGGTAATTTTTCATGGGTGAAAGCTTTTATTGGATATTTTCTTTATTTATATATCAAATATTATCCCTTCCTGGTTTCCCCCCATACTGGAAATCCCTTATCCCATCACACCCTGCTTCTATGAGAGTGTTCCTCCACCCACCCACCTACTATCTACCTGCTGGTGATTCCCCTATACGGGGGCATCTGTTGAGCCTTCATAGGACCAAGGACCTCTCCTCCCATTGACGCATGACATATGTAGCTGCATCCATGGGTCCCTCCTTGGATACTCCTTGGTTGGTGTCTTAGTCCATGGGAACCCCTCTGGGGGGGGTCTGGATGGCTGTTTTTTGTTCTTCCTGTGGGGTTGCAAACCCCTTCACCTCCTTCAGTCCTTTCTGTAACTCCATTGTAGACCCCATGCTTTTAAAAGCCAGCATAAAATAGAACTCTCAGTCAATATCAAGCCAAATTATATAAGACGATTCTACTTTTTTTCTCTTACTATGATAAAATCTTGGTTTATTTAGGCTCATAATCTTATTAAACCTTAAAGCTGAAAAATGCTTCAGGAAAATGTCCATTTCATATAATATAATATAATATAATATAATATAATATAATATAATATAATATAATATAATATAATATAATATAATATAATATAATATAATATAATAATTAATATAATATAATATATAATATTATATATATATTCCTGTGGATTAAAATACCTAAACTTTGATATTTTCACACTGGTTAAGGTGGCATAGATCACCCAGAAGAGTTACTTAGATCAAATAAAATCATATATAATTGTGTCTATGGCATCCAGTTCTCCCAGCCTGCCTCATGCCATTTCATGAGCCAGAGTATGTGGGAAGTACAGAATCAAGATATTGACAGACCCCATTTTTTTTCTTGCTTTTCTACTCATTAGTCAAACCGGATGATTCAGGGCATCAGTTCTTCTTGCTTGAGTTTTGAAAAAGAATGAGCTGTGGGGAAGGGCCCTTTGGTTATTCATTGAACATGCTCAAACATGGGCATTTGCCATAATGGGTCTGAGAGACACTGTGAGCCAGATGATACCTCAACTCTACCTGTCACACATTTTGACACTTTCAAAAACTTTTCTTATTACACTAGATTTAGAATTCTACTTTAACTATGTTTATTTTGTGCTATTGTCAGCTGAGGACCTTTGACTATGAAGTATCTTTTAGAACTTTTAATATTATTGTCATTTTTATTATTAATATTATTATCAGTTTTAAGTACAATGATATTTACAGATTATTTGTGAAAGTGAATCATGTGCACATTAAATCCAGTATAACATATCTTTCCTAGCAATTGCTTGTGATATTATTTTTTGTCAGGACTCATTTTATGTCTATTACATCGAACTCTTTAAATTAAACTACTTTGGGTGTGGAGAGAAGTGTTTTCGTCTTAGGGTTAGGGTTCAGTTCCCAGCACCAATATGGTGGCTGAGAGCAAAATATAGTTAAGTTCTGGAGGACCTGATGCCATCTTCCAGCCACAGCAGGAAGTCCATGCATATCACGCAAGCATTTATATTCATAAAAAACCTACATATGTAAAATACAAAGAATTATTTTGAAAATAAATAAAATTAGCTTTTTAGATAGTTTTTTTAATTTCTATTTATTTAATTTAAATAAAATAGAAAAGTAAATAAAATATTCTTAGCCTTTTTAGAAAACAGTACAATAGAGACCTGAAATAAACCAAAAAATAGGAAAGCATTATGAAAGCAGAGAAAGTTTAACATAAAAAAATTCCCAGCCCATCTTCTTGGCCAAGATGCTTTCTCCCCATTAAACGAGTGAGACAACAGAGATGAGTTTCCATTTCTTTCTTGTAGAATAATGAATGAATAATAAGTGGACATACAATTTCTACTCTCTTTTAAATTATAGTAAAATTGTTTCTCATTTACTTTCACTATCGCTATTTTGTGTTTTAGAATATTTTTTCCTCTGGTAAAATCTCATGTCATTCTAGTGACATGGTACTGATACCTAGGAAGACAGGTGAATGGTATAGAGGAACAAAACCATTAAGTCCTGCATTGGGAAAGATGATTCAGTGTGGACAGTACATTGATAGAAGTTAGAGAATTTTTCTCAGGCAAACTAGGCTTGGTAGTGTCTTTGTAATACTAGCGCTCTAAGTTCAGGAACTGATGTGTTCCTGAATACACAAAAGCTTTCATGGGCCAGCTTTCCGGACATATACTTATGTGGAAGGGAATTCCTCTAGTCATCTTGAACCAAGCATCTTGAAGTATGGCCAACGCCCCACAAGCATGCCCATGAGCTTAATATTACTAATTGTTGAGTGAGTCAGTTGAGGTTCTGTTCCTTCCTTTTCTGCAAAGCAGAGTGTCCTGTTTTCAACATCTGGAATTATATTATTTGCAAGAATTAAAAGGTGCCATTTCAATGTTGGCAAAGATCTGAAGTATATAATTCTAGATTTATAATTGGGCTTTTAGACAATTTACAGTATTCATGCTCAGGCCTTTTGGTTCACTCATTTTGAATTGTGTCACTGCAAAGATTCTCAGTCTGCTGCACACTGAGTTTTCCACATAGATGTGACACAGGGAACTGAGAAACATGGCTTCTTCCCTTCTCAAGATCCTGGAACAGCAGTTTCAAGTCTTTTACATATATTGTCACTGAATTGAAAACAAACCCATTTCCTTGTGGATAAGCCTTGATCTTTTTATTTAAAGGCTTGTCAAGCAATCCATTAGGATTCCTCTAACCACTTTTCCTGGACTTGTTTCAAATTCCTCTGCTTGTACCAGTCACCTCCAGGGTTGTTTAGATGCTGGGAACTATTCTTAAGCAGAATACACTCTGCTTATTCTTAAGCAGAATCTGAGTCCTCTTCTATGACTTTCTAATTTTTATCCTAACAAACAATATGCATTTCAGTATTTGTTCCCAACAATTGTTTAACATTCAAATGAATCCCAGTGATGCCATTGATTACAGAATTTTTATTTAGATAGCATACTGCCTTTGAAATTATGCCATGAACTTTTCAAATATATAAGCCCATTTCATGTTCTTCACTTTCCTGACATTTCTTCTTATGGTTTTAAGAAATGATAACAATCGTAAAAATCCTCTACCTTTCATAGTTGCTCATGATCACAAAATCTATAAACAATGTTTATCTGAATTCCAACTATATTAGTACTCTGTCTCTAATTCATTGTAAAATGGTACATTTGTTACAGTATTTTATACAGTAAAGAATAAGAAGATGCCAATATTTAACAAGTTTCTATGCCTTAATGATGCTTCATATTTTTTAATATTTTAATTAAACTATCTATAATATTATTGATGTAAAATAGCCATAGAATTGGTAAATAATATTTTCTGCATCATGAAATTGCTGTTATAGAGCTGACATAGAACTGTAATGTAATCAGATTCCACAGGATGTTTTCCAGAATATCATGATTTAGCATGGTTTTATGTCAGGGTTTTTTTTTTTTTTTTGTATGTGCTAGGAAAACTATTTGCTTTTAAGAAATGACTTAACAAATGGCAAAGGGGATAATCCTTCAATGATTCCCAAATCCTAATACTATCTATCTATCTATCTATCTATCTATCTATCTATCTATCTATCTATCTATCTACCTACCTACCTAACTATTGATCTATTATTTATTTTTATCTGTCTATAAATCATCTTTTATCTCAGGCACCCCTCCTCCTATCATTTATTCCATGTTTGTCTACTAACTAACACAACCATAAACTATAACTTATCATTTATCTATAACACACTATCATGAATGTAGTACTTATTATTTTTTATCTATATTCTCATAGCATCTATCAACTTTCCACTATCTCCAATTTATCTACAAGGGTTTTTGAAATAGTATTATAACTGGAAATAACATTTAAAGAATGTGTAAGCCAGATGGTGGTGGTGCACACCTATAATCTCAGCACTCTGGGAGGCAGAGGCAGGTGGATTTCTGAGTTTGAGGCCAGCCTGGTCTACAGAGTGAGTTCCAGGACAGCCAGTGCTATACAAAAAAAATGTGTAAAACAGGAAAGAGACTTGACTTGATAGGATCCTGCATTTTAAATAAATAGTTGCAAGAACTGCAGTTTGAATCTAAAAAAATAATGTGTGCATGTATTTGTGTGAATGGAGGGGTATGTGTGTGTATGTTGACACATGTGTAAAATTCAAAATAGTCATCCATATTCTAAGAAAATTTCACTATTGGGCTGATTAAACATCTGTTGAAGGCTGCCAGATGTTATGTTTATTACCTAATTGATATTACTTTTTTAAGCATGAAGATTAACAACTGTTAATGATTATGTTTAGACTTCTTACATGGGTTATAGATATTATTACATTCAATTTTAGCAGTGTGGTCTCTGATTTCTTGTGGAAATTCTCAAATTGAAGGACTTAACTCATGCATGTATGTATGCATGCATGTATATACATAAATATATACAGCTATGTTTCACGGTTTTGCTTTTGTGCGATCATTTACTGAGTAAAGGGTGGGTCTTTCCCTTGATGAATGAATAGTGGAATAGATCCTCTGTGAGCTGACTTAGAAACAATGTCATTCCTATCTGTGAGTAAAATGGAGAAGAAGACCAAAGTGTCACATATTAAAAAAGCTGTCAGTCTATCCATTTTTGAATGAAAAGATTTTGGCAGGAACATAATATTCCCTCTAAACATAGTTTGATCCTTTGCCTTCTTTTATAGACTCCATTTATCTGATTTTCCCTCTGCCTCTATAGTCTTTGGGTTCCAGATTGATTATCCCTTAATTCATTTGGCATACTGTCAATGTGTCACACACAGAGTAACTATATAGCATTTTTTTTTTGTTGGTACTCTGCAATTTTATTTAACATTTTATGTTTTCCTTTTCTTTGGTGTGATGTTCTCCTGACTTGCTGACAGCTATCTTCTGACAATGTGTTAATTCCTCATTTTATGAATCGGTTTTCTCTCTGCCCAACTGATTTATTTATGTTCCTTTCTTTATTTCCTTGTTTTATTCCAACTTTGATTCCCAAAATCAAGTAATCATATAAATGTTCTTCTGTTGTTTTAATTTTTATCTTGACTTCTAAGAATATCAGGAATTTTATTAGAAATATAGTATTCTAAATATTTCAATTGTACAGTTGCAAGATAGAATATGCGTTCATATATAAATATTCATATTATAATTACCTTACCTCTATCTGCAAACCAATACTTAATTTTATTTTTTATATAGAGAAGAAGTAGCACTGGAAATGATGCAAGGAGAAACTATTAGTTATTATGTACACTTTCAACTTAAATACTTTTATCCTCTGATAGTATCTTAAAATTGTAAAGAAAACCAGTTATTGAGGATAGGATATTGGATATTTTATATATTGAAATTAATATCCTTAAGAAACTACTTAATGCTGCAATCATAATAATATTTGATTTTTTAAAAAAATATTTTTCAGGAACTCCAGAGATGGTTTAATATTAAGAGTGTTTACTCTCCTCACCCAAGATCATGACATTTATATCAGGTGACTTTTCAATCATCTATAACTCCAGTTCTAAGGAAGTGTTTTCTGAGGTACCTGCATTCCTGTGATACATATAAATTCATGCATACACACACACACACACACACACACACACACACACAGAGAGAGAGAGAGAGAGAGAGAGAGAGAGAGAGAGAGAGAGAGAGAGAGAGAAATACATCTTTAAACAAAACATTTTCAGAAAATAAATCCTATGGTCAAAACTGATTTGTATATTTTTTTCGTGAATAATCAGTATAAAATTTTGAGACAAACTAAGGTGAATTAAAAACTCTATCTCACACACAAAATTATCTATTTACAAAGAACAATGAGTATTAAAGCATTTTTGCATTTCTGCTTTCAATACCTTTTGTTGGCACCTTTTATATGTAGGGAACTAATTTTATTTTTCTTGCCTCAGGAAACTGTCACAGACAGGGATAACAGGCAAGTAGTTTAATCAATGAAGCTCAGATTAGTATGTATAGGTGGTAGTTCAAAATAATTTACTATTCACTAACTTCAAGAGGAAGAGAAGAGAGGAAAGACTAAATACTGGGAAAAAGACAAAGCCAGTTCATGCCCAAATAAAAGTTGAGACTTTGTGTCTGAATCTTGGATGGCTGTTTACATTCAGACCACACTGCCTGCACAGGCAAGACACAGTAAGCAGGATATCATTGGATAGTCCAAGCTAGAAAGCGTGGCATTTAGAGGCATGCCATTTCAGAAACAAGAATTTTACACAGATTGAAAGACCAAATATTCCAATGGCTCCCTGCTTTTGCTCCCCTCCCCTCATTCCATTCCTTCCCCCCTTTCTTCTATATTCCTCTTATGTTCTGTTTCTCCTCCATCACCTGATCCTCCTATTTCTTTACCGCTTCCTCTATTTTCTTCTTTGTTTCTGTTTCTTTCTCTACTTGTTCCTTCCCTGTTATCTTACACCTTTTTCCTAAGCATGTACTAGATAACTGAAATATATTGCAGAAATGTATTTTAAGAAATTTTGAATTAAACAAATATCCACTATTTATTACCTTTATGTACATAGTATTATGGTTTTATTTTTAATTTTTTCCTACATCAAATAAAATCCATTTTTTGCACCATTGCTATAAGTGGAAAAATTGCTTAGCAAAATGCTAGCAATGTTGTATAAATGCCAGAACACTGTTCTTTAGTAACCAGTTCTGCTATGTACCACCTGTTTAGCTCATCTGTGTCTGTCCTCCACTTTAGTAAGTACTTCCTACTGTATATTTCTGTTGTTCCTTGTCTTTTCAGGAATGGTTTGAGAAATCCATGTCCTGTTAGTCAGCACAGTGGGACCATCTCTCACTTAATATAAATCCTAGAAGTCACTTACTTCTTTCCCCCCCCCATGGATATTTTGTTTACACAAATATTCCTTTTAGACAAAAACTATTTAGAGTGGAAATTCCAGAAGGACAGTATAGAACCTTCCTGTCATGTCCAGTGTTGAACATTAATAGCAGAACAAAAACCAGGAAGCTGAGAGACAGCAGATACTGAATTTTTCAAGAGATTTGAAACCTTAAGAAATCAAGTATGAGATAACATGGTAGATGAAGCCCACCTGTTTCTGTGAACAAAGATTCTGTATTCTTCTCTTCCATGAAATCTATTATAAATTCTGGGGAAAGTATATTTCATACAAAACTTACTGTTCTTACTTAAACAGTAAACTTAATAATTCCTGAAAATCATATTCCATAAATTATCATCTTCTTAGTTCTGCTTTCCCCATCTTTGGAAACCAGGCTCAGTATTTCTGTTTTGCACCACGATTCCTTGTATTTTTCGTTCAGTTTCTGTTTCACATATTTTACATCAATGTGTGAGATTCAAAGAGGCAAAGAAACATTTCTTTTGCATAATCTATGCTGGCACTTGGAACGATGCTGGGAATATAATAATCAGTAAGTTTGTTGAGTGAATGAATTGATGACAGACTGAAATGATATTTTGATACATATACAGCTTATTTTTAATAACCAATTACATATTTATGCTTAAACGTGTGCTTTGAACCACAGTATTTCCACTTCTACTTTCTTCTATCACACATAGTAGATTTTGGCCAATCTCAGAATTTTAGGAAACTAGAGTTAGTCCTTCCTGTCTGAGGCTTTTGTATTACAGTGCAACATCCACCACCCTCTGATTACAAATCAATGACTCCTCCTCTAATATCAAAAAAATGGCTGCAGATTTTCTATATGTACTAATATCAAACAGTGAATTTAATTTTTTCTGGATTAATTTTTAACAGTTTTACATTATGTGTGTGTACTTATATTTGTAGATATGCAAATAGCAATGGATGCTCTGCTCATGTGTCTGTAGAAGACTAAGGTCAAAGATGAGCATCTTGAGCTCAAATTGTGTCTTGTGTTCTTCAAACTTTTTACTCAGGTTGCTTTATTGATTGTGTGCATATGATTATTTTTCCCTATATGTATATCTATGCACAACATATGTGCCCCTTACACACAAAGACCAGGTAAGGACACATAATTTTCGTATATGGAGTTTCACAAAGCTGTGAGCCTCCATGTTGATGCTAACATTAGAGCCTGGGACTTCTGGAAAAGCAGCCTGTATTCTTAACCACTGATCTATCTCTCTAGAACCTCACTTTATCTCTTCTCTCTTCTCTTCTTTTTTCTTTTTTACTTTTATTTTGAAATAGACTAATCCCATCCCAACCCTAGAATTACAAGCAGTTTCTGTAGTATCTGACTTTTACGTGGGTGCTGGGGATCTGAACTAAAGTCGTTTTGTATGTGAACCGTAAGCATATTAACAGTTAAGATATGTCCCTAGCCCTATAAGCCTCTTTTAAGATTACAATGTGGAGAGTGTTTTTGAATCTTTCCTTTTGCTCCATTTGGAGGGTGAGCATCTGCCACATTGTTTCTTCTTTCTGGCTATCCTGTTATTTGCGGAGCTTTCACCATAAGGGTGGGAGGGCGAGGCAGAAATTCTTTCAGCGCATTTCCCACAAATATCATCACCATATGCAGACCTTGTATTAGATAAGACAAGTTAGTCATGTGGTGAATATAAGAAGTGTGCTGATAGACATCCTGACATAGAGCAAAGATGGAAATAATGCAATGAGCTAGAAATAAAACACTGACATTTGGCACCTGTTTTTAAAACAATGCAGAAAATTTTAACCCAATAGTACATAATAATTTTTGAATTTGTTTGTGTGTGTTTATGTGTCCATGTGTCTGGGTGTGCCTGTGTGTGTGTGTGTTTGTGTGTGTGTGTGTGTGTGTGTGTGTGTGTGTATTTCTACATGCTATTTCCAGAAGGGATGGTCAGGACACTGCCAGAAACATAGACAATGGAGAATCTGGTCCATCCTCTCAATGAGGAATACAAACTTTTCTAAGTTTAGAGGGATTTGTGAGAACTAGAAAATTAGATCTCTGTTACAAAAACAGGTGTTTGAAAGTGTATCAAAGTGGCTTTGGTCAGAAAGGTAGTGTTTTAGAGTTCCTAAAGAAAGGATGTTAGATGACAATATTTGAAAGCACAAGGTCTCTGCAGTAGTGTCAAGGATGACACTAAAGAGAGAGATACAAGCAACGGCATTTTGGGCTTTGGTCAGTGAATGAAAAAGCAAGTAGCATTGTATGCAGCATGTCTTTCTGCTGACTTGTTTTGTAGCCTTCCCATGCTCTCTCCTTACACTAGTTCTGCAACTGCTACCACTCAATAGTAATTACTTTTTTCTGAATTAAAGATTTCATCTATGTGTGCTTTAAAACTTACAATAAAATCTGTATTCTGAAATAAATATCCCTGGGTAAAATAAATAATATTCAACTAATGTCCAATTTCTAAAATAATCTTTTATTAAAATATGTATATACTTTATGCCTATTCATTTCTGCTGGGGTAGACTCTTAGCTGGTCTGCTCCAGTGAAGACACCAAATCCATACTCACCTTAGAAGACACCCCTGCACTCAATCAGTTTGTAAGACGCACACTCTGCCCCAGAATCCCAGAGCTGCTGCTGAGAACCCTGTGGACTCAGGACTCATCACCCACCAAAACCCTGCCCTCCTGAATATCACTCCCCTTCTATCCCTTATGCTCCTTCAGCCCTTTCCTTTCTGCCTGGGAAGACTCCTAGCTGTTCTGCTCCAGTGAAAACACAAAATCCTGACCCATCGTAGAGGAACCCCTGTACTCATAGCGGTTGAAACAGCACTCAGAGCAGTCGAGGACCTGCTACACTCAGAGCATTTGAGGATCCATTGCACTCAGAGCAGTTGAGAATTAGCTGCAACCAGAGCAGTTGGACAAGAGGTTGACTGCTCCACTGAAAATCCAATCGTCTGAAGGCCTCCCAGGAAATCTCCAGCAGCCAGGACAATATATCAGCACCTTCTTTGCCCCTATGAAGAGCCCCCAGTTGAAAGAACCCACAGGTTGTCTGCTTCCACCAATGCTGCAGACCTACAAGGAGACCTGAAGCAACTCAGAGAGAAAAGAGGTAGAGTCCACACAGTCACCCAGAACAACTAACACCAGGGATATCCAGATGGCAAAAAAGCAAGTGCAAGACCAAAAGCAACAGAAGCCAAAATATGTGGACATCATCAGAACCCAGTTTTCCCATTATAGCAAGCCTTGAATTGTAGCATCAAGGAGTGTTAAGGACACTACAAGAAAACACAAAGAAATAACTAACCCGGGTCCATAGAGTACTTCTACACAACGGAATACTATTCAGCTATTTAAAATAAAAACATCATAAATCTTGCAGGCAAATGGATGGAACTTGAGAATATCATTCTGAGGTAACACATAGCTAGACAAATATTTATATGTACTCATTTATAAGTGGACATTAGACATAAAGTGCAGTGCAATCATGCTACATCATTCAGGCCGGAAGAAATTGGGTAATAAGGAATTTCCTAAGGAGAATGTGAAAATATCACCCAGATGGGGAAACACTCACCGATAAGTGGATATTAGCCCCAAATCTCTAAATACCCAAGATATAATTCACAGATTACATGAAGTTCAAGAAGAAGGAAGACCAAAGTGTAGGTACTTTGGTCTTTCTTAGAAAATGGAACAAAATGTTCACAGGAGCAAATGTGGAGACAAAGTTTAGAGCAGAGACTGAAGGAAAGGTCGTCCAGAGACTGCTCTACCTGGACATCAATGCCAGATACAGTCACCAAACCCAGAAACTATTGTATTGCTACAATCTTTTTCTCTCATCTTCTGTAGGATTCCCATAGCTTTACCTAATGTTTAATTGTCAATCTCTTAATCTGTTTCTATCAGTTGCTCGATGAACCCTTTCTGATGATGATTATGGTAGGCATCTGTCTATATGTAAAACAGACTATCTATAGGAGTGTCAATGCCAGACTACATCTCATGGCATGAGTGTCATGCTGGACTCCTCATTGCTTGGCCACTCAGTTTCTGCACCATCTTACCCCAGTACAGTTTGAAGGTAGCATAAATTGTAGGCAAAATGTTTTATGGATGGGTTGGTGTCCCAGTCACACACTGAAAGTCTTACATGGTTACAGGTGGTGGCTTGTTCAATCTCCCTATCTCCCATTGTTAGGACTCTCAGGTGACAGCCTTACCTGTCTGTTTTTATGCTAGTAATACATGGTTCTTGTTTGGTTGTTTGATTTTTGTTCGTTTGGTTGTTTGCTTTTACATATGATCATGACAGATGACATTTTTGATATCTTCTTGAATTCAGTTTGTGAGTATTTTACTGAGCATTCTTACATAAATGTTCAGAAGGAAAATTGGTCTGAAATTGTATTACTTTGGAGAGTCATTGTCTCATTTAGATAACATTATAACCTTGGCCTTATAAAATGAGTTTATGTTTTTATATGTTTCTGTTTTGTGGAATAATTTGAGAAGCATTGTTATTATCACATCTTTGAATGTAAGGTAGAATTCTGTGCTAAAACCATCTGACCCTGTGATTTCTTAGTTGGGAGAGTGTTAATAACTAGTTGTATTTCTTTAGGGGTCATAGTTCTCTGAAGTGGTTTACTAAATTTGATTTAATTTTGATAAATGGCATGGATGAAGAGATTTTTCCATTTCTTATAGATTCTCCAATTTTGTGGAAAACAGGTTTTTGAAGTAAGATTTAATGATTTGTGCATGTCCTTGGTGTCTGTTATGTCCCAATTTTGTTTACTGGTTTTTTGTTAATTTGGATATTTTAAATCTTCCATTTAGTTACTTTGGTTGAATATGTCTATCTTGTTGATTGTTGCAAAGAACCAACTCTTTCATTGATTCTTCGAATTGTTCTGTCTGTTTTTATTATATCGATTGCCTCTCAGTTTGTTTACTTCATGATTTCTACCACTGTGTATCTCTTGTGCATCTGTTCTTCCTTTTATTACAGAGCTTTCAGTTATGCTTTTAAGTCATTAGTATGTGATCTCACTAATTTCTTTTTATTTATTTATTTATTTATTTTGAGATTTATTTATTTAATTTATGTAGATGAGTACACTGTCGCTGGGAGCCATCATGTTGTTGCTAGGAATTGAACTCAGGGCCCTGCTCACTCTGGCCCAAAGATTGATTATTATATGTAAGTACACTGTAGCTGTCTTCAGACACACCAGAAGAGGGCATCAGATCTCATTACACATGGTTGTGAGCCACCATGTGGTTGATGGGATTTGAACTCAGGACCTTCGGAAGAACAGTCAGTGCTGCTAAGCCATCTCTCCAGCACCACCACCTCTCACTAATTTCTTTATGAGAGCATTGAGTGCTATGATCATTCCTCTTAGCACTGCTTTTCATTTTGTCTCATAAGTTTCGATATAGTATACATATGTTTTCATTCAATTTTAGAGAGTCTTTAAATTTTTTCTTCTGTATTCCTTGATGTGGTAGTCCTTCAGTAGAGAGTTTCTAAGTTTTAACGACTTTTTAGGTGTTCTGCTTTTTTTGTTGTTGTTGAAGTTCAGTTTTAATCAAATGTGATCTATTAGGATACAGAATTTTATATCAATTTTCTTATATCTGTTCAGTGTTACTTTGTGACCTTGTATGTGGTCAATTTTGGAGAAATTTCTGAGATTCTGAGAAGGTATGTCTTTTGTATTTGGGCAAAATATTCTGTAGAACTCTATTAGGTCAATTTGATTCATGACTGCTAGTTCCATCATTTCTCTGTTTAGTTTCTGTCTGAATGAAATATCCATTGGTGAGACTGGGATGTTGAAGTGTCTCACCATTAATGTATGTGTTTTAATGTATGATTTACATGTTGGTAATATTTCTTTATGAATGTGGGTGCTCTTGCATTTATGTTATGGATGTTCATAATTGAGAGATCATTTTGATAGAATTTACTTTTGATGATGAAATGTCTTTATCCATCTCTTGTGATTAATTTTGTTTACACCATTTGTTTAAACATTAAAATGGCTATATCAGCTTACTTCATGGATTCATTTCCAGCTCTTTACTATGAGGTAATGCCTACTCTTAATGTTGGCCTGTATTTCTTATATGCAACTGAAATATGGATCCTGTTTTTTGCATTCATTCTGTTAGCCTGTGTATTTGTATTGTGTATTTGTGTCCATTGATATTGAGAGATATTAATTACCAATGATTGTTGATTTCTGTTATTTTGATGTTGGGAGTTAGTTTTGGTTTTGTGTGTGTGTGTGTGTGTGTGTGTGTGTGTGTTCTTTCTTTTGATTTAATTTTTCTGGTGTAAAGTTATTTATTTTCTGCTGAGCCCAGAGTGGCCTTAGTGGGGACAGAAAGACATGGTTCCTGCTCCTGGAACAATGGTCCTTCTGTGAGCTTCCATGGATGGTGATGGC
The DNA here is from genome assembly GCF_947179515.1 of Apodemus sylvaticus. Taxonomy (NCBI): domain Eukaryota; kingdom Metazoa; phylum Chordata; class Mammalia; order Rodentia; family Muridae; genus Apodemus; species Apodemus sylvaticus. Next base: position 121,805,591 of record NC_067475.1, on the reverse strand, counting down.
TTCCATGGTGATAAAGTTTATTAGTATAATAATGTACATATTTAAATTCCTCCTTTAAGTAATGTCCTTCCTGATAATGTTAATTTCTCACTGATAATCAGAAACAGCCTGGGAAGTGAAGGTGTGGCTAATATCTTAGAAAAATAGTAAATCCTGGGACCTTCAGGACAGCACTTATGGCTGTGAGAAAGAACTCTAAAAACATGAATTTAAAAATATATAATTTCTCAGCTATGCAAATAGAAGGATGCAATATGAATTATAAGAGGCTTCCTGATCTAAAGGAACCAGAACTTAGGTAGGTACACTATGACCTAGCTTGACAGAAAGATACAAAGACAGGCAGATACAAATGCAGCAGATTCTCCAGTCAGCCTGGCAGACAGTGAATCCAGGACCAGTTGTGATAGAAATGGTAATTTCAGGACAAAGTCCTACTCAGTGAGCTTTTCCTCTGGGTTTAACAGATACTGGCAGATATCTGAATTCTTTTGAAATGTTAAGAGAAAATGTGTGCTTGCTGTTTCCTAAGAATCAAAGGGGTGTAATCATTGGAACCTGATTCATAAGATAATCAGAAAGAAACCTGAAGTAAATGATAAAAGACTAGGCTTTTGATCTGGATAAATTGAGCATGCTAGCAGAAAGCAATAGCAGTTCTCTCTCTCTCTCTCTCTCTCTCTCTCTCTCTCTCTCTCTCTCTCTCTCTCTCTCTCTCTCTCTCTCTCTCATATACTCACTCCAGCTAGGACAAGAACCACAGGGCCCAACTGACACCAGACCTACTTCTCTCACTCCAGTCTTTCTTTCTCTGGACAGGTTAGTTGCCAGATATCTGCCCACACCTGCATGCCTATCAGGAGGCCCATAGTAAGGACAAAACCTACCTGCCTCCCAGGAGGTCCACACTAACCAGAGACATAGAAGGCCTAATTAGAGACACAAGAGGCCCAGCCCAACCAGAGACAGCACTGTCTACATCCAAGAAGACCTGCTCTACCTGTCTCCAAGGAGGTCAGCTTTAGTCAGAGCTACACAGGCCAGCTAACACTAGTGGTAACCAAACGGCCAGAGGCAAGAACAAGATCATAAGTGACAGAATCCAATGCAATACAGTACCAAGAGAACCCAGTCTTCCATCCAAAGCAATCCCTAGATGCTCTAATACTCCAGAAAAGGCAAGATTATAACCTAAAATCTCATCTCATGAAAGTGATAAAGGTTTTTAAGGAGTATATAAAGAAACTTCTTAAAGAAAAACAGGAAAACAGGTGGAAGCCCTTAAGGAGGAAACAAATAAATCCCTTAAAGAAATATATACCTTAAAGGAAAATACATTCAAGCAGGTGAAAGAATTGAACAAAAGAGTGCAAGAACTATAAATGGAAATAGAAACAAGAAAACACAAATGGAGGCAAGCTTGGAGATGAACACCTTAGAAAAGAGAATAAGAGATACAGATGCAAGCATCACCAACAGAATACAAGAGATAGACGAAAGAATCTCAGGCACAGAAGATACAATAGAAAATATTGGCACAATGGTCAAACAAAAAAAGAAAGAAAGAAAGAAAGAAAGAAAGAAAGAAAGAAAGAAAGAAAGAAAAGAAGAAGAAAAAGAAAAAGAAAATTACAAAGTGTAAAAAGCTCCTAGACCAAAATATTCAGTAAATTAAAGAAACAATGAAAAGATCATACCTAAGAATAATATGGATAGAAGAGGGTAAAGAATTGCAGCTCAAAGGGTCAGAAAACATCTTCTTCAAAAACGGAGATAAACGTCCCTAACCTAAAGAAAGAGCTGCCCATACATATACAAAAAGCCTACAGAAAATCAAACAGATTAGATCAGAAAAAAAATCCTCTCATCACATAATAATCAAAACACTAAGTGCACAGAATAAAGAAAAGATGTTAAAAGTTTTAAGCAAAAGTGTCCCAATAACATGTAAAGGCAGACCTATCAGAATTACACTAGACTTCTCAACAGAAACTCTAAAAGCCAGAAGTTCCTGGACAGATGTCATTAAGACCCTAAAAGAATACAAATTCCAGCCCAAGATACTATAGCCAGCAAAACTCGCAATCATCATACATTAAAAAAAGAAAAAACAAAAAAACAAAAAAAACAAAGATATTCCATGACAAAACCAAATGAAAGTGATATTTTTCTACTCTTCCAGCTGTACAGAGGATACTGGACTGAAATTTCCAGTAAAAGAAGGGTAACTACATCCAAGAAAACATAAGAAATTTAAAAAGTCACAATAAACCCAAAAGAAGAGAATCATACATACATTATACAACTTTCAGCAACAAACAAAACAGAAACTATCATGTTTTATTTTTTTTAATTTTTCTGTTTTTTATTTGATATATTTTTTATTTACATTTCAAATGATTTTCCCTTTTCTAGACCTCCCCCACTCCCCGAAGGTCCGGTAAGCCCCCTTCTCTCCCCCTGTCCTCCCACCCACCCCTTCCCACTTCCCCGTTCTAGTTTTGCTGAATACTGCTTCACTGCGTCTTTCCAGAACAAGGGGCCACTCCTCCTTTCTTCTTGTACCTCATTTGATGTGTGGATTATGTTTTGGGTATTCCAGTTTTCTAGGTTAATATCCACTTATTAGTGAGTGCATACCATGATTCACCTTTTGAGTCTGGGTTACCTCACTTAGTATGATGTTCTCTAGCTCCATCCATTTGCCTAAGAATTTCATGAATTCATTCTTTCTAATGGCTGAATAGTACTCCATTGTGTAGATATACCACATTTTTTGCATCCACTCTTCTGTTGAGGGATACCTAGGTTCTTTCCAGCAACTGGCAATTATAAATGGGGCTGCTATGAACATAGAAGAGCATGTATCCTTATTACATGGTGGGGAATCCTCTGGGTATATGCCCAGGAGTGGTATAGCAGGATCTTCTGGAAGTGAGGTGCCCAGTTTTCGGAGGAACCGCCAGACTGATTTCCAGAGTGGTTGTACCAATTTGCAACCCCACCAGCAGTGGAGCAGTGTTTCTCTTTCTCCATACCCTCTCCAACACCTGCTGTCTCCTGAATTTTTAATCTTAGCCATTCTGACTGGTATAAGGTGAAATCTCAGGGTTCTTTTGATTTACATTTCCCTAATGACTAATGAAGTTGAGCATTTTTTAAGATGCTTCTCTGCCATCTGAAGTTCTTCAGGTAATTTTTTTTTAATATTTTTATTTTCTATATCCTTTGTTTACATTCTAAATGATTTCCCCTTTCCTGGATTCCCCCCTCCCCATATGTCCCATAAACCTTCTTTTCTCCATCCATATCAATGGTATCAATTATCCAATAAAAAGGCACAGGCTAACAGACTCTGTACTTAAACAGGCCCAGCATTTTGCTGAATACAAGAAATATACCTGAGTGACAAAGACAGATATTACTTCAGAGTAAAATGTTAAAATAAAAAAAAAAACAGTTTCCAAGCAAATGGTCCCCAGAAATAAGCTGGAGTTGCTATTCTAATATCCAATAAAATAGACTTTCAACCGAAAACTCTCAAATGACATGGGAAGAATAGTTCATATTAATCCAAATTAAATACCACCAAGAGAAAGTGTCAGTTCTGAGCATCTATGCCCCAAATACAAATGTACCCACATTCTTAAAAAACAAAACAAAACAAAACAAAAATTAATGCTCAAAACAAACAACCTTAACACCCTACTCTCACCAATGGAGAGGTCATTGAAACAGAAACCCAAGTGAGAGACAGTAAAACTAACAGAAGTTATGAACCAAATATATTTAGCAAATATCTACAGAACATTTCACCACAGAACAAGAGAATATACCTTCTCAGAACCTCATGGAATGTTATCCAAAATTGAGCATATAATCAGACATACAATAAGCCTCAGCAGATAAAAGAAAATTGAAATAATCCCATGCATTCTATCAGATCACTATGGACTAAGGCTTCATGTCAACAACAACAAAACCAACAGAAAGCCTACATACTCATGGAAACTAAACAACTCTCTGCTCAATGACAACTTGACCAGGGAAGAAATACAGAGAAAAATCAAGAACTTTACAGAATTCAATGAAAATGAAGACACATCATATTCAAACTTATAAGACACGATGAAAACAGTGTTAAAGGGAAAATTCATAGCACTAAGTGGCTTCATTAAAAAACAAACAGACAAACAAACAAACAAAAATAACTGGAGAGATCCCATACAAGCAACTTAACAATGCACTGGAAAGATCACCAGAACAGAAAGAAGCAAACACACCAAAGAGTAGTAGTGGGTAGGAATAGAGCTCAGTTAGAAACAAAGAGAACAACAAAAACCATACAAAGAGTCAGCAAAACCAAGAGCTGGTTCTTTGAGAAAATCAACAAGATAGATAAACCTTAAGCCAAACTAACTAAAGAGTATAGAAAGAGTATCCAAATTAACAAAATCAGAAATGAAAAAGGGAGACAAAACAACAGAAACTTTAAAAATTCAAAAACTCATCAGAAACTTCTAAAAAAAGCTTATACACTAAAAACTGGAAAATCTAGATGAAATGGATGATTTTTTTGACAGATACCATCGCACCAAAGTTAAATCAAGATCAGCTAAACTATCTAAACAGTTCCATAACCCATAAGGAAATAGAAACAGTCATCAAAAACCACTCAACCAAAAATGCCCAGTGCCAAATGGTTTTAATGCAGGATTCTACCAGACTTTCAAAAAAAAGCCAATTACTGTACTCCTCAAACTACTCCTCAAAATAGAAACAGAAGGAACACTACTCAATTCATTCTTTGAAGTCATAGTTACTCTGATAACTAAACCACCCAAAGGCAGCCAAACAAAGCAAATAAAATAAGAGTTTGCTAAATGAAAAAAAAAAGATCAAATAAAGAAAAGAGAATTTAAGACCAATATCACTTATGAATATCAATGCAAAAACACTCAATAAAATTCTCACAAACTCAATCCAAGAACATATCAAAACCATCTTTCACTACCATCAAGCAAGCTTTAGCACAGAGATGCAAGGATGGTTCAATGTATGAATATCAAGCATTAAACTATGCAAACAAACTCAAGGGAAAAAGCCATGTGTTCATCACATTAGATAGTGAAAAAGTCCTTGACAAAATACAACACTCTCTCATGATAAAAGCATTGGAGATATCATGAATTGATGGCACATACCTAAATATATTAAAAGTAAAATACAACAAAGTGATAGCCAGCATCATATTAAATGGACAGAAACTAGAAGCAATCCCACTAAAGGATAAGACAAGGTTGCCCACTCTCTTCCCTATCTATTCAATATAGTATATGAAGTTCTAGCCAGAGGAACTGGACAACAAAAGGAGATGGGGGCAGTTACAAATTAGAAAGGAAGAAGTAAAGTATCAGTGTTTGTAGATGATAAAACAGTATGCCTCAGCAATCCTCAAAACATTACCAGAAAACTCCTGCACCTGATAAACAACTTTAACATAGTGGTAGGATATAAAATTAAACAAAAATCAGTAGCCTTCCTTTACAGAAATAATAAACAGCGATACTAACAATTTCACTTCCTAAGGGCTAGAGCAGAAACTTGCTGTTTAGAAGGCAGTTTCTGACCACACCTTCAGTAGGTGTGCAGTGTACTCACTGCAGTGGACACTTCTGGGCAAATCCCAGTGCTTATTCTGAACATCTGGTCTCTAGACTTTTAAGTGCATACTAGACTAGTTGTGGTAATGCATGCCTTTTACTCTCAGATGAGGCAGGTGGATCTCTGTGCTCTGGGTTAGCCAGGGCTATATAGATTTTGTCTCAAAATAGTAACAAACTGTGTAATGGACAGGTAGAGTGTCTCAGCATGTAAACGTGCTTGCCACCAAGCTGGCGACCTGAGTTTGATTTCCAGGATCCACGTGATAGGAGAAAGGAAATCCCAGCTTGTCTTTCAGCCTCCACACAAGTGCAGTGACATGCGTGCGCACACATGCATACACTAATGCATAAATAAAAAAAATGCACTCCATGGTAAAAATAGAGGGCTGGCACTACTTTTTAAGGATTATTTTGTTCTTTCAGATGAATGGTCACACTGGAAAAATGGAGGTTAAACTTGGCCTTTGAGCAGATGCTGTTACCAGGTGATAGAGGTGGGCTAGGGCAAAGATTAGTGCTTAAAAAAGGCACTGTAGCAGTTGGTTGGTTCAGATTCAACCTAGCCATTGGTTAGTTTTACATTTCAGTTAAATTTCAGTTAGGTTTGCCAGTTAGTAATTCCCAGTGCCTAAAGGATGTTAAAAGTAGCCAAAGTTTAGGCTAGTCTTTGGGGAGGGCTGTCTTCTGGGCGTGGCCTTTGTTAATCATCTTACTAGCATCATCTGCACTTAGGAGTTGTGCCAGGAAGAGGACAAATGAGGAAAAGACCATTAGTACCACTACATCCACAGGGCAGCTGTACCCAGAGGCCCTATGTGAATCTTGGTAAAAGACCTGTGTTTCTTATGCACAGTTGTCACCTGACTGTTACATCCTAAAGGAGAACACATAGTTAAAAGTAGAGCGAATGGATATGGCAGAATTGACAAAAGGGTTCCTCTTGAACATGGAACTATTGAGCCATGTCTGGACAGTGTGAGGAAACTCATGTTGCTAAGCTGACTGGAGGGGCAGAGAGGTTCACAGGGTATTGAGACTGACATCCTGAGAGCCCTTGCCAGAGGTACGTCTCCCAGCTGCTCCGTGGGAATACATTTGTTGAGTGGGAACACCCCTTCTTCTACATATGCTAGTATATAGATGTGATGATAAGCTTAGGAATGCTATACTTAGTGTGTTCTGTTGCTTTGTGTTTCCTTGTGAGCTGAGACTGAGTGAATGCAGAATTTTCTTGTAACTTTGCTGGTACATCTATCTAGAGGCCTGCAACCGTTTTTGTCTTCAATGAAGTGTCTGTTGCCAAGGAAGACAGGATTACAATTTTGTCTGACAGATTGAGATGGCATGGTGTTTTCTTGGTTATCAAAATTCTTGTGTAGTTTTTAGTCGGTGAATATTCACAATGTGGGGAAAGCATGGTACATACTATATAATCTCAATTACCCAAGTGTATGTACACTTGCAGGATCTAGAATGACACATCAAGCTGAGCTGCTTGAGACTGGGTGACTTTGTTCTTGCCTCCTTGTGTTTTGCTTCCTATAATGAACATATTAAAAAATAAACAAAAGCTTCTTTTAAAAAAAGAAACAATAAACAGGCTGAGAAAGAAATTAGAGTAACAACACTCTTCACAATATCCAAAAATAGTATAAAATATCTTTGTAGAACTCTTACCCAGTAAGTGAAAGATCTGTATGACAAGAACTTCAAATCCCTAAAAGGAGAAATCAAAGAAGACCTCAGAAGATGGAAAGATCTCCCATGATCGTGGATTGGTAGGATTAAGATAGTAAAAATGGCCATAACAAAAGCCATCTCCAGATTCAATGAAATCACCTTCAAAATTGGGACTGGGAAAAGTAATCTTCACCAACCCCTACATTTAATAGAGGTCTAATATCCAAAATATGTAAAGAACTCAAGAAGATATCCTCCAAAAACCTAATATCCCAATTTAAAATGGGGTAAAAGCTAAAAAGAAAATTAACAACAGAAGATCTCAAAGGGCCTAAAAGCACTTAAAGAAATGTTCAAAGTCCCTAGTCTTCAGAGAAACACCAATCAAAACAACCCTGAGATTCTATCTCACACCAATCAGAATGGCTAAGATAAAAAAAAAAAATCTCAGGTAATAGCAGACACTACTGGATCTCGAGAAAGAGGAACATCCCTCCATTGTTGGTGGGATTGCAAACTGGTACAACCACTCTGGAAATCAATATAGTGGTTCCTCAGAAAATTGAAAATAGTTCTAGCTGAAGACCCAGCTATACCACTCTTTGCCATATACCCAAAAGATGCTCTACCATACAACAAGGACATGTGCTCCACCATATTCATAGCAATCTTATTTGTAATAGTCTGAAGCTGGAAACTACCAAAATGTGATTAATTTAGACAATGGAATACTATTCAGCTATTAAAAACCAGGACATCATGAATTTTGTAGGCAAAATGGATGGTGTCCGATTGTACCCACCACTTGACATGAGGTATTCTTTCAGAGGCTTTAAGACATCCCTTATTTCAGAAATTTTCTCCATCCTGAGGCTGATCATTAGCAATTTCCTGTGTTTTTGTGGGTATAGTTAACTTCCTTTTGTTGGAAGTCTTCTTATAGTATCTTTTTTTAAATTTTTTTTATTCGATATATTTTTTATTTACATTTCAAATGATTTCCCCTTTCCTAGCCCCCCCACTCCCATAGTATCTTTTATAGTGTTGATTTTTATATAGACATTAACTAAATTGGTTTTATTATGCAATACCTTGTTTTCCCCATCATGAGGATTGACAGTTTTTTAGAGCATAGTAGTCTGGGCTGGCATCTGTCATTTTTTGGTCTGCAAAATATGTCTTAAGTCCTTCATTCCTTTTATTAGAGTCTCTGTTGAGGAGTCAGATATTATTCTCATAGGTGTGCTCTTATATGTTACCTGCCTTTTCTCCTTGGAAATTTTAATATTTTTGTTGTAGTTCTGTAAAAGGAGTGTTTTGATTAGAGTCACAGTGGGATTTTTTTTTATCTTGTCCAATCTATTTGGTAGCCTGTAAGCTATTTATACGTTTATAGGCATTTACTTCTTTAGGCTACGGAAATTATTTTCTGTATTTATGTTGAAAAGATTTTCTGCACCTTTGACCTGACAATCTTTCGCTTCTTCTGTTCCTATTGTTCTCTAGTTTGGTCTTTTCATACTGTTTCAGATTTCCTGAATATTTTTGTGTCAGGAACTTTCTAGATTTAACATTTTCTTAGATGGATATATCAGTTTCTTCTACCACATCTTCTGTGCCCAAGAATCTTTCTTCTATTTCTTGTACTTTGTTGGTTATGCTTGTGACTGTAGATCCTGTTTGCTTACCTAGATCTTTCATATCTAGATTTCCTCTTTGTTTTTTCTTTATTGCTTTTATTTATATATTCAGTTCTTTTTTTTTTTTTTTGTCTTTTTTTTTATTTGATATAATTTATTTACATTTCAAATGATTTCCCCTTTTCTAGCCCCCCCCCACTCCCCGAAAGTCCCGTAAGCCCCCTTCTCTTCCCCTGTCCTCCCTCCCACCCCTTCCCAGTTCCCCGTTCTGGTTTTGCCAAATACTGTTTCACTGAGTCTTTCCAGAACCAGGGACCACTCCTGCTTTCTTCTTGTATCTCATTTGATGTGTGGATTATGTTTTGGGTATTCCAGTTTTCTAGGTTAATAACCACTTATTAGTGAGTGCATACCATGATTCACCTTTTGAGTCTGGGTTACCTCACTTAGTATGATGTTCTCTAGCTCCATCCATTTGCCTAAGAATTTCATGAATTCATTGTTTCTAATGGCTGAATAGTACTCCATTGTGTAGATATACCACATTTTTTGTATCCACTCTTCTGTTGAGGGATACCTGGGTTCTTTCCAGCATCTGGCAATTATAAATAGGGCTGCTATGAACATAGTAGAGCATGTATCCTTATTACATGGTGGGGAATCCTCTGGGTATATGCCCAGGAGTGGTATAGCAGGATCTTCTGGAAGTGAGGTGCCCAGTTTTCGGAGGAACCGCCAGACTGCTTTCCAGAGTGGTTGTACCAATTTGCAACCCCACCAGCAGTGGAGGAGTGTTCCTCTTTCTCCGCACCCTCTCCAACACCTGCTGTCTCCTGAATTTTTAATCTTAGCCATTCTGACTGGTGTAAGATGAAATCTTAGGGTTGTTTTGATTTGCATTTCCCTAATGACTAATGAAGTGGAGCATTTTTTAAGATGCTTCTCCGCCATCCGAAGTTCTTCAGGTGAGAATTCTTTGTTTAACTCTGTACCCCATTTTTTAATAGGGTTGTTCGGTTTTCTGGAGTCTAACTTCTTGAGTTCTTTATATATATTGGATATTAGCCCTCTATCTGATGTAGGATTGGTGAAGATCTTTTCCCAATTTGTTGGTTGCCGATCTGTCCTCTTGACGGTGTCCTTTGCCTTACAGAAACTCTGTAACCTTATGAGGTCCCATTTGTCAATTCTTGCTCTTAGAGCATACGCTATTGGTGTTCTGTTCAGAAACTTTCTCCCTGTACCGATGTCCTCAAGGGTCTTCCCCAGTTTCTTTTCTATTAGCTTCAGAGTGTCTGGCTTTATGTGGAGGTCCTTGATCCATTTGGATTTGAGCTTAGTACAAGGAGACAAGGATGGATCAATTCGCATTCTTCTGCATGCTGACCTCCAGTTGAACCAGCACCATTTGTTGAAAAGGCTATCTTTTTTCCATTGGATGTTTTCAGCCTCTTTGTCGAGGATCAAGTGGCCATAGGTGTGTGGGTTCATTTCTGGATCTTCAATCCTGTTCCATTGATCCTCCTGCCTGTCACTGTACCAATACCATGCAGTTTTTAACACTATTGCTCTGTAGTATTGCTTGAGGTCAGGGATACTGATTCCCCCAGATTTTCTTTTGTTGCTGAGAATAGTTTTAGCTATCCTGGGTTTTTTGTTGTTCCAGATGAATTTGATAATTGCTCTTTCTAACTCTGTGAAGAATTGAGTTGGGATTTTGATGGGTATTGCATTGAATCTGTATAGTGCTTTAGGCAAAATGGCCATTTTAACTATATTGATTCTACCGATCCATGAGCATGGGAGGTTTTCCCATTTTTTGAGGTCTTCTTCCATTTCCTTCTTCAGAGTCTTGAAGTTCTTGCCATACAGATCTTTCGCATATTTGGTAAGAGTCACCCCAAGATACTTTATACTGTTTGTGGCTATTGTGAAGGGGGTCATTTCCCTAATTTCTTTCTCAGCCTGCTTATCCTTTGAGTATAGGAAGGCCACTGATTTGCTTGAGTTGATTTTGTAACCTGCCACTTTGCTGAAGTTGTTTATCAGCTGTAGGAGCTCTCTAGTGGAGTTCTTTGGGTCACTTAGGTAGACGATCATGTCGTCTGCAAATAATGATAGTTTGACTTCCTCCTTTCCAATTTGTATCCCTTTGACCTCCTTATGTTGTCGAATTGCCCGAGCTAGTACCTCAAGTACAATATTGAAAAGATAAGGAGAAAGGGGGCAGCCTTGTCTGGTCCCTGATTTCAGTGGGATTGCTTCAAGTTTCTCTCCGTTTAGTTTGATGCTGGCTACCGGTTTGCTGTATATTGCTTTTACTATGTTTAGGTATGGGCCTTGAATTCCTGTTCTCTCCAAGACTTTAAGCATGAAAGGATGCTGAATTTTGTCAAATGCTTTTTCAGCATCCAATGAAATGACCATATGATTTTGTTCTTTGAGTTTGTTTATGTAGTGGATTGTATTGATGGATTTCCGTATATTGAACCAACCCTGCATTCCCGGGATAAAGCCTACTTGATCATGGTGGATGATCGTTTTGATGTGTTCTTGGATTCGGTTGGCAAGAATTTTGTTGAGTATTTTTGCATCGATGTTCATAAGGGAAATTGGTCTGAAGTTCTCTTTCTTTGTTGGATCTTTGTGTGGCTTTGGTATCAGCGTAATTGTGGCTTCGTAGAAGGAATTGGGTAGTGTTCCTTCTGTTTCTATTTTGTGGAATAGTTTGAAGAGTATTGGTGTTAACTCTTCTTTGAAGGTCTGGTAGAATTCTGCACTGAAACCATCTGGTCCTGTGCTTTTTTTGGTTGGAAGACTTTCTATGACTCCTTCTATTTCTTTAGGCTTTATGGGACTGTTTAGATGGTCTAGTTGGTCCTGATTTAATTTTGGTATTTGGTATCTGTCAAGGAAATTGTCCATTTCCTCCAGATTCTCCAGTTGTGTTGAGTACAGGCTCTTGTAGTAGGATCTGATGATTTTTTGGATTTCCTCAGTTTCCGTTGTTATGTCTCCCTTTTCATTTCTAAGTTTGTTAATTTGGATACTTTCTCTGTGCCCTTTGGTCAGTCTGGCTAAGGGTTTATCTATCTTGTTGATTTTCTCAAAGAACCAGCTCCTAGTTTTGTTGATTTTTTGTATGGTTCTCTTTGTTTCTACTTGATTGATTTCGGCCCTGAGTTTGATGATTTCCTGCCTTCTACTCCTCCTGGGTGAAATAGCTTCTTTTTGTTCTAGGGCTTTCAGGTGTGTCATTAAGTTGGTAATGTATGCTCTCTCCATTTTCTTTTTGGAGGCACTCAGGGCTATGAGTTTTCCTCTTAGCACTGCTTTCATTGTGTCCCATAGATTTGGGTATGTTGTGTTTTCATTTTCATTGTGTTCTAAAAAGTCTTTAATTTCTTTCTTTATTTCTTCCTTGACCAAGGTGTCATTGAGTAGAGTATTGTTCAATCTCCACGTGTTTGTGGGTTTTCTGTTGTTTCTGTTGCTATTGAAGACCACTTTTATTCCATAGTGATCAGATAGGAGGCATGGGATTAGTTCTATCTTTTTATATTTGTTGAGGTCTTTCTTGTGACCAATTATATGGTCGATTTTGGAGAAGGTACCATGAGGTGCTGAAAAAAAGGTATATTCTTTTGTTTTAGGATAGAATGTTCTATATATATCAGTTAAATCTAATTGGTCCAAAGCTTCAATTAGTTTCATTGTGTCCTTGTTTAGTTTCTGTTTTCCTGATCGGTCCATTGAGGAAAGTGCAGTGTTGAAGTCACCAACAATTATTGTGTTCGGTGCAATGTGTGCTTTGAGTTTTAATAAAGTTTCTTTTATGAAAGAGGGTGCCCTTGCATTTGGAGCATAGATGTTCAGGATTGAGAGTTCTTCTTGTTGTATTTTTCCTTTGACCAGCAAGAAGTGTCCCTCAGAGTCTCTTTTGATGACTTTGGGTTGAAAGTCAATTTTATCTGATATTAAAATGGCTACTCCAGCTTGTTTCCTGAGACCATTTGCTTGTAAAATTGTCTTCCAGCCTTTTACTCTAAGGTAGTGTTTGTCTTTGACCCTTAGGTGTGTTTCCTGTAAGCAGCAAAATGTAGGGTCCTGTTTACGTATCCAGTCAGTTAGTCTGTGTCTTTTTATTGGGGCATTGAGTCCATTGATGTTAAGAGATATTAAGGAATAGTGATTGTTACTTCCTATCATTTTTGACGTTATTTTTTAAATTTGATTGCTTAACTTATTTGGGTTTGATGAAAGGTTACTATCTTGCTTTTTTCAGGGTGGAGTTTCCCTCCTTGTATTGGTGTTGTCCTCCTATTATCCTTTTTAGGGCTGGGTTTGTGGATAGATATTGGGTGAACTTGGTTTTGTCGTGAAATATCTTAGTTTCTCCATCTATGGTGATTGAGAGTTTTGCTGGATATAGTAGTTTTGGTTGGCATTTGTGTTCTCTTAGAGTCTGCATGAGATCTGCCCAGGACCTTCTAGCCTTCATAGTCTCAGGTGAAAAGTCTGCTGTGATTCTGATAGGTCTTCCTTTATATGTTACTTGGCCTTTTTCTCTTACTGCCTTTAGTATTCTTTCTTTGTTTAGAACATTTGGTGTTTTGATTATTATGTGACGGGAAGTATTTCTGTTCTGGTCCAGTCTGTTTGGAGTTCTGTAGGCTTCTTGTATATTCATGGGCATCTCTCTCTTTAGGTTAGGGAAGTTTTCTTCCATAATTTTATTGAAGATATTTGCTGGCCCTTTAAGTTGTAAATCTTCACTCTCATCTATGCCTATAATCCTTAGGTTTGGTCTTCTCATTGTGTCCTGGATTTCCTGGATATTTTGGGTTACAAGCTTTTTGCACTTTGCATTTTCTTTAACTGTTGAGTCCATGGTTTCTATGGAATCTTCAGCATCTGAGATTCTTTCTTCTATCTCTTGTATTCTGTTGTTGATATTTGCATCTCTGTCCCCTGATTTCTTCCCAAGGCTTTCTATCTCCAAAGTTGTCTCCCTTTGAGTTTTCTTAGTTGTTTCTACTTCTGATTTTAGATCCTGGATGGTTTTGCTTAGCTCCTTCCCTTGCATGTTTGTGTTTTCCTGTAATTCTTTAAGAGATTTTTGTGTTTCCTCTTTCATGAGCTCAGCCTGTTGACCAAAGTTCTCCTGTATTTCTTTAAGAGATTTTTGTGTTTCGTCTTTCATGACCTCAGCCTGTTGAGCAAAGTTCTCCTGTATTTCTTTAAGTGTTTTTTGCATTTCCTCCTTGTTGGCTTTTGTATTCTCCTGGATTTCTTTCAATGATTTTTGTGTTTCCCTTGCAAGGGCTTCTAACTTTTGATCCATTTTCTCCTCACTGACCTTCATGTGTTCCTGTACCAGCATCATGACCAGTGATTTTAAATCCAAATCTTGTTTTACTGGTGTGATGGGGTATCCAGGACTTGCTGGTAGAGGAGAATTTGGTTCAGATGTTGCCATATTGCCTTGATTTCTGTTAGTGACGTTTCTGCGTTTGCCTTTTGCCATCTAGCTCTCACTGGTGTTACTTGGTCTTGTCAGTGCTGGACTCACCAGTGCAAGCTGCCCCTTCCCCGTTGGCCTCTGGTGCACAGCTTACACTCTGCACTGCCTATAGACAGGGTGCTGTTTTCCAGGCTGTTCAGATCCCAAAGCAGGCACCTGAAGGCTCCCGCTGGGGCCCGCAGGATTTATCGGAGCACACCGACTTTTCCCAGCTGGCCGCCCGGAAGCCCCCACTAGCCTCTTGAGGGACCTGGAGATGTGGCGGCCACCCAGGCTGATCTGAAGCGGAGAGATTTGAGCTGGGGGCTTCTGCCTGAGGCCTTGCCCCAGATTGTGTCTGTGGACCAGGTGGAACCCGTGTGCACCCCCAGGGAGCTCCGAAGGTGAATGTTGCTGTGACCTCCCCTGTGCTCCGCTCACTCCGCTGGGCAGCCGATTTCCCCAACCGGGCTGGCGCACACTAGGTTAGCCTTGTCGCCTGGGCCCTGAGTCCAGGCAAACGCCTGGGAGGCCAAGGTCCGAGCAAAGTTCCCCTAGGGCTATGTCTGTTATTTGGGTCCGCCAGGTGACCCGGATGGCGGGCGTGCGCGTCCGCGCTCCGCGAAAGCACCGGGAGAGTCTCTTGTGCTAATAACCTCCTGGGCTGGTTGACACACAGATGGCCCACCAAGCCGCCCAGTTCTTGGGGTCAGTCCTGTGCCTTTTGGGGCCTAGACCCCCGTTTTGTTAGCCTCAGGCTACGCTTGTTAGCAGTCTCTGCCCTCCCGAGCACTCTGGCTCCTGTAGGCAAAATGGCGGCGCGTGCACCGGCCGGGGCAAAAAAAAAAACTCCTGGCTGGGTTGGCGCCCCGATGGCCACTCGAACAGCCCAGGGCCTGGGTGCAGGCCAACGCCCGTCTGGCTCAGACCCCTGCGGTGTTGGGCCTAGGATTATGTTTGTGTACCTCAGTCTGACCGATCTCTGGAGCCCGGGATCAAGATGGCGGTGAGTCTCTCCTGACTGGCGGGCAGCCGAGTTCTGAAGTGGCTTCCGTGCAGCGAAAGGCTCCGCAGAACCGCAGTTGCTTGCCGCCCGGCTGGTCAGCGAAGGTCAGTGGTCGTGGGCGCAGGGCCTAACTGGACCCTGTGTCGCCTTGGTTCCACTGCTGATGGCCCTTCAGCTGGAGCAGCCACTGCTACCGCCGCCGCCGCCGCCGCCGCCACCGCCGAAGGTCATATATTCAGTTCTTAAACAATTTTATCAAATTCCTTCATTTCTTTGTGTTTTCCTGGAGTTCTTTAAATGGGTTATTTTTTTTCTCTTTAAAGCCTCTATTGTCATCATAATATTGTATTTATAAGAAGTTAACTTTTGTGCATTTTCTTGTGTTGAACTATACAGGGTTTTCTGTAGTAGTATAATTGGGCTCTTTTGCTGTCATATTACCCTGGACATTGTTGTTGATTATGTTCTTAAGCTAGCTTCTACTCATTACTCTTGTCAATTTTATAGGATTATGTACTGATCTTTGAGATTAACTGGTAGATCAATGTATGCCTGTGTGTGTGTTTGTGTGTGTGTCTTTATTTTTTATTAAAATTTTATGCTTTTCCCTTGGTTTCTGTTTTTTTATTGGATATTTTATTTATTTACATTTTAGATGCTATCCCTTTTCCTGGTTTTCCCTCTGCAAACCTTCTGTTCTATCTCCCTTACCCTGGTTCTATGAGGGTGCTCCCACACCTACTCCTTTCTCACCTCCCTAGCATTCCTCTACACTGGGGCATCAACCCTTCACAGGACCAAGGACCTCTTCTCCCATAGATGCCAGATAAGGTTCCTTCAGCTTCTTTAGTTCTTCCCCTAACTTCACCATTGGGGTCCCTGTGCTCAGTCAGATGGTTGGCTGCAAGCATCTTCAAAAGTACTGGTCAGGGTCTGGCAGTCTCTCAGAAAACATCAGAATCATGCTCATGTATGTCAGCAAGTACTTCTTAGTATCCACAATAGTGTCTGTGCTTGGTGTCTGCATGTGGGATGGATCCCCAGGTAGGCCAGTCTCTGGATGGTCTATTTTTCAGTCTCTGCTCTGCTCTTTGTCCCTGTATTTCCTTTAGACAGGAGCAATTTGGGGGTAAAATTTTGGAGATGGGTGGGTGACCCTATCCCTCAACTGAGAACCATGCCTAACCTCTGGATAAGGCCTTGACAGATTCTCTCTCTCTCTCTTTTGTGGGGGTATTTCACCTAATGTCATACCCATGGGGTCCTGGGAGGAATTTGCTTTCCTAGCATCTGGGACTTTCTGGTTTCTACTCCAGCTCCCCATTCCCCATGGCTATTCAGCTCTTTCC
The DNA here is from genome assembly GCF_947179515.1 of Apodemus sylvaticus. Taxonomy (NCBI): domain Eukaryota; kingdom Metazoa; phylum Chordata; class Mammalia; order Rodentia; family Muridae; genus Apodemus; species Apodemus sylvaticus. The sequence goes on along the minus strand of NC_067475.1, from coordinate 121,788,747 downwards.
TGACCCTCTGTACATCTCGTGTATCTCCTCCCATATCTGATTCTTCCCCTCTTTTTCCCCTCCCCCTTCTTTTCTTCCCAAGTCCCTCCCACCTTGTACTTTCCTTGATTATAGTGTTCCCCCTTTTAAGTAGGACTGAAACCTCCATTCTTTGGTCTTCCTTCCTTTTTAGCTTCATGTGGCCTACGAGTCCATATTATCTAGGTTATGATTGTATCCTAGGTAATCCATGCTCTTTGCATAATATCTACTTATCAGTGAGTACATACCATGTGTGTTCTTTTGTGACTGAGTTAACTCACTCAGGATATTTTCTACATCCATCCATTTGCCTGCAATTTTCAAGAATCAGAGTCTGATTTCTTTTCTAATTTTTATTAGCTATATTCTTTATTTACATTTTAAATGATTTCCCCTTTTCTGGTACCTCCCCCTCAAAGTCCCATAAGCCATATCCCCTCCCCCCATTCCCCAATCAGCCCCCACCCACTTCTATGGTATTCCCCTACACTGCTGCATCAAGTCTTTCCATGACCAGGGGCCTCTCCTCCCTTTGATATCCAACAAGGCCATCTTATGCTACCTATGCATCTGGAGCCATGGGAAACATCATGTGCACTATCTGGTTGATGTTTTTGTCCCTGGGAGCTTTGTGACTACTGGCTGACTCATACTGTTGGTCCTCCTATGGTGCTGCAAACCCCTTCAGCTCCTGGGGTCCTTTCCCTTGCTCCCCCATTGTGGACCCAGAGCTCAGTTCAATGGCTGGCTGAGAGTGTCCCCTCTGTATTTGTGATACACTAGCAGAGCCTCTCAGGTGACAGTTAGTTATATCCAGCTCCAGTCAGCAAGTAATTGTGGGCATTGATAATAGTGTCTGGGTTTTGTAACTGTATGGATGGATCACTAAGTTGGGTAGTCTTTCCCTCAGTGTCTGCTCCACAATTTGGCTTTGTATCTCCTTCTATGGCTATTTTGTTCCCCCCTTCTAAGAAGAACCAGAGCATTCATACTTTGTTCTTCCTTCTTGGGCATCATTTGATATGTGAATTGTTCCTTCAGTATTCCAAGCTTCTGTGCTAAAATCCACTTATCACTGAATGCATACCATATGTACACTCTTGACTGTTTTTTGGTTGACCTTGGTATGCATAATAGAATTATTATATCTGACTTTCTTACTTCTTTCTCCTTCTGCTCTGGCAAAATCTGTGAAACTAGATGTTCCCTGATGTAATGATTCTTAAACAATTAAAAATTGAGGCATGAGGCATAGCATATCACAGTCCTAATGGCCCTGGTACATTCTGTGTGTGTTCTCATCTTAGAAACAATGTAATAACTACATACTGGTAGTTCCAGATTAATGCTTGACTTGCCAAGAAAGTTTCACTATATTATTAGAAAATGAATTAGAGCCAACATTGGTATCCCAAAGAAAGAAAAAATTATTACAGTTATGAAATAAGTTTTGCACAACTTTTCTGGATAAGCAAGTATAGAATATGTAAAATCTTATATTAGTAAAACTAAATCAAAACACTGGTACTCTTAGGAGAGTCACTGTGTGCAATGTGTAGAAGCAGAAAGCTAGGGGAACTATGGAGTTAAGGGTTAACTTGATTTTTTTTTTGGTCACTGTCTGGCAGCTTTGTCAATGTCATTTATCATTAGAGCTTCACAAGAAAATACCAGTATCTGGCCTTGGAGCTCTGAGCGCTGAAGTATAAGTTATAGTTAAAGTTTAAATAATAGCTTTGCAATTATTATTATTTTGGCTATAGGCCTGGGAATAGGGAAGCTTGAAGCTTTGAGAAACAATTGTAATTTCTGATTCTTTGTGGGACATGGTCATTGTTTTGCATTTGATTTGGCAATGTTAATACAATGTCTTTTTTTAAATCTGCTTTTGGAGTATCAATAAAAGACTGGGGCAAGAAGAAGGCAAAAGAGCATTTGGAGAGCATGTGGAAAGCATGTAGAGAGCGAGTAGTGAGGATGTGAAGAGCAATGAGAGAGTAGATGCAGAGAACAGGAGAAGATCATGTGACGAGTGAGAGTAAAGAAAGAATGTGAGATGTGTGTGTGTGTGAGTGAAAGGAGAATGCATGTAGTGTGTTGTGAGATTTGTGTGAAGAGTGTGTGTGTGAGTGAAATGGGAACACAAAGTGGTGTGTATGAGTGTGAGAGTACAAGGAAAGAAAAGCATGTAGGAGAAAAGCAGAGTGTGCAGGGAATGCAGAGTGTGTGCAGCCTCAAGCTACGAGCAAATGAGCGAGAGAAACAGAGAGCAGAGAATGAGAGAGAAGAGAAACTTTAAGCCTTGAAAAATTGCCTGTCAGCTTGTACACAAAAAGTAGTCTGTGTATATTTATTATGTGCCTTCCAGATATCCCTGCTTCCAGTTGAGAACTCCAATCCTTTGTTGAGGCTGGACCCTGACTATTCTTGTGACTTTTGCAACTTATACAATTTTAATTGATTCCAACTTTGATAGAGAGTTTTTTTATTTGTTTTGTTGTTATCTCTTAGAAGTCTTTTTTGTTTGTTTGTTTTTTGTTTCTTTGTCTAATAAGAGGCAGAGAGGCAGATTGGGAGTGGATCAGGATGAGGGAGATGGTGAAAATAAGATCAAATTACATTTAATGAGGAAAAAGTCTATGATCAAAATCAAAGGAAGTATGAAATAAAGGAAGGAAGGAAGAAAAAAGAGAAAGGAAGGAAGAAGGAAGGAAGAAAAGAGAGAAAGAAGGGAAGATCGGTGTTGCTACCTAAGGGATACAAGCATTTTATGGGCAAAACAAACACTATGGACAGCCTGAAACATATTTCTGCATAATTCCCTCCTTTGACACCCACAGCCAAGCTGCAGTAAGGCACTAGGGTATTTTACCAGAAGACTGAAATAATCATGGGGAGATTGCACAAAAGGATTGTTGAAACTTGCTAATATGGATATTAATAACAGAGATTAGTTAGTAACAGGGATGCAGACAACAGTAATAACATTTCTAAAATCCAATGATCAATGATGGCCAAGTGTGACAGTCCAAAAAGGGAGGCAAGTACATCCCTAATAGTTACATGGTCCAGGAAGAATGGGAACAAACCAACAATCACGCATGGCCAGCTAGACCATCCTTCCTTCCTTCCTTCCTTCCTTCCTTCCTTCCTTCCTTCCTTCCTTCCTTCCTTCCTTCCTTCCTTCCTTCCTTCCTTCTAAGCTAGTCTCTACAATTGGTGCCATCAATAGCTCATTGTCTTGTGGAGGGAACTAAGCCTATATGTGAAAAGCAGTTTTCCTCAGCAGATCACTAGTTGGCTCTGCCTCCCAGTTCCTATGAAAGGGGCTCAGCAACTTTCTTCATAACCTTATGTGGATGTTCTAATTTTGTTTGGCTTTTTTTTTTTACCTCATTGAGTTGGCAAGAGTCTGGAGAATGGAAAGGACATTTTTCAGGGACACTGTTAAATAATTTTATTTTCAGTTTTCTTGTGTCTCCCTCTCTTGATTGTGGGTAGGAACTATAAACAAAGTGAATAAATTGAATGTGAACAAAAAGAGGACGGTTGGAGTATATGCACGGAAAGCACATATGTAGCCTCTGTAGCAAATGATTCAATTATAAGGATTTTAAATATAAAAATATCAGTACTACATTACTATTTTGGACCTAACATACAGTGTCAGATATTTGAATTACAGACATACAGTTTGCATTTTTGTTATAATAAAATTTTAATTTAGTATAGCTTATTTAAATCAAGACAAATCTGTAACACATAAGATACTATCTGTCCATTAACAAGGTAATGTGTAGTGGAAATCTTAAAAAAGATGAAGCCTTAAAAATTGAAAACCAAATTTATTAAGTGATTTTTAAGCAATATATCATAGGATTCTCAGGATGGCCTTGATGTCCAGGGCCAAGCATCTTGGACTATCTTCAAAGTCAACATATTCAGCTCAAAATGTAATATTTTAGTGTGTCTAAAACACCATAGCATGCTTTGTAATTTAAATGCTAAAGTCTACTCAGATGATGTTCTTTTTAAAGAAAAGCCTGTTCTGCACATTTAAAGAAATCTTTTCCATTTCCAGGTTGTGCATATCTTTACGAAATGAAAGATTTCTCTAGAGAGTATTTAGTATTATGCTTTCAGGTAGGCCCACAGGCTGAGCCGCTGACACAGATGGTTTACTGTCTTATTCTTACTGATGTTCAGAGGAAAAGATCACATACATTCCCTAGATACTGGAATTTTTTTGTTTAACCAACCCTTAGTGTCAATAATTTTTTCTAACATTTAACCCGACTCTCCTTTTCTCAAACAGAAGTTTCACTTGCCTTCATTTTATTCTCAGTGGAAAAGAGAACAGATGGCCACTACCTTCCTTTGAAAAACAGCTCATCCACTACAAGTCCGTTGCTAACAAGACCCTTTATCTAATTTTAAATGTAATTATTTCAGTTCTCATAAAGAAAAGCAAGTTATCTCAAATATACTTAGTCTAACTCACAAAACAATGTGCCGTGAACTGTTATTCTGGAAGATGTTCTATTAATAGACATTTGATTTTAACAACTGTGGTGATTTGAATTGGAATGACCTGCATAGGCTCACGTATTTGAAGTTTTATTTCCTCTTGGTGGACAGTTTAAGAAGCATTAGAAGGTATAGTTTAGTTGGAGAAGATGTGTCACTGAGGGCAGCCTTGTTGTGTCGAAAGGCCAGATCAAGGCCAACCACGGTCTTACATTTACTTGCCTTGGAATTTCTGGATCTGGATGTAAGCTCTCAGCTCCTGCTCCAGCACCATGTGATGCCTGCCTGCTCCCTGGCTTCCCTATATGATGATAATGATGTGATGTGCATTGCTGACCCATAAATGCAAACATTGAGGACACACATGCTCTCACAGTTGCTGAAGTTCCCTGCACAGGAACTACACAAATATTGGTCAATCAGTCATAAATAGAGAAGGGGCTGATGTATTTATTGATTTCAGGAAATAATTTAAAACCATAATTATAACTATTAGAATATAAATAGTAACACAATTTGTTTTACATTATTAATTTAACCTTTAATAATATACATATATTGGATGAAAAGTAATTTACTATTAAGAAACTTAAACGTATTTCAAAGTTTTTACATTTAGTTACAGTTGTTCAAATATGAAATGGATACTTCAGCAATCATAAGTAAGCAGTAGATACATTAAAATACTCATCAGAAATTTTAACCTTTCTCAGAAACTGGGAAACTAGGAGAGATTATCGTGATTAATTGAAGTACATGAAAAACACAAGGAGAAAATGAGCTGATAATTTTTGTATGTTTTATCCCAACAGAAAGCAGAATATTTAATTGATAACTTGCTGGGCCATAAAGCAAGTATTATCAACAAATATTAAATTAAAATGTTTATAGAATATTGTATGTGCCATAGTTTATTAAATTTATAATTTTAAAATTCAATGAAATTCAGACAATTTATTTTGAAAGGCACTAATGTAGATAACTAATTTAGATATGCAATATGTCAAAGGGTAGTAATAAGAGCCATAAAGGGAATACATGTAATTACATGATTAAAAACTGCAAAAGTAATAATAGTAACTGACTTACAGGGATTTTTTTGTGTGTGTGTGTGGGGAGGATAAGGTGAACATGATATTTTCTTTTTTTCTTTTATTATTATTATTATTATTATTATTATTGTTGTTTTTGTTGATATATACTGTCTTTATTTACATTTCATATGCTATCCCCTTTCCTCATTTCCCCTCCAAAAACCCTCATCCCATCCCCCCTCCCACTACTCACTAAAAAACCTGCTCCCTCCTGCTTCCCTGACCTGGAACTCCCCTACCCAGGGGCAATGAGCCTTCCTGGGTCCAAGGGCCTCTCCTCTCATTGATGTCAGACCAGGCCATCCTCAGCTACACATGTGGCTGGAGCCATGTGTATTCTTGGGTTGGTGGTTAAGTCCCTGGGAACTCTGAGGTTACTGGTTGGTTCATATTGTTGTTCCTCTTATGGGGCTGTAAAGCTCTTCAGCTCCTTGGGTCCTTTCTAGCTCCTGTGCTCAGGAGCTAGAGAAAAGACCCTGAGCTCAGGGGATCCTGTGCTCAGTTCAATGATTGGCTGAGAGCATCCCCCTCTGTATTTGTCAGTCACTGGCAGAGCCTCCAAGGTGACAGCTATATCCAGCTCCTGTCAGCAAGCACTTGTTGGTATCCTCAGCAGTGTCTGGGTTTGGTCACCGTATATGGAATGGATCCCCAGGTGGGACAATTTCTGGATGGTCTTTATTTCTGTCTCTGCTCCACACTTTGTCTCTGTATTTGTATTTTGTACCCTGTCTAATACAACATTTTAACTCTTTGTTTTCTTACTGCGGTAATATACCACAAGGTGATTTATTATTACTATTATTTTTTATTGCTTTAATCTTGTTCCTTTTCTCGCTGTTATTTCACCTGGCCAGCACCTTTTGTGAACGAACAAAAGACAGGGACAGACAGGGACAGTAGGCATCAAGGGACCTAAAACATGTGCAGAGTAGGGCATTTCCATGATGAGCTATATGTACAGTATGCAGTTCACGCCAGATGTACTTGAGAGTTGAAGATAGAGCCAGACCAGGAACAACCTTAGAAATCATGGTGAGGAAATTTACCTCCTCTTGGCCCATGAGTGGCATTCCTGTCCAGTTTTCCTGGTCTCTTTGGATCATTCAAATTCCAGTTATAATCTTTTCTACAATAAGAAAGTGACCTTTCTGACGAGTGACTGTATAATCACTGACATTGTCACCTTTCCTGATCCCCTCACTCTAATCGATTATTCACAAATAAAGTAGTGTGTATCACATCACTCCTGCTAAGAACATTTCAGGGTTTGTAGTATATTACCAATGATACTCACATTTCCAATTGTTGCCCAATACACCTTCTTTCCTGATCCTTATTAAGTAATCTGCTTTTTGTTCCTCCAACATGTCCTCCTCCAATTCTTGCCATATACACACCCACCTGCCTCTCCTTCCAACTTCATGTCTTTCTCTTTATTTTTTTCTATTTATTTATTATTTATTTATTTACTTATTTATTTATTCATTTTATCTTTCAATCACACCAACCACAGCTCTCCTCTCCTCCCAGTCCTCCCTTCAAATAGTCCCTCTCTGCACCCCTCCACTTCTCCTCTGAGAAGGAGGTCCCCCTGGGTACCAACTAACCCTTGCACCTTAAGTCACTGGATGTGTAGGCATATCCTCTCCCTCTGAGGCCAGACAGGCAGCCAAGTTAGGAAAACAGGATCCAAACACAGGCAACAGAGTCAGGAATAGCCCCCACTCCAGCTGTTTGAGCCCTGTGTAATGATCACGTTACAGATCTGTTATATATATGTTGGGGGCCTAGATCTAGCCCATGTATGTTCTTTGGTTGGAACCCCAAAGAGTCCAAGTTACTTGATGCTGTTGTTCATCTTGTGGAATCCCTATCCCCTCCTGATCCCTCAGTTCTTCACCCAACTTATATTTAAAATAAGTAAATATCCACATAATTGGACTCAACAACTTAATACGGATTGATTGGGTTGTATTTATGTATGAAGGAAACACACACACACACACACACACACACAAACGTGTGTGTGTGTGTGTGTGTGTGTGTGTGTTTGAAAGATCAGAAGATATATAGGAGGAATTTAGGGGTGAAAAAGAAAAGGGAGAACAGGATATAATTGTGTTATAATTTCACAAAAATATTAATGTGGAAAATAAATCATCTAACACTCACATGCAAAAATATAGAAAACAATATCCATGATTAAGTAGCAAATATATACCTGAGGTGTACAGAAATAGTATGAAAATACAGTATAAAATAGACAGAGGGCAGTAATGTTTAGAGTTTCAAACCTAAAATTACTAATTTAATCTCATGCAATGTTTAAAACCATATCATAGCATCTTACCTGTAATTAGAAAGCATTAAGCTTACTCATGTATTCTACAGTAAGTTAAAAATTTCATGCAAAACAAACTATTATTAAGAGTTTTATCTATACACCTCAAATTGGCACAGTGAAAATGCAAGCTGAACATGGTTCTGTAAAACAAAGAACTTATGTGATATAATATTTGTAGATTTTGCATGGACATACACTGATCTGGGGGGGTTATCTGTGCATTTCCTTATATCTCCAGAAATAAATAAAAGATTTATGTTATAAGGTTATTACAAACACACACACACACACACCATACACACACACACACACACACACACACACACCAGTGGATGAACATTTAAAACTATGTATCTTTAAACTATTTTGCAGTCAATTGAACATGTATGAGTCGGACATGTTTTTCAGCACATGTGCAAAATAATTTTAAATTATGAATGAGCAGGTGATAGGTAATATTCATGAGTTAAAAAAATGAGAAATGTATTAAGGAATGACCAAAAGTAAACCTCGCCTTCCACAAGTATGACATGTGACATACTCTTGTATACACACACACACACTAAGTGAAATTGAGTTTGAGTGAGCAAATGGCACATGACAGGGACTGAGGAGCAATAAGAGATGAGAGAAAATGACATGATTATGTTATAATTTCAAAAAGTATAAAAAGTGGAAAATAAGTCATCTAAAACTCAGATGCCAAAAGGACAGAAATAAAATCCACAGCAAAGACTACTCTTAAATTTTATTTTTCCAATTTGGTGCTTTGCCAACTCTTGTGTTCTCCTGGCTACAACTTCCACTGTTGACATTCTTAAATTTTCTAATTTTATTATTTGTCACCTTACAAATCACGGTCATTAACTGTTTAAACTTCCATTTTCTAAAGAAAATTCTTTTGTATTTCCCATGTAATGAAAGTTATTTGTGGACAAAAATCTTAAGATCAATAAATTTGAGACAGATTATATATATAATATTTTTCTTATGCAAGTATGTACTTATTAAACATACTTATGTATGCCATCAATTTCTTTTGTATATGCTGATGTGCAAACTATCTTCACTGACAGGAATTCTTGAATTTGTCATATTTTTTAAAACTCTATTCTTTATGAGTTTGTTGGGGATGTAGAAAGTTGATAATTGTGATTTATCTGTTTCTGATACAAAATTTCTTACTTTGGTTCTGTGTATTCTGAAAATTGTCATTTAATTTTTATGCTCAAGAGCTATCAGTTGCTGTCTCAATTCCACCACTGGAAGCCTTGCCTGGTTATTGCAGATGGCTGATTTAGGCTTTGTATCCCCCATTACTAGAACTCGCGCTTAAAGATTCCAGGGAATTTCCATGCTCTCTCTCTCCCTCCTTCTCCCCCTGCCCTATCTCCTTCCTGTTTCCTCTCTCCTTCTTGTATCTTTCAATATATTTAGACACATGTTTTTTAACAATTCATGAAAAAATCCCATTTCTTCCTGTTTCTTTTTTACCAATTTTATTTATGATTAAGGTATTTTTCTTTAATCCATCAAAGAAACAAATTTTGAAATTAGGAGTTGCTAATTGTGATATAGAAGCCCTTTTCCTACCCACATATGTTGTGGCTGAAAATCTTCTTAGAAATTATTAGGAAAGACAGTTTATTTGCATAGATTTTCATTCAAAACATCTGGCATGATTTTAACACATCTAAGTTTGCCAGTATTGAGAAAAATATAATTATCATTCCTCAAAATCTCTTAATAAATTCCACATTGTATATAATCTATGAAAAGTGTTTTTCAAAGTCATGTTGGTTTGGTTTCCATTTTTAAATGTCAGGATAAATATCACATTGTGACATAACCTTTGATATATTCTCCTTTGATCAAATTGTTTTACGCTAAGATTATTTACTATGACTTGAATGTCTGTTGGGTAAATTGCTTGGGCACTATAGAGTTCATAGTTGTTTTAAATAAGATGACAAATCTGAGGTAATACTAAATAACAACGGAGATGTAAATTAATCTTTTTAGTGTAAAAGATTGAATACATGTGTCCTAAATGGATCATGGGAAATCTTTTCCCACATATTGGAGGCAAACTCTCTATACATGCTAAACACCAAAACTTGCAAAGCCTGGATCTTCACTTTTCATATTTCAGAACCAAAATGAATGAATATCTGTTGTATTAGCAGCTGAAATCCCCACTTGCCCGTAGGGAAAAATTTGGTTTTGGATAATAATAAAATGTACTGAAGTGGTCAGGGAGGAGTATCTGGAAACATAGTCACAAAAGGTCACATTCTTGCCCATGGCACACCAACCAAGTGGTTTGGGTTATGACAAGAGTGACATGGAAACACCTGACAAGCATTGCAGAGATGTTTTCTCAAGCTGCCCTGGGAGCACAGGGAAGCACAGGAGCAAGCAGCACGTGTGGCCTGGCCTCAGATGCTGCCAGCCCCATGAGCACAGGGTGCTTGACAGGAAAACTGAACAATTTTGGAGGAAACAGCAACACAGAGTCCATGGTCCTTTAAAATCATCACCCAAAGGACAATGTAATCAGGATATATTTCATGAGACAATCTATTTTCAGTAAACGGTGTCGCGGGGAACTAAAATATAATTGCATCATTTTCCCCTCGTACCACTCCCTTGTATCCCCATTACTCTCTCAAATTCAAACCCATGGTCTTATTTCATTTAATGGGAGAGAGAGAGAGAGAGAGAGAGAGAGAGAGAGAGAGAGAGAGAGAGAGAGAGAGAGAGAGAATGAGAGAGAATGAGAGAGAGAGAAAAACGGAGAGAGAAACAGAGAGAGAGAAAATGAGGGCATATATATCAACTTGCTCTGTTCATATAATCATATATATATACATATACATATATACATGTATATATATATGTATAACTAATTGTATATGTGTTGTATATGTGGTCTTCCCTTGAAATACCACCATATTTTCTTTCTGTAGATTATTATTTAAGTAAAAGTATTTTTAGTATTATAGTTAGTGAAAAGGCCTTCTAGTTGCTATGAGTTGAGTGCACTTCATAGGCACTTTGTGAAATTTTACTCATTTTATTTTGTTTACTGACATGCTGAACAATGGTGTATACAAGGTCTTCTATGTCATGCTGTTATCATCCTGTGAGTTGATTTAATATTTAAATATTCTCTTGTTGTTAGAGGAGAGTCATAAACATCGGAGTGATTATTTGAGTAGATACTTAGACTCCATCTCTCTGAATTTCAGGTCTTACATTTGATTTTCAGATCTGGCCCTAGAAATCAGCAGCTACAATGAATACCCAATCATCAGCTCACACTGTGTGAAGACTGATAGAAGTAGATAAAGACTGACAGGGAGAAGAGAAGCAAGTCACAGAGATGAATAATAAGAGTAATGTACTTGGATATAAACTATTCATCCTAAAATAATAAGAGTAGATAGAGGGAATGAAGCTATCTTGCTCTACCTGGATTCAAGTGCTCAATCATACTCAACCATTCCAAGTACCTCCCAACTTTAAGGCTGCCTTTCCCTCTACACACCACTTTGAAAAATGATGAAAGGCTACATTTTAAAAATGGATAAAATATAACCTACACTTTTCTAATTCATATACATTTTGGTTCTTTTTCTTATGAAAGACTTAGAAAAGTCTATGGCATGTCTCACATAAACAGATCAGCATGCCACATTATAGAATAATGTTATGAGTTTTCTTTCCTTTTCTGTGCTCTAACCATAGCAAGAAACTGGTCACCAGTTTGTTAAAAAAAAAAAAAAAAGGAATTTCTTTTTTAAAATGTTAGAAAACCCTGAACTGAGTGGACTTTCTTTGGCATTAGTTGTTCCTCTAGATTTCTGTGCAGTGGTTTCATGCATCATCGGGATTGTTGCTGTTTCCCTGAGACTTTGGCTACAGGAGAGCCAAACACTGTTTAAGATGGGATCTTTGGACTAAATGATACAATCTCTGGCTCAGATGGATAGGGGGATAAAAATGTTAACATCTGCTGCAGTTATAAATGTAACATAAGCCAGGTAAGGGCAAGTGATTTAGCTTAGTCCTTATGCAGGGTGACATATCTAAAATTGTTTCTTTGGTCAGTGATTCCATGTTCCATAAGCTCAGGAGGAACTAGCACTATTGGAAGGTGTGACCTCATTAGAGTAGGTGTGGCATTGTTGGTGTAAGGGTTTATCACCCTCTTCCTGCTGCCTATAGATCAAGGTGTAAAGGAAGATCTGTCTTCCATTTCCAGCACCATGTCTGCCTTCACATTGCTATGCTTCCCACTATGACAAAAAGAAAGTGCTTTTCTTTATAAGAAAATGTTATACATTCCAATTAAATGTTTTCCTTTATAAGAATTGCCATAAGCTGGGCAGTGATAGTCCATGTCTTCAATACCAGGACTCCAGAAGCAGAGGCAGATTTAAGTGTCTGCGTTTGACTCCAGCCTGACCTATAGAGTGAGTTCCAGGACAATCAAGCTACACATAGAAACCATGTCTTAAAAAACAAAACCAAAAAACCAAGAACAAAACCCCCAAAAGTTAGAGAGGTCATGGAGTCTCTTCACAGCAATAAAATCCTAAGACAGCTAATATAAAGTAAATAGACACATGGGCACTATTATTTGGATCTGTGGAGAGGAGAATTCTGTATTTACTTAATGGCCTGGATTCTGACATAAACACCCTTTGCTTTTCTTTAGGTGCAATCACACTGAAAACAGCAAACACTACAAATGAATTATTTAGTTCCTAAAGAAAAATCCAGTTGCCATCTTTTAAATACTTCACCCTACACTGTGAGTTTGAGTCAGATGTTATCTGATGGCTTATTCAAATATTATATTTTCCCTGAAAGAATTTCATTGACCATAACTCTTCTAAGTGTTTTGACAGTGGAATATATTAAATTGACATTGAACCATGTAGCCCCTATTTTGAAAATTGAACACAATAGTAAACAAACTGTAATACATAAATGAAGTATGTGATATTACTTTCTTAACTGTATTATTGTCTTTCTGTAATAAGGGCATCTACTATCCCCACATACATAGAAATAGAGCTGAAAGAGCAAAAGTGAAATTATGAAAAAGAATAGCATCTGTATTTTCTAAATTATACATGGCAGAAAATTTGAGAGATTCACATCTGTTCTTGGGATTTAATATTCCCTAATCATTCATGAGAACTTCCCTAGGCTATCTGTTATAGTTGCCATAAAATAAAATAACAAAGAATACTAGAAACCTAATGTTATATTTTGAAGCCTTTGGGAATAAACTCCAAGTGGCTCTAGGTCTCAAAACACTAAAGAATATATTCACTTAAATGGACAAAAAATGAGGACAGTTGATTAAAGGGAAACTGGATCTATTTTGTCAGGCTTTGGCCCAAAATTTAATTTTATAAATTAAAATATATTGAAATTATCAATATTAACTGTCTTCATTTTTCATTACATAATATAGCACAAATGTATAGTGTTTTGTGTCATTTCATTAAATAAATATTTGTAATATATTAAATGTCATAAAATATATTTAGGTTTTATGGTTTAAGAAAAATAATGAACACACTTTATTGGTTTGGCAGGCAAATGAAATTATCTCAGAATTATCTTAGAGGAAAATCTTTCAATTTCATGATATTCTATGTCGATGTGAGGAAAATAAGGTTTCTTATCTTACTAAATGTGAGTAAGAATATTTGAAATAATGCCAAATAACCATATGTTTTCAGGTAGAATTATCAAGGTGTAAATTCACGAAATTTGCAAGGATAACACATTGTTAAAGTATATTACATGTGTTAGATACAACCAAGGAAATTGTTAATAATTCTCTAGATACCTCAGCAGATCATCTTTAAGCAGCTTAGAAAAATAAAACAGTAACCAGCAATAGGATTTCAAATATAAAACCAAGGTGCTTTTTCTTGGAATGATACATGAGTTTGCTATAAAAATTTCACAAGGAACCCTAGCAGAGAGAATAGAACAGAGTAACTACGTCCACCACTGTTGCCTGAGACCTCTGTCCTGATTGTTGTCTCCCTGGGGTGCAGTGGGTGAGAAGGCATGGAGTCAATGATACAGACTCTGGGAACAGATGAGAAAGTTGCAGCAAGCTCATTTATTAATTCTCAGGGAGCAACTTTATTTTTTTCTTATTTTATTTTATTTTCTAAATTCTTTGTTTACATTCTAAATGCTTTCCCCTTTCCCGGTTCCCGCCTCCCCATATGACCTATAAGCCCTCTTCTCTCCACCCATTCTCCAATCACCCCCTCCCATTTCTCTGTCCTGGTACTCCCCTACAATGATTGATCAAGCCTTTCCAGGACCTGGGTCCTCTCCTTCCTTCTTCATGGGAATCACTTGATATTCTAGTTGTGTCTTGAGTATTCAGAGCTTCTGGGCTAATTAATATCTACTTATCAGTGATTGCATTACATGTGTATTCTTTTGTGAGTGGGTTACCTCACTTAGGATATTTTCCAGTTCCAACAATTTTTTCTAAAAATTTCATGAATTCATTGTTTTTAATTGCTGAGTAGTATTCCATTGCATAAATATACCACATTTTCTGAATCCATTCCTCCATTAAGGGACTTCTGGGTTCTTTCCAGCTTCTGGCTATTATAAATAAGGCTACTATGAATATAGTGGAGCATGTGCCCTTATTGCATGCTGGGGAATCCTCTAGGTATATGCTCAGAAGTGGTATAGCCGGGTCCTCCTTGTGACTCTAACCAAACAAATAAAAGTTCTGTATGACAAGAACTTCAGGTCTCTGAAGAAGGAACTCAAAGAAGACCTCAGAAAATGGAAAAATCTTCCATGCTCATGAATTCACAGGATTACTATAGTTAAAATGGCCATCTCGCCGAAAGCAATATACAGTTCAACACAATCTCCATCAAAATCTCCACTCAGTTCTTCTTAGAGTTAGAAAGAGCAATTTTCAAATTCATCTGGAATAACAGATGAAAAACCCAGGATAGCTAAAACTATTCTCAACAGTAAAAGAACTTCTGGGGGAATCAATATACCAGACTCCAGCAATACTACAGAGCAATTGTGTTAAAAACTGCATGGTATTGGTACAGAGACATGCAAGTGGGCCAATGGAATAGGATTGAAGACCCAGAAATGAACCCACATACCTATGGTCACTTTATCTTCAACAAAGAAGCAGAAAACATCCAGTGGGAAAAAAAAGATAGCCTTTTTAACAAATGGTACTGGTTCAATTGGAGGTCAGCATGCAGAAGGATGTGAATTGATCCATACTTATCTCCTTGTACTAAGCTCAACTCCAAGTGGATCAAGGACCTCCACATAAAACAAGCCACACTGAAACTAATAGAAAAGAAACTGGGAAGACCCTTGAAGACATGGGCACAGGGGAAATGTTCCCAAACAGAACACCAATAGCTTATGCTATAAGATCAAGAATTGACAAATGGGACCTCATAAAATTACAAAGTTTCTGTAAGAGAAAGGACACGGTGAAAAGGACAAAACAGCAACCAACAAATTGGGAAAAGATTTTCACCAACCCTACATCCAACAGAGGGCTAATATCCAATATATTAAAAAAAATCAAGAAGTTAGACCCCAGAGAACCGAATAACCCTATTGAAAAATGGTGTACAAAGCTAAACAAAGAATTTTCACCTGAAGAATTTCGGATGGCTGAGAAGCACCTTAAGAAATGTTCAGCATTATTAGTCATTAGGGAAATGCAAATCAAAACAACCCTGAGATTTCTCCTCACACTAGTCAAAATGGCTAAGGTTAAAAACTCAGGAGACAGCAGGTGTTGGTGAGGATGTGGAGAAAGAGGAACACTTCTCCACTGCTGGTGGGATTCTAAGATGGCACAATCACTCTGGAAATCAGTCTGGCGGTTCCTCAGAAAACTGGGCATAAAACTTCAGGAGCAAACTTTATAACCTCCCTCCTCCACACTCATCCCATTGGTCCCAAGCAAGCTTGTCTTCCAAGTTGCAATCCCTGAGTGTTTTTTTTTTTTAAATTCGGTATATTCTTTATTTACATTTCAAATGATTTCCCCTTTTCTGGCTTCCCACTCCCAGTCCCATAAGCCCTCTTCCCCCCCTTCCCCCAATTACTCCTTCCCACTTCCCTGTTCTGGTATTCCCCTATACTGCTGCACTGAGTCTTTCCAGAACCAGGGGCCACTCCTCTGTTCTTCTTGGACATCATTTAATATGTGGATTATGTCTTGGGTATTCAAAGTTTCTAGGCTAATACCCACTTATCAGTGAGTGCATACCATGATTGATCTTTTTGAGACTGGGTTACCTCACCTTGTATGATGTTCTCCAGCTCCATCCATTTGTCTAAGAATTTCATGAATTCATGGTTTCTAATGGCTGAATAGTACTCCATTGTGTAAATATACCACATTTTTTTGTATCCATTCCTCCGTTGAGGGACACCTGGGTTCTTTCCAGCTTCTGGATACTACAAATAGGGCTACTATGAACATAGTGAACCATGTGTCCTTATTGTGTGCCAGGGAATCCTCTGGGTATATGCCCAGGAGTGGTATAGCAGGGTCCTCCGGAAGTGTCATGCCCAGTTTTCTGAGGAATCACTAATTGTTATTGTCTGCGTCATCAGTCTCCAGCCACTCATGCAGGCTTTAGTTTGGCCCTCATGAGGAAGTAGCCTCTGGTGCTGTGTCGCCCTATTTGCTGTTTACAACTACCCCTGCCCTGGCACCAGGGCCTTTCTGTTTCAGTGACCCTGAACAATGCTAATTCAGAATATGTACAGGTTTTCTCTATTTAAGAACAATTGCTAATTCTTCGAAAATACTTGGAAGATAGTTATGATGGTGATATAAGGTTAAATGATCATAAGTTTATGAACTTATTTTACAATGTATTTTTATTAAACTGAGACAGCCCAGAGCTAAAAATAATGAATGCTACAGGTCCACTCTTATTTGTAGACCTAAGTATATATACTCTTGAGTAATATGGGGTCAGAAAAGAAATAAGAAACCTGGGCCAAGAAAGACCTCTTCCACAGCATCTTCTGTGTTTCTCTGTTTCGAGTTAAGTCAGGGTAATTTTTGTTTAGTTTAGCTTTTCTTTCTTTTTTCCTATTCCTTTCCATTTTCTTTTTCTGGTTTGTCCCCCTCTTTCTTTCTTTCTTTTTCTTTCTTTCTTTCTTTCTTTCTTTCTTTCTTTCTTTCTTTCTTTCTTTCTTTCTTTCTTTCTTTCTTTCTTTCTCTCTTTATTCCTTCCTATCTTAGAGGCTGCTTAGATGTATATTATGGTTTTACTTTCTGGTTTATGAGTGTGGAACATGCAGGTGTCTCTATACATGTTTCTTCTGCCTTTTCATTGGCTCTTTTACTTGTTTGGTTATTAAGTCATATTCTAATTTATTTGTTTATTATTTATTTATCATGTCTTATTTTATTGTTATTCCTCATAGGCCTATTGGTTTTCTAGCAAGCAACAGGATGTATGTATATATATATGTATATATATATATATATATATATATATATATATATATATATATATGTATATGTGTGTGTGTGTGTGTGTGTGTGTGTGTGTGTCTATGTGAGAGAGAGAGAGACAGAGAGAGAGATGGGGAGAAGTTCCTTTGTGGAATGTAATCAGAATATATTGCATGAAAAAAATCAATTTTTGATAAAAGAAAGAAAAACATAGATTAAACTCTCTATTACAAAACCTAAGAATCACCTTTTGAGTTTTTGGCCAGGGGAATCCAAGAAACCACCCACCCCTAAACCATTATTTGAAGGTACATCTCTATTACTAAAATCACCAAACACTACCTACATAGCACTTGAAGCACTTGAGAAGGAACTGACCTTCAAGGTTCTTCCCTGAGGAATGTCTTTCATAGGAAAAGAAGGTATTATATAGATTGCCATGAGGGAAAAGCATTTAAAACTCTTACTCATTGGTTATACCTGTGAACAACAACAATGATCAACCTGTCAATGTATCCATAAAGATGCAGTAGTGGCCAATGTGTCTTGGAAGTAATTGATATTTACCTATTGGACTAAATATCTGTTCAATAGGAGGGACATCATATTGAACACCTAGTCAATAACTTGTTAAGTCAGTATTGATAGTGGACAACCTACTACTGTCACTTTCTTAAACAATACAATTTTAACTGTATAATAAATACATTTATTTGGTTTTTCTGCTTTATTGATTGATTGATTGAGATTAGGTTTCTCTATTTGCCCTGGATGTTCTAGAATGCTCTCTGTAGACCAGGCTGGTCCAAACTCAGAACTTAAGAGATTCAGCTGCCTCTGCCTCCTGAGTGTTGGGATTAGCAGTATATGTGACCACTGTCTGGCAATTCATTATTTTTATGCACACAGAAATGTGTAGTTCTCACTTCTTACCAAAGACACTTCCATTTGCAGCAGATGCAGACCCTTACAGAAATCTACAAATGGTCAAAATAGAGGAAACCTGTCCTAAGTAGATATATTTACAAAACAACTACTATATTTAGGACTCTGAAAATGTCATGAAAGAGAAATATTGTAAGAGCCAAAGGATAAACATATTCAATGTGTGATCTTACCTTCTATATAGTAGTGGGAAGCAACAACCACAGCATCTCAACTGCATGGCCACCTAAACAAGCCCTAAACAAAGATGACAAGCCAATGGGGATAGAGAGAATACCACAAGGGTTAACCATTAGCTAAAGAGCTACACTACAGGCAGCTGATGAATGCTGAGAGGGAAAATTAGTCTTCCTTGGAAACAAGTTCCTTAATTAATTATCTGATACCAAGTAGCCAATCATAACTGTATGTGCATATAAACAATACGTAATTAAATCAATCAGTTTGATATATGTGTGTAATATATATTATATAACATACTTACGTAAAAATAATACTTAAAGAAAAAGGAAGATAAGAGATAGTACATGTCAAGTAAATCAGATAAAACTCTGGAGATAATTAAGAAAGGAGATGAGGAGTGGCTGCTCCAGCTGAAGGGCCATCAGCAGTGGAACCAAGGCGCCACAGGGACCAGTTAGGCCCTGCGCCCACGACCACTGACCTTCGCTGACCAGCCGGGCGGCAAGCAGCTGCAGTTGTGCGGCGCCTTTCCTGCACGGAAGCCACTTCAGAACTCGGCCTCCCACCAGTCAGGAGAAGTGCATCCATCTTGGTTCCGTACTCCAGGGATCGGACAGACTGAGGTACACAAACATAATCCGAGGCCAACACCTCGGTGGTCTGAGCCCGACGGGCGTTGGCCTGCACCCAGGCCCTGGGCGGCTCGGGGGGCCATCGGGGTGCCAACCCAGCCAGGAGGTTTTTTGCCCAGGCCTGTGTGCGCGCCGCCGCCATTTTGCCTGCAGGACGACAGAGAGCTCTGGCGGGCAGACATGTAACAGGCATAGCCTGAGGCTAACAAAGCGGGGGGGGGGGGTCTAGGCCCCAAATGGCACAGGACTGACCCCAAGAACTGGGCTGCTTGGTGGGCCATCTGTGAGTCAACCCGCTCAGGTGATTGTTAGCACAGCAGACTCTCCCTGCGCTTTCAGGAAGCGCGGGCGCACACGCCCGCCATCCTAGTCACCTGGAGGACCCAATTAACAGTCATAGCCCTAGGGGAACTTTGCTCGGACCTTGGCCTCCCAGGCTTTTGCCTGGACTCAGGGACTGGGCGGCCAGGCTAACCTTGTGTGCGACAGCCCGGTTGGCGGATCGGCTGCCCAGCAGAGTGAGCAGAACACAGGGGAGGCCACAGCAGCATACACCATCGGCACTCCCTGGGGGTGCACACAGGCTCCATCTGGTCCACAGACACAATCTGGGGCAGGGCCTCAGGCAGAAGCCCTCAGCTCTACTCTCTCCGCTTCTGGATCCAGATCAGTCTGGGCGGCAGCACCACATCTCCAAGTCCTGCAAGTGGCTAGCTGGGCTTCCGGGCGGCCAGCTGGGAGAAGTCAGTGTGCTCCAGTGAATCCAGCGCGCCCCAGCAGGAGCCTTCGGGTGCCTGCTTTGGGATCGGAACAGCCTGGGCAGCAGCACCCTGACTACAAGCAGTGCAGGAGGTAAGCTGTGCACCAGAGGCCAACTGGGAAGGGGCAGCTTGCACTGGTAAGTCCAGCACTGACAAGACAAACTAACACCAGTGAGAACTAGATGGCAAAAGGCAAACGCAGGAATGTCACTAACAGAAATCAAGGCAATATGGCAACATCTGAACCCAATTCTCCTCTACCAACATGTCCTGGATACCCCATCACACCAGTAAAACAAGATTTTGATTTAAAATCACTGGTCATGATGCTGGTACAGGAACACATGAAGGACATACTTAAAGAAATTCAGGAGAAAATGGATCAAAAGTTAGAAGCCCTTGCAAGGGAAACACAAAAATCATTGAAAGAAATCCAGGAGAATACAAAAGCCAACAAGGAGGAAATGCAAAAAACACTTAAAGAAATACAGGAGAACTTTGGTCAACAGGCTGAGGTCATGAAAGGCGAAACACAAAAATCTCTTAAAGAAATACAGGAGAACTTTGGTCAACAGGCTGAGGTCATGAAAGACGAAACACAAAAATCTCTTAAAGAATTACAGGAAAACACAAACATGCAAGTGAAGGAGCTAAGCAAAACCATCCAGGATCTAAAATCAGAAGTAGAAACAACTAAGAAAACTCAAAGGGAGACAACTTTGGAGATAGAAAGCCTTGGGAAGAAATCAGGGGACAGAGATGCAAATATCAACAACAGAATACAAGAGATAGAAGAAAGAATCTCAGATGCTGAAGATTCCATAGAAACCATGGACTCAACAGTTAAAGAAAATGCAAAATGCAAAAAGCTTGTAACCCAAAATATCCAGGAAATCCAGGACACAATGAGAAGACCAAACCTAAGGATTGTAGGCATAGATGAGAGTGAAGATTTACAACTTAAAGGGCCAACAAACATCTTCAATAAAATTATGGAAGAAAACTTCCCTAACCTAAAGAGAGAGATGCCCATGAATATACAAGAAGCCTACAGAACTCCAAACAGACTGGACCAGAACAGAAATACTTCCCGTCACATAATAATCAAAACACCAAATGTTCTAAACAAAGAAAGAATACTAAAGGCAGTAAGAGAAAAAGGCCAAGTAACATATAAAGGAAGACCTATCAGAATCACAGCAGACTTTTCACCTGAGACTATGAAGACTAGAAGGTCATGGGCAGATCTCATGCAGACTCTAAGAGAACACAAATGCCAACCAAAACTACTATATCCAGCAAAACTCTCAATCACCATAGATGGAGAAACTAAGATATTTCATGACAAAACCAAGTTTACCCAATATCTATCCACAAACCCGGCCCTAAAAAGGATAATAGGAGGACGACACCAATACAAGGAGGGAAACTTCACCCTGGAAAAAGCAAGATAGTAACCTTTATCAAACCCAAAAGAAGTTAAGCATTCAAATTTAAAAAATAACGTCAAAAATGATAGGAAGTAACAATCACTATTCCTTAATATCTCTTAACATCAATGGACTTAATGCCCCAATAAAAAGACACAGACTAACTGAATGGATACGTAAACAGGACCCTACATTTTGCTGCTTTCAGGAAACACACCTCAGGGTCAAAGACAAACACTACCTTAGAGTAAAAGGCTGGAAGACAATTTTACAAGCAAATGGTCTCAGGAAACAAGCTGGAGTAGCCATTTTAATATCAGATAAAATTGACTTTCAACCCAAAGTCATCAAAAGAGACCCTGAGGGACACTTCTTGCTGGTCAAAGGAAAAATACAAAAAGAAGAAATGTCAATCCTGAACATCTATGCCCCAAATGCAAGGGCACCCTCTTTCGTAAAAGAAACTTTATTAAAACTAAAAGCACACATTGCACCTAACACAATAATTGTGGGTGACTTCAATACTGCACTTTCCTCAATGGACCGATCAGGAAAACAGAAACTAAACAGGGACACAATGAAACTAGTTGAAACTTTGGACCAATTAGATTTAACAGATATATATAGAACATTCTATCCTAAAACAAAAGAATATACCTTTTTCTCAGCACCTCATGGTACCTTCTCCAAAATTGACCATATAATTTGTCACAAGACAGACCTCAACAAATATAAGAAGATCGAACTAATCCCATGCCTCCTATCTGATCACTATGGACTAAAAGTGGTCTTCAATAGCAACAGAAACAACAGAAAACCCACATACACGTGGAAACTGAACAATACTCTACTCAATGATACCTTGGTCAAGGAATAAATAAAGAAAGAAATTAAAGACTTTTTAGAACACAATGAAAATGAAAACACAACATACCCAAATCTATGGGACACAATTAAAGCAGTTCTAAGAGGAAAACTCATAGTCCTGAGTGCCTCCAAAAAGAAAATGGAGAGAGCATACATTACCAGCTTAATGACACACCTGAAAGCCCTAGAACAAAAAGAAGCTATTTCGCCCAGGAGGAGTAGAAGGCAGGAAATCATCAAACTCAGGGCCGAAATCAATCAAGTAGAAACAAAGAGAACCATACAAAAAATCAACAATACCAGGAGCTGGTTCTTTGAGAAAATCAACAAGATAGATAAACCCTTAGCCAGACTGACCAAAGGGCACAGAGAAAGTATCCAAATTAACAAACTTAGAAATGAAAAGGGAGATATAACAACGGAAACTGAGGAAATCCAAAAAATCATCAGATCCTACTACAAGAGCCTATACTCAACACAACTGGAGAATCTGGAGGAAATGGACAATTTCCTTGACAGATACCAAATACCAAAATTAAATCAGGACCAACTAGACCATCTAAACAGTCCCATAATGCCTAAAGAAATAGAAGGAGTCATAGAAAGTCTTCCAACTAAAAAAAGCACAGGACCAGATGGCTTCAGTGCAGAATTCTACCAGACCTTCAAAGAAGAGTTAACACCAATACTCTTCAAACTATTCCACAAAATAGAAACAGAAGGAACACTACCCAATTCCTTCTACGAAGCCACAATTACGCTGATACCAAAGCCACACAAAGATCCAACAAAGAAAGAGAACTTCAGACCAATTTCCCTTATGAACATCGATGCAAAAATACTCAATAAAATTCTTGCCAACCGAATCCAAGAACACATCAAAACGATCATCCACCATGATCAAGTAGGCTTTATCCCGGGAATGCAGGGTTGGTTCAATATACGGAAATCCATCAATACAATCCACTACATAAACAAACTCAAAGAACAAAACCACATGGTCATTTCATTAGATGCTGAAAAAGCATTTGACAAAATTCAGCATCCCTTCATGCTTAAAGTCTTGGAGAGAACAGGAATCCAAGGCCCATACCTAAACATAGTAAAAGCAATATACAGCAAACCGGTAGCCAGCATCAAACTAAATGGAGAGAAACTTGAAGCAATCCCACTGAAATCAGGGACCAGACAAGGCTGCCCCCTTTCTCCTTATCTTTTCAATATTGTACTTGAGGTACTAGCTCGGGCAATTCGACAACATAAGGAGGTCAAAGGGATACAAATTGGAAAGGAAGAAGTCAAACTATCATTATTTGCAAACGACATGATCGTCTACCTAAGTGACCCAAAGAACTCCACTAGAGAGCTCCTACAGCTGATAAACAACTTCAGCAAAGTGGCAGGTTATAAAATCAACTCAAGCAAATCAGTGGCCTTCCTATACTCAAAGGATAAGCAGGCTGAGAAAGAAATTAGGGAAATGACCCCCTTCACAATAGCCACAAACAGTATAAAGTATCTTGGGGTGACTCTTACCAAACATGTGAAAGATCTGTATGACAAGAACTTCAAGACTCTGAAGAAGGAAATGGAAGAAGACGTCAAAAAATGGGAAAACCTCCCATGCTCATGGATTGGTAGAATCAATATAGTTAAAATGGCCATTTTGCCTAAGCACTATACAGATTCAATGCAATACCCATCAAAATCCCAACTCAATTCTTCACAGAGTTAGAAAGAGCAATTATCAAATTCATCTGGAACAACAAAAAAACCCAGGATAGCTAAAACTATTCTCAGCAACAAAAGAAAATCTGGGGGAATCAGTATCCCTGACCTCAAGCAATACTACAGAGCAATAGTGTTAAAAACTGCATGGTATTGGTACAGTGACAGGCAGGAGGATCAATGGAACAGGATTGAAGATCCAGAAATGAACCCACACACCTATGGCCACTTGATCCTCGACAAAGAGGCTGAAAACATCCAATGGAAAAAAGATAGCCTTTTCAACAAATGGTGCTGGTTCAACTGGAGGTCAGCATGCAGAAGAATGAGAATTGATCCATCCTTGTCTCCTTGTACTAAGCTCAAATCCAAATGGATCAAGGACCTCCACATAAAGCCAGACACTCTGAAGCTAATAGAAAAGAAACTGGGGAAGACCCTTGAGGATATCGGTACAGGGAGAAAGTTTCTGAACAGAACACAAATAGCATATGCTCTAAGAGCAAGAATTGACAAATGGAACCTCATAAAATGACAAAGTTTCTGTAAGGCAAAGGACACCATCAAGAGGACAAATCGGCAACCAATAAATTGGGAAAAGATCTTCACCAATCCTACATCAGATAGAGGGCTAATATCCAATATATATAAAGAACTCAAGAAGTTAGACTCCAGAAAACCAAACAACCCTATTAAAAATGGGGTACAGAGGGCGGCTGCAGCGGCAGCGGCAGCGGCAGCAGTGGCTGCTCCAGCTGAAGGGCCATCAGCAGTGGAACCAAGGCATCACAGGGACCAGTTAGGCCCTGTGCCCACGACCACTGACCTTCGCTGACCAGCCGGGCAGCAAGCAGCTGCAGTTGTGCGGCACATTTCCTGCATGGAGGCCACTTCAGAACTCGGCCTCCCACCAGTCAGGAGAGGCGCATCTATCTTGGTTCCGGACTCCGGGGAACGGACAGACTGAGGTACACAAACATAATCTGAGGCCAACACCGCGGTGGTCTGAGCCCGACGGGCGTTGGCCTGCACCCAGGCCCTGGGCGGGTCGGGGGGCCATCAGGGTGCCAACCCAGCCAGGAGGTTTTTTGCCCAGGCCTGCGAGCGCGCCACCGCCATTTTGTCTGCAGGACGACAGAGAGCTCAGGCGGGCAGACCTGTAACAGGCATAGCCTAAGGCTAACAAAGCGGGGGTCCAGGCCCCAAAAGGCACAGGACTGACCCCAAGAACTGGGCGGCTTGGTGGGCCATCTGTGAGTCAACCCGCCCAGGTGATTGTTAGCAAAGCAGACTCTCCCGGCGCTTTCAGGGAGCACGGGCGCGCAAGCCTGCCCGCCATCCTAGTCACCTGGCAGACCCAATTAACAGTCATAGCCCTAGGGGAACTTTACTCGGACCTTGGCCTCCCAGGCTTTTGCCTGGACTCAGGGACTGGGCGGCCAGGCTAACCTTGTGTGCGACAGCCCGGTTGGCGGATCGGCTGCCCAGCAGAGTGAGCTGAACACAGGGGAGGTCACAGTAGCATACACCGTCGGCACTCCCTGGGGGTGCACACAGGCTCCATCTGGTCCACAGACACAATCTGGGGCAAGGCCTCAGGCAGAAGCCCTTAGCTCTACTCTCTCTGCTTCCGGATCCAGATCAGTCTGGGCGGCAGCATTACATCTCCAAGTCCGGCAAGTGGCTAGCTGGGCTTCCGGGCGGCCAGCTGGGAGAAGTCAGTGTGCTCCAGTGAATCCAGCGGGCCCCAGCAGGAGCCTTCAGGTGCCGGCTTTGGGATCGGAACAGCCTGGGCAGCAGCACACTGTCTACAAGCAGTGCAGGAGGTAAGCTGTGCACCAGAGGCCAACTGGGAAGGGTCAGCTTGCACTGGTGAGTCCAGCACTGACAAGATAAACTAACACCAGTGAGAACTAGATGGCAAAAGGCAAACGCAAGAACGTCACTAACAGAAATCAAGGCAATATGGCAACATCTGAACCCAATTCTCCTCTACCAACATGTGCTGGATACCCCATCACACCAGTAAAACAAGATTTTGATTTAAAATCACTGGTCATGATGCTGGTACAGGAACACAAGAAGGACATACATAAAGAAATTCAGGAGAAAATGGATCAAAAGTTAGAAGCCCTTGCAAAGGAAACACAAAAATCATTGAAAGAAATCCAGGAGAATACAAAAGCCAACAAGGAGGAAATGCAAAAAACACTTAAAGAAATACAGGAGAACTTTGGTCAACAGGCTGAGGTCATGAAAGACAAAATACAAAAATCTCTTAAAGAAATACAGGAGAACTTTGGTCAACAGGCTGAGGTCATGAAAGACGAAACACAAAAATCTCTTAAAGAATTACAGGAAAACACAAACATGCAAGTGAAGGAGCTAAGCAAAACCATCCAGGATCTAAAATCAGAAGTAGAAACAACTAAGAAAACTCAAAGGGAGACAACTTTGGAGATAGAAAGCCTTGGGAAGAAATCAGGGGACAGAGATGCAAATATCAACAACAGAATACAAGAGATAGAAGAAAGAATCTCAGATGCTGAAGATTCCATAGAAACCATGGACTCAACAGTTAAAGAAAATGCAAAATGCAAAAAGCTTGTAACCCAAAATATCCAGGAAATCCAGGACACAATGAGAAGACCAAACCTAAGGATTATAGGCATAGATGAGAGTGAAGATTTACAACTTAAAGGGCCAACAAACATCTTCAATAAAATTATGGAAGAAAACTTCCCTAACCTAAAGAGAGAGATGCCCATGAATATACAAGAAGCCTACAGAACTCCAAACAGACTGGACCAGAACAGAAATACTTCCCGTCACATAATAATCAAAACACCAAATGTTCTAAACAAAGAAAGAATACTAAAGGCAGTAAGAGAAAAAGGCCAAGTAACATATAAAGGAAGACCTATCAGAATCACAGCAGACATTTCACCTGAGACTATGAAGGCTAGAAGGTCCTGGGCAGATCTCATGCAGACTCTAAGACAACACAAATGCCAACCAAAACTACTATATCCAGCAAAACTCTCAATCACCATAGATGGAGAAACTAAGATATTTCATGACAAAACCAAGTTTACCCAATATCTATCCACAAACCCGGCCCTAAAAAGGATAATAGGAGGACAACACCAATACAAGGAGAGAAACTTCACCCTGGAAAAAAACAAGATAGTAACCCTTCATCAAACCCAAAAGAAGTTAAGCATTCAAATTTAAAAAATAACGTCAAAAATGATAGGAAGTAACAATCACTATTCCTTAATATCTCTTAACATCAATGGACTTAATGCCCCAATAAAAAGACACAGACTAACTGAATGGATACGTAAACAGGACCCTACATTTTGCTGCTTTCAGGAAACACACCTCAGGGTCAAAGACAAATACTACCTTAGAGTAAAAGGCTGGAAGACAATTTTACAAGCAAATGGTCTCAGGAAACAAGCTGGAGTAGCCATTTTAATATCAGATAAAATTGACTTTCAACCCAAAGTCATCAAAAGAGACCCTGAGGGACACTTCTTGCTGGTCAAAGGAAAAATACAAAAAGAAGAACTGTCAATCCTGAACATCTATGCCCCAAATGCAAGGGCACCCTCTTTCATAAAAGAAACTTTATTAAAACTAAAAGCACACATTGCACCTAACACAATAATTGTGGGTGACTTCAACACTGCACTTTCCTCAATGGACCGATCAGGAAAACAGAAACTAAACAGGGACACAATGAAACTAATTGAAGCCTTGGACCAATTAGATTTAACAGATATATATAGAACATTCTATCCTAATACAAAAGAATATACCTTTTTCTCAGCACCTCATGGTACCTTCTCCAAAATCGACCATATAATTGGTCACAAGACATACCTCAAAAATATAAGAAGATCGAACTAATCCCATGTCTCCTATCTGATCACTATGGACTAAAAGTGGTCTTCAATAGCAACAGAAACAACAGAAAACCCACATACACGTGGAAACTGAACAATACTCTACTCAATGATACCTTGGTCAAGGAATAAATAAAGAAAGAAATTAAAGACTTTTTAGAACACAATGAAAATGAAAACACAACATACCCAAATCTATGGACACAATTAAAGCAGTTCTAAGAGGAAAACTCATAGCCCTGAGTGCCTCCAAAAAGAAAATGGAGAGAGCATACATTACCAGCTTAATGACACACCTGAAAGCCCTAGAACAAAAAGAAGCTATTTCGCCCAGGAGGAGTAGAAGGCAGGAAATCATCAAACTCAGGGCCGAAATCAATCAAGTAGAAACAAAGAGAACCATACAAAAAATCAACAATACCAGGAGCTGGTTCTTTGAGAAAATCAACAAGATAGATAAACCCTTAGCCAGACTGACCAAAGGGCACAGAGAAAGTATCCAAATTAACAAACTTAGAAATGAAAAGGGAGATATAACAACGGAAACTGAGGAAATCCAAAAAATCATCAGATCCTACTACAAGAGCCTATACTCAACACAACTGGAGAATCTGGAGGAAATGGACAATTTCCTTGACAGATACCAAATACCAAAATTAAATCAGGACCAACTAGACCATCTAAACAGTCCCATAATGCCTAAAGAAATAGAAGGAGTCATAGAAAGTCTTCCAACCAAAAAAAGCACAGGACCAGATGGCTTCAGTGCAGAATTCTACCAGACCTTCAAAGAAGAGTTAACACCAATACTCTTCAAACTATTCCACAAAATAGAAACAGAAGGAACACTACCCAATTCCTTCTACGAAGCCACAATTACGCTGATACCAAAGCCACACAAAGATCCAACAAAGAAAGAGAACTTCAGACCAATTTCCCTTATGAACATCGATGCAAAAATACTCAATAAAATTCTTGCCAACCGAATCCAAGAACACATCAAAACGATCATCCACCATGATCAAGTAGGCTTTATCCCGGGAATGCAGGGTTGGTTCAATATACGGAAATCCATCAATACAATCCACTACATAAACAGACTCAAAGAACAAAACCACATGGTCATTTCATTAGATGCTGAAAAAGCATTTGACAAAATTCAGCATCCCTTCATGCTTAAAGTCTTGGAGAGAACAGGAATCCAAGGCCCATACCTAAACATAGTAAAAGCAATATACAGCAAACCGGTAGCCAGCATCAAACTAAATGGAGAGAAACTTGAAGCAATCCCACTGAAATCAGGGACCAGACAAGGCTGCCCCCTTTCTCCTTATCTTTTCAATATTGTACTTGAGGTACTAGCTCAGGCAATTCGACAACATAAGGAGGTCAAAGGGATACAAATTGGAAAGGAAGAAGTCAAACTATCATTATTTGCAGACGACATGATCGTCTACCTAAGTGACCCAAAGAACTCCACTAGAGAGCTCCTACAGCTGATAAACAACTTCAGCAAAGTGGCAGGTTATAAAATCAACTCAAGCAAATCAGTGGCCTTCCTATACTCAAAGGATAAGCAGGCTGAGAAAGAAATTAAGGAAATGACCCCCTTCACAATAGCCACAAACAGTATAAAGTATCTTGGGGTGACTCTTATCAAACATGTGAAAGATCTGTATGACAAGAACTTCAAGACTCTGAAGAAGGAAATGGAAGAAGACCTCAAAAAATGGGAAAACCTCCCATGCTCATGGATCGGTAGAATCAATATAGTTAAAATGGCCATTTTGCCTAAAGCACTATACAGATTCAATGCAATACCCATCAAAATCCCAACTCAATTCTTCACAGAGTTAGAAAGAGCAATTATCAAATTCATCTGGAACAACAAAAAACCCAGGATAGCTAAAACTATTCTCAGCAACAAAAGGAAATCTGGGGGAATCAGTATCCCTGACCTCAAGCAATACTACAGAGCAATAGTGTTAAAAACTGCATGGTATTGGTACAGTGACAGGCAGGAGGATCAATGGAACAGGATTGAAGATCCAGAAATGAACCCACACACCTATGGCCACTTGATCCTCGACAAAGAGGCTGAAAACATCCAATGGAAAAAAGATAGCCTTTTCAACAAATGGTGCTGGTTCAACTGGAGGTCAGCATGCAGAAGAATGCGAATTGATCCATCCTTGTCTCCTTGTACTAAGCTCAAATCCAAATGGATCAAGGACCTCCACATAAAGCCAGACACTCTGAAGCTAATAGAAAAGAAACTGGGGAAGACCCTTGAGGACATCGGCACAGGGAGAATGTTTCTGAACAGAACACCAATAGCGTATGCTCTAAGAGCAAGAATTGACAAATGGGACCTCATAAAATTACAAAGTTTCTGTAAGGCAAAGGACACCATCAAGAGGACAAATCGGCAACCAACAAATTGGGAAAAGATCTTCACCAATCCTACATCAGATAGAGGGCTAATATCCAATATATATAAAGAACTCAAGAAGTTAGACTCCATAAAACCAAACAACCCTATTAAAAAATGGGGTACAGAGTTAAACAAAGAATTCTCGCCTGAAGAACTTCGGATGGCGGAGAAGCATCTTAAAAAATGCTCAACTTCATTAGTCATTAGGGAAATGCAAATCAAAACAACCCTAAGATTTCATCTTACACCAGTCAGAATGGCTAAGTTTAAAAATTCAGGAGACAGCAGGTGTTGGAGAGGGTGTGGAGAAAGAGGAACACTCCTCCACTGCTGGTGGGGTTGCAAATTGGTACAACCACTCTGGAAATCAGTCTGGCGGTTCCTCCGAAAACTGGGCACCTTACTTCCAAAAGATCCTGCTATACCACTCCTGGGCATATACCCAGAAGACTCCCCACCATGTAATAAGGATACATGTTCTACTATGTTCATAGCAGCCCTATTTGTAATTGCCAGATGCTGGAAAGAACCCAGGTATCCCTCAACAGAAGAGTGGATGCAAAAAATGTGGTATATCTACACAATGGAGTACTATTCAGCCATTAGAAACAATGAATTCATGAAATTCTTAGGCAAATGGATGGAGCTAGAGAATATCATACTAAGTGAGGTAACTCAGACTCAAAAGGTGAATCATGGTATGCACTCACTAATAAGTGGATATTAACCTAGAAAACTGGAATACCCAAAACATAATCCACACATCAAATGAGGTACAAGAAGAAAGGAGGAGTGGCCCCTGGTTCTGGAAAGACTCAGTGAAACAGTATTCAGCAAAACCAGAACCGGGAAGTGGGAAGGGGTGGGTGGGAGGACAGGGGAAGAGAAGGGGGTTTGCGGGACTTTCGGGGAGTGGGGGGGCTAGAAAAGGGGAAATCATTTGAAATGTAAATAAATTATATCGAATAAAAAAATGTTTAAAAAAATGGGGTACAGAGTTAAACAAAGAATTCTCACCTGAAGAACTTCGGATGGCGGAGAAGCATCTTAAAAAATGCTCAACTTCATTAGTCATTAGGGAAATGCAAATCAAAACAACCCTGAGATTTCATCTTACACCAGTCAGAATGGCTAAGATTAAAAATTCAGGAGACAGCAGGTGTTGGAGAGGGTGTGTAGAAAGAGGAACACTCCTCCACTGCTGGTGGGGTTGCAAATTAGTACAACCACTCTGGAAATCAGTCTGGCGGTTCCTCCGAAAACTGGGCACCTCACTTCCAGAAGATCCTGCTATACCACTCCTGGGCATATACCCAGAAGACTCCCCACCATGTAATAAGGATACATGTTCTACTATGTTCATAGCAGCCCTATTTGTAATTGCCAGATGCTGGAAAGAACCCAGGTATCCCTCAACAGAAGAGTGGATGCAAAAAATGTGGTATATCTACACAATAGAGTACTATTCAGCCATTAGAAAGAATGAATTCATGAAATTCTTAGGCAAATGGATGGAGCTAGAGAATACCATACTAAGTGATGTAACCCAGACTCAAAAGGTGAATCATGGTATGCACTCACTAATAAGTGGATATTAACCTAGAAAACTGGAATACCCAAAACATAATCCACACATCAAATGAGGTACAAGAAGAAAGGAGGAGTGGCCCCTGGTTCTGGAAAGACTCAGTGAAACAGTATTCAGCAAAACCAGAACGGGGAAGTGGGAAGGGGTGGGTGGGAGGACAGGGGAAGAGAAGGGGGCTTGCGGGACTTTCGGGGAGTGGGGGGCCTAGAAAAGGGGAAATCATTTGAAATGTAAATAAATTATATCGAATAATAATAAAAAAAGAACAATGAGATTTGTAAATAAATGGAGGGAACTAGCAAAAAAAAAAAAAAAAAAAAAAAAAAAAAAGAAAGGAGATGAGTATAACTAAATTATGTACTATGAAATCTCCAAAAAATGAGAAACACATTTTAGAAAACACTGGAAAGATCCCATCTAAGGATGATTTAGTTTTATTTACTGTATGTATATTTTATTTTTAAATACATTGAAAAGATGAAGCATAAATAATGCTTATAAAATTGTTTGAAACTGAGAATTACATTTTGAATTTAAAATATAATACTATATTTGTGTCATCATACATTCTTTTTTATTTTTGTCTTAAGTTCTTCCATGACACAATATATCTGAGAGTTAATATTTAAACATGGAAACTTGCAACAGGTAAGAAAATCAATTTAACTTCAAATCCTCTTACTAAATGACCATCTTCTGAAATGTCAAACTTGCTTATTTTCCCTTTGATCTATTATCACACCTATTCTCTATCTCTCAGTTTTTCATTTTTGGTCATATGAATTACAGTATAACATGTACAATTTAATCCATGTTGTTCAAAGTGGTTTGATAAAAGCTTCTGAAATTGATTTAACTTTCTCCAGCGCTATTCTATGTGATGACCACTTGTCTATCTGTGATTCACAATCACGTTGCCATATATTCATATAATCATCTATTAGATATAATTTACATAATGTTTTTAAAGTATTTTACAAAAGAACTTTGAAAGAAAGTTTTGAGTAAAGGCCAAAGAATTGACGAAAATTAATGACTGAGTGCCCCACTGTGTGCTCACTCAGCAAGTGTGACAATAGGGTTCATTCTCTTTTCAAATTACTTTATCTGTTTATACAGGAGGCCTGAAACTTTTCCTTCTAATCTAACATCATGCATAAAAGTCTACATTTGTGGGTGATGTAATACCACCATTAGTCTACAATGTGGGGTAACTGACATATACGGCTGATCAATCGTTTGGATGTCTGTCATATATTAAATAATTCCAGTAATGTATAGTAAATGTTGAAAATCACTTACTTTACTTGACAATCATCCTTCAACTATAGGACATATATGTGGAGATTATTTTTACATGATTTTATATCAAAGTTTTTGCCTTGCTCAAATTTTTAATCGTGATCTTGATAATATTTAGAGCAAGTTTACTGTCATGACATAAACAGCAATACATTGTGGCTGATTAGGATTTTCACAGACCACCTTCAAATATATATCATAACTTTTATGCTATCAGTATTCAAAAAGAATAAATTATGTGTGAAATAAGTTATAAGGTGACAGCATACAAGCTTTCTCCTGGATTTAATGTGTATTATCCTTTATTTTCTGTTTTTAAAATGACACCTTAGGTATAGAGAGTAGATAAATTGATAAGATGCCATTTTCAGATCCAAATAGAATGGAATATTTATTAGAGTTCAACATATACTACTTCAAAGTAAAGGATGATATAGGTCAGGATTAAATCAGAAGCTGTATATATATATATATTCTGTAGAATTTTTCATGAGCTGATTTAAATTGGAGGAGAGTTAGCTTTGTACAGAGGAATGGAAATCAGTGAGGAAACTTGATTCACTAATTATTTAGCAGACTTGAATAATTTGAATCCAAAAGGGTTACTGCCCAAAAGCCTGCCCTGGGGTTGGAGCAGGTGTTGTTCCATTGGAATTCAGTATCTGTGCTATTTCAGGGAGGAATTTAGAATGACAACTCCGGGAATGCAGAGCTCATCATTGTGACATGAAAAGCTTGACTTCTCAACTAGATTCTCTGCTTCCTCCCTCTCTGTCATTTCCTAGCCCTTTCTGTCTCAAATAGATCCCTTACCAATTCCAAAACAGCTGGCCTAATTCATCTCTTGAAAATGGCAATGATACCCTGGTAACAAACCTCAGGTGCACAGGTGTTCAAAGGAATCCTAGCTATAGCTAAGCAGGAGCCAAATTCCAGGCAAAATCACCTATAAAGGTTATAACTATGAGACCAAAAATTGCCTACTAATCTTGCTTCTAAAGGTTTATGGCTCAAGGCTACACTTAAGAACCTTCTTTCTCAAAGTGAGTCTCCATTATCCTCTACTGCAACTGTTCAGGAGATAGTTTGGTGGAGCTCATAAGTATAATGACTGCAGAGATGCTGCTTCTGTGTAGAACACCTGAAAGTTTTATATTCCTTATTATCCTGAAACAGTTTCAATGACTTTCTACAGTTTCCTGGGAAGGAGTAAGAGAAGCAGTCTCTTGTCCTCAACATTATTACCAATCGCCTATCCATTTGACAGCAGACCCTTTTTCTACATCTTCTCTGAGCTAAAGGAATATACATTCTGCTTTCATACAAATAAACAAGGATCTGAAATAATTATTTATTTGCATTGCAGATAAGACAAATCTGTGTTTTACAAAAGTCTGTTTTTCTTTGAATACATGCATTTTTTCTCATGGTCCTTTTCCCAACTATCTTATCCTTATATTACATGAATCAGGACCCATATGCACTGCATGTCAGTGAGTCTAATGTTTATTAATGAATGCCCATGTAAAATTGAATCAAGAGAGACCTTTGTCCTGAATGGACAGAAAAGAACTGGGAGACCCGTCTTGGAATATTCTGGTTAATTCTGGGATTTTGGTTGTTTTCTCTTTTTTTAATATTTGGGGCTGAAAAGATTATTTTTTGGACTGAAAAGATTTACCCATTTTTTAAACCTGTTTTATTTGTTGTCATGCTTTCAAGGATATAATAATCATTGTGGCACCCATACACTTAGCAAGGTATGCGCCGAGATTATTTGATGTTTATCTTAACTCTGAGTAGTAAAGACAGTACAGGAGGTGGCATACAGCCTTGTATTCAGAGATGAAAATTTTGTATGACCATTATTTGTGGATACAACTAGTTTGTAGAAGTAACTAAACTAAGTATCAGTTTATACAGTAAATTGTGACTCATCTTTGATTTGTAGAAGGCACAGTATTTGAAGTAAGCTGTTTATGTTAATATTTTCTCCTCTCCTGTTCCATCTGCCATTTGCATCAGGAAGCCAGGCAGCTCCTCAGCCTTCTGTGCACAGCCCTCCAGGAGACAGTAGTCTCCCAGCAGCACTTTCAACTTCTGAGCAAGGAGGTAAGATGTCCACCTTCTCTCTAGAGGGGAACAGTAGGGGCGCACAAGGCATAGGATCAGTGGAGCTGCTGGGACAGGATTCTTCCCTTCTGGCCTCCATTTGCACCACGGAGCCAGGCTGCTCCACATCCTTCTGTGCACAGCCTGCCAGGAGAGTGTAATCTCTCAGGTGTATGGACAGAGTCTTACAGACCCATAGGAGGGACAAGCTCCAACTAGAGACAGCAAGACCAAATAACACCAGAGATAGCCAGATGGCAAAAAGCAAGCACAAGAACACTAACAACAGAAATCAAAGCTACTTGGCAACATCAGAACCCAGTTCTCCTACCACAGCAAGTCCTGGATACCCCAACACACTGGAGAAGCAAGAGTTGAATTTAACATATCATCTCATAATGCAGATAGAGGACTTTAAGAAGGATATAAATAACTCACTTAAAGAAATACTGGAGAACTTGGGTCAGCAGGTAGAAGTCCTTAAAGAGGAAATGCAAAAATCCCTTAAAGAATTACAGGGAAACACAAACAAGTGAAAAAACTGAACTAAATCATCCAGGATTTAAAAATGGAAGTAGAAACAATAAAGAAATCAAAAGTTAGACATCTCTGAAGATAGAAAACCTTGGAAAGAATTCAGGAGTCGTAGATACAAGCATCAACAATAGAGTAAAAGAAACAGAAGAAAGAACATCAGGTGCTGAAGATACCATAGAAAACATTGACTCAACATTCAAAGAAAATGCAAAATGCATAAAGCTTGTAACTCAAAACATCCAGGAAATCCAGGAAACAATGAGAAGACCAAACCTAAGGATTATAGGTATAGAAGAGAACGAAGATTTGCATCTTAATGGGCCACCAAATATCTTCAACAAAATTATGGAAGAAAACTGCCCCAACCTAAACAAAAAGATGTCCATGAACATACAAGAAACCTACAGAACTCCAAACAGACTGGACTAGAACAGAATGTCCTCCAAGCATATAATAATCGAAATGCCAAATGCACTAAACAAAGAAAAATATTAAAAGCAGTAAGGGAAAAAGGGCAAGTAACTTATAAAGGCAGACCTATCAGAATTTCACCAGACTTTTCACCTGAGACAATGAAAGTTAGAAGATTCTGGGCAGATCTTATACAGACCTTAAGAGAACACAAATGCCAGCCCAGACTACTATACCCAGCAAAACTCTCAATCACCATAGAGAAACCAAGATATTCCATGATAAAAACCAAATTTACATAATATCTTTCCACAAATCTAGCCCTACAAAGGATAATAGATGGAGAACACCAACACAAGGAGGCAAACAACTAACTAGAGAAAGAAATAAAGTAATCTTTCAGCAAATCCAAAAGAAAGTAACTACACAAACATAAAAATAACATCAAAAATAACAGGAAGCAACAATCAATACTCCTATTTTTCATTTAAGTCTTCAATTTTATCAGAAAATGCAATTCCTCTTTCAATTAATTTAGTAATTTTTGTCTACCATTTTATCTGTATAATTTTCCATGAAATAGTCAATTTTAACATGTATTTCTATATATTTCCTGAATTTTATCAGAAATATTTTCCTTATAGATCTTCAATTTTATCAAAAATATTTGATTCCACTTTCAATTAACTTAGAAATATTTTTATGCCTACCATTTTATCTAATTTTCCATGATAATCTTCAATTTTAACATGTTATCCTATATTTTCTACAATTTTATTCAAAATATTTTCCACCTAAATCTTCAATTCTATCATAAAATGTTTCTACTTCCTTTTCAAGTAATTTAGCAATGTCTTTATGTCTACCATTTTACTCTTTAATTTTCCATGAAAATTATCAATTTTAACATGATTTTCTATATATACTTCAATTTCGCCAGAAATATTTTCCATATAAATCTTCAATTTTATCATAAAATGTTTTTACTTGCTTTTTCAATAAAAAAAAATGGAAAAAAATTTGCCTCCTCTTAGCTATCAAACCTGTATTGTACAGAGTTCCTATTAACTTTTTAAAAATGAGAGCTCTTGACCTCAGCTCAAAGAGTTGGCATGAGCAATTGGTGACAATTTAGGTCCTGTGTTAGCATGAATTAAAGCAGCTTATGACAAATAAAAGCTGTTATCTTATGATGGCTGTTTCTTCACTGAAACCCTCCAAGAAAAACTACAAAGGTAAGTTCTTTTCTGTGGCTTAAATCCTTTCCTCCCTCCAACACTTCCCAAGAACCTACTCCTGAAACTCCCTGTTCTCCCTGAAACTCATGGTCTCTGGACATGTTTTTTCTCTCTCACATATATAAATATATTCATTGCACATAATGCCACTTATGTATTTGATTTCAGTGCCATCACTGATACAACAAATTGGCATGTGCTTCCCTGGAAAATCTAATTTCTCCCCTCATTAGCACTCCTTTGTTGTCACTATTTCTTGTCTAGGGTCAACAACAGTGTTGCCCTAACAAGCCATGAACAAGGACAACACAAACACACTTTTAACTTTTTGCCATTTATTTATTCCTTTACAATACTTAGTACAGCTCTCCTCCCAGCAGCGCCTCCCCCCCTTTAAATGGCCCCTGCCTCCATTCTCCCCTTATCTTCATCTCAGAGAAGGGTGAGGTTCTCTGGGTAACTGGAAATCTTCTGGTCGAGTTGGGGAAAGGGTTGAGGAACTCAAAAGGCATAGGAACTCCAAAAGAAGACTTAACAGTTTCAACTGACCTGTACTATTGGGGATGCCCAGAGACTAATCCACCAACCAAAGACCATGTAACTGATGGCCCTAAGTATATCACACATATTCAGAAAACATGCAACTTTGTCTTCATACATAGTCCCCAACAACTAGAGCAGGGATTGTCCATAAGTTGCTTGCCTATGGATTTGGTCTTCTTAATTGGGTTTTCTTGGCTGTCTTCAGTAGGAGAGATTTACCCAGTCCTGCAGTAATTTGAGTTGTCAGGATGGGTTGGCACACATTTTAAATTTTTTTTAATAATTCTGCAGAAATCGAGCTTCATGGATCACTATAGCCAATAATTTTCTCTATGTGCAATTAGGCCCTGATGTTTGGATCCTAATTTCAGTTTAAATCATACAAGGACATTTCATTAGCCATTAACAAGAAGCCAAAAGAACAAAAGTTTCATGTCATTTCAACAGTCAGAATAACTAAAGAATTAAATAGTCAAAAATTAATTTGAGATGATGTGTCATACTATCCCTGTTACATTAATGACTTCAAACTTCTTTTACAATGGAAATGAAATTTATAAGTTCTCTATTGTCCCTATGAATAGTGCATTTATTTGCACTGAGCTGTCTATTTTCTTTGCTTTTGCATTTATTTGTAGAATCTATTATTTACCCATAGATACTATACCTGTAGATAACTGACCTGTATATGTTCCTTGGGCTGAATGACAAAGCAAGTCCATTGATGTTGGTGATGGCCTGAAGAGTGATCTTAGATAACTGGAATCTATGGGAAAGCTTGAGGTGGCACCATGTACTTATGGTACTTATACTTCCAGCACTGAGGATGTGAAGTCGGAGAATCTATAAGACTTGCTGACTAGCAAGTCTTGACAGATTGAGTCTAGTTCAGGGTAGATCATGCCTGCAAAAACAATATGAAAAGCGATTGAGGAGGACACCTGAGATCACTAAGGGAAGTGAAAGATTGTGTGGGCATGGATGTTTTAATAGAACTCTAAACACATTCATTGTTAATACAACGAATGCCATTTTTATTAAGTATGCACCTGAAATAACTAATAGCACTTTAGGAAAGGCTAAGTACCAGCTCCTCCACATCATTTCTTTAAGCAAAATGGTGTGGGATGAGCACCTTGGGCCTGAAACTGCTTCATAACAACAATATAAATAATGTATTTGGAATCATAATCAAGTCCAGCCAGGCTCCATTCAACAACACAAACAAGTAATTTCATGCTATGCTAGATAAATCAGTGCAAATGCAATGGGAGCTAGACCAGCCTGGAGATAAAGTTAGTGTCCTATAAGCATATTGACTGTCTTCAAACAACCAGGGAAACTTGGAAAGGTTTACTTTTTTCCTACCATGTTTACTTATTCATGTATTTATTTTTGTTTCTGATGCAGTGACTCATTCTAGGATAGGTGAGCCTGGTACTTGCTTTGCAACATAGCCTATGATTACAGGCACACACCACCACACCCACATATTTTCAAGGAAATTAAATTTTTATACTGCTTTTAAATAATCTATTTGAGGATGGTACAAAACCACACTCATGATATAATAATTACCAAAATAAAGGAGAATGTTTTGTTTAATTATCATCCTCAAAAGACATTGCTAGTGTGAACAATGCACATCTCATTTTGAGTTGTCCCTGTTCCATGGTACAAAATATTGTATTGGTCACAAACCATACACAGTTTTAAATTTTATTCTTTTTTAATTTTTTTTTCAATTTTTTCATTTATTGGATGTTTTATTTATCTACATTTCAAATGTTGTCCCCTTTCCTGGTTGCCTCTCTGGAAACCCCCTATACCTTCCCCCTCCCCCTGCTTCTATGAGGGTACTCCCTTGCCCACCCACTCTTTCCTCCTCATCTTACCATTCCCCTACACTGAGGCATTGAGCCCTCACAGGAACAAAGGCCTTTCCTCCCATCGATGCCAAACAAGTCCATCCTTTGCTACATATGTGGTTGGAGCCATGGGTCGCTACATGTGTAGACTTTGGTTGATGATTTATTACCTGGGAGCTCTGGGGGGGGGGCAGAATCTGGTTGGTTGATATTGTTGTTCTTCCTATAGAGTTGCAAATTATTTCAGCTCCTTCAGTCCTTTCTCTAATTCCTCCATTGAGGACTCTGTGCTCAGTCCAATGGATAACTTCAAGCATCTGCCTCTGAATTTGTCAGGCTCTGTCAAAGCCTCAAGAGATTGCTATATCAGGCTCTTGGCAACAAGCACTTCTTGGCATTCACAATAGTGTCTGGGTTTGGTGTCTTTTTTATGGGATGAATCCCCAGGTGGGGTAATCTCTGGATGGTCTTTCCTTTGGTCTCTGTTCCACACTTTGTCTCTGTATTTCTTCTTGTGAGTATTTTGTTCACCCTTATAAGAAGGATTGAAGTATGGAAGCATACTTTGGTCTTCCTTTTTCTTGAGCTTCATGTGGTCTGTAAATTTTATCTTGAGCATTTGGAGCTTTTAGGCTAATAGCCACTTATCAGTGAGTACATACTATGTGTGCTCTTTTGTGACTTGGTTACCTCACTCAGGATGATATTTTCTGCTTCCATCCATTTGCCTAAAAATTTTATGAAGTTGTTGTTTTAAAAAGCTGAGTAGTACTCCATTGTATAAATGTACCATATTTTCTATATCCATTCCTCTGTTGAAGGATTTCTGGGTTCTTGCCAGCCCCTGACTATTATAAATAAAGATGCTATGAACATAGTGAAGCATGGCCCTTGTTATATGTTAGAGCATCTTTTGGTTATATGCCCAGGAGTGAGGAGCTGGTCCTCAGGTAGTACTATTTCCCCAAAATGAGGACAGCAGCAACAATTCAAGCATATATGTGCCAGTCATTGCAGTCAATGAAGTCCTGAATAAATTTGTATTTGTAACATGGGAATAGCCATAACAAGGGTCCTGATACCTTAAACCTATGGCAATGGCTATGCATTCTATGTGTTAGTCTCATAGAGATGCCAAAGATTTCCTATGTTCCATAAGTGAGTTTGATAAACTATTAATTTTTACATCAATGTACAGAATGTATAGGTTGAAACTCCTCCTCAGTTTTTATAGCATGAGATTTCTCCCTTGCAGAGATCTCACATCAAGAGTCCAAGACTAGTTCAGCCCTCCTTCCCTTGCTGTATATGGTAAATACATTGAGCCTCTGGTACCTTAGATGATTTCTCTGTGTCAGAGCAATTACAATTCCTCTGATCCTGATTTAATATATGTGTATCTATGTTTTTTCAAGGGATGCTTTTTCTTCATTTTCTGTCATCCCAGTTATATTTGTAGTACCAAGTATATGGGACATGGCATATTGCCTCAGCATCTAGACTGTGGTAAGGACCATGATCCATTAATTCATGAAATTGTTGAAAGAATTTCAAAGAGATAACAGGGAAACTTCTTCTGTGACTGCACAGTACTTAATAAAAGAGGTTCCCATATTGAAGATGGAATTTCTGGTTTCTTTCACAATTCCATCCTGTCACATGATGTTTTTCTGGAAATTGTCTTGTGAGAGGGCATGTGACGCTTTGCTGAAAACAGACATTTGAGAGGGAGCTCGATGTTTAGCAAAAATTTAAAGGGAATCCCACTAAGAATGAGAGGACACTTTTGAATTGTTATGCTG
This sequence comes from Apodemus sylvaticus, assembly GCF_947179515.1. NCBI lineage: Eukaryota > Metazoa > Chordata > Mammalia > Rodentia > Muridae > Apodemus > Apodemus sylvaticus. The sequence continues at coordinate 121,746,937 of NC_067475.1, read as the reverse complement.
TGCAACACTTTGTTGGTCTTTGCTGGTCTTCACTTAGAAGAGAAAACATGTCAAAGAACTTCTTGTGGGATTCTGGCTGATTCTGGCTGATTCTGGCTCCTTCCCCTGACTCCTGCCAATTTGGCAGAGCCTTACTGTTTCTGCTGGTCATGCTGTCATTAATGATTCATGTTTGGTGTTTGCTATTGAACTAAACTGCTGGTAATCTGACAACAAATAGTGGAATTACCTTAAAGAACTACTTCTAAACAGGTCTACAACACTGTTTTCCTATTAACCTTCTTTTCTCCCTACCTCTGGTTGGTGGGCTGGAAGGGAGATTGAGGCACTAAAGAACCCTGAATAAAGTAAGTTTTGAAAAAAAAATCTAAGTCTACATCATATGGACTAGCATCACCCCATATGTAAACCAACAATGCTATATCTCTTTAGGAATCAAGTTTCTCACATATTCGCTTTGGCAAAAACATTGAAAAGGAAGCAGTAATTTTATTCAATTGAAATATTAGTCTGATGCTGAGGAGATTGAATAGTGGTAAGCGTTTGTCATGCAAGCATCAGGACATACGTTTAGATATTCAAAAGTGAAGTAAGTAACAGGATGCAGCAGTGTAGTACTGCAATCTCAGTTGGGAGGAAGAGGAAACTGGAAAATTTCAGGAGTTTATGAGCTGGCACTATCAGTAGAGTCATTGTGGCCGTGTTTAGTGGCCTTGTCTTCAAAGTTTGGTGAACCTTTTGAGGAAGATTCCTGGAATTAACCTCTGGCCTGTACAGAGACACTTACCTGTGTGCAGACACCAAACTCACACTACTGTATATTAGTCCTATGGTTTCATAAATATTCATATTTACCACTAAGTTAAATTCCAATTTATACCAAGGATGCTGATGTTACTTTTTCATATATTTTCATATATTTCATAATTATTTATTATTTCTTTTCCACTTTAATAAACAAAAACTATTATACCCTTCAATTCTATTTGGTGGATATTCTGTTTAAATTTTTAATATAATTTCCTCTCCTGTTTTGATGAGGTCTTCGAAGTAGCTCTGTCTTCTATAGATCAGGCTAGAATTAACAGAGAGCTGCCTGTCTCTATCTCCTGAATACAATGATTAAAGGCAGGCTCCAATATTCCAGATAGTTTAATATCATTTCTATATTATGGTTCATAGTAACTTTTACTTGTACTCTACAAACACAATTGAATGTCTTCTTAAGTATAAGTGAAAAACCCATGTAATTTATGACATTTCTCAATGAATATTCAAAGGATTTAAGTTACTGATTACCTTATAGGTGATTTATTTTAATTTGAAGTTTACTTATTTTAGTAGTAGGACCAGTGAACTCAATTCTAATGCCAGTGTATTCTCTGGAGCATATGCTGATAGTGTTTTAAGACCTCACTTTAGCAGTCTGTTTTATAGAAGTGACTGCCATGCCCTGCTCCTCACTTGCAACTAGAGTTGTTACTTTCAAGGAGAATACAGCTTCTTTATTCAGCTAAAGCTCAAATTGTCCTTTGATCCGAAGTTGACAGCCTTTTATTGTCTCATTGTTTCCTACTGCCTGCTAAGCATATTCTTACTGCTTTATTTTGACCCTGTTCAAATGAGAGTTTTAGATTGTTCTTGCAATTGCAGCATAAGGTTGTATTTGTTTTATGAATATATTTGAAGAACTGAGAACTGTCACTTTATTTAATATACTTGTTAAGTCTATATTATAGTTATTGACACAGTGGTTTGGTTTAGTATAAAATATGTTATAACATCTTATTTTGTGATTACTGTTTTACATTTACTCTTTCTATGATTTCTTATGTATATGTACTTCAATAGTTATTTTAATATTTCTTTTATAAAGGTTTGCATTTTCTTGTTGGCAATTATTATTCATTTTGATGGTATTTTCTTTTTAAAATTATCTATTTATTGTCCATGTATATGTGCATACCTGTATGTGTTCACTCTATGCATGCATTTGTTGTACAGGCAGAGGTTGCAACTTATTCCCTGGAACTCAAGCAACAAGCAGTTGTAAACTGCTTGATGTGGGTGTTATGAACCCAACCAACTTTGGAAGTTTGCAAGAGCATCAAGTGCTCTTAACCTCTGAGTCAACTCTCCAATTTCCACTGATTCGGCTGTTAAAGTATTTTCCATCCTAAATATTATCTCTTGTTACTATAAAATAGCATATTTTGAATAGGTTCTATCATATATCAAGCAATTAATCATTAATATTCTATTATTCCTCATCTCTCTCAGTTCTGCTTGCACCTTATCATCTCTGCAATGTACAGATACTCGCATACACCACTTCAGCTCATGCCCTCAATATTCTGATAGTCTTTATTAAAAATATATAAGCTGACTACCATCAAAGATTTTGTTATCATTTGTAGGATTGAAATTTGCTTTTTTTTCAGCATTCAATATTGTTTCTCTAGGATTTTGGAACTTGAAGGAACTGTCTTCTCTTTCTCCCTAAACTTATATGTTCTACCTCTGTAAGTCAATTTATCTAATTTCTTAATATTTTCATGCCTTACTTTTTTCACTTTGACAAGTGGAAAAAATTCAACAACTTGACTGGGCAATTAGAAATGCATTGCTACTAGTAAATATACCTGTGAAACCCATAGCCTTTATAACTAATTAACAATTATATTAGAATCTCATATTTGAAAGAGCAGATTACATATTGCAGATTAAATATGCTCTCACTTGATTCTAAATGTTCAACTTATCCCATTAACCCAGCCTGTAATTCCGACAAAAATTCTCTTGGTATAGTCCTCTGCAGCCTAGGGAAGCAGGTATGCTAACAGCAAATCTCCAACTTTTCTTCCTGCCCTTGAAAATCACTCCACAGTCTCATCCCTAGCTCTATCAGAATACCTGGTACAGTCTCTCCTTCCTCTCTGAACCCCATCACCAATGGATCATAGACTTTCTCCTCCAAATATCCTTTCTATACGTATCCCATAATCTCAGCTTTTAGCACCATCAGGCATTCCCTGGAAACACCTGCTGAACAGAATAGAGAAACAGGTAAGCTAACTGCAGATCTTCACCTCTCCTCGTTCTTCTAAAATGGAATCCCCCGAGTTTCATCCCCATCTAGGTAGCAGACTACCTACACTGAATGTCCTACCATCTGCTTCTCCATTCTTTGTTACCACAGCTTCCTCCTCCATAAGTCATTTCCTGAGAACCCTCCAGTGAATTCTGCCAGAGAAGAGAGTAATACAGCAAGGCAGACAGACAAGCTATAGATCTGAATTCCCCTACCTCTCTCCTCAATATCTAGTCTCCCAGTCTTATCCCTAGCTCTGTAACAGAACAAGATTACTTACGGCTGCTCCTCACTCTCTGTCCCTAGCACCAAGGGGCCATTCAGATTCTCTGCCTCCTTACCTCATAGTCAATCCCTATTCTTAAGTGTAAGGTCTCAATACCTAGAAACACATTTTACCTAGAACTATCAGTAGATATATCACACAGGATAACAGAATAATTTACTACCAGTCAAGACAATGCCATCTTACTCCCCTAAGAGCCAGAAATGGTAAGAGAAATCAACTGATGAATAAAACATCACCAGGAAAAGGCAATAACAGCACATGGAATCACAGTCTTCCCACTCATACATGCTAAAGTAAGTAAAACACAGCAATAACATCCAGTGGAATAATATTTCTCTACTAGATCCCAGCAAATCATATAAAATAAGTGCAAAGTATTGCAACATAGGTGAAACACAAGGAAAGAAAAACATAAAATAGCTTTTATTAATATAAGAAAGGTCCATCAAGGGAAAATGAATAAATCTCTAAAGATACTTCTGAAAACACAGTGGAAGAAGATGAGTAAAACATTCAAAGATCTGAAAATAGAAGCATAATCAATTCAAAATGAGGAAAATATGAAAATGAAAAATTTATAAACTTAAGTAAAAATGTCAGAGGTAAGCTTTAACAATATAACACAAGAGATAGAAGATAGAATCTCAGGCATTAAAGACAAAATTGAAGAAATGGGTAGCTTGGTTGAAGAAAATTAATTGAAGACAAATCAAAGAATAATAGGAATAGATGAAAGAGATGAAACTGAGCTTAAAAGGTACAGAAAAAAATTTCAACAAAATCAGAGCTAATTTCCATAAAGTAAAGGGAAAATTGCTGATTAAGATATGAGAAATATACAGGACAGCAAATGTTAATATCCGACAAAACAAACTTTAAACTCAGCAAATCATAAGAGATAGGAAATGATACTGTGAACTCATCAAAAGAACTCTACCAAGAGGATAATGCCAATTTCTCCCTTTGCACCAAATGCAAGAGCACTCAAGTATATAAAAAATACCAAAGCATAAATCACACATTGATCCTCATACATTGATAATGGGAGACTTCAGTACATTACTTTCCCCAAAAGACAGATCATTGAGACAAAGACAAAACACATAAATACTGGAGCTAACTGACATTATCAATCAAATGCAACTAGTAGTCATTTAGAAAATATCTCACTAAAACACAGAATAATATACTGTATTCTCAGTGCCTCATGGAACTGTCAACAATATTTATAAATCTTTATCTGAGTTACTAAAAGTCACAGAGAGAATAGACAAATTAACAAGTGGCAATATAACAACAGAGATATACAGAGAATTTCAGTGACATTTATTTAAAACCTATACTTTGAAAATATGAAAGGTTGTATAGGTGGGCAGAGAGGATCAGATATAACAGCAGGTTCATTGTTGAAGACAATAGACACACAAACTATTGAAAATAGTAAGGTCGAGCTGGTACCTACATAGAACTTTCGGCTCTCTTCCAGTTTCTTTTATATGAGAAACCACACTGTGGGCTAACAAAATAGAAACATTAACATAAATGGTACCCATAAAATGATTGACATACCATCTACACTCTCTGCAAATATGCTAGGGCAATGGTAGCAAAAAGCTATTAGGAGTAACCAACTAATGTCTGATTTGGGGCTCATACCCGCCACTTCTTTTTTTTTTATTCGATATAATTTATTTACATTTCAAATGATTTCCCCTTTTCTAGCCCCCCCACTCCCCGATAGTCCCTTCTCTTCCCCTGTCCTCCCTCCCACCCCTTCCAAAACCAGGCACTAACTAGCTCTGAGAACTAGAGTAAAACTCAATACTACAGGTCTAAAAAATTGAAGTGATAAAATAACTCTTAATGATACTGTGCTATACCCACAAGTCAGTAAATTATTCAGCCAGCATTAGGGAAGCTTCTTCCTGCAGCAGACAGGAACAAATACAGAGACCCAGAGGCAGCCACTACACACAGAAAGTCTGTAGAATACACAGCTCTAAGTGGGATGTGTCCATCAAATCCTTGCTCCTCCCCCATCCCCAGAGCTCAGGGATCCCCATGAAAGAAAAGACAGATAGAATCAAAGAAACAGAGGGGATAGAGAACAACAGGAGAACAAGGCTCTCTAAGTCAAGTGAGCAGAGCTAACATGAATTCAGAAAAACTGAAGTTACAAATACAGGGTCGACAGAAGTCTACACCAGGTCTCTGCATGTACAGTATAGCTTTCAGTTTGATATTTTTACAGGAGCTCTGAGTGTGTAACTGAGAGGGTTCCCAATTCCTCTGTCTTCTCTTTGGGTTATGTTCCTCTTATGGATTAAGGTGCTAATACTCTCAAAAAGAACTTGAAAACTGAACTTAAGAACAAATGAAAAAGAAATACAGCAATACAATCACTCCTAGAATTATTCTGCTAGTCATTTATCAGAACGTTGTTCAGCCATAAACAGAGATGCTTCTTCCTATAGCAGATGGGAACAAATACTGAGATGCACAATCAGAGAGTGGATACTTCGAACACTCAGCTCTATGAGGGATATCTCCATTACATCCTTCCTCTTAGGGCTAAGTCAACCCTGTGCAAAAGGACATAGGAAGCAGAGGGAATGCATAGGGTTCACCAAGTAAACAACATGGTCTTGGCAGGTATGAACAAAGACTGAGGCAGCGTGCACAAGAACTGCACAGGTCTTCATCACATGGGGTCCAACAGATGCAAGGAACACTGAACACATGCCCTCTTATCTAACACAGCAGCAATCGCCAACTGATAACAACTTACAAATGAAATTTCAGTTTTTTGCAAACAAGTTTCCCTAAGGAAAAAAAACTGGTCTCAATAATAGGCTATGTGCCCAGCAGTAGATAGCCAACAGAAAACAAATTCAATTTTATCTTTTTTTAATTAGGTATATTTTTATTTACATTTCAAATGTTGTCCCCTTTCCTGGTTTCTCCCTCCTCCCCAAATCCCATAAACCATCTCCCTTTCCCCAATCAACCTACCCCCCCCTCCCGCTCCCTGACCTGGTATTCCTCTACACTATGGCATCAAGTCTTTCCAAGACCAAGGGCCTCTCCTCCCTTTGGTGTATAACAAGGCCTTCCTCTGCTGCCTATGTTTCTGGAGCCATGGGTAACTCCATGTGTACTCTTTGGTTGAAGCTTTTGTCCCTGGGAGCTCTGGGAGTACTGGGTGACTCATATTGTCATTCCTTCTATGGTGCCACAAACCCCTTCAGTTCCAGCACTTGTGGGCACCCACAATAGTGCTTGCATTTTGTAACTATACAGATATAGGATATATCCCTGAGTGGGGTAGCCTCTGGATGGTCTTTCCCTCAGATTCTGCTCAATCTTTTTTCTTTGTATCTTCTGAAAATTCCTTGTGTCATAATGTTGTGTCAGAGATTACACATTTTGTGTTTGTTTTGTTTGTTTTAAATTTCATCTTATTATTTTTTATTTGTTACATAATATGTGATATATATTTTTCCTCTTTTTTTAAAACCTTCCAGGTCCTTTCAATATATATTATTCTTTACAGTTTAGTGTTTTTAAGGCATTGCTAATTTTCAAAATAATGGTTTCTGGGTTTTGTGCCTGTGCTTGTGATCTTTTCTTTTGTATGCTTGTCTTGTCTAGCTCCAATGTGGTGGTTTTGTTTATGTTTTTCATTATATTATATTAATGTAAATATATAGTATATATTACATAATACTATGTTATATTGTAATATAATGTTATTGAAGCCTGTTTGTTTCTTGATTGGAATCAGAAATGAGCAATCTGGATATGAGTTGAGGTGGGGAGCAATTGGGAGGAGTAGAAGGAGAAAACTCAAAGGAGCAGAGGGACAGAAAATAATAATCAGAATGGATAATGTAAGAAAAAATTCTATTTTCAGAAAAAGAAACTGTATTTATCAAAATCGCAATTAACCCTAGGACAAGATCATGTTATAATCAGTGGTGCTTTGAAAATCGCATAAATACTATATACTTAGGATTTTCATTGAAATAAACAGAGATACTTGCAAATTTTCTGTTTCTGTGTGCAAAGGCTGGATAATAGTGAAATAGTCACACTTTAACTGTCTGCCTTACAAATCTGACACACTTCATTGAATATGAATGGCACTTTATTGAAGCAGAAACAAACAGAAAATCAATATAATAATAATTTCGGTCTATAAGGACTACTAATATTTCCAAATGAAGTATCTGTGTTTAGTCTGTAATTCTAGGATACGGGCATAGATAAGATATTAGCCAGCATTTTTTCTTTTATTATTTCTAAGTGATTTTCTAAGTGATTTGGAAAACCAACTGACTAAATCACTTGAACAAATTATATCTACAGTTTTTTTTTTCAAAAAAAGATTAATTTTGGACAATAAATTTTAATGTGTGAAAAGTAGATGAATAAAATGGGATGTTATTCCCTTTCCATAGCTATACCGCTGCCTTTGTGACTTGGAACAAAAGGCATAAAAGGAAGTTATTTCAAGCTCCTGCTAATTGAGTTGTTCCATTATACCCTCCTCATTTTAATTCTTGCATAATTTTCATGGCTTCTTCTATTTTACAGAAAAATATTATAGAGATCATGAGTCCTTTACAGTGGAAAGAAAGCTGTCAAAAATTATGTTTTGAAACATTTTTTGTACTAGTTTGGCTTTAGTTTTCCTTCATGGAGATGTTACATTTTCTCTAGATAAAACTAAAAATATATCATCATACCATAGTAGAATGAAGGCAATAAAGATAAATCAATGCTTCCTTGCTCTCTAATTAGATAGATTTCATTTTTTCAAAACTGAATAAAAATCACCACATCAAGTCCTATCTTGAGGGCAGGAATATAGTTGATCTACTACTATAAAGAGCAATGCCTTACATAGCAAGTTCCATTAATTTCTGTTTGACATTTTCTTCTGAATATGAACTCCTGGGTAGTGCAGCCAAATGCCAATTTTCTTGAATGAATGACATATAGAAAATATGCACCCTGTCTTTCACAATAACTATCTAAATTATCCCCAATATCTATCCTTGCCTTTTCTAACTCCTTAGTTTCCCACTGCCCCATGGTCCACTGTCTTCTTTGTTTCTTTTTTAAGAATAGCAAAGTGTGAATGAATGTTCTATTTGAGTATCAGGTTGTGCAATGATGTGACACTCTGATATTTTCACTGTTTACCATAAAAGTATTAGAGTTATAGAACTGACCTTAAGTAATATCCATCCATCTACACAGAGTATCCTTTGTTTGCACACAAAAATGCATTCATTTGCAAATTATTCTTTCCTAAATGAATGGTACATTTTTTTAGGCCATATAAAATTCCTATTTTGACTTTTAATTTCGATGACATTTTTGTTTACTCTGACAGTGTTTATAACTAATCACAAATACTCATATGATTCCACAGATAATGTTATAGGATCAATACTTTTAAGCCAACGTTTACTGTGGTTATAACTATGTGCATGAGCTATTGAAACAAAACCACTCTAACCTTACACACACACACACACACACACACACACACACACACACACACACACACACTATGAAAGGAAGAAATATAGACTTGTGATAGTGGTAAAAAACACACCCAAGGGGAAGCCCTTGTAGAAGACAAGAATGGTTTCACATCCTTCATATCTTAGATATACAACATAGAATGACATAATAACATTAGAATTCTAATGATCAAGAATTCTTACATACTCTATAATAATTAAAATGTACAGACAAAATGGTTCAGTGTTTGGAGGTACTTGTCACCAAGCCTGTCAAGATGAGCTTTGTGAAATGAATGACATCATGAAAGGACTATGAGGTAAAGGGAGGAATATTATGTGCTTTTGAAACGTTTGAGCCCAGTGACACATTGCTTCTGACAAAGCCATACTTCCTAATCCTTCACAGTCAGTTCTACAAACTGGGGATCAATTCAATTATTTAAATACATAAGCCCATTCTGATCTCATTCAAATCACTACATTTCATTCCTTGCCAACTCTAGAGAACATTATTTGTAGAATGTACTATTTTTTTATTGGATATTTTCTTTCTTTACATATCAAATTTTATCCCCTTTCTGGTTTTCCCTCTGAAAACACCCTATCCCATCCTCCCTTCCCTCTGCTCACCAACTCACCCACTCCTGCTTCCCTGTCTTGGTATTCTCCTATACTGGGGCATCAAGCTTTCTTAGGACCAAGGGCCTCTCCTCCCTTTAATGTTCAACAAGGCCATCCTCTACTACATATGCAACTGGAGCCATGGGTCCCTCCATGCTTACTAGTTGGTTGGTAATTTAGTCCCTGGGAGCTCTGGGGTACTGATTGGTTCATAATATTGGTCATCCTGTGGGGCTGACAGCGCCTTTGGCTCCTTAGGTCCTTTCTCTAGCTCCTCCTTTGGGGAACTTGTGCTCAATCCAATGGTTGGCTGGGAGAACCCCCCTCTGTATTTGTCAGGTACTGGCAGAGCCTCTCAGGAGACAGCTGTATCAGGCACCTGTCAGCAAGTGCTTGTTGGCATCCATATTAGTGTCTGGGTTTGGTGACATTATATGGTGTGGATCCCCAGGTGAGGCAGTCTCTAGATGGCCTTTCCTTCAGTCTCTGCAGCACATTCTCAATTAAACTTCAGAGGTCTCTTGTCTAGTGAAAAGATGGGTGTGACATTGGATAATTCCTGGGGTTCTTTGGTCAGACAGCATAGCCAATCACTGAGGTCCAATTTGTTGAAGAGAAATTGAAGAAGACTGCCTGATAGCCTCCACATGCATGTATAACAGATGCACACACATACAAACACACACACACACACATACACCCCACAAAAATAGTCAGCCTCAAAAACAACAAACTTTAAAAATACCCATTGCCAAAATTATGCTAAGCATTAAGTTGCTAGTGTTCTCTTACTGTAGAAACTTATAATAAAATTCATAGCTATAAAAATGTTACGAGATAATCTATTGATGTCAAGGGTAGCCCTCATCACTGGCACCTAGGAAAGAGCTGGGCCTACTTGACTAACCAGTAATTATCATTTTAAGAAGAATGAGCTTAAAATGTTTACATAGATTGCTTTCACAAAAGCTATGCCTTTGTTTACAGGTTATTTAGGAATTAAAATGAGATTTAAATAAAAATGATAATATTTTAAATAAACCATTTAACTCATTTTAATTTCTTGTGCATGGAGTAAAATATAAGGGATATATTTAAGAGAATCACTTCAGCTTTGTGATGAAAGTATTAGTTGTTTAAAACAACAAAAGTTTATTTTTATATTTTTTATTGGATATATTCTTTATTTACATTTCAAAAGTTTTCCCCTTTCCAGGTGCCCCCTTCAGAATCACCTTATCACATCCCCCTCCCCCTGCCTCTAAGAGGGTGCTCCCCCTCCTATTCCACTCTTTTTGTCATAGCATTCCCCTACACTGGGGCATTGAACACAAGCTGACTCAAGAGTTGCTCCTTCCACTGATGTCTAACAAGACCATCCTCTGCCACATATGTGGCCAGAGCCATATGTCCCACAATGTGTATTACTTGGTTGGTGGTCCAGTCCATAGGAGTTCTGGGGGACTGGCCGATTGTCCCTGTTGCTCCCTCTATGGGGCTGTAAAACCCCTCAGCTTCTTCTGTCCCTTCTCCAACTCCTCCATCCAGGACCCTGCACTAAATCGAATGGTTGGCTATGAACATCTGCCTGTGTATATGTAACAGCTTCCTAGGAGACAGTTATATCAGGCTTCTGTTAGCAGGCATTTCCCACATCCACAATGGCATCCAGGTTTGGTGGATGTAAACAAGATGGATTACCAGGTGAGACAGACTCTGGATGATCTTTCCTTCAGTATCTGCTCCACACTTTGATTCCATATTACCTCCTGTAAGAATTTTGTTTATCCTCTAAGAAGCACTAAAGGATCCACATTTTGGTTTTCCATCTTCTTGGACTTCATATAGTCTATGATTGGATCATGTGTGTTCTAATATTTTGGACTAATATCCATTTATCAGTATATATACCATGTATGTTCCTTTGTAACTGAGTTACCATACTCAGGATATTTTCAGGTTCTATCAATTTGCCTAAGAATTTCATGAAGTCATTGGGTTTTTTTTCACTTTTTTATATTAGATATATTCTTTATTTACATTTCAAATATTGTCCCCTTTCCTGGTTTCCCCCTCCGCCGAAAATCCCATAAGCCATCTCCCCTTCCCCAATCAACCCTCTTTCACTTCTCTGTCCTGGTATTCCTCTATACTATGGCATCAAGCCTTTCCAGGATCAAGGTCCTCTCCTCCCGTTGGTGTCCAACAGGGCCATCCTCTGCTGCCTATGTGTCTGGGGCCATGGGTAACTCCATGTGTACTCTTTGGTTGATGATTTTGTCCCTTGGAGCTCTGGTAGTACTGTGTGGATCATATTGTTGTTCTTCCTATAACACTGCAAACCCCCTCAGCTCCTTGGGTCCTTTTTCTAGTTCCCCCACTGGGAACCCTGTACTCATTTCCATTGCTGGCTGAGAGTGTCCCCCTCTTTATTTGCCATGCACTAGAAGAGCCTCCTAGGTGACAGCTACATCCAGCTCCAGTAAGCAAGCACTTCTGAGCATCAATAATAGTGTCTGGGTATTGTACCTGTATATGGGATGGATCCCTGGATGGGATAGTCTCTGGATGGTCTTGCCCTCAGTCTATGCTCCATCCTTTGTCTCTATCTCCTTCTGTGGAGATTTTGTTCCCCCTTCTATGAAGGACCAGAGTATCCATACTTTGTTCTTTCTCCTTCTTGGGCGTCATTTGATATGTGAACTCTGTCTTGGGTATGCCAAGCTTCTGGGCTGATATCCACTTATCAGAGAGTGCATACCATCTGTGTTGTTTTGTGATTGGGTTGCCTCACTCAGGATGATATTTTCCCATTCCATACATTTGTTTAAAAATTTCATAAATTCATTCCTTTTAATAGCTGAATAGTACCCCATTGTGTATATATACCACCTTTTCTGTATCCATTCCTCCATAAAGGGAGATCTGGGTTCTTTCCAGCTTCTGGCTATTATAAATGGGGCTGCTATGAACATAGTGGGCAATGTGCCCTTACTACATGCTGGAGAATCATCTGGGTATATGCCCTGGAGTGGTACAACAGGGTCATCTGATAATATTATGCCCAGTTTTCTGAGGAACCTCCAAACTGATTTCTAGAGTGGTTATACCAGCTTGGAATCCCACCAGCAGTGGAGGAGTGTTCCTCTTTTTCCACATACTTGCCAGCAGCTGTTTTCTCCTGAGTTTTTGATCTTAGCCATTCTGACATTTGAGAGGTGAAATTTCAGGGTTGTTTTGATTTGCATTTCCCTGAAGACTAAGGATGTTGAACATTTCTTTAGGTACTTCTCAGCCATTCTATATTGCAAAAGTGAAAATTCTTTTTGTTTTGCTCTGTACCCCACTTTTAATAGGGTTATCTGGTCTTCTGGGGTCTAACTTCTTGAGTTCTTTGTATATATTGAATATTAACCCTCTGTCCGATGTAGGGTTGGCAAAGATCTTTCCCAATTTGTTGCTTTCGTTTTGTCCTATTGACAATGTCCTTTGCCTTACCGAATTATTTTAATTTTATGAGGTCCCATTTGTCATTTCTTCATCTTAGAGCATTGTCTATTTGTGTTCTGTTGAGGAACTTTTCCCCTGTGCCCATGTCCTCAAGGGTCTTCCCCAGTTTCTTTTCTATTAGTTTCAGGGGGTCTAGTTTGATGTGGAGGTCCTTGATCCACTTGGACTTGAGCTTAGTACAGGGAGATAAGAATGGAACAATTTGCTTTCTTCTGCATGCTAGCTACCAGTTGAGCCAGCACCATTTGTTGAAAGGCTATCTTTTTTCCACTGGATGGCTTTAGCTCCTTTGTCAAAGATCAATTGTCCATAGGTGTATGGGTTCATTTCTGGGCCTTCCATTCTATTTCATTGATCTACCTGCCTGTCACTGTACTTTTTATTAGATACACTGAATGTAGTAGAAAAGAAAGTGAGAAAAAGTCTCAAACACATGGGCAGAGGGGAAAAGTTCCTGAACAAAAATTTATTTTGACGATTATCATCTGACCACTAAACTTTGTGGTTCCATCATTGATATTTGCTGACTGATAAGCATTAACTACTCCTCTTTCCACTTTAGCCTCTCATTTCTACTTTCAAGAACAAACATGAAATAAATAACAATATCAAATACAACAAAAAACTGGAAGAAAAAACTGGACTATTTTCCCATCAGTAGTGAAAAGTTCAAACAACACACAAGATGTGGTTATAGAGAAAAATTGATAAAAGTATCCTCAATCTAATCAATTTATAGTGAATGTATTCTAGAAAGAGAATCAACAAAATGTTTATGAATGAAGAATAACACTGTATACAAACATAAATAGGTTGATATTGGATTTTACAGAACTAATTTTCTGTAACAAGAAAACTTACACATTAAATATATATTTGGATTTAAAGACTCATGGCTGATTATAGGCATTACTCATTCAGCTTTTCATCAAAATATTATTTAATATTGTAAGATTAATGAAATCCAAAATAAGACATAGCATCTACTCAGAACATATCACAAGGCTGGCACTTGTGGAATTCTGCATTTATCTCCTCATAACATGTCATGAGAAATGGGGAAGAAGAAAGCTAAGAATTTAGGAAAAGAATTTTTGGCTTATGGAGGCAGAGCTGAACTGATTTATAATCTTCTATGACATAAGCAATTTGATTATAGCATGCCGAGTGGGTGCTATAGCATGCCACTGGTATTCCAATTTTAATACGGAGAAATCAAATTAGCATCCTGTTCAAGGAGAATTTGCTCTGAAAAGGCAATCTTTAGTTTTCCTCCCTGTGTATTATGAATATTAAAACATCCAGAGCTAGTATATCATCACTCCAACTATATGTGGCCTGAAACTTTATTTTGTGTTGTCAAATATACACATGAATATAAATGTATTTAATTCTTACAAGTTTTAATATTTAACCCTAAGGCATGCATAAAAATTTGTTCCATACTTAATTTTTTCTGTGCATTTAATCTGTAGTCTTTGCCTTCACATAGGACATTTTATCATTTTTCTTTCTTATATAGCATATAAGTAATGTGTTTCCTTTATTTAAGAGTATCTATATCTCTATATATAAATATCTTCCTTTATATAGCAAATAAATACTTTAGAAACACATTAAATCATTTTATCTTCCACTCTTAATGTATAGAATGTACATCGATATGTTTCTTTGTGTTTATGATCTTGTATTAATGATTTTAAATTGTGTTGTATATGTCTATTTGGCCATTTGAGTTCTCAGTACTTTAAATATTAATCAGAAAATTTGAGGGTACATATTTTCTATTACACAAGAATATAAACCACAGTTCCAAATACATGCATAGTTCCATCCCTTTCATTTAGAATTGACTTGAACTAAAATTGAAAAAGAAAAAAAAAAGTAAACAAGGCATTATTAGTAGTGGTTACTTCTGCAGGGAAAAAGCAGTCCTGAAGAGGACTTTTTGTTTGTTTGTTTGTAAATGTGTTGCACTTTTACGTCACTGAAGCATTTTTTATCATAGTTACAGCTAAAGAGTAAAATTCTGGAGAGGAAAAAGAAAACCCTTACTGACTTTTTAAAGTATTTTAAAAGCATCATTGGAGCTTATGGGAAGCAATATTTCAAAAAATAAGTTGGGCGAGGGTTTCATTAGGAAAGGATTAAGCTAAATAGGCTTGAGAAAATCATAGATTAAGGTTCATCTAGTACACTCATCCTGGCTGAATGTTGAAATACTAATGGAAATTCAATTTCCTTAAAGTGATCCTAAATACGTATTTTAAAGGTGTTTTCGAAATAAAACCTGAGGTTTTTTTTTTCTTTTCTTTTTTTTTTTCCTCCACTGCCAGCCTGGCAAGGTAGCATTTCCAGACACAATAAAAGCCATTTGCAAGAAGCCATATTTTCTGCATAGATGCAGGAAAGTGACCAAAGCATTTTTCCAATGACAATACAATGGAAAGAAGACTTTAACTGAAATGACATTGGGAATGACAGTAACAGGTTGCACCTGTTATTTCCAAACGTATTGAAAATGTGCATGCCCACTATTAGAGCTGGACCTTAATTTGTATCTTTGTCTGAGTTATGGTAGCTTTTCATTTATCCATACCGATGCTTGTCCTTATTTTATGTCTCTGTATATGTGTAACATTTATGTTCAAGGGGGTTTGCATAATATGTGTTCATGGGAGTTTTTATGTGTGTGAGAAACGTATTTCAATGGCCAGAACTTCATGTCTCATATCTTTCTCTACTGGATTTTTACATCAGCTTTTTTTTTAATTTTATTTTTTTTATTTTTCATGACAAAGTCGCTCAGTGGAACTAGAGATCACCAATTTATCTGGAATGGCTGTCTGAATGTTTTAGAGAACCTCCTATCTCTGACCACAAAGTGATGTGATTGCAGATGTACTGCATATCTATCCCTTAACATTGATGCCAGGGATCTTATCTGAAGTCCTGTTTCTTATATAGAGAGCAGCTTCCAGCTCCCTAATACTTAATCTAAATGTAAGCTTACACAGACACACACACAGCCACACACAGACACACACAGACACACACAGACACACGGACACACACACACACACGGAACATGGAATGATAGATACTCCAACTTAAATGTGTGTATGTAATAATTATTAGAGAAATGACCCCAGAAGGAGCATATTTTCATCACAAAATTTATTTTCGAACTAAAGGGTTACAGCAGCAAAATTAAAGGAAAGTATTTCAGTGTATATGATTAAAGAATATCAGCCTCCAAGATTTTCTACGAAGTCTGTTCCTAATTATGATTTATTTTATAGCATAGCATTTATTTAGGGATGATCTCCAATTCTCCAGTTAACAATTCAGTTAAAAATAATTATCTTTTAAGTCAATAGAGACCCTAGTTATAACCACAGAGTGTAAGAATCCTTTAACTTTTCATTGCTATATATCCTTATAACTATTGTCCTTAGAATTAGTTATCATAAGAGGAGCTCATACAGCTGGGAAGTGTAAGCTGAGGGAAGGTTGGGATGGTTAGTAGGTTCAAAGTGTATGGGTATGGCTTACACAACAATCTTGCACCTTGGCCCTTTGCACAAGGAAATGGTATAATTTACAGATCTCCCATCCAGAACAACGTACCTATCTTAATCAGAAAATAAAAAGTAATAATTTATGTTGTGTATGTTTTATCTTATATCTCCATATGAATGGAATATATATATATATATATATATATATATATATATATATATATATATATATATATATATATGCAAAATGTTCTTGGTGTTGTTGAAGTACTTGGAACCCATCTGATTTTGAAATTTAAAAATTTTAATTTGTTTTCTTATTCCAATTAAAAAAGCTTAAATTCACTCAAGTGTAGCTGGAGGCTAATATACCCACAGGAGATTATATGACCCACCAGAAACATTTTCCAATCTAAAATATCTAAGCCATCTTCTGCATAGAGTAAAGGAATAATTTAATTTCCTTCCCTGGGGCTCGTTCCTTTATAAATGATTCATTATCCAGATCAAGGCATCAGGCCCCACGAGTAACAGAATTATTAATTATGTTCATGGATTAAAGCAGTAAAAATTAAAAAGAAAAGTTAATATTACTTTACAATTCATAATCACAATGTTTTCAATTAATAAACTTGAATTCCTTAATAAGGTTTCAGTGTTTTAAAATTAATTATTGACGGTGAAAAGAAATCTCCAGTTTGGAACATGGCTTTATTTATAAACTTTTAAAGATGAAAATAAAACCTCATAGTTTTTCTACTTAAATAATTGTTCACCATGCAGCAAAAATGAAAACAAAATTATAAATAGTGAATGGGTGTACTTTTTCCTTGTGTGTTTCTGGTTACCTGACTAAGGATTTTCTTTTCCTATCTAGGAATCTGATCTGATTTTCAAGGGAGAAGATGCTCTCCTGGTGGCTCTTCACATGAACTTGGGAGTTTTCTTCCAAAAAATCTTTCTCCACAGGGAAATCTCATGGAACCCTTTCCTAATCAGAAACTCTGAATCTGGATTTTTCTGTGATAAAAACAAAGATATGGAAGCCTCAAGGGAAATACAGGCACCAAAAACTTTTCAAAGTTTTTTTTTTTTACTTGCTCTCTTTAATTTTTTTCCTCTGAGAAGTTTCAGATTGGAAGACTTAGTATTAATAAATAGCACAAGATGCTCAAGTGAAATTACTAACAACCCAGAAATCTTGATCATCAGAAATGTGCAGACATATTTTAAAATTCAAATTACCAACTGCTTCATACCTACAGATGATATAGTTGCATAGTTTACTTAAGTTGTTCTGCATGTGTTCATCATGATAGATTTATAATGATTGCCCAAAGAATTAATTCATCATCTTAAAGTTATTTTGCAATTAATAGGATTTAATTTTTTTAACAAAATGAACTAAAGTAGGAGTGTTCCTCTTTCTCTACATCCTTGATAGGATGTATGAGTAGTCATTGTTTATTGAACTTATCCATTCAGATAGGTGTAAGATCAAATCTCAAAGTAATTTGGATTCACATTTTCATGCTTGCTAAGGATGTTCAACATTCATTATCTTTCAGCCATTTCAGTTTCCTCTATTCTGTGGTTAAAAATGTATTCCATTTTAAAATCGATTTATTTGATTTCTTTTATTTTCTTTTCTGTTCCTAGTTTATTGAATCCTTTATGTATTTTGCATATAAGTCCTCTATCAGATATGGAACTGATAAAAACTTCCAATACTGTATGCTGCTATATATATTTTTTTTTAAGTAAATGATGGTGGCTATACTTTGCTTACAGAAAAATTTAGGTTTCATGAGTTACCATTTTTAATTGTTGATTTTATTGCACGAAAAATCAGTGTTATGTTCATGAAGTTTTCAATTGTTCCAGTGAGTTCAAGGCTGCACTATATTTTTTCTTCTATCAGTTTCAGTATCTGGTTTTATGCTGGTTTCATGGCCATTTGAGAATATTAATAGGACCCTTTTGGCCAAACACTAAATTGGCTATAATCCAGTCCTGTTGCTGGAAGTTTCATTGGGTGACAAGAGATGGTCAGTTGGGACTTTGTCTTATCAATTATCTGTAGATTTTATTAGGATATTGTTCATAGAGTTTAGGAAGTTTCCACTGCAGTAGATTTGTAGACTATAATCAGCACATATGTATATTTGATCTTTTTGAACTTGAACATTGTTCAGGGTGCAAGTTTAGATACACTTCCATTCTTCTATGTGCAGACATCCAGTTAGACCACATGTTGAAGATGCTATAATTATTCTAGTATGTTTCACTGACTTTGCATAAAATACCAGGTGTTTGTAAATGTGGGCATTTAAGTTTTATTTTCCATTTTGTTTCATTTATCAGCATGTCTCTTTTATGCCAGTGCCATGCTATTTTTATAGCTATAGCTTTGTAATACAACTTGAAATCTGGAATTAAAATCTCTAGCAGTTCTTTTATTGCTCCAGTTTGTAATAGCTAACCTGGGATATTTGTTTTTCCATATGAAGCTGATTATAGTCCGTTCAAGGTCTTTGGAGAATTTTACTGTAATTTGGATAGCTCTTACACTCAATCTGAAGAATCCTTTTGCTAGGATGAACATTTTTATTATGTTAAACCTACCAACAAATGGGCATGGGACATCGTTTCATCTTTTGATAGCTTCTTCAATGTTTTTCTTCGAATACTTGAAGTTTTTAATCATAACCCTCATTCAATTGCCTGCTTTGAGTTATCCAAAGATATTTTAAAATATTAGAGACTATTGTGAAATGTGTTGTTTTGTGATTTTTTTTCAGACCATTTCTTATTTGTATATTAGAGGTCTACTTTATCCAGTTTTAGGTTGAGGTTCCTGATAAACTTGGAATTAAATGGTGAAAATATGAATCTGTTTGCATTCTTCTACATGCAGACATCCACTTAGAACAGCACCATTATAATGTTTTAGCTTCTCTATAAAAATCAAGTGTCCATAGGTGTGTGAATTTATTTATCAGTCTTTGATTCAATTCTATTGATCAAAAGTCTCTCTCTGTGAAAATACCTTGCAATTTTTACCACTATTTTTCTGTAGTACAGCTTGAAGTCATGAAATGTGAGTCCTCCTGAAGTTCTTTTATTACACAGGATTGTTTTATCTATCTTATTTTTTAGATATCTATCTATCTATTTTTTTCATTTGTTTGTTTTACCATATGAAGTTGAGAATTGCTGTTTAACGGCCTCCAAATAATTGTGTTAGATTTTTGGATTTTTTTTGCATTGAATCTAGGGATTCCTTTTGGTAAGATTTTCACTATGTTAATTCTACCTATCCATGAACAAGGGAGATCTTTCTACCTTCTGATATCTTCCTCAATTTCTTTCATTGGGGACTTGAATTTCTTGTTTTAAATTTTTTTTTTGCTTGTTTATAGAGTTATACCAAGATATTTTATATTGTTTTAGGATATAGTAAGGGTGTTATTTTCCTAATTTCTTTCTCTGCCCATTTATCATGTGTATAAAGGAGAGCTACTGATTCCTTTAAGTTAATTTTATATTCACCACTTTGCTGAAGATGTTTATCAAGTCTAGGAGTTTTCTGGTAGAACTTTTGTGGTTACTTATGTGAACTATCATATAATCTGCAAATAGTAACACTTTGACTTCTTCCTTTATAATTTGTATCCCCTTGATGTGTTTCGGTTGTCCTACTGCTTTATCTAGAACTTCAGTTACTATATTGAATAGATAGTGAGTGAGTGGGCAACCATGTCTTGTCCCTGATTTTGGTGGGTTTGTTTTGAGTTTCTTTCCATTCATTTTGCTGTAAACTATTAGCTTGGTGTAAACTGCCTTTATTATGTTTAGGTATATTAATATGTATCTTTCCTCTCCATGACTTTTATCATGACTGTTGATATCTGTTATTTTATTGTTGTTGAAGGTGATGGTGGTTCATGTGAGTGTGTGCCTATTTATGTTTATGTGTGATAGAGAATGTGTCTAAGCATGTGTGTGTTTATATTCTTTTGATTTTTCTTGTCTGAAATTATTTATTCCTTTTCTTTTCATTGTTTTAGTTGTCTGTCTTTGGGTTGTAGTTTTCCTTCCAGCACCTTCTGTAGAAATGTTTGTGTAGATAAATATTGCTTAATTTTTATTTCATTATGGGATATATTATTTTCCCCATCTACAGTAATTGAAAGCTTTGCTGGGTATAGTAGTTTGTATTGCCTTGTGTGGTTTCTTAGTGTCTGAAGCACATCAATTTTGGCTTTTAGAATCTCCATTGAGAAGTCAGATAAGATTCTAATAGGCCTGTCTTTATATGTTACTTGGTTGTTTCTCCTTGTAGCTTTCATGTTGTTCATATTGATCAAAACATTTAGTGTTTTGATCAATGTGTTCTAAGGTCACTTTGTGTTCTGGTCCAATTTCTTTGGTATTTTTTTAATGCTTCTAGTATCTTTAAAGGCATCTTCTATGTTTTTGTTGAAAACATTTTCTGTGCCCTTGAATTGGGTTTCTTCTCTTTCCTTGGTTTCTATTATTCTTAGATTTATTCTCTGAAAGCATCCAAGATTTACTGGATTTTTTTGGTGTCAGGAGTCTTTTGGATTTAACATTTTCTATGGCCAAGGTATCCATTTCTTTTATCTTTTTCTCAACCCCTACGATTTATCTCTTACATCTTCCATTAATGAAGTTTGCCTCTGAAATTCCTAATCTAATTTCTAAACTTTTTCATTTTGAGAATTTCTCTAGCTGAGTTTTCTTTAGTGATTTGATTTATTTTTTCATATATTAAACAGTTTTTCCTAACACAATTTATTTTTCTGAATTTCGTTGAAGGATTTATATATTTTCTCCACTCTTTATTCTTCATAGTCTCTCTCTCTCTCTCTCTCTCTCTCTCTCTCTCTCTATATATATATATATATATATATATATATATATATAAACCCTCTATCATCCTCCCTCTCTTTTATTGTCTCAGTATGTATACGTGTTTTCCAAGATTTCTTGAAGAGCTATCTTAATTCCCTCTTTATGGAACTTATCATTTTATGGATGATATAATAAATTTTATATGAATTTATTGTTTTTATAAATTTGCATAAAATAATTAATCTACTAAATTGCCATTTTTACTACTAATACTTTATACTATCATCATATGTAAATAAATTATTTCGAATTTTTAACAGTAAGAATCCATTTAAGGCTGGGCACTGGTGGCACATGCCTTTAAGCCCATCACTTTGTAGGCGGAGGTAGGAACACAGAGGCTCTGAGTTCGAGGCCAGCCTGGTCTATAAAGTGAGTTCCAGGACAGCCTGGGTTATACAGAGGAACCCTGCCTTGATAAACAAAACAAAACAAAACAAAAAAGAACCCAATTAAGTAATATGTCAGAAGATCAAGATGGCAAAACCAAGAAAGACAAATGATCCTTCCTGGGAGATAGATGCTCTTCACAGCCATTTCTTCCTCTATTAGAGGAAACTATTTTAATACTTACTGAAATGTTTGCTGTGGTCAGCATGAAATGAGCCCATCTTCATTCTGCATGAATATACAGGATTATACATTCTATATTTTCAGAGACAATCAGCTACACATGATAGATTAGCGATAGGTAGTTTTAAAACTTTGTCAATTTTTCCTTCAATATCTTACTCCTCTGAACTGTGTTAAATTAACGCACATCAGGTTAAATTATTCCATAAAACTTTTTACGTGGTAAAGCATGCGGTCCTTTGATTGAGTCTCATGTTGTTTGAGAAATTTCTAGAATATTAATTTCATGTTAAACTACAGTTTCTTAAAAAGCAAATTTGCAATAGTACCACGTACTTCAAAAAGCAAAATATATAATGTCTGAAAATATTTTTGGTTTTTTATATATTCATGTATGTATGTATGTATATATGTATGTATGTATTTTTACACTCCAGATTTTATCCCCACCCCCATCTAGCTTCCAACTTGTCTATACCTCCTTTCCAACTTGTCTATACCTCCTTTCCATGCCCGGTCTCCACAAGGATGTCCCCACCATCTACCACCCACCTAACCAGACCTCTAAACTCCCTGGGGGGAACTCCATGCTCCTGAGGATTAGGTACATCTTCTCTAACTGAAAACAGACCCAGAAGTCCTCTGCTGTATATGTAGTGGGGGCTTCATATCAGCTGGTGTATGCTGCTTAGTTGGTGGTCCAGTGTTTGAGAGATCTCAGGGGTCCAGGATAATCAAGACTGCTGGTTCTCCTACAGGGTCGCCCTCCTCCTCAGCTTCTTCCAGCCTTTCCCTAATTCAACCACAGGGTCAGTAGCTTCTGTCCATTGGTTGGGTACAAATATCTTCATCTGACTCATTCAGCTTCTTGATGGATCTTCTGGAGTGTGATTGTCATAGATCTCTTTTGGGGAGCACTCCATATCCTCAGTAATATTGTCTGGCCTTGGGACCACCCCTTGAGCTGGATTCCAATTTGGGCTTGTCACTGGACCTTCTTTTCCTCATGTTCCTTTCCATTTCCATCCCTGCAGTTCTTTCAGTCAGGAACAATTTTGGGTCAGATTTTTGACTGTGAGATGGTACCCCCCCTACCTGGTGCCCTGTCTTCCAGCTAGAGGTAGCACTATAAGTTCCCTTTCCCTACTGTTGGGCATTTCATCAAAGGTCCTTCCCTTTGAGACTTGAAAGTGTCTGACCTCCCATGTCTTTGGTGAATTCTCAGGATCCCCTCCCCACAACATCCTACCTCTCCAGAGGTTGCCTGCTTCCATTCTTCCTACTAGCCATCAGGGCTTCAGTCCCTTTACTTCACACAATAAAAAATCAGGTTCCCATCTCCACTGCACCCTGTCTACTTTCCTTTCCAGGTCCCTCCCTCCCTCCCCACTTGTGATTCCTTTCTTCTCCCTCCCAAATAGGACTTAGGAATCCTTACTTGGGCCCTTCAGTTTGTTGAACTTTTTGAGTTCTGTGGATTGTATATTAGATAATCTGAACTCTTTTTGTTGTTGTTGCTGTTTCTAATATCCACTTGTTAGTGAGCACATGCCATGCATGTACTTTTGGATCACTCAGGATGATATTGTCTAGTTTTATCAATTTGCCTGCAAAACTCAGGATGTCCTTGTTCATATTAGCAGAGTAGTATTCATATGTGTAAATCAACCACATTTTTTGCATTCATTCTTCTGGCATGGGACATCTGAGTTGTTTCCAGCTTCTGGCTATCACAAATAAGGCATCTATAAACTAAGTGGGTCACATGCCCCTGTGGCATGGTGGGGTACCCTTTGGGTATATTCCCAAGAGTAGTATTGGTAGGTCTTTTTTCAATTTTCTGAGGAACCTCCGTATTGATTTCCAGAGTGCTTGTACCAGTTTGCAATCCTACCAGCAATGGAGGAGTGTTTCTCTTTCTCCATATCCTTTCCTACATATGTGGTCACCTGAGGTTTTACTCTTAGTCATTCTAATTGGTATTAGGTAGAATCTCTGGGTCATTTTGATTTGCATTTCTTTGATGACTAAGAACTTTGAACATTTCTTAAGGTGTTTCTCAGCTATTCAAAATTCCTCTGTAGTAAATTCTCAGTTTAGTACTATACCCCAATTTTTGATTGGGTTGTTATGTTTTTGGTGGTTAGCTTCCTGAGTTCTTTATATATTTTGGATATTACCCATCTATCATAGGTGGGGTTACTGAAGATTTTTTTTCCAATCTGTAGGTTGCTGATTTGTCTTTTGACTGTGTCCTTTGCCTTACAGAAGTTTCATGAAGTCCCATTGATCAATACTTGATCTTAGAGCATGAATCATTGGAGTTCTGTTTATGAAATTTCCCTCTGTGCCAATGAGTTCAGGGCTCTGATCATGATCATCATCAAGTAGGTTTCATTCTTGGGATGCAAGATTGGCTTAAAAAGGCCAAAACGGCAACCAACAGTTTGGGAAAAGATCTTCAACAACTCTACATCTGACAGAGGGCTAATATCCAATATATACAAAGAACTCAAGAAGTTAGACTCCAGAGAACCAAATAACCCTATTAAAAATGTGGTACAGAGCTAAACAACGAATTTTCACCTGAAGAATTTTGAATATCTGAGAAGCACCTTAAGAAATGCTCAACATCATTAGTCATTAGGGAAATGCAAATCAAAACAACCCTGAGACTTCATCTTACACCAGTTAGAATGGTTAAGATTAAAAACTCAGGAAACAGCAGGTTTTGGTGAGGATGTGGAGAAAGACGAACACTCCTTCACTTCTGGTAGGATTGCCAGTTGGTACAATCACTCTGGAAATCAGTCTGGTGGTTCCTCAGAAAACTGGGCACTTCCGGAGGACCATGCTATACCTCTCCTGGGCATATACCCAGAGGATTTTTCAGCATGCAATAAGGACACATGCTCCACTATGTTCATAGCAGCCTTATTTATAATTCCCAGAAGCTGGAAAGAACCCAGATGTCCCTCAATGGAGGGATGGATACAGAAAATGTAGTATATTTACACAATGGAATACTATTCAGCAATTAAAACAATGAATTCATGAAATACTTAGGCAAATGTTTGGAATTGGAAAATATCATCCTATGTAAGGTAACCCAATCACAAAAGAACACACATGGAATGCAGTCAGTGATAAGTAGATATTAGCCTAGAAGCTCTGTATACCCAAGACACAATTAACATATCAAATGCTTTCCAAGAAGAAGGAAGGAGAGGACCCCTGCTCCTGGAAAGAATTGATGCAGCAATGTAGGGTATTATCAGAGCAGAGAAGTGGGAGGGGTTGATTGGGGAATGGGCAGAGGGAAAAGGGCTTAAGGGACTTATGTGGGGGTGGGGGGGGGGGCAGCAAACCTGGAAACCTGGAAAGGAGAAATCATTTGAAATGTAAACAAAGAATATAGAAGATAAAAAAAAAAGAAAATCTGTTAAGGTAATCCATTATATAAACAAACTCAAAGAACAAAAATCACGTGATCATCACCTTAGCTGCAGAAAAAGCATTTGACAAAATACAGTACCGCTTCATGTTAAAAGTACTGGAGAGATCAGGAATTCAAGGACCATACCTAAGCATAATAAAGGCAATTTACTGCAAACCAACAGACAATATCAAATTAAATAAAGACATACATGAAGCAATCCCACTAAAATCGGGGAAAAGGACGCTCATTCTCCCCATATATATTCAAAATAGTGCTCAAAGGCTGAGCTAGAAAAATAAGGCAACAAAAAAAGATCAAGGAGATACAAACTGGCAAAGAAGAAACAAAGGTATCACTATTTGCAGATGATATGATAGTATACATAAGCAAGCCCAAAAATTCTACCAGAGAAATTCTCCAGCTGATAAACAACGTCAGCAATGCTGACAGATATAAAATTAGCTCAAATAAATATGTAACCTTCCTCCACAGAAATGATAAACAGGCGGAGAAAGAAATCAGGGGAAAAAAAACTCCCTTAGCAATAGCCACAAATAATATAAAATACCTTGGGTTAACTCTAACCAAACAGGTGAAAAATCTGTATGAAAATAACTTCAAGTCTCTCAAGAAAGAAACCAAAGATCTCAGAAATTGAGAAATCTCCCATGCTCATGGATTGGGAGAATTAATATAATAACAATGACCATCTCACCAAAGGCAATCTGCAGATTCAATGTAATTCCCCTCATATCCCAACACAGTTCTTCAAAGGCATGGCAAAAGCATTCTCAAATTCATCTAGAAAGTTAAATAAACCCAGAATAGCGAGAACAATTCTTAGCAATGAAAATATTTTTGATAATATACTGTATTTACTGTTCTCAGAGTAAAACTTGGAATTCAATATAGTTTCTCACTCATTGTAGTTATTTATTTTTTCATAAATAAAAGGTAACTCTCTGTCTCATTTTCCAGAAATTTATCATAGAGAGCATTTTATATAAAGCATTTTACCATTGCTTCCATTTTCAGAACCTTATTTCAACAGTCAGTTGTCATACTTCCTCCACTAGCCTTGCGGATCCCTGTCTCGACCCCATCCCTCCTCTACCCCATCCCTCCTCCACCCCATCCCTCCTCTACCCCATTCCTCCTCTACCCCAACCCTCCTCTACCCCATCCCTCCTCTACCCCATCCCTCCTCTACCCCATCCCTCCTCTACCCCAACCCTCCTCTACCCCATCCCTCCTCTACCCCATCCCTCCTCTACCCCATCCCTCCTCTACCCCATCCCTCCTCTACCCCATCCCTCCTCTACCCCATCCCTCCCTCCTCTGCCCCATCCCTCCTCTACCCCATCCCTCCTCTACCCCATCCCTCCTCTACTCCATCCATCCCTCCTCTACCCAATCCTTCCTCTGCCCCATCCCTCCTCTTCCCCATCCATCCCTCCTCCACCCCATCCCTCCTCTACACCATCCCTCCTCTACCCCATCCCTCCTCTACCCCATCCATGCCTCCTCCACCCCATCCCTCCTCTACCCCATCCCTCCTCTACCCCATCCATGCCTCCTGCACCCCATCCCTCCTCTACCCCATCCCTCCTCTACCCCAACCCTCCTGTACCCCATCCCTCCTCTACCCCATCCCTCCTCTACCCCATCCCTCCTCTACCCCATCCCTCCCTCCTCTACCCCATCCCTCCTCTACCCCATCCCTCCTCTACCCCATCCCTCCTCTACCCCATCCCTCCTCTACCCCATCCCTCCTCTACTCCATCCATCCCTCCTCTACCCAATCCTTCCTCTGCCCCATCCCTCCTCTTCCCCATCCATCCCTCCTCTACTCCATCCCTCCTCTACCCCATCCATGCCTCCTCCACCCCATCCCTCCTCTACCCCATCCCTCCTCTACCCCATCCCTCCTCTACCCCATCCCTCCTCTACCCCATCCCTCCTCTACCCCATCCCTCCCTCCTCTACCCCATCCCTCCTCTACCCCATCCCTCCTCTACCCCATCCCTCCTCTACCCCATCCCTCCTCTACTCCATCCATCCCTCCTCTACCCAATCCTTCCTCTGCCCCATCCCTCCTCTTCCCCATCCATCCCTCCTCTACTCCATCCCTCCTCTACCCCATCCATGCCTCCTCCACCCCATCCCTCCTCTACCCCATCCCTCCTCTACCCCATCCCTCCTCTACCCCATCCCTCCTCTACCCCATCCCTCCTCTACCCCATCCCTCCTCTACCCCATCCCTCCCTCCTCTACCCCATCCCTCCTCTACTCCATCCCTCCTCTACCCCATCCCTCCTCTACCCCATCTCTCCTCTACTCCATCCCTCCTCCACCCCATCCCTCCTCTACCCCATCCCTCCTCTACCCCATCCCTCCTCTACCCCATCCCTCCTCTACCCCATCCCTCCTCTACTCCATCCCTCCTCTACCCCATCCCTCCTTGACACCATCCCTCCTCTACCCCATCCCTCCTCTACCCCATCCCTCCTTGACACCATCCCTCCTCTACCCCATCCCTCCTCTACCCCATCCCTCCTCTACCCCATCCCTCCTCTAACCCATCTCTTCTCTAACCCATCCCTCCTCTCTAACCCATTCCTCTTGTAACCAAAATCTCCTCTAACCAATTCCTCCTCTTAACCATCCTTCCTCTTACCCCATCTCTCCACTAACTGACCCATGTCACCTTAGTTCTTTACCAGTGACTTTCACTTGCAATTCTTTACCTTATTTCTAAGATTACCTCAAAATTCACATTCTTTGAGAAAACAAGAAAAGCAATTTCCCTTATGCTATGTTATTTGTGTATATAGCTTATTGATTTGGGAATTATTTTAACATCAGCATGACTTCACTGATATCCTTGAACTTCATGACTTCTGAACTATTCACTTTCAGAAGAAGCCAGTGTAGAAGAAAGTGAAGAGCATAAATAACTTCAGTATTAGTAAGGGATATAGAATGAAGCACATAGAGGAAGGAAAACATTTTTCTCATTATTAATCCACTTAGCTTCAATCACCATCAATTGAAAGGTATAAGTACAGATTTTATACTCCATTAACATCTATTTTTCATATACTCACAAGATTCTCAAATAAGTACAACATATTCTTATTGGTAGCATTAGTTTTGTGGAAACTACTAATTTTACATACATTGCTACTGTGATACTTACATCAATCTTCCTTGGGACTTAGGAAAGGTGGTAACATGGTAACATCTCATCTATTTTTATTTTCATCATTGAGAACAGTTTTATCCATTAGCTTAACTTAGTTACTCCAGTAGTGAAAATATCAATAATATCTCTTTATCTTTTAATGATACTTTTTCTGCTTTTAACTCAAAATCATACCATAGTGTTTAATGTCTTGGTTATGTATTCACTATCCTAATAATTCTCTACTTATTCTGAATCCAATAGTAAGAGAAGAGTCAAGATAAATCAGAGACTAAAACTATAAATGCAATAAAATATTCATTCCAGATCAGAGAAGAACATGGGAGAAATAGTGTTCCCCAATGCAGCATCACTGAATAATTTTATACAGTATCTTTGGTACCAAAAATTGCTGTTCAGATTTTACTTGATAATTAATGAGAAAAATAGAATTAATTGATTCTTCCTCTTCAAGATTGTGATACATAGAATTTCAAGTCTGAATAGATAGTGTTCAATAGATTGAACACTTGTACATAATGTTAATGCATGCAGGCACACACGCACGCACACACACACACACACACACACACACACACACACACACACATACACACACAAGTTAGCCATGTTTATCTAGACTTTGAACCAATGTTGCTTCTGTGATTTTTGGTTCCCTGGAATACTGCTTAGAACATAGCATTTATTTGAGGTCTCAAATGTGTGTGAACCTGTAATTTAGAATCTTTCACTGAGACAGAATATCAGTATTTCCTAAGAGGAAAAAGCCTATGAAATTTAGATACTTTCATCTGTGGCCCAAGCAAATGTTACTATGCTTCTTAACATGGGCCAAGGAGACAACAGAAGTAAGGAAGAGAAAAGTAAAAAGTTTCATGACACAGGATTATAACTTTTACCAGACCCTATGATTTTGCTCAGAATGTGAATGGTTAAAAATGGAAGCCTGAGTTTATTTTTCTGCTTTCTTTGTCCCAAGGCAGTTTACAGACTCATATATACCTCACTGCTGTGATCTCCAAAAAGTTACTAGATATGAGAATTGTTGTATGCCTTTAATTTAAGTCCATATTATTTCCCTTGGGAAATTTTAGAAATGCTGGGTGGGATGTTTGAAAATGGATGGCAAAAAGTCTACTGGAGAGAAACTTATAAAAAGGGGAAAATAGATGAATTCTTATATCTTTGACTTTTTGATCCTTAAAATTCAATAATAATGTTGGTTATATTCATTTTTCAGAATCAAATCCAAGAGTTCAACTTTGAACTTTATTTAGACTTTTTAATATTTTTGGAACTTTTAGAGGTTCATACTCTTATCTAAAAGCAATTTCAGTACTTGTTCTATTTGTTTCTCACAGATAAATTTGTCTATGTGAGGCAGATTATAGTATATATACAAATTAAAAATCTTGTATAAAATCTATGCTTATTTCTTAATGTTATGATCTTTTAGTTTTTAAATGCTTTAAAAACAATTTGTACTTAACTTTTAATATAGAGAGAATTGGCTTTTGCTTTTTAAAGTGTTGTTTTCTTTTATATTTATATATTAAGTACAATTTTCATAGATAATCTTCACTTTTAATAAATAAGGTTGCCATTAAAGATGACATTTTAAAAGATTTTTTAGTTTGCTTAAGATTAAGTTTTTTATGTGCTAATTTCTATTCTTCCTTTAGGAATTGTATTTTTGTTGTATATATTATATATACCACTATAATATAATATAACATAATATTATATTTATACAATTCATATGTGCATATATAATTATTCTCAAAATTCAATAGAGAAGTAGCTTAAAAAATACCAACTCCCTGTTCCATGTTGCTCAAACTTGGTCTGTGACCTGCAAAATATTCCGTGTCCCTAATTCTCAACTTGGATATTGTTGCTTCTTATAATGCTGTGATATTTTCATGGACTAGCTAAATTTTATGTATCATTTATATAAATATCTCAATTATAAATATTATACTCTGTATCAGTTGTAAATAACCTATATCAGATATTTACTCTATCATATATGACTGCATACAGTAACATTTTGACTTCTTTAAATTTTTTCCATGTTTATTTCAGAAGGGTAAAAACTGTATGTTGCATTATGACTTTTTTAGATTCTTTGCATTTTCTGAATCCTTGCATTACATTTTTTTTTTTTGCCTAACATCTCCTAAAAACTGCATACTGACGTAAACCAGATGCTTTAATGGCTAAAGTTGCTTGCCACAAGGCTGAAAAACTGAGTTCAGTCTCACAGGTAAGTATTTTCTGTATAATATATTTTATGTATTAAATTTTGTGGTTCATATGGACTAATATCTGTGAGAAACCAACCAACCACCCCCCCCCCAAAAAACAAAAAATAAACATGTTTTGAAATTACTCTTAGATAAAAATCTGACCCTTTAAAAGTTTCAATAATATTAAAAAGGAAAAAATCAATTCTCAGAAGTTGGCCTGAAACTTTCACATACATGCACACATACTAATATGATCAAAAACATAAGATGCAATGAGAGTTAAGGTTCATGAATTTTCTTTGGGGTGAATAGATTCCATTTTGTGTCAAATAACTTAACTACCAATACTGAGATATGTACTCTGGTAAATTACATAAGATTCCTGTAAAGATTATCTCTGGGAATTCAAACTTCATATTCAAACATAACTTATTCTATAATTTTCATCTCTGAGGCTGATGATCTCCATCTGCTAAACGAGGCCTAGTTTTAGAAGCTTCTAGACTCCCAAAAAACTATCTAGGCCCTTAATGTTTTCAGCCTCTGAGACTTACTGATGTTAAGCTCACCCTTTCTTGGTCCTTCTAAACTCTGGTTGGCTCGTTCAAATCAGTTGCTCTAGGTCAAATTCCTTTTTATATTGATTGATTCCCTATTGGCCTTTGACTGAATTCTCTCCTTGTCCTCAAACAAATGCTAGCAATCTGTTCCAACCTTCTGTCTCCTTCTGTCTTCACCTGTGTCTAGCTTGTTCTCTCTCTGCAATCTGCCTTTCTATAACTCTCCTGGTAAAAGTTCTTCCATCCTCTCTCTCTCTCTCTCTCTCTCTCTCTCTCTCTCTCTCTCTCTCTCTCTCTCTCTCTCTCTCTCTCTCTCTCCATGGTTCCATGGTCCTCTCTAATGTAGCTTCCCTTTACTCTCTCTTTTCTTGAGAGTTTGCCATATGCTATTCTGTCAATTTTTTTCTCTGATTTGTCACTTTTTCTGCCATTTAACTGGACATCAGTTTCAAACATGTGAGTTCGGTATTACAAACTAAATTTACCTTCATTGTTTGGGATTAAAGATATGTACTTAAGGTGTGCCTGTATTCTATCTAGAGGATTACAAGTTATATGTTAAGTGTGAGCCACACCACAACTAGAAACAAGCTTTTTCAATAAAGAACACAATGTCACAGCTCATACTCTGATCAAATATCCTGCAACATGAATAAGTATTTGAACTATTTTCAAAGGTTTGTTTTTCATTGTTTTTTTCTCTTAAGGCATGGCACACAGGGACACATAATTTCTGGAGAGATATACTCAGTAAAATAGAATTAAGTTCCACTGAGATTGCTCAGTAGGAAAACATGACTACCATGGCTTCTGACAAACTACTTTGGCTCTCCAGTACACTCAGTAAAAAGAAAATAAATTACTATATTAAAATGTCTTCAGACCTCACAGATGTATAAATGGATAATGGGTATGTATATTTTTCTCACAAATAAATGTTAAAAATTAAGTAGAATTCAATCTATGCATTCTTTAAGTGACTTTCATCACATCATTACTAATTCTCCTGACCATCATAAGTAACTGTTACAAGAGATTATTCTATCATCCTGTTTGCACGCCCTTCATGACTGCCTTACATAATTTTGTAACAGAGCATGTGGTTTGTAAACAACAACAACAATGAAAAACCACAACAAATTAGGCTTTTCTCAGTTTCCTAGATAAAGGCATATCAGTTGGCATTTAAGAAGTGGTTACTAGTTTTAATGAATG
This sequence comes from Apodemus sylvaticus, assembly GCF_947179515.1. NCBI lineage: Eukaryota > Metazoa > Chordata > Mammalia > Rodentia > Muridae > Apodemus > Apodemus sylvaticus. The sequence continues at coordinate 121,714,189 of NC_067475.1, read as the reverse complement.
AAAAATGTGTCTGAACATTGCAGTGTTGATTCTTATAAAAGATAAGTGTGTTTGGTAAAGTGAAATTTGCTGTGCTTTTGCTCTCTGAGAGTATATATCTAATCACATATACTGTGTGAAAGAGCTCAGGAATCATTGGGAAACCATTCTAATGTACACAAGAATCTTCTTTCTCTTCACCTTCCTCTTTGTCTTCCTCTTCTTTTCCTTCTCCTCTTCCTCCTTTCTTCTCTATTGATTATTTTATTTATTTACATTTTAAATGTCCTACTTCACAGTCTCATCTCCACACCCACCCCTCCCCCTCCCCTTTGCCTCTAAGAGGGTGCTCTTGCACCCACCCGCCCATTCCTCTCTTACTCCTCTAGCACATCCACTTCACTGGGGCAACAAGCCTCCATAGGACCAAGGGGCTTCCCTCGCATTTATGCCAGATAAGGCCATCCTCTGCTACATATGTAGTGGGAGCAATGGGTCTGTCCTTCTACATATGCTCTTTGGTTGGTAATTTAGTCCCTGGGTGCTCGGAGGGGTCCAGTTGGTTGATATTGTTCTTCCTATGGAGTAGCAATAACCTTCATCTTCTTAAATCTTCCTGTATCTCTTCTGTTGGAGTCCTGGCCTCATTATGATGGTTGGCTATGAGTTGCTGCATCTGTCTTGTCAGGTGCTGGCAAAGCCTCTCAGAGGACAGCCCTACTGACCTACTGTCTACAAGCAGTTTTTGCCATCAGCAATAGTGTCAGGGTTTGGTAAATGGGATGGATCCCAAGGTGGGTCAGTGTCTGGATGACCTTTCCTTCAATGTCTGCTCCACTTTTTGTCCCTGCATTTCCTATAGACAGAAAGGAATCTGGGTTACATATTTTGAGATGGGTGTTTTCTTCCCTCTACTTGTGGACATGCCTATCTACTGGGGGTGGTTTCTTCAGCTTCTATCTCCACTCTTTGAGTTTTACAGCTATTGTCATCCCCACTGGGTCCTGGAAGTCTCAGGTGACCCTGGAGTCTGGGACTTTCTAGTGCTTCCCCCACAACCACTGCTAAAAATTTCTGTTCATTATCCTGGACTTCTGTGTTGTGTCTTAACATGCATAGGAATCTTCTTGAATTATCTATCTAATGGTATTTAAACATAAATAATTTCCTACTTATTGAGAGATTGATTGACATCTTATTGGAATTGCCGTTATTTCTATGTGATTTTTACCTGTAGGAAGAGACAATGAATAATGTGAACAATATTTTTTTTCTGTAGCACATAACCCTTTCACATCTTAGTCAGTTTTCTATAATGATTATAACTGTCCGCAGTTACATCGAACTGGTTACCTAGAAGGGAAGCTGGGGATGTATGGGAAGGTGGCAAAAAGAGATGGAGACCAAGATAACACCTGCTAATCAAGGTCTCAAAGGACAAAATGGCAACCAATGGGAAAAGATCATCACCAACCCTACATCTGACAGAGGGCTAATATCCAATATATACAAAGAACTCAAGAAGCTAGATCCCAGAGAGACAAATAACCCTATTAAAAAATGGGGTATAGAGCTAAACAAAGAATTTTCCCATGAAGAAATTTGAATGGTTGAGAATCACCTTAAGAAATGTTCAACATCACTAGTCATTAGGGAAATGCCAATCAAAACAACCCTGAGATTTCACCTTATACCAGTTAGAATGGCTAAGATTAAAAACTCAGGAGACAGCAGGTGTTGGCAAGGATGTGGAGAAAGAGGAACACTCCTCCACTGCTGGTGGGAATGGAACAGGTGACTCATTGATAAGGGCATGCTATTTAGACTTTTATGGTGGAAGAGCCTGAAGTGGAGAATGACTTTAAGGAAAGAGTATCTTACAAATACATCAGGGCGCGTGCATGCATGAACTCATATTGGCTGTAACAGAATGCATAAGATGTATACAATCCCCGCCAAGAAAAAAAGCTCATTATGTAACGGAAATTTGGACACAAAACCAGGTATTATTATCTACTGAGAAAGTAATGTTCAGTTTTTTCTAAGAGTGTATTTCCTGGTATGTTTACTGCACTCCAGTGGAAAACCATCTATGCAAAACTATCTTATGTTGTAAAACTTGATTTTGAAGAAATTTTTTCTATATTCTTTGTTTACATTCCAAATGATTTTCCATTAACCGGTTCCACCTCCACCTAAGTTCCATAAGTCCCCTTCCCTCTGCCAGTTCCGCAATCAACCCTCTCCCACAACTCTGTCCTGGCAATCCCCTACAATGCTGTATCAAGCCTTTCCATTATGTGGACCGTCTCCTTCCTTCTTCTTGGGAATGATTTGATATATGGGCTGTGTTTTGGTACTCTGAGCTTCTGGGATAATATTTACTTATCAGTGATTGCATTCCATGTGTGTTCTTTTGTGAATGAGTTATCTCACTTGGTACGATATTTTCCAGGTCCAACTATTTGCCTATGAATTTCATGAATTCATTATTTTTAATTGCTGAGTAGTATTCCATTGTATAAATATACTACATTTTCTGTATCCATTCTTCCATTGAGGGACATCGGGGTTCTTTCCAGCTTCTGGGTATTATATATAAGGCTGCTATGAACATAGTGGAACATGTGTCCTTATTGCATGCTGGGAAATCCCCTGGGTATATGCCCAGGAGTGGTATAGCAAAGTCTTCCGGAAGTGTCTTGCCCAGTTTTCTGAGGAACCCACAGGCTGATTTCCAGAGTGGTTGTACCAACTTGCAATCCTACCAGCAGTGGAAGAGTGTTCCTCTTTCTCCACATCCTCGCCAACACCTGCTGTCTACTGAGTTTTTAATCTTAGCCATACTGACTAGTGTGAGATGAAATCTCAGTGTTGTTTTGATTTGCATTTCCCTAATGACTAATGAAGTTGAACATTTCTTAAGGTGTTTCTTAGCCATCTGAAGTTCTTCTGATAAAAATTCTTTGTTTAGCTCTGTACCCCATTTTTAATAGAGTTATTTGGTTTTCTGGGGTCTAACTTCTTGAGTTATTTACATATATTGGATATTAGACCTCTGTCGGATGTAGGGTTCTTGAAGATATTTTCGCATTTTTTTGGTTGCTGTTTTGTCCTTTTGAAGGTGTCCTTTGCCTTACAGAAACTGCAATTTTATGAGGTCCCATTTGTCAATTCTTGATCTTAGAGCATAAGCTATTGGTGTTCTGTTCAGGAACTTTCCCCCTGTGCCCACGTCCTCAAGGGTCTTTCCCAGTTTCTTTTATATTAGTTTCAGTGTTTCTTGGTTTTAGCATGCACATTTGAATGGGTAGGCATTTAGGAGGAGGATCATAGGAGTTTACATCATTTTTAAGGAAAAACATGAATAAAAATTATTTGAAAGAACAAACCATGTATACAATTTATTTGAAAGAACTAATAAATTGTCACCTTGTATGATAATTGATGCTTTGTTACTGCTGACAATAATCTTAGTCTTTTCTCTATACTAAGAATGTGGTATAACACTGCCACCACTCTACTTCACCCATTTGTACTGCATGCAAAGTCACTTTCTCTAAAAGGTACAAAGAAAATAAATTTTGGAAATGAGAACCTCAGGCAAAGAAAAATTTGAACACTATATTTTTAAATATAAAAACCAAAAAAATTGGCAGTGCTAAGTGTTTTGATCTGAGTTTTTGTTTTCTTCTTCTTAAGAAATTAGGATAAAATTGCCAGAAACTTCTATTATTGACTCTGATTCATGCCCTCTGACTTCATCTCTCAATGCTTTTATCAGCCCCACTTTTTTATGTCTACATGATTCATAGAATGCTAGCTGACAGCACTAAAGATCACCTCCCTGAATTTGACTGACACCAGTCTCTTCCTTTTCTGCAAATCTATTATCATTTGTTATTACTTTGATGATATAAATTTGGTAAATCTCTTGTGCTTATGTTACCAGATTTGTGCTCTTTTAGTAAGAAATAAATATATCTTATATATTCATTTAAGAAATATTAGAAGTCTGTATTTGCAATAGTCAACTTCATTATCATCACCATCATCATTAGTTGTATTCTAAAATGTAGCTCAGGAATTTTAAAAGGTTGTTTAATAAAATAATTTTTATTTCATACAGTATTTTATATAATTATTGTACTACATATTGATACTCATTTAGCACATGTGCAATATCAAGTTGGTCTGAAATCCGAAGTGTCTATAAATTGTATATCACATAATTCCTAAGAAAAATTATACTCTCTTATCTTTTCTCATTTTATTATAAAAATAGGTAAAATTTTACTATTACTCTGGTAAAGTTTGAAGAATGTTAACATTAGTTTTGGACTAACAAGAAATCCTAAGACTGCATATTACAAAAAAGTAGCATTAATCATTTACCTAATAAAAATAATCAAAAGCAGTAGATGTTGAGTTGTTTAACTTCTTTTGATTTATATTTATCTAGTAAATAATTTATTACTTGGAAATATTGGTTTTGCTAAAATTCCATGAAAATGAGATGGTAGATAACACTCTTAAACTATAAAAAAAATCACTTTGCATGTTATATATTTTTCATGTTACGCTACCATCCTGTATGAATTGTAAATACCTACGCAAGGTACTTCCTGTCAAAAGAAGCAAAATGTGAATATCCAACAGTTAAGAAAAATATTGATTCTCCAGTTTTCCATACACATAAATCTTAGAAATCTTTCTATTTATGGAACTCTTTTTATTATTATCACACATTGTATGAAGTTATATTACAAATATACACAAAATTAATATGTTGTGTGTTATGAACTTGTATTATTTGGCTGTATCTGAAATGCAAACCAAAGGAAGATGAATTAATGAATCAGTCAAATTTCCCTGTGAGCTTTTTCGTTGGTTGTTGGGGCTGGTGGACTGCTTTACTTTTGCACATATTCAGCAAAGATCAATGAAACTGGAAATCAGGTGTGAATAGATTTCTGTTTTACATTTAAAGAAGAAGTTGGTTTAACGTGTCCTAAACATGCAAAAAAACATTAACACATTGAAACAAGAGTTGAAATGGTAGTTAAAAGTTATGTTGGACATAATCCACAAATTAAATGATGTCCAAAAAGAATGGAGGAGTGGGCCCTGGTTCTGGAAAGACTCAGTGCAAGAGTATAGGGGAATTCCAGAACAGGGAAGTGGGAAGGGGTAGATGGAAGAATAGGGGGACGGAAGAGGGCTTATGGGACTTGCAGGGAGTGGGGACCCAGAAAAAGGGGAAATCATTTGCAATGTAAATAAAAAATAAATAAGTAAAAATAAAAATAAAAAAAAGAAAATAAAACACATTCATGCAGCACAAAAAAAAAAAAAAAAAAAAATTCCAGAACAGGGAATCACGAAGGGGGAAAAAAAAAGAACTAAAAAAATAAAATGCGCTAAAACCCAGCAGAGTCTGATAGAGTATAAAATTTACATCAGCAAACAGATTATATTCCACATAACAAAACAAATTTATCAAAAAATTATACCATCATGCTGAACTCCATTTAAAAAGTCTTCAATAGTATTATTTCTACAGATAGAATGTAGATATGTCTAATTTTTTTGTAATTATTGGCAACGAAGTGTCTTCTATTATTCCAGTAGTTTTATTACAGGACATTTGTGAATTTGCAAATACCCAAGGTGAAATTGTTACTTTGTAATTTTATAACTTATAAGACATGAGAACTAACCTGATACATACCTGCTAGCGTATCAACTGCAAAAGAGCAAGAGCATTTGTGGAATAGGATTTAAGAACAGTAAAATGCTTGGAACTTTTCCAAGATTCTATCAGCTGATTAGCTCTCTCCCATTATGCTCTTATTTTAACAAATGTATCTGTCCTCATGCAAAGTTAGGAAGTAGACATGCAGACATGTTAATAATAACGCTGCTTTGTTAAGGGCTCACTTGGAAATAGAGCAGAGTGATGACATATATAATATATTAATTAAGTATTAACTGCCACAGCAAACACGAACAAGAAACACTAGTTTTAGATCATAAAAGCATCACTTTACATCAGAGAATGAAGAGTTTAAGAAAATTGACTATAGGAAAGGTATTTCCCTTCATATATTCATGAAGACATCCATTTCTTTTCTACTTTACATATGCAATATTAAAGTATGTTTTCTGGTTGAAATGTGTCTGCATGTAAAAATTCCTCATAGTAAATATTCCTCATAGTAAAAATTCTGCTTTGTTTGACAAAATTATTCCAGTTTTATGCTAACACTCCATTTCTAATGAAGTGTCCATGTTCTATGAAATATGTGGTATTTTCTGCAATAAGCGTTTAAAGTCATATTCCATAGGCTAATCAATAGCATTGCCAATATTCTGCAATGTTTGACCAACAATTCATAAAGATGTAACACATTCTAGGTACTAGAGACAATTTTCATTGCATATGATGACTAGTTGGGGATTGTCCCCACAGATGGTAACTAATGTAAAGTCACTTTACAAAATGTATTTATTTTAGGAAACTTCCCCAATGTTAGGTATCCATGTAGCTTTCCAACTATTCTCCCATTTATGCTGCCTCCTATCCTACACTTTACCTAATCCTTCCTGTTCCGATTTCTCCTTTACAGGTTTTTAAGTAATCTTCAATAGCATACAACTTTTAACAAAACAAAAACCAAAACAAATAACGGAAACCAAGACCCATGCAATGCCTATTGCTAAAATAATGACACAAAGGTCATTGAAATTATCAAAACTGTATGATTAGATCTATGGCCCAGTTCAGGATATAGAACCTATAGCTGACATGTATATTTTATATTTGTTTTGGCCATAGAATTCATCAGATTCCTATAGAGATGTATGTTAAAACTATTTCATCGACAATTCTATGTTCCTTACAGTGTGCACTAACATTTTATAGCATTTATAGCATACAAGTGGACCATTTATTTTATCTTAGCTTATCTATTTTGATATATACTGATAATTTCTGAACTTTTTAAAGTGTCTCACAAAGTCCAATGTTAATGTAAAAGCAAACACTGATACATATCTGTAACTGTGTGGTAATTTTCTTAGTACAAAATTTGACAAGTTAACAAGCTTCCTCTCCACTTAAAATTATGCCATCTTTAAAAATATATATTCAACTTTTAAAAGTGAAAAATAAGTTATGCTTTAAATTCTTTTGATTTTGTACATCTAAAAATTCAATTAGATTATGTGTTATTTTCTGTTAGAACATTTAATTATAAGTATATGAAAATAACAGCTTTTGCAATTGTTCTGGTAAAATCATACCAAGATTTGTTCATGGTAGCACATTCCTTCAGTATGGATACTCTGAAGGTAGAGGCAAGATCACTATAAATTCACTGCCAGCCTACTCTATGTATTAAGTTCCCATCCAGTGAGGAATATGTAGTAACATAATCCACACATCAAATGAGGTACAAGATGAAAGGAGGAGTGGCCCCTTGTTCTGGAAAAACTCAGTGAAGCAGTATTCGGCAAAACCAGAATGGGGAAGTGGGAAGGGGTAGGTGGGGGGATAGGGGGAAAGAATGGGGCATATGGGACTTTTGGGGAGTGGGGGGCTAGAAAAGGGGAAATCATTTGAAATGTAAATAAAAAATATATCGAATAAAAAAATAACACTTAAATCTAAAAAAAAAAAAAAGATCCCATCTCAATAAAATACAAACAAATAAATCCAAATATTAGGATTTCTATGTTTTTTCAACTTGGTGACCATCATGAAGCTAATCATATGTTTTTTGGCTTGCTAAAAGTAGCAACGAAAAAAATTGTATTCTGTGTTAAAATTGTTAAACATCTGTTCAGTGGTTTGCCTTGAGAATTTCTGGGTCCCAGAGTTCAAATGAGGAACGTGCATAGCACAGATGTGAAGAAGAGAACTACAGAATATTGTACCATTGAAGTCACCTAGCATAGAGCTGTCTACACAGCTGACCAAAGTAGCCTCATGCAATAAAAGAAATGTGTTGCATATTTGACAGTGAGGGGCTTCTTCACATACAAATAATGTGATAGAGCTGATGTCAATGGTAATAATTGTTTTACATAATTGTTTTACCTCACTTTTCTCTGTTACATTCTCTCTGATCTGAGATATGAAGATCAATTATTATGCATAGTAATTAATTAATAAGTTATTATTGTCTGTTTATATTGCATACATTACTCAATATCAGACAACAAAAAGCATCCCATGCTTTGTAAAGATGAATATTTCAATTTCTATAGGTTAGTTTCGCTGTTCATTGTCATTGAAAGCAGGAATGACTTTTTATTCCTTGTCACTCACAAGAATTAGAATGTTGAAACAAGGACTGAAGGAGTTAAAAGGGTTTTGCAACCCATAGGGTGAACAACAATAACAACCAACCAGACATCCCAGAGGTATCAGTGACTAAAACACCAACCAAAGAATACACATGGAGGGACTCATGGCTCCACCTGCATATGTAGCAGAGGATGGCCTTGTTAGACATCAATGGGAGGAGAGGCCCTTGGTCCTGTGGAGGCTCAAATCCCCAGTGTAGGAGAAGGCCAGGTTGGAGAGGCAGGAGTGTGTGGGGGAACAGAACAAGGACGAGGGATGGGATAGGGGGTTTTGGAGGGAAAACCAGGAAAGGGGATAACATTTGAAATGCAAATAAATAAAATATGCAATAAAATCTTATTTGAATGAAATTATCTTTAAACATAAAATTAATAACACACATGATATGATGATTTTTAAACTTCATTTGTCCAAGTCAAAATTATTTTATTATTATTAATATCCAATTATTAGTAATTCTAATATTCCTGCTGGCACTAGAATATTGACACATAGAGATAAATAACATTCTTCATAAGGCTTCAGTGTACTTTCTAAGAGTTGAGGTGGTAGAGACTTTAGTTAAGTAAGACATTCCTGACACAATTAAGCAACTTTTCTATTTTGAATGTCTTAATTTGATGAAGCATGGTTTTATATTCTTCCAGATTCTTTATTTGTTACTTTTAACTATATTATAGTTTAAGAACGTCATTGTATTACTCAATTCAGACTGAATTAACACAAGAGGAGGTAATTCAGAAATACTGTATGGTATAGCTTATTGGGACACTGGTTTAATGTGTAGTTGTGTGAAAAGTAAGATCAACCTAACCTCCCACTCCCTGCCTCCAAGAATATCCTTGTCCACCCAACCTGCTCTCACGGGTTGGGAGTTTTTGGGGAAAGGAGAAACTGGGAAAGAGTATAATATTTGAAATGTAAATTAAAAATATATACAATAAAAAGTAAGATCAAATTTATCTCTTTTATCTATCTAGCTATCATTTATCTATCATGATTATATATGTATATATATATGTGTGTATGTGTGTATGTGTATGTATTTGAATATACACACATATATCGATATTAATTCTTCTACAAAATGAAGGAAGGGTTACCCTGTGTTAGGCAGTAGATATTCTTTTTTTTTTTGCCAATAGTGAATTAACCTTTTTTTACTTGTATCTTTAATCAACATGCAATGAAATTCTCAACTTATAAAGGTATATTGAATTAGTAAAGGAAACATGTAAGAAAGAGACAGATACTCATGGAAGATACATTGAACTTTGGGAAACATTAACAGAGAATATAGCAAGTTTTTACATCTTTTTTTTTATTTGATATAATTTATTTACATTTCAAATGACTTCCCCTTTTCTAGCCCCCCCAATCCCCGAAAGTCCCTTAAGCCCCCTTCTCTTCCCCTGTCCTCCCACCCACCCCTTCCCACTTCCCCGTTCTGGTTTTGCTGAGTACTGTTTTACTGAGTCTTTCCAGAACCAGGGGCCACTCCTCCTTTCTTCTTGTACCTCATTTGATGTGTGGATTATGTTTTGGGTATTCCAGTTTTCTAGGTTAATATCCACTTAATAGTGAATGCATACCATGATTCACCTTTTGAGTCTGGGTTACTTCACTTAGTATGATATTCTCTAGTTCCATCCATTTGCCTAAGAATTTCATGAATTCATTGTTTCTAATGGCTGAATAGTACTCCATTGTGTAGATATACCACAATTTTTGCATCCACTCTTCTGTTGAGGGATACCTGGGTTCTTTCCAGCATCTGGCAATTCAAAACAACCCTAAGATTTCATCTTACACCAGTCAGAAGGGCTAAGATTAAAAATTCAGGAGACAGCAGGTGTTGGAGAGGGTGTGGAGAAAGAGGAACACTCCTGCACTGCTGGTGGGGTTGCAAATTGGTACAACCACTCTGGAAATCAGTCTGGCGGTTCCTCCGAAAACTGGGCACCTCACTTCCAGAAGACCCTGCTATACCACTCCTGGGCATATACCCAGAAGACTCCCCAACATGTAATAAGTTTTTACATCTTAGGCATTGAAAGATGCACAGTTGTGAAGGCTGCTAGACAATGGCATGAGAAAGCATTTCTTGTTGCCACTCAAAGCTAGTATTCTCTGTGATCTCTTTTCCAATCTGTATGATTGCAATCTGACATAATGGCGAAGGAAGTTCGCATGGCATTGATGACTCATTGTACTACAGCTTATGTATCTCATTCTGGCCTTGCTTCAAGAACTTGTCAACATTAGAATCATTTTAGCTTAACTTCTCAGAATATCTTGGTCTGGACATTGTAAGATAGGAATCTGAAAGTCACTTTATTAACAAAAAAGAAATTTTATCTATATTCTGATCTTATTTTCAACCCAAATTTTGATATATAATTTTCTAACATCTCTTAGTTCAATCAATTGAGAATTTTATAGGGAATAATTTCATTACGTTTAATGAATTCCTGAAAACAATTCCAATAGATATGGAGAGATTCAAATCTACTACATTTATTTTTACTTTAACTACAGTAACATGTGTAATGTAAATCCAAAATAAAGCAAAGCAGTTCGCACATGGATGCCTATGTATGTGACTTTGCAATCACAGTGATATTAGAGTCTTATGTATATGTTTATAGAAATATTATTGATAAAAATCTTTGCCCTGTGAATACAAGCATGCTCAGAACTAAGAAATCCAAGCTCCAACCCACTGTAAAATAGGACATTTATTGATCCACACACCATAAATAGTTGACATCTTAGCTAATCTTTTAATTAAGTTAAAAGTTGACATTTGAGTTTACCTTTTAAGAGGTTTTGGTTTGTTGTTTATTCATCAGCCTCTTCTCATGGCCAGAGAAATACTCAAGCAATACATTGAAATGGATGTTTATTTTAGCAAGAGTAAAATACTTTAAATGTAAACTTTTTCTTCTATATCCATTTTCATCAAATTTGCTCTCATATAAGTAGATATTGAATTACTGCAGACAAATGTGTTCAGGTGCATGTTTATTTGAAAATAGTTTTTGTTACACATTACAGTCACATAAACACATGGGAATGTTTGGCCACCCTGATTATTAATGACTTTTGGGGGTTTTTCTGTAACCCACAGTTGGCTCACCTTGAGCCATAAAAGTATCACAGAAAAGGATATCATAGCAAGCATCTCTTGATGTCTGATGGAAAGAGGAAGAAGAGGGAAGGTCACTCATTCTCCTGCCACTTTATTTTATATGTATATAAATGCCTCTTTCATTTTTAAGGTTGCAATTTCTCTAAAGCAATCACTTCCTGAAAATACCTGCTTCTTTATGAGTAGTAAGACTGAAGCTAGCACTGTATGGCTTTAGTAATCTGGAAGATTTATTTAGAATCCTAACACCTTGGAACCTTTCCAACTGTTGTTTGATTAGTCCACTATTTTTATATTACATTTTGAATAACTCTGATTTATACTAACAAAACATATATAGATCCAAAAATTATAATTTAATATTTTTCATGCTGGGTTATTTAGGCATTGTCTGTTTTTAAAGAGTTGAGGCAGTTGGTGGATCAAAAAGAGTGCAAGAATAGCAAATAGTCATGGAACCCCATGTCTGGATGATCCTTCTATGCTTCCCTCACACTTCATTAATATTGATGGCTAGTTTTGTAAACTGTTTACAAATGAAAACATTAAGTTTTGTGCCTACTTCTTGTCTCTCAGTCATTAGAAACATTCAGAATAACTAAGAATGAGATTATACACATAGTATAGAAAACTGTTTTTATATAAAAAAAAAACAACTACAAAACTCAGTTTTGTTGGTAGAAAATTAGGACATTGGATGTTTTCAGCCCCTTTGTCGAGGATCAAGTGACCATAGGTGTGTGGGTTCATTTCTGGATCTTCAATCCTGTTCCATTGATCTGCCTGCCTGTCACTGTACCAATACCATGCAGTTTTTAACACTATTGCTCGGTAGTATTGCTTGAGGTCAGGGAAACTGATTCCCCCAGAATTTCTTTTGTTGCTGAGAATAGTTTTAGCTATCCTGGGTTTTTTGTTATTCCAGATGAATTTTTTAATTGCTTTTTCTAACTCTGTGAAGAATTGAGTTGGGATTTTGATGGGTATTGCATTGAATCTGTATATTGCTTTTGGCAAAATGGCCATTTTAACTATATTGATTCTGGCGATCCATGAGCATGGGAGGTTTTCCCATTTTTTGAGGTCTTCTTCCATTTCCTTCTTCAGAGTCTTGAAGTTCTTGTCGTAAAGATCTTTCACATGTTTGGTAAGAGTCACCCCAAGATACTTTATACTGTTTGTGGCTATTGTGAAGGGGGTCATTTCCCTAATTTCTCTCTCAGCCTGCTTATCCTTTGAGTATAGGAAGGCCACTGATTTGCTTGAGTTGATTTTATAACCTGCCACTTTGCTGAAGTTGTTTATCAGCTGTAGGAGCTCTCTAGTGGAGTTTTTTGGGTCACTTAGGTAGACTATCATGTCATCTGCAAATAATGATAGTTTGACTTCTTCCTTTCCAATTTGTATCCCTTTGACCTCCTTATGTTGTCAAATTGCCCGAGCTAGTACCTCAAGTACAATATTGAAAAGATAAGGAGAGAGGGGGCAGCCCTGTCTAGTCCCTGATTTTAGTGGGATTGCTTCAAGTTTCTCTCCATTTAGTTTGATGCTGGCTACCGGTTTGCTGTATATTGCTTTTTCTATGTTTAGCTATGGGCCTTGAATTCCCGTTCTTTCCAAGACTTCAAGCATGAAAGGATGCTGAATTTTGTCAAATGCTTTTTCAGCATCCAATGAAATGACCATGTGGTTCCAGGGGGAGAAAAGGGTGCTTATGGGACTTTCGGGGAGTGGGGGGCTAGAAAAGGGGAAATCATTTGAAATGTAAATAAAAAATATATCGAATAAAAAAAAAGACAAAAAGAAAAAAGAAAATTAGGACGTATACAAGGAAAGAATGTTTTGATTAGCAAACTAAGAGAGATAATAATGAAAAACTATTTAATGTACCACTAAAAACTGTTGTACATGTTATGAAAAATTATTATAAATTAAACACAGAATGGAATATCATAAGGTGTGGAGAAGGTACAGTGATTGAAACTCTTTGTGTGTACAAGAGGACAGGAACAGGAGAATACATATAAATTTCAGACAGGATAGGTCTTCTGTAGATCTAGCCATGGAAGATAGAGATGGGTATCTTTGTAGAAACAGGGATAGGTAGAAAAGACATAGAGTACAGCTCTAAACCTCTCAAAGAAAAAATATGTTAAAAAGATCATTAAAGAAGACTCCCAACAAACACTTACCATGGATATTGTCTAGAAATACACACACACAGCACACACACACACACACACACACACACAGACACACTCACACAGCAAGAGAGGTACAAAGAAAAAATAAGCTGTGGGTTAGTTTACTCAAGAAAGTATTAAGATCCATCCATATTTTAGCACATATTAATATTGATGGTTTTTATGTGAATTGAATTCTACCTGAATAAATATACCACCGTTTTCAACCATTATCTTGGTTCACAGTATCTAGCATTATTCCTAATTTTAATAATATATATTCTTCAAATAATGTCATTTGTGTCAAATGCTGATGTTTGTAAGAAATTCAACAGAAAATTATTGCAAAGCTACTAGAATTTATGAAAATTAGTTGACCTCTTTACTAATACATTGTTATTATTTATATTGTAGAAGTAATGTATAATACATTAAAATATTACATGAGAATTACCTAAAATATTTTTCTTTATTATATATTCATAATCTAGTTAAAGATGGATATAAATCAAATATATCTATCATATATTTATAATATGATAGATATAATATGATATTATTATCATAATAATTAAATCATTAACCAATTTAATATATGAACCATTCAAGAGAAAAGGAGCCATGCAGTTTGTTACTTTATTATTTATTTTATTTTATTTATTTACATTTTGTTTTGGATTTTTTTTGGATATATTCTTTTTTTACAATTTGAATGTTATCAGCTTTCCCAGTTTCCCCTCTCCCAGATAGCTCCTATCCCATCCTTCTTGTGTTTACTACCACTTTCTTCTTGATAGACATGTGTAATAACACAAAAACAGAAATGATTTTACAATTATTGAAGTTCTAGACACCAATGATTAGATTTGAATCAGAGTAAGCAGAACACAAATTCACCATTTCAGCCACTCTGTTTATGATGTAAAGATCTACAAATTTAATTTATCCTTCAATGATCATTTGTACCTGCATCTAAATAATTTGAAATTTTCTAATTGACTAAAATGACAGTTTGGGCAGCATTAAGAGATAGTAGGAATAGTTTCATTTTCTTGTTTGGCATGAAAGAATTTTACTCTTCATTTTAGTTCCTTTGAAAGATTTACAGATTTGTTGTTGTTGTTAATTTTTCAATAATACCAATCATTTATATGAGTTTGTCCAAATTTAGGATGTTCCCAGTGTGCAGAACTAATACAATGAGATATATAATTAATAATTTTTAATTTCTTTGGCATTTACAAATAGCTACCTTTAATAACTGGTACACATTTAACCAATTTAATATATGAACCATTCAAGAGAAAAGGAGCCATGCAGTTTGTTACTTTATTATTTATTTTATTTTATTTATTTACATTTTATTTTGGTTTTTTTTTTGGATATATTCTTTTTTTACAATTTGAATGTTATCAGCTTTCCCAGTTTCCCCTCTCCCAGATAGCTCCTATCCCATCCTCCTTCCATCTACTTCTATGAGGCTGTTCCCCCACCCACCTCACTCCTACCTCCCAACCCTCATTGAAACTACATTGGGGCATCTATCAAGCCTTCATAGGACCAAGGACCTCTCTTCCTGTAATTGCCTGACAAGCCAATCCACTGCTACATATGCAGCTAGAGCCATGTGTATGCCTTGGTTACTGGCTTAGGCCCTGGGATCTCTGGGGATTCTGGATGGTTGGTATTGTTGTTCTTCCTATGAGGTTGCAAATCCCTTCAGCTCCTATAGTCCTTTCTCTAACTCTTCAATGGTTGACTATAAGCATTTGCCTCTGTATTTGTAAGGCTCTGGCAGGGCCTCTCATGAAACAGCAGTATGAGGCTCCTTTCAGCAAGCATTTCTTGGCATCCACAATAGTGTTGGGATTTGGTGACGGCATATGGGATGAATCCCCAGGTGGCACAGTCTGGATGGCCTTTCCTTAAGTCTGTGCTCTACACTTTATCTCCATATTTGCTCCTGTGAGTATTTTGTTCCCTTCTCAGAAGAACCGAATCTCCCCCATATTGTTCTTCCTTCTTGAGCTTCATGTGGTCTGTGAATTGTATATTGGGTAGTCATAGCTTTTGGGCTAATAGCTACTTGTCAGTGAGTGCATGCCATGTGTGTTCCTTTATGACTGGGTTACTTCACTCAGGATGATACTCTCTAATTCCATCCATTTGCCAAAGAATTTCATTAATTCATAATTCTTAATAGCTGGATAGTACTGCATTGTGTAAATGTACCACATTTTCTGTATCCGTTGAAGGGAATCTGGGTTCTTTGCAGCTTCTGGTTATTATAAATAAGACTGCCGTGAACATAGTGGAGTATGTGTCCTTATTATATATTGGAGCATCCTCTGGATGTATATATATATATATATATATATATATACACACCCAGGTCCTAAGGTAATACTATATTCAATTTTCTGAATAATCACCAAAATGATTTCCAGAGTGGTTAGAGTGGTTCTAGCAGCTTTCAATCACACAATCAATGGAGGAATTCCTCTTTCTCCATATCCTCACCAGCATCTGCTATCAACTGAGTTTTTGATTTTTACCCTTTATGGCTGCTGTAATGTGGAACTCAGGGTTTTTTTTTAAATTTGCATTTCCCTAATAACTAAGGATGCTGAACATTTCTTTAGGTGCTTCTCAGACATTTGATATTCTTCAGTTGGAAATCTTTGTTTAGCTTTGTACTCCATTTTTTAGTACAGTCATTTGATTCTCTGGAGTCCAACTTCTTGAGTTCTTTTTATGTATCGAAGATTACCCCTGTATAGAATGTAGGACTGGTAAAGACCTTTTCCAAATCTGTTCATTTCTCTTTTGTCCTATTGACAGTGTCTTCTGCCTTACAGAAGCTTTGCAATTTTGTGAGGTCCTTTTCCTTGATTCTTGATCTTAAGAATAAGCCATTAGTGTTCTGCTCAGGAAAATTTGCCCTGTGCCCATGTGTTCAAGGCTTGTCTCCACTTTCTCTTTCTTTAGAAGGGATACAAATTGGAAAGGAAGAAGTAAAAATATCACTATTTACAGATGGTATTATAGTATACTTAAGTGACAGCCAATTCACTTTTTTGACATATGTGACAGACAGGTAGTCAATGGAATAGAATTTAAGTCCCAGAAATGAACCTACACACCTATGGTCACTTGGTCTTTGACAAAGAAGCTAATAACATACAATTGAAAAAAGACAGCCTTCTCAACAAATGGTGTTGTTCAACTGGTGGTTAGCATGTAGAAAAATGCAAATTGATCCATTCTTACCTACAAATTCCACCAGAGAACTTCTAAACAACTTCAGCAAAGTTTGTGGATATAAAATTAACTCAAACAATTCAGTAACCTTCTTTTATTGAAAGCATGAATGGGCTGACAAAGAAATTAAGCGAATGTCACCCTTCATAATAATCATGAACAATATAAAGTATCTTGGTGTGATTAGCCAAACAAGTGAAAGATCTGTATGACAAGAACTTCAAGTCTCTGAAGAAAGAAATCACATAAGACTGCAGAAGAAGATGCTTGTGGATTGGCAAGAATAACATAGTAAAAATGCCATCTTGCCAAAAGATATCTATAAATTCAATGCAATCCAGATCAAAATTCCTCAAATTCATTTGGAAAAACAAAATGCCATGATAGAGAAAACTATTCTTAACAATAAAAGAATATCTACCGGAATCACCATCACTGACCTCAAGGTGTACTACAGAGCAATAGTGATAAAAACTGCATGGTATTGGTTCAGTGACAGACAGGTAGTCAATGGAATAGAACTGAAGTCCTAGAAATGAACCTACACACCTATGGTCACTTGATCTTTGACAAAGTTGCTAATAACATACAATGGAAAAAAGACAGCCTTTTCAACAAATGGTGCTTGTTCAACTGGTGGTTAGCATGTAGAAAAATGCAAATTGATCCATTTTTATCTAGCTCTACAAAGCTCAAGTCCAAGTGGATCAAGGACTTCCATGTAAAACTAGATACACTGAATCTAATATAAGAGAAAGTGCAAAAAATCCTCGAACACACTTAGTAACTTTAGAATCAAACATAATATTTGATTTTGATAAACGTTTTGCTGGTATTAAACTTATACATGAAACTAGAGGATTTATTTTTCTTCCATTTGTACATGTACTCAAAAGACACAACAACATGTAACACAAAATATTTTTTCCTATTTATTAAAATTAATTAGGGCTCAATGCTTCTGTGCCTCCAATTCTGAGGAAAACAACTTTGAAATTAAACATTTTACTGACTAAAATATATTACTTGGTTAACAAAAGTTACAAGTGGAACATATAAATATATTGAAAGAAACAATTTAGAAATAGGTCATATTGTCTCACACATAGTGTGAGCTCAGGGTGGCTCTAATGTTTAACTACACTGCAGAATCTACTCATGATCCAGAAATCAAAGTTATGGTAAAGATGAAGAAGTGATGATCTCATACATGACTTTAGTAGTAAGATAAAAATCAGAACTAATATATGACCTTGTACACGATAATGAATACTATGTTTCTGCTAGGAGAATAAAGGTAATGAAGAACAGGAGTAGGGAAAGAAGAAATAAAGGAAGGCAGAGGCATAACTGGTACCCTGAAAATATCCCCCTACCCATGGTGCAGAATTCACAGAACCTAGGGAAGAATGTAGTGCTGATATTTTTCTAAAGAAGTGTACATTTTATTCTACTTAAAATATTTATTTAAAATATTTAAATATTTCATAGATATGTGTATCTTTAACTCTTTATCAAAGATAAAGTCTGTATTAGATGGAGGCTTCTACAGACATCTAAACATGGTCAAAGTGTAGAGAATAAGTTGTTTTTAAATTAAATTTATTTATTCATGCTACATCCCAAGATCATGCCCTCATCTTATAGCACCTCTGCATACAGATCCTCCCCCCATTCCACCCTCCCCTTCTCCTTTGTGAACAGGGACCCTCCTTTTGGTGTTAGCCCCTCCCCCCACACACTTAATCTCTTCTACTACACATCAAGTAGCTGCAGGACTAGGCAAATAATCTCCCACTGAGGCCACACAAGGCAGACCATTTGGTGAAAAGGATCCACAGGTAGGCAGACAACAGACTCAGTGACAGCCCCTGCTACAGTTGTTGGGGAACACACCTGAAGATCAAGCTACTTAAATGCTACATATATGCAGGGGATCCAGGCCCAGTCCATGCTTTGTTTTTGGTTGGTGATTCAGGCCCTGGCAACCCCCAAGGGTCCAAGTTAAACTCTGTTCGTCTTCTTGTGGAATCTCTGTCCTCTTTGGTTACCTCAGTCCTTCTCCCAACATCCGTAAGACTCCTTGAGCTCCATCTAAGGTTTGGTCTCTGCATCTCTTTCTCTTGGCTGCTTGGAGGAAACTCATCATTACTAGTGTCAGGAATTGGTTCTTGCCTATGGAATGGGTCTCAATCTGGGCCAGTCATTGGTTAGCCAAACTTTACATTTCTGTTCCATCTTTTCCCATGTACTTCTTGCATGCTGGAAATACTTTGGGTCAAAGGTTTTGTGGGTAGGTTACTTTCATTCTCCTTCCACTGACAGTCTGCCTGGCGAGAGGAAGGAGACAATTCCTTAGCCATATCCACTGTGGAGAGGATCAAATAGAGTAGCTCCCATATATCCCCTGGGACCTCCACCCAACTCAGGTCTCTGGCACTTCCTAGAGATTGCTCCCTCCAATTCCAATTTCCCTTCTCTCTCCTCTGATCTCTCCACATCTGATACCCATCCTCCCTCCCTCTTCCTATCCCTTCTTTTACCCAGTTCCCACCTTCTGTTGACCTCTGATATCTATTTTGTTTGCTCTTCCAAGAAAGATTCAACCGTTGTCCATTGAGACCTCCTTGTTAGTTAGCTTATTTTGTGGGTCTGCTGATAATAGTGTGGTCATTCTGTGCTCTATGGCTAATATACACTTATAAATGAATACATACCATGCATCTTCTTTGGGGACTGAGTTACTTCACTCAGGATGATATCTGCCTGTGAAATTCATGGTGTCCTTGTTTTTAATGGCTGAATAATATCCTATTGTGTAAATGAACCACATTTAAAAAAAATTTTTCATTTGAGGGACTTCCATATAATCTTCATTTACATTTCAAATGCTAAAATCTTTCCTGGTTTCCCCCCTCCCCAAAAATCCCCAACCCCTCCTCCCACCCCCTTTCTCCAAGTATATGCCCCTACACCCAACCCACTCCCACCTCCTTCCACCCCCATTGTCAGGCATCAGTGGGAAGAGTGGTCCTTGGTCTGATGAAGGCTCAATAGATGCCCTATTTCCTATATGTCATTACTTTAATTATAGTCTACATTAAGAAATTCTGTAGCAATGGAACTCTGTAGAACATGAACCATGAATATTTCTTTGTTACTGTTTGTGTTTATGAACAGCTCTTAAACATCCTGCAGTGATGGAGGCCTTAAATGGGAATCTCAAAATTATTACGCTCATCACTGATCTTTTGCTTAAGAACACTGACAATATTTATAAATTGCAAATAATATACTTGATGTGAAATTTTCAGAATAAAACCAACTATAAATACAAATATAATACTTTAAAGATTAAGAATTATAGTCATAGGTTCTTTGAATTAGGATTTTAAGAGGCAAGATTTTATTATTATTTTTAGGCTATTAGGAATCTAAGCTAATGCAAATTTCAGAAAAGTAAATTAGAATTTGTGTTTCAATTTCAATTAGATATATCATTTGATGGCAGAACATATTTATTCTAAAATGTGTTTTAATATCAAATTATAGATAAGTGCAGAGAAACACCAACAAAAATATAGGTATAAATCATGGTAGCTGAATAAATATACCAGTGCATATAGAAGAATGCTGTGCTTCGTACAATTTTACATTTAGAATACCTATCCACTTTTTCAAAAATTATATATTAAAGTATCTATGAACAAATCTGTTTAACTTATATTTTTCTCCTCATTTATTTATTTATTGACACCTCTCAGACCCCCCTCCCTTCACTCCTCTAGGTTTCAACTTACACCTCATTCCTGCATATCCAATTTTATTTTCCATAGGGAAGGGAAGCCCACCTCCATGGATACCAACCTACCTGGTACATCAAGTCACAGCAGGACTATGCATATCCTCTCCAACTGGAACCAGACAAGCTAGACCACAGGAAAGGTATCCAAAGAGAGGCAACAAAGTCAAAGATAGCCCCCATTCTGTTAGAGGGATCATCATGAAGAACAATCTGCACATGAGCTCTGTGTAAGGCGACTAGGTCCAACCCATCCATGCACTTATTTTGGTGGTACAGTCTGTCAGTCTCCATGGCCCAGGATAATTCACTCTGTAGGTCTTCTTGTATTATCCAAGATACCTCTTGACCACTCAATCTTACTATTGTTCTATAGTAAAGCTTGAAATCAGGAATGGGTATATTTCCAGAAGTTCTTTTATTATACAGGATTGTATTTAGCAATTCGAGGATATTATTTTTACACATAAAGTTGGGAACTATTGTTTTAACTTTGTGAACAATTTTGTTGAAATTTTGATTGGAATTACACTGAATTTGTAGATTGCTTTTGGTAAGATGGCCATTTGTCTTATGTCAATCCTATGTTTCCACAAGCATGAGAGATCCTTCTTCTGATATCTTCTTCAATTTCTTTCTTCAGACACCTGAAGTTCTTATCATACAGGTCTTTCATTTGTTTGGTTAGAGTTACACTAAGATATTTTATAGTATTTGCAGATATTTTAAAATGATTTTTTCACTATTTTTCTCAGTCTGTTTATTGTTTGTATAAATAAGGGCTATTGATGTTTGTGAGATAATTTTGTATTTAGTCATTTATATAAAGGTGTTTCTAACCTAAAAGAGTTCTGCAGTAGTATTTTTGGGTCACTTATGTACATTATCATATCATCTGTAAAGAGTGATACTTCAACTTATTCCTTTCCAATTTATATTCCCATATCACCTATCAGTTATCAGTTGCCGTATTGCTTTAGTCAGAACTTCAAATATTATATTGAATAGATATGGAGGGATTTGGCAACCTTGCTTGTCCCTGGTTTCAGTGGAATTCTTGTAACTTTTTCTCTATTAAATTTGATATTATCTATCAGCTTGCTATACATTGTCTTTATTATATTTATATATGATCTTGTATCCTTCATCTATACAAAACCTTTAATATGAAGGGGTGTGAGAATTTGTCAAAGGCTTTTTCGGCATCTGTTGAAATAATCATGTAATTTTTTTTTCTTTCTGTTGGTTTATATTGTGGATTACAATGGTGAATTTCCTCCCTGATGTCTCAGTGATCATTGAGCAAGAATTGTTCAGT
The DNA here is from genome assembly GCF_947179515.1 of Apodemus sylvaticus. NCBI lineage: Eukaryota > Metazoa > Chordata > Mammalia > Rodentia > Muridae > Apodemus > Apodemus sylvaticus. Next base: position 121,692,124 of record NC_067475.1, on the reverse strand, counting down.
TTCCATGAGTTTGAAGGCTTTCTATTGTTTCTATTGTTGGTGAAGTCCAGCTTTAGTACATGGTGTTTTGATAAGATGAAAGGAGTTGTTTCATTTTTCTTTATAGTTCTGCTTTACCAGGATGCATAGAATGTGCATCTACCTGGGAGGTCATCACTTTCCCTGTCCAAGTATACTAAAATTATATGGTTTTAAGAATTAAAGTTTTCAAGCATGCTATATGCGATTTCTTTCTATAACTTAAATGAATTGCAGTTTATGAAACTATTTACTGCACTTTCCAGTTGTATCAAAATATGTGAAAAAGTTATTTTTAAAACATATAAACTTTTACATTTATCTTATACTTAAAATATTTAAATTATACAATGTGATAACAATTAAATATGTAACTTAAATTGAACTTAATACTAATTCATGATTTTAAAACTATGACCTAAGAATACTTGTATATTAAAAATATAAAATTCAAATTAAATTTATTCAAATGAGTTCCTACACCTTTTGAGCTGTTATAAATTTAAACTGCATAGTTTAGGTCAAAAGGCATAATAAAGTTGTATTTGGAGACACTGTATTAATTTATTAGTACAGAAGAAATCATATCCTAGGGTTTTGTTTGTTTGTTTGTTGCTGTTGTTAAACTTAGAAAGGTTGCTTGTTGAGTACATAGTGGAATAAATCAAGTTTTAACGTAGGTAAATTGAATATTTTAATCCGTGTTTCTATGAATTTAAATATATACAAATTATGCTCATCCCCACATTGTTGACTTTAAAATTATGTGAAACGCTCCTATTCAGGGACTGTAGACCTAATTCTGCAATTAAGCACATTTACTTCTCTTTCCAAGGACACAGAATTGGTCACATCACACCCATGGCAGCTCACAACTGTTTGCAAGCCCAGTTTTGGGAAATTCTACTCCTTTTCCTGGCCTGGCCTTCACAAGTGCCAGGCAAACACTTGTGATACACTTAGTATGGATGAAACACTGTAACAAATATTTCCATTTAAACCTTGATAATGCCTAAAAAGTCTACAGTGCACTGTCTATAAAGAAACTTACAAAAGAAAGCAGCTACTGAGAAATATGTATGCAAATTGTCTATGTCAGACCCATAAAGCATTTAGGTGTTGAACAGTGTTAGTAGCATGCCAAAATATGTTAGCATACACATTCACTGACTTCTGTTAACAAACCTAATATTGCTCTGTTATGCTAATTTTTATCCACTGAGGACACTACAAAATGCCTATATAATTCTGACTGAAACATAGGCTGTAAGCAGAGAGGAAAGATCCCTCCCTCGCTTCTAAATTTTTCCTCTAAGATAATGTAAAAAGGCAGACACATCTCTATTTATATTCTTAAAATGAACTTTATAAATATTATGTAAATAACCACAGTTTTATAAAAATATGGTATTGTCAATAAATATTGTGGTTGCTACCAACATTACAGAAGAATATGAGTCAGTATCCATTTTAGGTTGTCAACATACCTTAAGTTCTGTCAAGTAATAAGTATATCAGAAACCTATGTAACATAATTAAACAAACCTATAAAGGAATAAACATAAAATGAAATTAAAATAATAGAAGAAAACTGTTGTAATGTATTATGCTAATATTTTTCATTTACAATGAAGTGGACACATTTAGTTTTTCACTGTACTGTTCAGTTTTTCATCTTTATGTGTCAATAAGCCACTCACACATTATGATTTTATTTTTTCCTTTGCATACATAGAAAACATTTCACAAAATGAAATAATGATTCTTAATCAGTCAGGAAAATTCATTCTAATAAAATTGAGAACTGACACATTTATTTGCAAAGTGGAATAAATGTTGCTTTGGGCCCAGCTAAAGTTAATGTTTCCATTCTATTGAATAAAATGAATTCAACAGTATAATAGCAATTATTTTAACACAGCAAGCATATTTAATGCATCATTTGAATGTGCAAACCATACAGATATAGACATTTTCAAATGATTAATACTTTCTTGTTGAAAACAGCTTCTTCGAAAGTGTGAGGCCAGTGTTGGTCTGAATTCTACCACTGGCCTCTGAACTCTGCTGTGTCACCAGGAAGGTCTCCCACTCAGCTCTGGCTCCTTGTGTGCACAAGCTCAGGCTGCGCAGGAAGTCAGGCCCCGCTCTAATAACTGGTGCTTATTTAATCGAGACAAATGCGGCTCTCTAAATGATTGGCAGCTTAAAGTCGGCCAGCTCTGCCAGCTGTTATCTTTCAAATGAAACTGAAATCTAACAGCTTACCACTGCAGCTACAGTCGAGCATGAAAGCCATAAATATACATCTTCACACTGGCATAATATATCTGCCTTCTCCCATCTCACATAGGAAACCAATTTTTACATTATTCATCTGCATTATGCTTCTGAAAACTATGATTAGCCAATGTGGTTTAATATCTCTAAAACTCCAGGCATATACTTTACCATTATCTTGAATTTTTAATGTAACTTACCATATTTTCCTTATCAACTTATCTATCAGTTCAGCTTATGCTGTAAATAAGAGAATAAAGAATCTTACACCACCATCCTTACTTAAAAGTCCAATTGTTATAAAGCATATATTTAGGGGAAAATTATGTTATGCTTTTAGGTCAAATTATTATTATTTTCTTTACTGGAGAATCCATTATTTCAAATGAAATTAGTAGTCTATTTTTCTTCAGTAAAATGGCTGCTCTCAGAAGATCTTTAGTAGCTAAATATATTCAATGTCACATTTTCCTGTCATTGACAATATTCAGATGATTCATAGTTTAGTGAAAATAATCATTTCAAGTTTTTCTTATTTAAAGAAACCTTTTATGCAGTATTGGAATACACATTTTAAATTTGTATTTTAAATTTTAACAGCAGACCTAATAGGTTGTGAGTCTTCCAAATAAGTTAAATAATACCTTATAGTCTGCAGGGAAATGTTATAAACATGTCTAGTCCCATGTTTATTTGTTTTTTTATTAACCATAAAGCAATACAATGAGTGGTGTGGGTCACAATTCTCACATTCTTCGTGAAAACTGTTTCAAGGAGAAAGTGTCAGTGTCTTAACAACAATAATAACAATAATACCAAGAAAAAGAAAAGAGACTTAGCCAAAGGATAGGATAGGTACTGGTGTTTGTGTGTAGGACTGGCAACCTGAATTCAATCTCCAGAATCAACAAGGTATAAAAATGGAAACAATTTTTTCAAGGTGTATTCTGATCTTCACACAGGTACTGTGGCAGGCATGTGTGCATCATGCTCTCTCTCTCTCTCTCTCTCTCTCTCTCTGTTCTTCACACTCACAAAGACTATATATATATTTATGTATATATATATATATATATATATATATATGCACACTCACAAATATAGAGAGAATATACAAGAATATATATCATATATTCACATTATATTCTGAAAGCATTTCTTGTAAAATAGTGATATTTCTCATTTCTAACAATTGTGCTCTTATGGCATGTTTTGATAAAACTAAATTTGGTAAATTAAAAGGAAAATACCAAAAGTACTAAATAATAAAAATGTTCAATATCACCGAAAGAATAAAATGATGATATTCTGAATTATATTAACAAATATAAAATAGTATAATTATAGCATTCAATCAAATATTCTATGAAATTAATAAGTCAATTTTCACAACATGAACAACGATGAAGTCAAAGCTAATGATATAGACTGTTGTCAGTAATTTTATTTCAGAAAATAAATAATATGGAAACAATTACTTAATGGAGCCTGTTTGTCAGCATGTTAGGTTCAGCACTTGCTAGAAACAAGGTATTAGTACTGACATAGAGTTAGGCAAAGAACTCTATTTGGTAGAGTAAAAAATCATCCAAGTTAAATTATAATTAGATGCTGGAACTGCAACATTGCACTTTTCCATATATACTGAAGTTTTAATCATGCAATGAATCGTGGTTCCTATTCCAGAGTTTTTCATTTATAGTAGAGTGAAATATTTCAATTTTTAAGTGTCTAGGACCAATAATTCTATATTCAGCAAAATTATCCATCACAAATGAGGAAATAAAGTTTACTAAAGAAGCAATATAGAGCCACTGGGACAGAAGCTTTCAAGTTTGATTAGACAAGATACAGACAACATGAAAGGAGATGGATGAAGAGGAAGCAAGAAAAGTTAAGTGGGGTGAAACATGCAAAACCTGGTAACAGAAGGGAGGAAAGGCAGAGACATTTGAAAAATCACTATGGAAACATACTACTGTGGAAACTTTACTCCTACCCATTACTGGTTGATGTACATATGTGGGATTTTCATTGGGTGTGCAAGGTTTTTCATTGGTTTTCTTCTTGAGTTCTGTAAGTAATAAAAGCTGATTTGTTGCTATATGTGTTTGATTGTGAGGAGTGTACTATATTGAACTACCCTACCCATCTTAGTGCTACTCTTTCCACTTCAAGTAAAAGCTGTCTTAGAGAATGGACCCATTGATGTAAAACACAACACAAAACAAAACAAACAACAAAAAACCCTCAACCTGATCAGAATAAGACAACAATATGTCTACCACAAATTTCCTAAAACAGAGTTACTAAGGATGTTCACATAACAAAGATTTGTACTGTGAGAGGTCTAATGTGCATATCTACCAACAAAACAATAGAATCCTTCCAGTCAAAGGATGATTTTCCTAGACACTTTCTAAGTACCTTTCTCAAGTCCAAACTAGAGGAACAAGCAAAGCAATTGGTAAAAGACACATTTGAAATGCTTACTATTATTGCTTATTTCTTCTAAAGAAAATTCAAATCAACATTTATTTGATCCTTTTATATGTTCATATACATAATTTTCAAAAAAATATATTCAAACATAAAAGCATGTCAAAATTATCTTATTTATGATGCAATTAAATAATCCACATGTTATATTAGAAGAGCTTAAAATACTCAAAATGAAATAAAATTTGCATGAGTAAGTAGTAATCTGACTGTATCTATGTTAAAAAGTTTTGTTTGGCAGTAGGTCACATGGGGATCTACATCAGCCACAAGCATTCTCTCCAATTCCTGTCGAAGGAACAACAATTAGTATAAATTTCATCTTTGATGTGTTCAGGTGTTCTTCTACATCTGGAATTTTTAATTTGGCAACCTGTTTTTTTTTCTTCCTGGAGTGTAATGATCATTTAAGAAGGATGGCTTTGCTCATAATTGGAAAAGCATGGCATTCAAGCAGAAGAATTTAGCTTGGGATGCCTTAGCTTGACACCACGGCAGCGGTAAAGACCATCTCTTCCCAATCCAGAACACCAATTCATCACAAGTTTGACTTTATTGACTTTCATTTTTATCTCATTAAGGATTTTCTCATCAGAAAGTTTGAAACTCTTGTTCATTCTTCCAAGGCAATATAAGCTTGCTTCAGTGTTGTCATAGAAGCTTTTTAGCAGGTCTCTAAGTTAACATTTGTGTAGAATATCCTTGAGATATAGTAGAGTGGCTGCAGGTCATACTGGAATTGAAAGCCGTGCTTGCCTTTGAATATGATATAATTTAGTTTAGTCATTGTTTTTCATGATAGATTTTGTGGTAAATTGTCACCCTTAATATTATTTCTTGCTGTTGAAAGACTCCATGGGTCATGAATTGAATAGCAAGAACCAGACAGTCTGACTCCAGAAAAATAGAAAGCTTTTATGAAAAGATCTCTATTTACTGCAAGGATTTCGACTTCATACATAATAGCTGACTAAATAATACACTCAGCATGAATGACAGAGTTTAATGTTGATACCATATTTCTCTGAATGTACAAAATGATTTTTAAAAAATAATGATTATATTATTTAATAATTAATTTGTGTATACAAAGAAGTAATTGCTTGTGATTCTTGCTTTATAGTTAGGTAAGATCTCAGTCTAATTCCTCTTTGGGATAAGATGTATGAGATATTATACAAATCATAGTAGAAATATCAGAAAACACTTGTTTAGTTCTAATTACTACATGTTATACTAGCTCATAATATTTTGTATGCTAATATATTTACACATAGATTAGCTATTACACTGTCTCAAGCAATATCCATTTTTGGTATTCTGTCTGTAACATGAGTACTTTTAGGAAAAATATTACTCTACTTAAAGATGGTAAAACTTCTATTAAAACATTACTGGAAGTCTGAAATTCTGATTATATAAGAAGATTCTATGAAATGCACTTTAATTTTGAATACACATCAGATTGTAAATTGATAAAATAATAGTGATAAATGAAAACAATTATTTAACACATACACAGTTATATACTATTAGTCTCTTTGTCTGCATTTATAAGTAAGAAGGACTCTATAAGGTGAAGATATTTGTAAACAGCATTCATTACTTCTACATTCTGTCACATAAAGTAGTTGAGATCAGATATTAGTTAAAATATAGTTAGGACAATTAAGAAATATCATAATGCACTATGTATAGGGCACCAACAAAATACCAAAAAATTTATCCCAACAAGTGTAATGTAGTGAGCCACCAAGTGTATTGGGTTCTTTAGAGGAGTAGCAATGAGGGCTGCTTACAGGAATTTAGATAATTCAACAGCAATTGAAGCATAAAACGTCTGCCTTAGCAAAGGGGACAGTTCACAGATGTTGCATTCTTGGATCTCCCTGTACACTTTGCATGCAAAACAGAAATTGTTTTTCACTCTACAACCTTGTGGAGGAGTCTTGTGAACTTTGTGAGTTTCAGGAACATTCTGAGCTCTGTAAGTTTTGTTTAATCCTAAATGTTAATCTCTTTCTAGCATGGATTTCCCTACAGATAAAATTGCAGCGCTTAGGTAGACTATCATGTCATCTGCAAATAATGATAGTTTGACTTCCTCCTTTCCAATTTGTATCCCTTTGACCTCCTTATGTTGTCGAATTGCCCGAGCTAGTACCTCAAGTACAATATTGAAAAGATAAGGAGAAAGGGGGCAGCCTTGTCTGGTCCCTGATTTCAGTGGGATTGCTTCAAGTTTCTCTCCATTTAGTTTGATGCTGGCTACCGGTTTGCTGTATATTGCTTTTACTATGTTTAGGTATGGGCCTTGAATTCCTGTTCTCTCCAAGACTTTAAGCATGAAAGGATGCTGAATTTTGTCAAATGCTTTTTCAGCATCCAATGAAATGACCATGTGGTGTTGTTCTTTGAGTTTGTTTATGTAGTGGATTGTGTTGATGGATTTCCGTATGTTGAACCAACCCTGCATTCCCGGGATAAAGCCTACTTGATCATGGTGGATGATCGTTTTGATGTGTTCTTGGATTCGGCTGGCAAGAATTTTATTGAGTATTTTTGCATCAATGTTCATAAGGGAAATTGGTCTGAAGTTCTCTTTCTTTGTTGGATCTTTGTGTGGCTTTGGTATCAGCGTAATTGTGGCTTCGTAGAAGGAATTGGGTAGTGTTCCTTCTGTTTCTATTTTGTGGAATAGTTTGAAGAGTATTGGTGTTAACTCTTCTTTGAAGGTCTGGTAGAATTCTGCACTGAAGCCATCTTGTCCTGTGCTTTTTTTGGTTGGAAGACTTTCTATGACTCCTTCTATTTCTTTAGGCATTATGGGACTGTTTAGATGGTCTAGTTGGTCCTGATTTAATTTTGGTATTTGGTATCTGTCAGATGCTGGAAAGAACCCAGGTATCCCTCAACAGAAGAGTGGATGCAAAAAATGTGGTATATCTACACAATGGAGTACTATTCAGCCATTAGAAACAATGAATTCATGAAATTCTTAGGCAAATGGATGGAGCTAGAGAACATCATACTAAGTGAGGTAACCCAAGCTCAAAAGGTGAATCATGGTATGCACTCACTAATAAGTGGTTATTAACCTAGAAAACTGGAATACTCAAAACATAATCCACACATCAAATGAGATACAAGAAGAAAGGAGGAGTGGCCCCTGGTTCTGGAAAGACTCAGTGAAACAGTATTCGGCAAAACCAGAAAAGGGAAGTGGGAAGGGGTGGGAGGGAGGACAGGGGAAGAGAAGGGGGCTTACGGGACTTTCGGGGAGTGGGGGGGTAGAAAAGGGGAAATCATTTGAAATGTAAATAAATTATATGGAGTAAAAAAAAATTTAAAAAAAAATTGCAGCGCAAAAAAAAAAAAAAAAAAGACAACTTGTATTCACTTTGTTTCACTTTGTGTGGATATCTTCCTATACAGTTTTTTAAAACCTTCCTGTATATCTTGTCAACTGTGTCCTTCTCTTTCCTGCAAAGAATTATCATATTAGTGTTCCCTACATATTAAACAAATACTTGTAGAATCAAATAATGAAAGTCTTAGTATCTTTTTTTATAAATATTTTTATATTCTATATTCTTTGTTTACATTCCAAATGATTTCCCCTTTCCCGGATCGCCCCTCCCCATATGTCCCATAAACCTTCTTCTCTCCATCCATTCTCCAAACACCTCCCTCCTTTTTTCCCCTGTCCTTATATTCCCCTCCAATGCTAGATCAATCCTTTCTAGGATCAGGACCCTCTTCATACTTCTTCATGGGAGTCATTTGTTATGTGATTTGTGATTTGGGTATTCAGGGATTCTGGGCTAATTAATATCCACTTATCAGAGATTGCATTCCATGTGTATTCTTTTGTGACTGGGTTACCTCACTTAGGATGATATTTTTCAGATCAAACCATTTGCCTAAAAATTTTGTGAATTCATTGTTTCTAATTGCTGAGTAGTATTCCATTGTGTAAATATAGCACATTTTCTGTATCCATTCCTCATTTGAGGGGCATCTGGGTTCTTTCCAGCTTCTGGCTATTATAAATAAGGCTGCTATGAACATAGTGGAGCATGTGTCTTTATTGCATGCCTGGGAATCCTTTCAGTATATGGCCAGGAGATGTATAGAAGCGTCCTCCGGAAGTGTCATGTCCAGTTTTCTGAGGAACCGCCAGACTGATTTCCAAAGTGGTTGTACCATCTTACAGCCCCACCAGCAGTGGAGGAGTGTTCCTCTTTCTCCACATCCTTGCCAACACCTGCTGTCTCCTGAGTTTTTGACCTTAGCCATTCTGACTGGTGTAAGGTGAAATTTCAGTGTTGTTTTGATCTGCATTTCCCTAATGACTAATGATGTTGAGCACTTCTTAAGGTGCCTCTCGGCCATCCGAATTTCTTCAGGTGTGAAAACAAGTTGGAAACCCTGTGAACATCTGATGCTACTAGACAACCAGGAAGGACTGTGGTTTTCAAAGGAAGGCCACATGCTGAGAATTATTAAACACTCATAACAATTAGGATTGTTTCTGTAGCCATGCTGTCATCTGATTGAATGAGGGCTTCACAAATAGTAGATTAAATTTATGTAAAGTTAATCTGTATGTACAATTTGACATTCTGAACATGACAATAAAAATATTCTCAATAATATTTGGACAGATTTCCATAAGTGATATCACAGTGTAACTGAAATAGAAATAAAAATATAATCTTTGTTATATTTCCATGCATTTTGTGCCATAATGATGAGTTATTACACAATTTTCTTTTTTATTAAGAAAAGACCAAAAGCAAAAGATAGTATTAGAAAACCAAATGTTGGGCCCTACAAGTTCCCCCTCATCACTATAAAATTCTTAATCTAAGGCCACTTCATTGTTTGTTCATTTATTTATTCATTTATTTATTCATTCGATATATTTTTATTTACATTTCAAATGATTTCCCCTTTTCTGGCTCCCCACTCCCTGAAAGTCCCATAAGCCCTCTTCCCTCCCCCTATTCCTCCATCCATCCCTTCCCACGTCCCTGTTCTGGTATTCCACTACACTAGGGCAATGAGCTTCAAATGACAAAGGGCCTCTCATTAATTTTGGACAAGGCCATCATCTGCTACATATGTGCTGGAAACATGGGTCCCTCCATATGTACTCTTTGGTTGGTGGGTTTAATCCCTAGAGGTACTGGTTGGTTCATATATTTGTTCTTCCTATGGGGCAGCTAACTCCTTCAGCTCATTGGTTCCCTTCTCTAGCTTCCTCACTGTTTTCTCTTAAGAAAAAAAAAAAGCAGGCATCTAAGAGCTAATAATTAAAAATGAGAAAATAAGATACAGTAAGATAATGCAAAAAAAAAATTAATATTAGTGCTGGACAAGGCACCTCCAAAAAAGGAAAGGAGCCAGAGATAGATGCTTTCACTGTTAGCAGTGCAAAAATTATAATCAAATAAATAGCGGACACACATATGCAGGTGACCTGGCACAGGTCCACACAGGTCTCATGCTTCCAACTTCAGTTTCTGTGAGGCCATCTCATACCTGCTTAGTTGATTTAGTGAGTCTTAGTATTCTCATGACTTCTAAAACCTTTGAATCCTACAGTCTTTCCTTCCCATCTTTTGTGGAGTTCCTCAATCACTGAAGGGAGAAACCTGTTGGAAACATCCAATTTGAATCTCTGAATATTTGAATGTGAGTCCCTGCATCAGCTCCCATTTGCTGCTGAAGGCAGCCTCTCTGATGACCACTGAAAAAGTCACTCATCTATATGTATAGCAGAATATCATTGGAGATCATTTCATTGGTTTTGTTTGCTTGTTTTGTTTTTTGTTGAAGTATTTGTTTGTTCAGCTGGTTGACTTGTGGTTTTTGGTTCTACACTATGTGTCTGGACTATTCATTGTCTGCTTTCTGTCCATTCAGGGAGGGTCAGGGATGGACTCCCTTTCCTGTCTTGGGGCTCAAGTTAAAACAGACATTGATTGGTTTCTCCCACAAATTCTGGACCACCATTGCACTAGCATATTATGCAAGCATGGCATATTATAGAAGGTTTTGGAAAAGGTTGGTTTTCTTTTGTGTTAACTGGAAGATCTCTTTCTCATTCTAAAGATAATAGACTATAGGGGTGAAGGCACACAGTTACCATCTTGACCTTTCTACGCTCAATGAGTTGTGTGAATGTTGTTCTTGGCAATGGGGTCCTACTGTCTGCTTCCAGAGAATTACTTTCTGTCTTATCATCAATCTAGGTCATCTAGAAATCTCCAAAGGACTCCTTCACCAAAGTCTCAACTGACTGTAACCCAAACCTACCACTGGACGCCTTGATCAGCTTTAAATGAAGGCAATTTCTGTCTTAGTATCCACTGAGTACTCCTTAGGGTCTCGCTCACAAATTATATCCTTGGTTTTTCATGAGTGTATCATTCCTGTCAGTCTTGGTTCAAATCTGTTTTGAGCTTTACAGATGAGTAAATATAGGGTGTTAACATTTCTTAATAAATAGTTTGAAATATATGATGTCAAGAAAGATTTGTATTTTATGTTAAAGACAATCAATAGGTATTTATTTGGGTGTGCCATAAGTGAATTACTTTGTACATACAATTCTGTCCTCTTCATTGTTTGTAATCTTTTAATGATGTCTATTGAAAAGCAGTATTTCAGTGTGAATGTATATTGTAAATGAATAAAATAAAATTTATGAAATGGAATGAAACCAGGAAAAATGTATTTCTTGCTCCTATTTCATATCTTCCATCCTTCCTTTCTTGTTCCAATTTTTGGTCTTTCCCTCCATTTCTCCTTTCCTCCCTTTGTCCATTACAGTTCTTCTCCTTCCATTCTCTCTTACTCCATCACTCCATTTTTCTTCTTTCTTTACTCATTATCTCTCCATATTCCTGAATGTGTTCTTCTTCCTGGGTTTTATTTTACATTTTAGTTTTCATTACATACAACATAAATTCCTTGTGAAATATAAAGTTACACACATAGACAGAGAGGAAACTGTAATAGGATTCTCACATGCATGTATCTTGAGACCCAAACTGTATGTAAGATGAAAATTTTATTATTCATCAGTGGGCAAATTACAGAACTATAACCATTCAGAAGCATCATAATCAAATCCACACACAGAAGAGTATCATGTAAATGACTTGGCTAGGAAATGGTGACATTTTAGAACAAGGAGAAAGTACGCATTTGAGGCTCTGCATATCCTTGTTGAAAAAGCTACTGTTCTCTCATTGCAAGCTTTTGATATCAAAAAGAAACAGTTGATTTATCTCCATATCTAGAGTTTTCTGAGAACCAAGTTTTGTTAAGTACATACCATCAATATATACATGTTTGTTTCATAAGAACTACCTAAGAAAAACAACTCAGTCCTATTAGGTAACTAGAGATGCAAACAACTCTGAAATCATTTACAATCCAGTGAGATGTGTTTGTAATTTATACACGGAGAACTAAAGTCACAAGTCAAAGGCAGGTATTTACAAAATAATAACATTCTCTTTGAAAAAAATATTAGCAACACTGCTATTTGAGTTAGCCATTTGAAAGGTGTCACCACAAAAGTAGGCAAATCATATAATGGTTGGGGAAATGCATTCTAAAAAGATGCCTTTCTTATAAAATAGACAGTGCTTTTACTTTTAATACTTTCTTAATCTTTAAAAAGCCTTCCAGGTAAGCAAAGCTACTAATTTCGTAGGTCCAAATGATTGGGTTAAACAGAAAATTGAAGGCTATTATGGAAGACCAAAGCACAGCTAATTCTAATGAGTGGAAGTAGTTTATATCCCCCAAATTTAAACTTGGCATTGGAATAACGAAAATACCAAATAACTAAGTGCCTGGGGTTTTAATTATACACCCATGGCCAATTTGTGTTATTTAAGTTGTGAAAACCTTCTTAAACAATACATTTAACCCAAACAACATTGCTATTTTTCACATGCCTTTAGAAACTCATTGGACACCTAGGCCCACCCTCCAAAAACAATTTTAACTTTTTCTTCAGAATGGAATTACTAAACTTCAGCATTAAATTTACTTCTGAACCTGAATGAAACTTAAAGAACAAAAGAAATTTTAAGGGAACCCTAAAAAAATAAGGGAGTAGAAAAGCATATAGGCTACATTGTGTTCAAAATAGAAAACTTTCATATAGACTGTACTAGAATCCTGCAGTTTAGAATCTGGAAATATACCAGTCTGATGGCAGGGTGAGAGTAAACAGAGGGACCCTGATTCCCTTCAGGAGGGAGTGACAAAGTCACCTTGTGGATATCAAGGATGGCAAAATTGGAGGAAGGCAGGGGTCAGGAATTATGTGGATATTTGTGGTATGCTAATGCATATAGATATCTGTGCTTTTACTTTCTTAAGAGCCTTCATGTTGACACTCTATGTAAGTAGGCCCATAGCTCCTTATATAGTAAGTAAGAAAATAAGCTGAATGGGTTACTATGTGTTTTCATATTTGAATTAAGAAGCTAAAGGAAAATGTCTTCATATTAATCAATAGATGTGCTTTGAGAACATGTAATATAGATTAATGGTTAAACTATGTGATTTTTAAAATCTCATTAGGAAAGGGAGTAGAATAGTTAGGTATGGCTGGTTATGGATAGATGGAGACTCACTGAAAATAGTGGGAAAGTGGGTCGAGAGAGCAACATTAAGAGACATTTGTGGGGTGGAAAGTAAATGCAATACAGTAGAAGTGTTCTACAATCTATAGAGATATGAGGAAGATGTAAAAAAAAATCATCAAATAATGGGGAAGCAGAGTCCCAACTGCCATCTCTTATGACCAAATGAAATTTCTAGTGGCAAGATGTGGTAATATCTCATTGAGTTGTGGGCTGAAGAAGTCCGGTGGTAATCCCTAACCAACTCAGGATATTTTCTAAACTGTAAATTTCTATCCACAAAGTAATGGCAAGTCCCATTGCTAAAGACAACACCAAACACCTCTCATTAAACATAAGAAAGTTGAATTGGTGCTTACAGAGAGATTTCACCCCTATGTTCCTATCTGAATTTATCCTATGAGCTACCAAAGTAGAAAGATAAACACCGACTTAGCCACAAACCCTTGTTCTACAATGATATATATCCTGCAAGGTATATTAGAACAATGTTGGCACAAATTTGTGGTAGTAATGAAATAACATCTGATTTGACTTAAGGTCCACTCCATGAGATGGAACTCATCACAGCCAATAGAGCATGTATAACCAGGAACCAGAAATTAGATTGCTCAGGAAATCAAGGTTAAAGACAAAAACTACTGTCCTAAAAAATATGTAACTATAAAATGACTCTGAATGATATTGTGATACACTCATAGAACAGTGTCTTGCTCGGTCATGATCAAAGAAGCTTCTTCCTCAAGCAGATGGGAACACATATGTAGACACAGAGCCAAACATTCCTTAAAGAGTTAGAAACTGCAACACTCAGACCTAAATGAGATGTCTCCATCAAATCCCCCTGCTCTGTTCTCAGAGAACCCTGTGAAAGAGGAGCAGAAAGACTGTAAGAGGCAGAGGAGATGGGGGACACCAAGATATTGGGGCTCTTATATTGGCATGAACAAAACTCATGTGACTTCACAGGAACTGAACAGCATTCACAGGCCTTACAGGAATTGAATTCATGTCTTCTGCATATATGTGTGTTATACTTTATATATATTTCAGTATACACACACTTTAGGGTGTAACAAGATATGATGTTCAGTATCAGAAAGGATGCTTCAAGTTTGAATAGAGGTAGAGATTTTTTCTTAGATATATATTATAGCTTCCCCCTTTTGTGCTTTTATGGGATTTGTGAATTTCAGACCAGTGATTCTATGATTCTTTTACCTTCACTTGGATAGTTTTGCTTCTGCTTGTGTTATCCAACTCTGATATGTTATTTTCTTTTCTGATTGTAACTTATTCTATTTTATTATGAAACCATAAAATTAATTAATGTACAATTTGAGTAATAAAAAATCTTTGGAATTTTGGTTATTTTTATAGTCTTTTGTTTTATTTCCTTGTTAACATTTTAATGTGTATCCAAGCCTTCCTTGTGGCTATCTATACAAAGACAGCCATCATCAATCACAACCACAGTAGGTTAGTAGAGGCCAATCACAGGGATTCATATTTTTGGGTTCCAGGGCTCTTTTTATACAATTTACTAATGCTTGCATTTACTCTCAGCATATCTTCCTTTATAACATAACCATCCTTAGGTTATAACAATTAGTATAGAATTGTTAAATATACCTACTAGTAAAATACATTGTAGGGTATTTTAGAAATGTATATATACTGCTAAATCCATTTCCCAGAATATTTTATCATTGGTTGAATTTTCTTCATTAAAATAAATTGTAAAAAAAAAGATTTTTACCAAATCTTCAATGCAAGAGCAGGCAAAAGAATCAGGCAAACCATACACTCCCATTTTTAGGAATCCCATAAAAACCCCAAACTAAACAAGCATAGCATGTGCGCCAAGCACCAAGTAAAGTCCCTTGTAGGCTTCCATTTTCATCTTTTTTGTACTTGGTTTGGCATAGCTCTCTCTACATGGGTATCTGGGTTGAACACATTTATTGGGTTACTTTTATGTGTTTAGAATTTTCCAGAAGAATATGTAAGGGGGAAATGGCAGGATTTGAATACAGAGAAATAAATTAAAAATGTTACAAAATTAGTAACAAAAGGAAAAAATACAATGTAATCTAAATCAAATTGAAATTGAATACCAAATATTGAAAAGAAATAGTATTTTATTTTATGGTGCAACTTCCACTGCAATAACAGACAATAATGCTATATTATTCTTTATCTTACATATAAAATAGTTAAATAATTTTGAGAAAAACTGCTGAGGTATGGAGTGATTAAAGTAATGTAACAATGTGGACAACAATAACTTACATAATAAATGCTCTTTTAAACAATTCACAGCTTAAAAGTGTAACCAGATATGATGTCCAGTATTAGAAAGATTGCCTCAAGTATGAATAGAGAGGCACAGTTTTTTTTTCTTAAAACTAAACCAGCAGGATCTATGAAATTTTATCATAATAAAGATATCTACAGACGTTATTGGGAGATCTTCTTATGTCTACAGTCCCCTTATAATTTCCATTCTACTTTGTAATTGACCCTCAGTTTCAAATGAACAAGGTATAACAAGATGCAATATGGCAAATCACAAACCTTAATGTCAATGCTGAACTAGGTGTCTCAGAAGGCGCCCCAAGAGCAGGCAAAAGAATCAGGCAAACCTTCCACTCCCATTCGTAGGAATCCCATAAAAACCCCAAACTAAACAAACATAGCATGTGTGCCGAGCACCAAGTAAAGTCCCTTGTAGGCTCCATAGTTGGTGTTTCAGTCTCTGGGAGCCCCTATGTGCCTTGCTTAATTGATTCTGTGCTCTGTGTTCTCCTGATGGCCTCTATCCTTCTGGCTCTACTATCCTTCCTCTCCCTCATTTGTTGGGTTCCCATAGCTACACCTAATGCTTGAATATGGGTCTGTGAATATGCTCTCAGCAGATATTATAGAAAGCCTCTCTGAAGACAGTTGAGCTAGGTACAGATCTATGTGTATAGAAGAATATCCCTACAATTCATTTCACTGATTGTGTGTGTGTGTGTGTGTGTGTGTGTGTGTGTGTAAGTCTGTGTGTCTGCATTTGGTTCTACTCTAGGACTCTAGGACTTGTAGGTTCTTATTCCTGGTCATCCATTGTTGGGCTTGGGTTATATCTCATGACTTGGGCCTAAAGTTAGACCAGTCATTAGTTGGCTAATCCTACAAGCATTGAGCCACCATTGTCCCAGCACACCTAGCGTGCCAGAAAGGTTGTGGGTTGAAGGTTTTATGGCTGGGATGGTGTACCAGTCACAACACTGGAAATCTTGTCTGATTATAGAAGATAGCCAGCTAAGGTTCCTTATCCTTCATAACTAGGAGTCCTCGCTAGGGACTCTCATAGGCTCCAAAATTTTAATGCACTAGGTTTCTACATTGTCCCTGAATTCCTGCCCCACCAATTTTAATCATCTCCTGACATGCTCCCTCAATCGATTCATACTTCCTTCTGATTTCTCTTGTTTTAATTCCCAAATGTTTTTAGTCCACCCTCAAAATCTACACTATTTTCCTTTTGTAAGGAGATTTATATGTCCCCTCCAGAGATCTTTTTACTTGCTATTTCTGGATCTATGGTTTGTAGCATGAGTATCCTTTACTTAATAGCTAATAATAGCTTATAAATAAGTATATATTGTGCTTGTCTTTTTAGCTCTAGGATACCTCACTGAGTAGGATTTTTTCCTAGCTCCATACATTTGCCTGGAAAAAATTCTTGTTATTTTCTTCTAACAGCCTAGGAGTTCTCCATTGTAAAAATTAACTCATTTTTCTATCCACTCTTCAATTGACATATATCCAGTATGTTTCCAGTTTCTGTCTATTATGAATAAAGCCACTGTGAACCTAATTGAGCTAATGTTCTTGTGTTAGGATGGAGCATCTTTTGGGTATTTGTCCAAAAATAGCACAGGTGAGTCATGAAGTAGTTAGATTCCCAGTTATCTGAGGAATCACCAGATTGACTTTCCAAGTGGCTATGCAAGTTTGCACTTCCATCAGCAATGAAGAAATATTTTGTATATAGGAAGGCTACTAATATTTTTGAAGTAATCTTTTGTTCAGGTCTTTCACCAAAGGGACTTTTTAGTCATAGGAGTGCCCTGGTAGAATTATTGAGTTTGCTTATGTATATTATTATATACATTATCAACAATAAAGAAATTCCATTTGCTCCATATCTTCTCCAGCTTGATGTGTTACTTGTGGTATTAATCTTAGCCATTGGCAGTTTTTTGACGGACTATCAGAGTAGATATGATTTTCATTCCCTGATGGCTAAGTATATTGAATATTTCCTTAAGTGTTTTTTCATTCATTTGAGATACCTGTATTAAAAATTCTTTAACTCTCTAAAATTCTCCAGATCTATATCCCATTTCTCAATTGGATTATTTTGTTCATTGATGGCTATATATTTTGTGTATATCCATTTAATGGATATGGTGGTGGTAGTTAAAAAATCCCCCCTCCTGTAGACTACTTTTTTTATCCACTTGATAATGTCTTTTGCCTTACAGTAGCTTTTCAGTTTTATGAGGTCCCATTTATTAGTTGTCAGTCTTAACACCTGCACAATCACTGTTCTGTTTAGAACGTTGATTACGAACTCATGTCTATTCTCTACTTTCTTTTCTATCAGGTCCAGTTTGTCTGGTTTAATGTTAAGATCGTTATTTGCTTGGAATTTTGTTTTGTGCATGGTGATAGATATGGATCTTTCTACGTTCTTCTGCAAGCAGACATACAATGAGACCAGCATGTTTGTTGGGGATGCTTTTATTTTTATAGTCTGTATTTCTGGTTTCATTATGGAAAATCAGCTGTCAATTTTATACTAGATCTTTGAATCAATTTTATTGATCAATATGTCTTGTTTATGTCAATACTGTGCACTTTTTCTTTTGTTATACCAGATACTGTGCTAAGGACTTTATTTCTGTTTGGTTCTTTTTTTTATTAGATATATTCTTTATTTACATTAAAAATGTTGTCCCTTTTTCTGGTCTCCCCTGAAAACCACATAAGCTATCTCTCATTCCCTTGCTCAATAAACTACCCATTCCCATTCCCTGTTCTGGCATTCCACTACACTAGGGCAATTAGCTTCAAAGGACCAAGGGCCTCTCATTAATTTCGGACAAGGCCATCCTCTGCTACATATGTGCTGGAGACATGGGTCCATCCATGTGTACTCTTTGGTTGGTGGTTTAATCCCTGGAAGCTCTAGAGGTACTGGTTGGTTCATATATTTGTTCTTCCTATGGGGCACCTAACCCCTTCAGCTCCTTGGGTCTCTTCTCTAGCTTCTCCATTGGGAACCATGTGCTCAGTCCAATGGGTGGCCGAGAGCATGCTCCTCTGTATTTTCCAGACACTGGCTGAGCCTCTCAGAAGACAGCTACATCAGGCTCTATCAGCAAGCACTTGTTGGCATCCACAATAGTGTCTGGGTTTGGATATATATATGGGATGGATCCCTAGGTGGGGTGGTATTTGGATGATCTTTCCATCAGTCTCTGCTCTACATTTTGTCTTTGTTTTTCCTCTTCGGTTATTTTGCTCCCCCTTCTAAGAAGGCCCAGAGTATCCATACTTCGTTCTTCCTTCTTCTTGAGCATCATTTGGTCTGTGAATTATATGTTGGGTATTCCAAGCATCTGAGCTAATATCCAATTATCAGTGAGTTCATAACATGTGTGATCTTTTCTGATTGGGTTACCTCACTCATGATCTTTTCTCGTTCTATCCATTTGTCTAAGAATTTCATGAACTCTTTGCTTTTAATAGCTGAATAGTATTCCATTGTGTAAATGTACCACAATTTCTGAATCCATTCCTCTCTTGATGAACATCTGGGTTCTTTCTAGCTCCTGGCTATTTTAAATAAGGCTACTATGAATATAATGGAATATGCATCTGTATTTCTGGTTTCTTTATGAAAATTCAGGTGTCACTTGATTTCCAGGTCTGTGAATCAATTCCACTGATCAATATGTATGTTTTTATGTCAATACTATGCACATTTTTTAAACTGTAATTCTGTCATATATCTTGAAATCAGGGATGGTGATATCTTTTAATTGTAAGAGATGGCTTTTGTTATCCTGGGTTTTTGTTTTTCCATATAAAATTGAATATAGTTCTTTCAAGTTCTTTAGCAAATTGTAGTACAATGTTGATGGAGATTTCCTTGAATTTATAGATTGCTTTTGGTAGGATGGTAATTTTACTATCCTACCAATCCATAAACCTTGAAGAATTTTCTATCTTCTAATACATTTTTCAATTTCTTTCTTCAAAGACTTGTATTTATTGATTTGCATATTTTTAACTTGCTTTGTTATAGTTACTCCAAGTGCTTTGAAATATTTATATGTATTGCGAAGAGTGGTGTTTTTTTGATTTATTTCTCAGCAATTTGTCTTTTGTATATCGAGGGTTACCATTTTTTTTGAGGTAATCTTTTGTCCAGCTACTTCAGGATAGGTGCTTTTCAGTTGTAGGATTTTGCTAGTTGAATTCTTGTGTTCACTTATATATATTATAATATGAAAAATGATACTTTGCCTTTTTTTTCAATTTATATCCCCTTGATCTCATTTGGCTCTCTTATTGCTCCTGCTAGAACTTCAAGACCTACCTATATTGAAAAGATATGGAGAGAATAGACAACATTGTTTTACTCCTTATTTTCATAGAAATGATTTGAGTTTCTGTTAATTCAGTTTTATGTTGGTAACAGGTTTGCTGTAGATTGCCTTTGTTATGATTAAGTATGTCAATTGTATCCTTAATCTCTCTGAGTCATGTATCATAAATGTGAGTTGGATTTTGTCAATGATTTTTTTTTTGGCATCTACGAGATGATTGTACATATTTTTTCTTTCAGAGTCTTTAGATGGTGGGTTACATTAAAAAATTTTATATGTTCATGCATCTCTAGCATAAAGCCTACATGTTCATGGTAGATGATATTATTAATATGTTCTTTGATTCTGTTTTTGTGTATTTTGCTTTGTAATTTTGCATCTAAGATTATACAGGAAAGTATTCTTTAATTCTCCTTCTTTGCTTAATCTTTGTGTGGTTTGGGTTTCATGGTAACCTGTGGCTTTATACAATGAATTTTTGAGTTTCTTCTGTTTCTATTTTGTGGATTAATTTAAGGAGTATTGGTTCTATTTTCTCCCTGAAAGTGGGATACAATAATATGATAAAATATTCTGACCTTGAGCTCTTATTGCTTGGAAGATTTTTAATGACTAGTTCTATTTAAGAACTAGTTATGGAGATCTGCGGCGGCGGCAGCGGCAGCAGTGGCTGCTCCAGCTGAAGGGCCATCAGCAGTGGAACCAAGGCGTCACAGGGACCAGTTAGGCCCTGCGCCCACGACCACTGACCTTCGCTGACCAGCCGGGCAGCAAGCAGCTGCAGTTGTGCGGCGCCTTTCCTGCACGGAGGCCACTTCAGAACTCGGCCTCCCACCAGTCAGGAGAGGAGCATCCATCTTGGTTCCGTACTCCAGGAATCAGACAGACTGAGGTACACAAACATAATCCGAGGCCAACACCTCGGTGGTCTGAGCCCGACGGGCGTTGGCCTGCACCCAGGCCCTGGGCGGGTCGGGGGGCCATCGGGGTGCCAACCCAGCCAGGAGGTTTTTTGCCCAGGCCTGCGAGCGCGCCGCCGCCATTTTGCCTGCAGGACGACAGAGAGCTCAGGCGGGCAGACCTGTAACAGGCATAGCCTAAGGCTAACAAAGCGGGGGTCCAGGCCCCAAAAGGCACAGGACTGACCCCAAGAACTGGGCGGCTTGGTGGGCCATCTGTGAGTCAACCCGCCCAGGTGATTGTTAGCAAAGCAGACTCTCCCGGCACTTTCAGGGAGCGCGGGCGCGCACGCCCGCCATCCTAGTCACTTGGCAAACCCAATTAACAGTCATAGCCCTAGGGGAACTTTGCTTGGACCTTGGCCTCCCAGGCTTTTGCCTGGACTCAGGGACTGGGCAGCCAGGCTAACCTTGTGTGCGACAGCCCGGTTGGCAGATCGGCTGCCCAGTGGAGTGAGAGGAACACAGGGGAGGTCACAGTAGCATACACCGTCGGCACTCCCTGGGAGTGCACACGGGCTCCATCTGCTCCACAGACACAATCTGGGGCAAGGCCTCAGGCAGAAGCCCTTAGCTCTACTCTCTCCGCTTCCGGATCCAGATCAGTCTGGGCGGCAGCATTACATCTCCAAGTCCTGCAAGTGGCTAGCTGGGCTTCCGGGCGGCCAGCTGGGAGAAGTCAGTGTGCTCCAGTGAATCCAGCGGGCCCCAGCTGGAGCCTTCGGGTGCCTGCTTTGGGATCGGAACAGCTTGGGCAGCAGCACACTGTCTACAAGCAATGCAGGAGGTAAGCTGTGCACCAGAGGCCAACTGGGAAGGGGCAGCTTGCACTGGTGAGTCCAGCACTGACAAGATAAACTAACACCAGTGAGATCTAGATGGCAAAAGGCAAACGCAGGAACGTCACTAACAGAAATCAAGGCAATATGGCAACATCTGAACCCAATTCTCCTCTACCAACATGTCCTGGATACCCCATCACACCAGTAAAACAAGATTTGGATTTAAAATCACTGGTCATGATGCTGGTACAGGAACACATGAAGGTCATACATAAAGAAATTCAGGAGAAAATGGATCAAAAGTTAGAAGCCCTTGCAAGGGAAACACAAAAATCATTGAAAGAAATCCAGGAGAATACAAAAGCCAACAAGGAGGAAATGCAAAAAACACTTAAAGAAATACAGGAGAACTTTGCTCAACAGGCTGAGGTCATGAAAGACGAAACACAAAAATCTCTTAAAGAAATACAGGAGAACTTTGGTCAACAGGCTGAGGTCATGAAAGATGAAACACAAAAATCTCTTAAAGAATTACAGGAAAACACAAACATGCAAGTGAAGGAGCTAAGCAAAACGATCCAGGATCTAAAATCAGAAGTAGAAACAACTAAGAAAACTCAAAGGGAGACAACTTTGGAGATAGAAAGCCTTGAGAAGAAATCAGGGGACAGAGATACAAATATCAACAACAGAATACAAGAGATAGAAGAAAGAATCTCAGATGCTGAAGATTCCATAGAAACCATGGACTCAACAGTTAAAGAAAATGCAAAATGCAAAAAGCTTGTAACCCAAAATATCCAGGAAATCCAGGACACAATGAGAAGACCAAACCTAAGGATTATAGGCATAGATGAGAGTGAAGATTTACAACTTAAAGGGCCAGCAAATATCTTCAATAAAATTATGGAAGAAAACTTCCCTAACCTAAAGGGAGAGATGCCCATGAATATACAAGAAGCCTACAGAACTCCAAACAGACTGGACCAGAACAGAAATACTTCCTGTCACATAATAATCAAAACACCAAATGTTCTAAACAAAGAAAGAATACTAAAGGCAGTAAGAGAAAAAGGCCAAGTAACATATAAAGGAAGACCTATCAGAATCACAGCAGACTTTTCACCTGAGACTATGAAGGCTAGAAGGTCCTGGGCAGATCTCATGCAGACTCTAAGAGAACACAAATGCCAACCAAAACTACTATATCCAGCAAAACTCTCAATCACCATAGATGGAGAAACTAAGATATTTCATGACAAAACCAAGTTTACCCAATATCTATCCACAAACCCGGCCCTAAAAAGGATAATAGGAGGACAACACCAATACAAGGAGGGAAACTTCACCCTGGAAAAAGCAAGATAGTAACCTTTCATCAAACCCAAAAGAAGTTAAGCATTCAAATTTAAAAAATAACGTCAAAAATGATAGGAAGTAACAATCACTATTCCTTAATATCTCTTAACATCAATGGACTTAATGCCCCAATAAAAAGACACAGACTAACTGAATGGATACATAAACAGGACCCTACATTTTGCTGCTTACAGGAAACACACCTCAGGGTCAAAGACAAACACTACCTTAGAGTAAAAGGCTGGAAGACAATTTTACAAGCAAATGGTCTCAGGAAACAAGCTGGAGTAGCCATTTTAATATCAGATAAAATTGACTTTCAACCCAAAGTCATCAAAAGAGACCCTGAGGGACACTTCTTGCTGGCCAAAGGAAAAATACAAAAAGAAGAACTGTCAATCCTGAACATCTATGCCCCAAATGCAAGGGCACCCTCTTTCGTAAAAGAAACTTTATTATAACTAAAAGCACACATTGCACCTAACACAATAATTGTGGGTGACTTCAACACTGCACTTTCCTCAATGGACCAATCAGGAAAACAGAAACTAAACAGGGACACAATGAAACTAATTGAAGCTTTGGACCAATTAGATTTAACAGATATATATAGAACATTCTATCCTAAAACAAAAGAATATACCTTTTTCTCAGCACCTCATGGTACCTTCTCCAAAATCGACCATATAATTGGTCACAAGACAGACCTCAACAAATATAAGAAGATCAAACTAATCCCATGCCTCCTATCTGATCACTATGGAGTAAAAGTGGTCTTCAATAGCAACAGAAACAACAGAAAGCCCACATACACGTGGAAACTGAACAATACTCTACTCAATGATACCTTGGTCAAGGAAGAAATAAAGAAAGAAATTAAAGACTTTTTAGAACACAATGAAAATGAAAACACAACATACCCAAATCTATGGGACACAATGAAAGCAGTGCTAAGAGGAAAACTCATAGCCCTGAGTGCCTCCAAAAAGAAAATGGAGAGAGCATATATTACCAGCTTAATGACACACCTGAAAGCCCTGGAACAAAAAGAAGCTATTTCGCCCAGGAGGAGTAGAAGGCAGGAAATCATCAAACTCAGGGCCGAAATCAATCAAGTAGAAACAAAGAGAACCATACAAAAAATCAACAATACCAGGAGCTGGTTCTTTGAGAAAATCAACAAGATAGATAAACCCTTAGCCAGAATGACCAAAGGGCACAGAGAAAGTATCCAAATTAACAAACTTAGAAATGAAAAGGGAGATATAACAACGGAAACTGAGGAAATCCAAAAAATCATCAGATCCTACTACAAGAGCCTATACTCAACACAACTGGAGAATCTGGAGGAAATGGACAATTTCCTTGACAGATACCAAATACCAAAATTAAATCAGGACCAACTTGACCATCTAAACAGTCCCATAATGCCTAAAGGAATAGAAGGAGTCATAGAAAGTCTTCCAACCAAAAAAAGCACAGGACCAGATGGCTTCAGTGCAGAATTCTACCAGACCTTCAAAGAAGAGTTAACACCAATACTCTTCAAACTATTCCACAAAATAGAAACAGAAGGAACACTACCCAATTCCTTCTACGAAGCCACAATTACGCTGATACCAAAGCCACACAAAGATCCAACAAAGAAAGAGAACTTCAGACCAATTTCCCTTATGAACATCGATGCAAAAATACTCAATAAAATTCTTGCCAACCGAATCAAAGAACACATCAAAACGATCATCCACCATGATCAAGTAGGCTTTATACCGGGAATGCAGGGTTGGTTCAATATACGGAAATCCATCAATACAATCCACTACATAAACAAACTCAAAGAACAAAACCACATGGTCATTTCATTGGATGCTGAAAAAGCATTTGACAAAATTCAGCATCCCTTCAGGCTTAAAGTCTTGGAGAGAACAGGAATTCAAGGCCCA
Organism: Apodemus sylvaticus; assembly: GCF_947179515.1. Classification (NCBI taxonomy): domain Eukaryota; kingdom Metazoa; phylum Chordata; class Mammalia; order Rodentia; family Muridae; genus Apodemus; species Apodemus sylvaticus. The sequence goes on along the minus strand of NC_067475.1, from coordinate 121,666,938 downwards.
TACCTAAACATAGTAAAAGCAATATACAGCAAACCGGTAGCCAGCATCAAACTAAATGGAGAGAAACTTGAAGCAATCCCACTGAAATCAGGGACCAGACAAGGCTGCCCCCTTTCTCCTTATCTTTTCAATATTGTACTTGAGGTACTAGCTCGGGCAATTCGACAACATAAGGAGATCAAAGGGATACAAATTGGAAAGGAAGAAGTCAAACTATCATTATTTGCAGACGACATGATCGTCTACCTAAGTGACCCAAAGAACTCCACTAGAGAGCTCCTACAGCTGATAAACAACTTCAGCAAAGTGGCAGGTTATAAAGTCAACTCAAGCAAATCAGTGGCCTTCCTATACTCAAAGGATAAGCAGGCTGAGAAAGAAATTAGGGAAATGACCCCCTTCACAATAGCCACAAACAGTATAAAGTATCTTGGGGTGACTCTTACCAAACATGTGAAAGATCTGTATGACAAGAACTTCAAGACTCTGAAGAAGGAAATGGAAGAAGACCTCAAAAAATGGGAAAACCTCCCATCCTCATGGATCGGTAGAATCAATATAGTTAAAATGGCCATTTTGCCTAAAGCACTATACAGATTCAATGCAATACCCATCAAAATCCCAACTCAATTCTTCACAGAGTTAGAAAGAGCAATTATCAAATTCATCTGGAACAACAAAAAACCCAGGATAGCTAAAACTATTCTCAGCAACAAAAGGAAATCTGGGCGAATCAGTATCCCTGACCTCAAGCAATACTACAGAGCAATAGTGCTAAAAACTGCATGGTATTGGTACAGTGACAGGCAGGAGGATCAATGGAACAGGATTGAAGATCCAGAAATGAACCCACACACCTATGGCCACTTGATCCTCGACAAAGAGGCTGAAAACATCCAATGGAAAAAAGATAGCCTTTTCAACAAATGGTGCTGGTTCAACTGGAGGTCAGCATGCAGAAGAATGCGAATTGACCCATCCTTGTCTCCTTGTACTAAGCTCAAATCCAAATGGATCAAGGACCTCCACATAAAGCCAGACACTCTGAAGCTAATAGAAAAAAAACTGGGGAAGACCCTTGAGGACATCGGTACAGGGAGAAAGTTTCTGAACAGAACACCAATAGCGTATGCTCTAAGAGCAAGAATTGACAAATGGGACCTCATAAAATTACAAAGTTTCTGTAAGGCAAAGGACACCATCAAGAGGACAAATCGGCAACCAACAAATTGGGAAAAGATCTTCACCAATCCTACATCAGACAGAGGGCTAATATCCAATATATATAAAGAACTCAAGAAGTTAGACTCCAGAAAACCAAACAACCCTATTAAAAAATGGGGTACAGAGTTAAACAAAGAATTCTCACCTGAAGAACTTCGGATGGCGGAGAAGCATCTTAAAAAATGCTCAACTTCATTAGTCATTAGGGAAATGCAAATCAAAACAACCCTAAGATTTCATCTTACACCAGTCAGAATGGCTAAGATTAAAAATTCAGGAGACAGCAGGTGTTGGAGAGGGTGTGGAGAAAGAGGAACACTCCTCCACTGCTGGTGGGGTTGCAAATTGGTACAACCACTCTGGAAATCAGTCTGGCGGTTCCTCCGAAAACTGGGCACCTCACTTCCAGAAGATCCTGCTATACCACTCCTGGGCATATACCCAGAAGACTCCCCACCATGTAATAAGGATACATGTTCTACTATGTTCATAGCAGCCCTATTTGTAATTGCCAGATGCTGGAAAGAACCCAGGTATCCCTCAACAGAAGAGTGGATGCAAAAAATGTGGTATATCTACACAATGGAGTACTATTCAGCCATTAGAAACAATGAATTCATGAAATTCTTAGGCAAATGGATGGAGCTAGAGAATATCATACTAAGTGAGGTAACCCAGACTCAAAAGGTGAATCATGGTATGCACTCACTAATAAGTGGATATTAACCTAGAAAACTGGAATACCCAAAACATAATCCACACATCAAATGAGGTACAAGAAGAAAGGAGGAGTGGCCCCTGGTTCTGGAAAGACTCAGTGAAACAGTATTCAGCAAAACCAGAACGGGGAAGTGGGAAGGGGTGGGTGGGAGGACAGGGGAAGAGAAGGGGGCTTACGGGACTTTCGGGGAGTGGGGGGGCTAGAAGAGGGGAAATCATTTGAAATGTAAATAAATTATATCGAATAATAAAAAAAATAAAGACATTTTAGAATAAGCATAAAAAAAAAGAACTAGTTATAAGAGTTATAAGTCTTTAAGAGTTATAAGTCTACATAAGGTGTTTATCTGATCTGATTTAACTTGGTAAGTGGTTTCTATCAAGAAAATAATATATTTCTTCTATACTTTGGAATGTATGGAATACAGGTTTTTAAAGTATGATCTAATGATTCTCTTGATTCCTCTGGAGTCTGTTGTTATGCCCCACTTTTTGTTTCTGACTTTAATTTGGATATTCTTTCTTAGCTTTTTACTTAGTTTACATAAGGGTTTGTCTATCTTGTTTATTATCTCAAAGATCCAACTTTTTCCCCTTAATTATTGGTATTGTTCCTTCTTACATTTTTCTGTTATTTATTTCATCCCTCAATTTTATTAATTTTTTTTGCTGTCTACTTCTCATGTGTATACTTGCTTCATTTTGTTCTAAAGCTTTCAGTTGTGCTGTTACATTGCTGTTATGAGATCCATATAATTTATTTAGGTAAACAGTTAGATGCTGTATACTTTCTTCTTTGTACTCTTTCATTGTGTTACATAAGGCTTTGTCTGTGCTTCTTGTTTGACTAACCAGAAATTGATTTCTAGAATTCCCTTGACTTATGTTTTCTTTACTACTTATATTTTCAGATCTGTAGCCGATTTAGTTTTTGTTCCTTTTACCTTATTTTTCTTTGCTTTCTTGGCTTTCTTTAAGGACTTTAATAATTTCTTCTAATTATTTTGTTTGTTGATTTGTTTGTCTCTTAAGAAACACTGTTATCTTCAGAAAGTGGTTTTAACAGCATTTTTCTTATGCTTGTGCTAGACTACAGTATTCAGAGCCTATTGTAAGAGGAGAGTTAGGCTCTGTTGTTGACATCTTGTCCTAGCTATTGTTGACTTTATTCTTATGCTGGTGTCTAGGCATTGAGTTTCAGGTGATAAATGTCTAGATGGCATTTTCTGGGTTTGTCTTTATTGGATGTGTGTTTTGATCCCATTTTATGTTTCTTCTTTGGTCTTTTGGCACATGTAGCTTGCAGTTAAGCAGAAGTTTTATGCTGGAATTTAGGGCTGGACTTCTAGTGATTATTACTCTGTCTTTTGGAATGGGAGTTCTGCATCAGTTGGTAGCTGGAGTTCTGGAAGCCTGTATAATTTCTGATCTAAAGCGGAGTCTCTTCTAGAGTTTGGGCCTGGAGTATTTAATGAGAAAGGGGAAGTAGACTGGGGCTAGTGACAGATGTGAGACACCAAGAAAGTGTATGACTTCTTTTCATGGACAGGTGCATGGTCTTATTGTAGGCGCAGTCTGTGTTTGGGTAGATGGTATACAGCCAGATTTGGTGGCTAGAACAAATCAAGGAGAGGAAGACAGACAACTGAGTAATCAGCCCTTTGTGAGCTAAAGAATAGAGAAATTCTGTGGGCAGAAAGCCTACCTGGTGTTCTGACAGGGGTGACTTTTTTTAAAAAATTGTTATTTTTAAGGCCTCTATTATTCTGTCTCCATCTGTCTCTGTCTGTCTGTCTGTCTGTCTGTCTGTGCTTGTGTGTGTGTGTGTGTGTGTGTGTGTGTTTAATCCCCCTCTTTCTCACAAACACATAATTATTTAATACAAACCTGCTTTTTGGTTTTGTGTCACTTATAAGTGTGAAATTTTAGACCTAACAACTTGGTAATCGATAATCAAGATCCTTTTAATCACCATGACAATAGTATTTATATTCAGTGATCTTTATCTTTTTAAATCAACAAACTTTTAGACCTAAGAGATTTAAATTGACTATAACTATGCAGACCTCCTTATGTGGTTGGAGGTGTGTGGGCTGTATGACAAATGCTGAAGCAGATGATCTGCTGGTCTAGGGACATCTCTACTCCATTAACTGCTGTCATTTTCTTCTTTGTATAATCAGCATCATTTATTTGTTGTTTGAAACAGAAATAGTTAATAGAAATTAAGTGTGGCTCTGTGAAGGATGATCCAGGTAAAGATTAAAAAAAAAGATAAAAGATCACTGGATATAAATACTTCATCACTCAAATTTTCTATGGACTAAATCAAAAAATTTTATTAGGTAATTTATTGTTTTTCTTGTAGGGTTCTTATAGATTAACTTCCTTCCTCAAAAATGTCTATTGAAGCAGTCACATATTTTGTATTTACAATAAGACAGTAATGTTTTTGAAGCACAGCATGCATGCTAAACAAATACACACATATTTCTTCAACAAGGTAAAATGCTGTACATGCCTTACTAAGCATAAAATTTGATAAACATGTCTTCAATATATGAAAAGACTAAAGTATAACATAAGACTTTTAGTTCCCCATCTAAGCAGTTCTTGATGGGTGGCAGAGAACAGACGATCGTTCCATACGGAGGCACGAGGCTCTGTTTAGACAGCTTAGTTTTTATTATGAGACATTTAGAATGCTTGTTTGTCTAAGAAGAAGCTGTGCTCAGTCACTGTCGATTCAAATTGCATCTTATTTGTGAACTTATCTATAATGAAATTCCTCTTCTAATAAAATGGAACGGAATTCCCGAAATGTTCAGAGACTACAAGAAATCAATTAAATATTTCTTTCGAAAGAAAATTGAACTTGCACTTTTATGAAATACTGGCTGAAAATGAATAAAATAATACTTTACTCTCATGACAAGTTTCCATTTTTATAGTGAATAGAATGTATTTACACTATTTTACTAATTTACAAATTTACACTATTACAATGGTCATATTGGGATAAAAGCTCTAAAATAAAATTGCAGGTAAATAATGTCTTCAGTCATGATTAAGATTAGTTTCAATGTTTGATCAAAAAAATGGTGTTTCAAAATTTTCAGAGTATCTATTCCATATTTGTGTATATGTAATTTTCTTTTTAATTATTAAGTTAATAGTTATTTTCATAAAATTTAGAGGAATCTGCAAGCATAACTTAAATTATTTGTTGGAGTGGTAAATTGGTTCATATATTTCATTAGTTGAAATTATTAATACATATTTTAATGTTTGTAGCAAGGCAGTAACTTGGTTGTAATAGAAAGTGAGCAAGTTATATCTAATATAATGTAGGGAAAGTAAAATGCATATGGAAAAAGTGCAGATCTGTTAATAAAAATTTAAGAAATTAACCTGAAAATCACCATAAGACTACATTACCTTTCTCAACACTTCAGATGCTGGTCTGCAGTCCTGTTCTTACCTCCTCCTCTCTCAATTCATTACACCAAGTTCTGTTAATTTCTTTCTGACATTCTTCATTAACATGCTGATCTGATTTTTTGTCTATGTTCTCTTGCCCTGTACATCTGAATCCAAAAGGTATAGATTCCTAAACCACTTTCATGGAACTACAGAGGTTTGCTCCCACAGCTGTCCATAATGACAAACTTCCCCTGATTACTCCAGGTTATCAAGAATGTAAAACCCACCATACTTAGGGGCCTGTAGTTACTTTGCAGTTTCAAAACTTTTGCAAATTTTGCAGTTTCAAAACTTTTGCAAGTTTTGAGCTGCAAATATTCTATATTATCTTCTATTTGGAACAAAAACCATGAAAGATAATTCCACATTGTAAATAAACAAAATTCCAAGCAGTATTGATCTCAGACCTTCTCTTCCTTATTGCAAATGCCTATTGTGAGGCACTATGCCCAGGCCCTGTAGGGATTGCACCAGAACCTCTCATGTATATTGCTGCTTCCAGTTTAGTATATTAAGGGATTCTCAAGTATGGGAAACAGTAGATCTCTGCTATTCTTGCCATCCCTTGGACACTTTTTGTTTTTTGTATTGTCCAATTCTAATGTGGGAATTTTTGTGTGACTTTTTATATTAACTTGCATTGTATTGTATTGTATTACATTATATTGCATTTTAGTTTAGTTTAATGAATTTTAAAATTTTCCTTAGAAGCATGTTTGTTTTCTAATAAAGATTAAAAAGAAATGGATCAAGATGGGAGGGGGACGCTGAGAGGAATTGGGTGAAGAAGAGGGACAGGTGAGAATAATCAGGATACATTATGTGATAAAAAAAATCTATAAAAGATTTTTAAAAATGTATATTGTGTTATTTTTTTGGCTGCCACAAATTTTCCAAGAAACAAAAACACAGCAGACATGTTTAAACTGAGGGAATATTTTCATTTCTGTTTCCTTTTCCTACTCTATTGTTGGGTAGCCAAAACGTCAAATGTAAATAGGGAAAGAAAGCCAGTTTTACACTGGCATTTGCAAGTTTTTGGTTACAGTTTATTTTATAAAACATTCCTGTAAGATTTAAACAGCTATTACAATATTTAAGATGTGCTTTTTTTCTTAATCCTTTTGTGTTGCTGAGCTTCGTAATCCTTCATAAATAACCAATTAAAACATTTTATAGACAGCAGGATGAAAAATGTATTTGCTGCTGTAACAATTCAAAACATATATTCCATGTAAACCACTCCTAAAGGAGACAGTGCTTTGATCCTATTGAATTATTTGCATTTAGATTTAGACTTTGAACAGCTGCCAAGGCTGTATGGGAAATCTTTCCTTGAATAAACAAACCGGAGACTTAACACTCACTGAAGTACAGTATATTATCTCCAAGGTGAGGTTCTAATAGATACTTTTCTGTAGATTGACTTTTAGATTATGATGCTTTTAGTTCAGAGTGTTAACATGATGGATTCATACAAAGAATGAGGTAAAAATAAAATCCCTGCTAGCCTCAAGCACCTGAGTTATTTAGTTCTGAGCTTCTAAGTTGATTTGGGTTTTTCTATCCTGGAACAAGTGAAATCATTTTTCACATGTAAAAACGAGTTCTCTCTCACTCTCTATCCTTCTTTTCCTCTCTCTGTCTCTCCCTCTCCCTCCATCACTTATTCCCCATCTCTCTTCTTTCTCTCCTTCCCTGACTCCTCTATCAGAGTGTACTTTTTAAATTGATAGTCTTGTCTTCATATGGGACATACATATCCTACAATTAAATGCAGGTGCTTTGGGAAAAGAGTAATTTTCTTATTTATCACTGGCAAGTTTTAAAGAGAATAATAAATAAAAATGAAAAGATAGAATAACAAAACCTAAACATGTTACCTGATAGTGAACCACTGAACATTTTCTTGGTCATGAACACAAAGGTCTCAATATTGTAAACCTGTCATTAACTTCTGCGAAAGCATGTGGGCATGGATCCATACATGCATGCGTGTGTGTGTGCGTGTGTGTGTGTGTGTGTGTGTGTGTGTGTGCATGTGTGTGGAAAGCAGTGTGTACATACACATGAGTGTGCTTCCTACAAATTGGCTTTATAGGAAGAAAAGAAATCTAGGTAATATTTCTGGGAAAGAATATTTAGTTGTCTCAGAAAGCAGATATGGACTGAAGGAAAAAGGAAAGGACAGAAAGACTGGGAAGAGAAGAAGAGACAGAGATGAAGGAAGGAAGCAGAAAAAAGGGAAGAGTGCAAGGGGAAAAGGAAGGCAAAGTTGTGGTAGAATCTGTGAACACAATCACTTACAAAAGTTTTAAACTGAGTAGTGGAACCAAGGCGACACAGAGTCCAGTTAGGCCCTGCGCCCATGACCACTGACCTTTGCTGGCCAGCCGGGCTGCAAGTAGCTGCGGATTTACAGTGCCTTTCACCGCACAGAAGCCACTTCAGAACTCTGCCTCCTGCCAGTCAGGAGAGACTCACCTCCTTCTTGGTTTCAGACTCCAGAGAGATCAGACAGACTGAGGTACACAAACATAACCCGAAGCCAACATCACGGGAGTCTAAGCCCGACGGGCGTTGGCCTGCACCCAGACCCTGGACTGTTCGGGGGGGGGGGGGCCATCGGGGTGCCAACACAGCCAGGAGGTGTTTTTGCCCGGAGGACACCAGAGAGCTCTAGCAGGCAAAGCTGTCTAACAGGCATAGCCTGAGGCTAACAAAGCGGGGGTCTAGGCCCCCAAAAGACCTGGACTGACCCCAAGAACTGGGAGGCTTGGTGGGCCATCTGTGTGTCAACCCGCACAGGAGGTTGTTAGCCCAGCAGACTCTCCCAGCACTTTCAGGGAGCGCAAGCACACGCCTGCCATCCTGGCCACCTGACAGAACCAATTAACAGTCATAGCCCGAGGGGAACTTTGCTTGGACCTTGGCCTGCCAGGCTTTTACCTGGACCCAGGCCCTGAACAGCCAGGCTAGCCTTGTGGGCACCAACCTGGTTGGGAGATTGGCTGCCCAGCAGAGTGATCAGCACTCAGAAAAGGTCCCTGCAGCATACACCATCAGCACTCCCTGAAGGTGCAAATGGCACCATCTGGTTCACAGACACAATCTGGGGCAAAGCACACTAGAGCTGCAAGGGCACCAAAGAGGAGGAGAGCACATCAGCAGTCTGCTACAGGGGAAACCCAGCCATATAGTGTTGCAGTCATAGCCCCAGAGCTCCTCAGGAGGCCCAAACACCAGCCAGGGACAAGACCAACTAACTCCAGAGAACAAGATGGCAAAGGGCAAACACAGGAACACTACTAACAGAAATCTAGGCAATATGGCAGCATCAGAACCAAACTCTCCAACATCATCAAGTCCTGGTTATGCCAACACAACAGAGAAACAAGATTTGGATTTAAAATCACTGATCATGATGCTGCTAGAAGAACACAAAAAGGACATAAATGAATCTCTTAAAGAAATACAGGGGAACATGAATAAGCTAGAAACCCATATAATGGAAACACAAAAATCACTTAAAGAAATGCAGGAGAATAAGGGTCAAGAGATAGAAGCCAATAAAGAAGAAACACAAAAAAACTTAAAGAAATGCAGGAGAACTTGAGTAAAGAGGCAGAAGTCATGAAAGAGGAAACACAAAAATCTCTTAAAGAATTACAGGAAAACACAAACAAACAAATGATGACACTGAGCAAAACCATTCTGGATCTAAAAACAGAAGTAGAAACAACTAAAGAAATCACAAAGGGAGACAACTTTGGAGATAGAAAACGTTGAGAAGAAATCAGGGGCCATAGATGCAAATATAAACAAAAGAATACAAGAGATGGTAGAAAGAATTTCAGATGCCAAAGAAACCATAGAAACCTTGACTCAACAGTAAAAGAAAATGCAAAATGCAAAAAGCTTGTATCCCAGAATATCCAGGAAGTCCAGGATACAATGAGAAGACCAAACCTAAGGATTATAGGTATAGATGAGAGTGAAGATTTACAACTGAAAGGGCAAGCAAATATCTTCAACAAAATTATGGAAGAAAACTTCCCTAAAATAAAGAGAGAGATACCCATGAATATACAAGAAACCTACAGAACTCCAAACAGACTGGACCTGAGCAGAAATACCTTCCGTCTCACATAATAATCAAAACCCCAAATACACTAAACAAAGAAAGAATATTAAAGGCAGTAAGAGAAAAAGGCCAAGTAACATATAAAGGAAGACCTATCAGAATCACACCAGACTTCTCACCAGAGACCAATAAAGCTGGAAGATCCTGGGCAGATCTCATGCAGAATATAAGAGAACACCAATGTCAGCCAAGACAACTATACCCAGCAAAACTTTCAATCACCATAGATGGAGAAAGCAAGATATTCCATGACAAAACCAAATTTACACAATATCTTTCCAGAAACCCAGCTCTACAAAGAAATATAGGAGGAAAACTCCAATACAAAGAGGAAAACTACACCCTGGAAAAAGCAAGATAGTAACTCTCTTTCATCAAACACAAAAGAAGATAACCACTCAAATATAAAAATAACATAAAAAATGACAGGAAATAATAATCACTATTCCTTAATATCTCTTAACATCAATGGACTCGTTTCACCAATAAAAAGACATAGACTAACAGACTGGATAATGAAACAGGACCCTACATTTTGCTGCATACAGGAAATGCACCTCGGTGTCAAAGACAAAAACTACCTTAGAGTAAAAGGCTGGAAGAAAATTTTACAAGCCAATAGTCTCAGGAAACAAGGCAGAGTAGCCATTCTAATATCAGATAAAATTGACTTTCAACCTAAAGTCATCAAAAGAGACATGGAAGGACACTTCTTGCTGGTCAAAGGAAAAATCCACCAAGAAGAACTCTCAATCCTGAACATCTATGCTCCAAATACAAGGGCACCCTTATTCATAAACGAAATTTTACTAAAGTTCAAAGCACACATTGCACCTAACACAATAATTGTGGGTGACCTCAACACTCCACTATCCTCAATGGACCAATCAGGAAAAGAGAAACTAAGCAGGGACACATTAAAACTATTCGAAGCTTTGGATCAAGTGGATTTGACTGATATTTATAGAAGATTTCAACCTAAAGCAAAAGAGTGTATCTTTTTCTCAGCACCTCATGGTACCTTCTCCAAAACTGACCATATAATTGGTCACAAGACAAACCTCAACAAATATAAGAAGATCGAAATAATCCCATGCCTCCTATCAGACCACTATGGAATAAGAGTGTTCTTCAATAGGAACAAAAACAACAGAAATCCCACATACACATGGAGGCTGAACAATAGTCTACTCAATGACACCTTGGCCAAAGAAGAAATAAAGATAGAAATCAGAGGCTTTTTAGAATTTAATGAAAATGAAGGCACAACATCCCCAAATCATTGGGACACAATGAAAGCAGTGCTAAGAGGAAAACTAATAGCCCTGAATGCCTCCAAAAAGAAATTTGAGAGACCATACACTAGCAGCTTAATGGCACATGTGAAAGCCCTAGAACAAAAAGAAACTACTTCACCCAGGAGGAAAAGAAGACAGGAAATCATCAAATTCAGGGCTGAAATCAATCAAATGGAAAGAAAGAGAACCATACAAAGAATCAATGAATCCAGGAAGTGGTTCTTTGAGAAAATCAACAAGATAGATAAACCCTTAGCCAAACTGATCAAAGGACACAGAGAAAGTATCCACATTTACAAAATTAGAAATGAAAAGGGGGATATAACAACAGAAACTGAGGAAATTCAAAGAATCATCAGATCCTACTACAAAAGCCTATACGGAACACAAGTGGAGAATTTGGAGGAAATTTCCTAGACAGATACCAAATACCAAAATTAAATCAGGAATAAATAGATCATCAAAACAGTCCTATAACCCCTAAAAAATAGAAGGGTTCATAGAAAGGCTTCCAAAAAAAAAAAAAAAAAAAGCACAGGAACAGATGGTTTCAGTGCAGAATTCTATCAGACCTTCAAAGAAGACCTAACACCAATACTCTTCAAACTATTCCACAAAATAGAAATAGAAGGAACACTACCCAGCTCCTTCTATGAAGCCACAATTATGCTGATACCAAAACTACACAAAGATCCAACAAAGAAAGAGAACTTCAGACCAATTTCCCTTATGAACTTCTATGCAAACATACTCAATAAAATTCTTGCCAACCGAATCCAAGAACACATCAAAACAATCATCCACCATGATCAAGTAGGCTTTATCCCTGGGATGCAGGTTTGGTTCAATATATGGAAATCCATCAATGCAATCCACTACATAAAAAAACTCAAAGAAAAAAACCACATGGTCATTTCATTGGATGCTGAAAAAGCATTCGACAAAATTCAGCATCCTTTTATGCTTAAAGTCTTGGAAAGAACAGGAATTCAAGGCCCATACTTAAACATAGTAAAAGCAATATACAGCAAACCAGTAGCCAACATCAAACTAAATGGAGAGAAACTGGAAGCAATCCCACTAAAATCAGGGACTAGACAGGGCTGCCCCCTTTCTCCTTATCTTTTCAATATTGTACTTGAGGTACTAGCTAGGACAATTAAACAACATAAGGAGTTCAAAGGGATACAAATTGGAAAGGAAGAAGTCAAACTATCATTATTTGCAGATGATATGATAGTTTAATAAGTGACCCAAAAAACTTCACTAGAGAATTCTAACGGGTGATAAACAGCTTCAGCAAAGTAGCAGGTTATAAAATCAACTCATCAAATCAGTAGCCTTCCTATACTAAAAGGATAAGCAGGCTGAGAAAGAAATTAGGGAAATGACCCCCTTCACAATAGCCACAAACAGTATAAAGTACCTTGAGGTGACTCTTACCAAACATGTGAAAGATCTGTATGACAAAAACCTCAAGACTCTAAAGAAGGAAATAGAAGACCTCAGAAAATGGAAAAATCTCCCATGCTCATGGATCAGCAGGATTAATATCGTTAAAATGGCCATTTTGCCAAAAGCAATATACAGATTCAATGCAATACCCATCAAAATCCCAACTTAGTTCTTCATAGAGTTAGAAAGAGCAATTCTTAAATTCATCTGGAATAACAAATAAACCGAGGATAGCTAAAACTATTCTCAACAACAAATGAAATTCTGGGGGAATTAGCATCCCTGACCTCAAGCAATACTACAGAGCAATAGTTTTAAAAACTGCATGGTATTGGTACAGTGACCGGCCGGCAGATCAACGGAATAGGATTGAAGATCCAGAAATGAACCCACACACCTATGGCCACTTGATCCTCGACAAAGAGGCTGAAAACATCCAATGGAAAAAAGATAGCCTGTTCAACAAATGGTGCTGGTTCAACTGGAGGTCAGCATGCCAAAGAATGTGAATTGATCCATCCTTATCTCCTTGTACTAAGCTCAACTCCAAATGAATCAAGGACCTCCACATAAAGCCAGACACTCTAAAGCTAATAGAAAAGAAACTGGGGAAGACCCTTGAGGACATCGGTACAGGGAGAAAGCTCCTGAACAGAACGCCAATAGCGTATGCTTTAAGATCAAGAAAATGAAAAATTTGACCTCATAAAATTACAAAGTTTCTGTAAGGCAAAGAACAGCATCACAAAGACAAAACAGCAACCAACAAATTGGGAAAAGATCTTTACCAACTCTACATCAGATAGAGTGCATATATCCAATATATACAAAGAAATCAAGAAGTTAGACCCCAGAAAAACAAATAACCCTATTAAAAAATGGGGTACAGAGCTAAACAAAAAATTTTCACCTAAAGAATTTCAGATGGCTGAGAAGCATTCTTAAAAATTTCTCAACTTTATTAGTCATGAGGGAATTGCAAATCAAAACAACTCTTAGATTTCACCTTACACCAGTCAGAATAGCTAAGATTAAAAATTCAGGAGACAGTAGGTGTTGGCCAGGATGTGGAGAAAGAGGAACACTCCTCCACTGTTGGTGGCATTGCAAACTTGTACAACCACTCTGGAAATCAGTCTGGTGGTTCCTCTTAAAACTGGGGATGTCCCTTCTGGAGGATCCTGCTATACCACTCTTGGACATATACCCTGATGATTACCCAGCATGTAATAAGGATAACTGCTCCACTATGTTCATAGCAGACCTATTTATAATAGCCAGAAACTGGAAAGATCCCAGGTATCCCTTAATGGAAGAATGGTTGCAAAAACTGTGGTATATATACACAATAGAGTACTATTCAGCCATTAGAAACAATGAATTCATGACATTCTTAGACAAATGGATGGAGTTGGAGAACATCATATTAAGTGAGGTAACCCAGTCTCAAAAGATCAATCATGTTACACACTCACTAATAAGTGGATATTAGCCTAGAAAATTGGAGTACCCCAAACATAATCCACACATCAAAAGTGGTACAAGAAGAAAGGGGGAGTGTTCCCTGGTTCAGGAAAGACTCAGTTTAGCAGTATAGGGCAAAATTAGAACAGGGAAGTAGGAAAGTAGGAAGGGGTGGATGGGAGAACAGGGAGAGGGAAGGGGACTTATGTGACTTTCATGGAGTGGGGGGCCTGATAAGGGGAAAACATTTGAAATGTAAATAAAAAATATATCGAATTTAAAAAAAAAAAGAAAAAGAAAAAAAGAAAGTCTCCCCCCCCAAAAAAAAGCACAGGACTAGATGGTTTTAGTGCAGAATTCAAAAAAATAAAAAAATAAAAAGATTCCATATATGAAACTTCATGTATTATACAGAACATTCCATATCACAGCAGATACTTAGTTCTTAGTACTTTATAATCAAGCATTCTCCTCCTTGACTTATGATGCTCTCTTATCAGAGCCTTAGATTTAAAGTTTTTGTTATAGGTGTATGAAGTAATATAAGAAGTTTATAATCACTTGTTCTTTGAGCATTGTTGTTACTATGTTCTTGAAAGCAGGGTCTTACAAAAATTTCATACATAAAGCACTTGATGCTAGTGGGCTAAATTTCAAGTACCAGACACAAATTTCTACATATTATATGGGACTTAAGTCCAATTAGAAACCCATTGGTTACCTTCAGGATATGTCACCACAGCATGCACCGGAATATTTGCCATTATGACCACCCATGCTACTCGTAGGCATTTCAAGTATGTAAGGCTATTGTTTGCTTTCCTTTTACATTTTGAAAATCTACTTCTGATACTATCCAAAATAGATCTGATGAAAGAGTATTTCAGGCCAGTTTCAGTTTGATTCCCTAAAGTTCTTTTTTAGAAATGTGTGATGCCTTCAGCAATGGGTTCCCACATTCAACACATTGGTGAAAAACAAGGGCATCAGTAAGATCCTATATTGTTTTGAAAGTCTCTTATACTTTCCTGACCAATAATTAAAAAGGGAGTTTCCAGTGCCTGGAAGAGGCTTTTTCTTAGTGTGTGGATTTTACAAGCAATACCCTCCTGTCCAGGTAACAAACTGCTTTTTTAATGTATATGTTTGTGTATGCAAGTACTTCTATGTGTGCAACTTTAAGTGTATGCCAAAGAGTGTGTTTTCGGTGGATCTTCCAAACATCTTCAATTTTATTTAGCATTCCTTTTGCTTTCCCTCTGAGTTTCCCTATCTCTACTCTTCTAAAGTTAGTCTCCCTACTAACCTACTTACTAATTGTCCCTATCAATCTACCTAGGCCCATAGCAAAACTTTTAAAGTCTAAGGCTCACAATGTATTAAAATTTCATATTATGGGGTTGCTAAATATACATAATAGTTCAATGCTTAAGTTAAAAAAAACTCTGATTGTTCAGGATTCTGATTCCCCTAGAAGTTTTTTTACTGTTGAGAATAGTTTTAGCTATTTTTTAATTTATAATGAAATATAAATATTTCATTATTTTATTTTTTTATTCCAAATGAATTTGAGAATTGCTCTTTCTAACTCTGAAGAAATGAGTTGGGATTTTGATGGGGATTGTGTTGAATTTGTATATTGCTTTTGGCAAGATGGCCAATTTTACTATATTAATCCTGTCAAACCATGAGGATGGAAGATTTTTCCATTTTCTGAGGTCTTCTTCAATTTCCTTCTTCAGAGACCTGAAGTTCTTGTACAGATCTTTCACTTGTTTGGGTAGAGTCACACCAAGATACTTTGTATTATTTGTGGCTATTGTGAAGGGTGTCACTTCCCTAACTTCTTTCTCAGCCTGCTTATCCTTTGAGTATAGGAAGGCTATTGATTTACTTGTGTTGACTTTATAACCAGCCACTTTGCTGAAGTTGTTTATCAGCTGTAGGAGTTCTCTGGTGGAGTTTTTTTTTTTTTTTTTTTTTTTTTGGTGTCACTTAAGTATACTATCATATCATCTGCAAACAGTGATATTTTGACTTCTTCCTTTCCAATTGGTATCACTTTGACCTCCTTATGTTGTCTAATTGCTCTAGCTAGTGCCTCAAGTACTATATAGAAAAGATATGGAGAGAGGGGACAGTCTTGTCTAGTCCCTGATTTTAGGGAGATTGCTTCAAGTTTTTCTCCATTTAGTTTGATGTTGGCTACCGGTTTGCTGTATATTGCTTTTATTATGTTTTGGTATAGGCCTTGAATTCCTGTTCATTCATGAAAGGATGCTGAATTTTGTCAAATGCTTTTTCAGCATCTAATGAAGCAGTACTAATAGTGTTAAAACCTCCCTGGTATTGGTACAGTGACAGGCAGGTGGATCAATGGAATAGGATTGAAGACCCAGAAATGAACCCACACACATATGGTCACTTGATCTTTGACAAAGAAGCTGAAAACAACAGCCTTTCAAAAGTAGCCTTTTCAACAAGTAGTGCTGGTTCAATAGGAGGTCAGCATGCAGAAGAATGCAAATTGATTTATTCTTATCTCCTTGTACTAAGCTCAAATCCAAGTGGATCAAGGACCTCCACATAAAACCAGACACAGTGAAACTAATAGAAAAATAACTGTCCACCTTTGTGGACATGGGCACAAGGGGAATGTTCCTGAACAGAACACCAATATCGTATGCTCTAAGATCAAGAATTGACACATGGAGGTGCCAGACATGGTGGCACACGCCAGTAATTCCATCACTTGGGAGGCAGAGACAGGCAGATTTCTGGTCTACAGAGTAAGTTCCAGAACAGCCAGGGCTACATAGAGAAACCCTGTCTCGAAAAACCAAAAAAAAAAAAAAAAAAAAAAAAAAAAGACAAATGGGACTTTATAAAATTACAAAGTTTCTGTAAGGCAAAGGACACAGTCAAAAGGACAAAACGGCAGCCAACAAATTGGGAAAAGATCTTCACCAACCCAACATCCTACAGAGGTCTAATATCCAATATATATAAAGAACTCAAGAAGTTAGACTCCAGAAAACCAAACAACCCTATTAAAAATGGGGTACAGAGCTAAACAAAGAATTTTCACCTGAAGAACTTCGGATGGCTGAGAAGCACCTTCAGAATGTTAAGCATCATTAGTCATTAGGAAAATACAAATCAAAACAACCCTGAGATTTCACCTCACACCAGTCAGAATGGCTAAAAATTAAAAATTCAGTAGACAGCAGGTGTTGGCGAGGATGTGGAGAAAGAGGAACACTTCTCCACTGCTGGTGGGATTGCAAGCTGGTACAACAACTCTGGAAATCAGTCTGCTGGTTCCTTAGATAACTGGGCAAGACACTTCCAGAGGACCCTGATATACCACTCCAGGTCATATACCCAGAGGATTCCCTGGCATGCATTAAGGACACATTTTCCACTATGTTCATAGCAGCCTTATTTATAATAGCCAGAAGCAGGAAAGAACTCATATGTCGTTCAGTGGAGGAATGGATACAGAAAATGTGGTATGTTTACAGGATAGAATACTACTCAGCAATTAAAAACAATGAATTCATGAAATACATAGGCAAATGGTTGAACTGGAAAATATCATACTAAGTGAGGTAACTCATAGACAAAAGAACACACATGGAATGCAGTCACTGATTAATGGATATTAGCCCAGAAGCTCAGAATACCCAAAACACAACCCACATATCAAATCATTCCCAAGAAGAAGGAAGGAAAGGGCCCTGGTGCTGGAAATTCTTTATGCAGCATTGTAGGGAATTGCCAGGACAGAGGAGTGCGAGGGAGTTGATTGGGGAACTGGTGGAGGGAGGAGAACTTATGGGACTGAGGGGGAGGGGGAAACTGGGAAATGGAAAATCATTTGGAATGTAAACAAAGAACATAAAAAAAAAACTCTGATTGTAGTCACTAAGGAGTGTGATGATGATCCCTATTCCCTGGTTCTGAGGAGACTAGGATCCCATGCCTTCCTAGAGAGATTATCGGTAGTTTTTCAACTGTTTAGGGACTATAGTAGTCCATTGCCTCAATATTAGCACGTCTAAAGCACCTGAGCTCATATAAAGTAAATATTTTGAATTAATGAATCTTTGTTCAATTTTGTAAGAATTTGCATCATCCCACTCATACTCAATTTATTTTATAGATGAGCATTTTGAAATGAAATATCATAATGGGCATAACACATTAAAATACGAATGTATAAAGAAATCACTTTAATGTTATTTCATGGTTGGTGATTCCTGAGTTTTTCTAATTTCTCCTTTACCACTTTGTATAATTTTAAATAGCAAACATGATTCATAAAAACTCTAAGTCTTAATTTCCTGATTGAAGAGATATCCTCTAGATGGTGTTCAGAGCAATCATATTTAACCAACACACAATTTGCCCTAATTTTGACAGAATTTAACTTATTCACTCCCTGTGCAACATTGCCATGTCTCTCATTCATGATTCAGGCTTTATCTGTAAGCTTTTTATCATGCAAATACACTTCAAAAATATTTATATTAAACATGTGAAGATTCCTCACATAAATCAGATTTCAACTGTCTTTAGTTGAAATTGATCTTTGAGATGTTCCAGTATAAATACTACGTGCTCATTTAGGGCTGAGAATTCACAGTATAGGGAAAGATAGAATGTTGTAGGCTTATTTTATCCAGATTTTAGAAACTTTGTTTCTTTCTGAGTATTTTATCCTTTTCTAAAAATGCTTTGGCCTATTGAATAAAATGTTTGAAATATATAGAGAATCATACTATTTTAATGTTCAAAGTTCAATTTGAAAATAAACAGAAAAGCACAAATGAAATACTGAATGAATGTATATATATATATATATATATATATATATATATATATATATATATCCTGGTGTATATATATATACACCTGGATTCTGAGCTAAGCATGAGCATGATATAATAGTTTTTCTAGATGACTTAATATTAACTCAAAAGAAATATGCAAAATATAATGAATTAAATTAGCAAAAGTAAATATGTATCCACTTTAAACAAAGTGATATCTCTGTTCCAATCTTTGTCATCATAATGGCAAAATCATCTGTAATATATTTCACATTAGTTGTGATATTTAAGTAATTATTTAAAGTTACATTTTCAAAAATCATAACCAGTGATACTCTTTATGAAAATTACCCAGGAAAATAAAATGTAATATTTAATATTTTATAAAATTATAATTATCCCATAAAAGGATCCTAAAAATCAATCAAGAGAATATTGTAGCATTTAATACAAGAGTAGTGAGCCTGGCTATGGTAAAATTAAATACTTTCATCAATGAGAGAACAAGCCCTTGGTCCTCTGAATGTTTGATAGATGCCCCAGTGTAGGGTAACCGACAGTGGGGAGGTGGGAAAGGGGGGGCGGGTTGAGAAACACCCTGATAGAAGCAGGGGGATGGGAGGATGGGATAGGGTGTTTCTAGGAAGCAGGGAACCAAATAAGGGGAAAACACAAGAAATGTAAATAAATTAAAATAAATAAAATAAATATATTGAGTACTTTCTTCTTTTAAGCTTTTGTATAACATAAATGAAGTCTGATCCTCAAAAAAATGCAAAGAAAATTAAAATTTTTCAAGACTTGAGAATAATACTACTAAACCAAATCTGTAATCTAAGAATTTTGTACAAATTGATTCTTCTATGATTACAAGAATATAAATGTGAACATTTCTATGAATTATTTGATAATCCATTATGGAATGTGGCCCACTCTATAAAATAATCCTCCAATTTCTCTAGTATATGAGCATCCTTATGATTAGTAGTCTTGTTATACTGAATAATAGTGTTAAAAAGGAAATATAATGGAATAAATCCTATGTGTATCTCAGGTGTGAGACTGCTTACCCTGCATCAGCATAAATGGGGTTGACCATCAACCAGTGATGGCAGTAATCTGTATAACCTAGAACTAACAAATGGGGCAGCTCAGAATGAGGTTATCTGTATAACCTAGAACTAACAAGTGAGGAAGTTCAGAAACTCCAAGTCATCTTTTTCTGCATAACAGTATAAAGGTCAACATGGATTGCATGAGACTGTCACAAAAAATAAAAATAAAAAGCAAAAAAATAATTAACTACAAATATATAGTCAACTACAAATTCTTCAGTATAAATCATTGCTGAACCATTTTAGAAGTGAAAATTATAATTCATAATGTCAATGTGGATTAACGTTTGTCCATGTATTGGAGGGAGGGTTGAAGGGAAGGAATATCAGTGTGAAAATAAAGGTTGTATATCCTGAATTTGATCACATTTAGTTGGCTGTATCATTTACTCCATGCCCATTAGATACTGTTCAAATAACTCACATTTCAAACTAATTCAATAGTGTACCATTTAATACTGTGTTTTGTAAAATAGCTATACAAGACATGTTCAGACATTTCTGTGAAAGTCAGAAACAAGGTGGGCAGAATTTTTCTAGTCTGCATTACCAGGAGACAATAATAAGTTACAACAATTCAAACTGTGTTTGTCCTTTGAAGGAAGACACAAAAGTGGGGAAATGACTGAATCATAGACTAATACCAGAATATAAAATATACTGTTCAATAATGTTAGTAATTCTGTAAGGTGGGGTGAACACTATGAAACTGAGCAATTAAAACAATAATGGACAGCCATGGGCCCATGGCGAATGGGCTATAAACCCTTCTCCATTATGAAATAAATTATATAAATTAGACATAATCATACAAATATAATAATTTGAAAATTTCTTGTAATATATTTTGCTCAAAATTTCTAGTGGTGCAAGCATGCAGAGAGAGGCATAAAGTTATTGGAAACACACATGCATTCATCTAGAGGCAAACAAGGAAACATGTAATACAGTTAGTGTAGAGCCTGCATGGGAAGTGTTTACCTACAAATATAAGTAAAGTCACTGGAAAATGAGTGACTGTTGTAAACCAATGTTGAAAAAAATAGCAGTACACATCAGAGAAGAAAGCAGAGTGAAGGAATTTTTGATAAATTTATATTAGTTGATAAAAACAGAAAAGTCAATAAAATGAAATGATTTCAGGAGAAATGAAATGTACAAGCCTGTTAAATAAAGAAGCAATATATAGAGTCCAAACTACAAATGTGTATCTATAAACATATATAGTATATTTATATATACACACATGCATATGTATATATTTATGTATATGGTTTATACTAATTCCATGATTAAAAAAATAAAAAAGAGTAAGCATGATAAAATAAATGGTTTGATCTGAGAATAGACAAATTATAATCTTAATGTTTCAAGTAGTATTTGAATATTCAAAAAGGTTTTAAAATAGTATATAAGTCTCTAATTTGAACCAATTACTATGTCCATCAGAGTATGCCCATAGTATCTTCTAGTACTATTATTTAATTAACTGTCCACATCTGACAGCATGTCAACTTTAAGCCTCATTCACAGTAGAGTAACTTGTTTTATACTGTTTTCTCTCAAATCACTCTAAGAATTACAGTGGAAGGAAGACATTCCTTTTATTCACTAGTATATCCCCAATATATAAGAAAGCCTGAGATTTTATACATTGAATTTAATATTAAAATTAGATATATTAAATATATAAGTGAATACAAAGAAGTAATTAGGCAGAAAATAAAGAATCAATAATGGAACTATAATTTCATTTATATAAAAGGGAATCATCAAATCAAGATAAATATTAGGCAGAAGTAAGAGAGAAATTTGATATGTAAAATGAGACCATTTTGGACCTTACATTACACAAATGAAACCCAGTTTGACTCCAACAGTACCATTTTAAGATGTCATTAGGCTGCAACTCAGTGCTGCTTATTCTCCACTAAGTTTGACTGAACAAAACATGACAGAAAAATCAAAGATCATCTACCCCTTTTGTTGAGGAACATGTGCACTTATATTTGAAGTAATTTTCATAAGTGTAAATTAGTGGTAATTTACTAATTTCCAATCAAATATCCACAAAGGCATGAAATAAAGCTTCATTACTAGCTAGCTATTGGTTCTGACCTCTTCAGGACAACCATATTTTAACAAGATCCAGTCATGAAAATGAACATATAGAAATGGGCTAAAGGTCTATGATAGATTTCAGTTAAATTGATGGAAGACCAGTCATGATTAAGTTGCAAGATGTAAATAATCTTAAGCATAGTATGACAACTGAAATTATATTTGAACAATGAAATAAATTATTAATTGCCTAGGGAGATCCATTTTGTTACCCTGAGAATTCTGTTATGATATTTTTTCTTTCTGTTCCTCAAAAAATGCAAAATGAATTCATTTATATCTTAACAATAATATGAATATCAGTGATTAAGGCAAATGAATTGTGTTCATATCAAAAGTGAAAAAATGTCAGTCTTAATCAGACACTGATTCCATTTAGTGAGAAAGCTGGCAGGAAAATATTTAAAAATACAAAACAAGAAATAAGTGAAGGAATGAATATGTTTATAGATTTGCCAGTGTGACATTTCATAATGTCTACTAACTACCCAACTTACAAAGTAAAACTATAGCATCCATAAATAATGGAGATTTATGGAAATACAAAATGAAAAGTGTTTGAGTTGTGTGTATATATGTACATATATATATATATATATATATATATATATATATATACACATAATGTATATATGAAAACACACATCTTTCGCCTATAAGTACACACACACACACACACACACACACACACACTTTTTTTTCATTTTGCATCTCTGGAGATCTCTAGATTCTCCATCAATAAACTATTGGTCTCACAGACTAATTCTTCAAATCCAGAGATTCACAATTGGCCGGTATATGCTGTTACTTCCTGTGTGCATTTTATATACTGTGGTGGGGCAATCTTTCATACATCATCCCAGCACTATCTAAGTATGGCATATACATTTAGTTTCTGTCTTTACCAGGATGTTGGTCTCATAATATCTAATGCTTTATTTAAGTATTTCTGTAGAGTATTAATAATTAATTTTTCTTTCATCTTATTTTGTGTCTGATATTGTTTGTTTGTTTGCTCTGGATTGGGGTTTTAAGATATGGTCTTATGTAGCCTAATCTGAACTGGAATGTGTTATATAACTCTCAATGAAATAGAAATACTGATCCTCTGTCTTTACCACAGACATGCTCGGCTATGGTTATGTATCATATGAGCAGAATGGAAGCACACATTTTACTGTTTGCTCCCTTTTAAATACTATTGCATTCTTCATAGGACACATTAAAACAGATAGTAGTTGCTTTTATTTACAATTATCATATGAAGCCATGTAGCTGGAATTGCAAAATCAGATGCTATACAACCTATATTTGGTTGATATTACCTAGCTAAAGTTGAACTTCCAGCAATGAGATGATTACTCCTTTTATGTCAGTTTATTATGAGTTTGTCACTAAGAAAAACATGGCCAGGAAATAAAATTTGGTGATCTCTGAGATATCTACATATGTAACAAAACTGATTTCGTGATTCATCTTGACTTCAAAGTTGATCTTGTTAAACTCAAAATGTGAAACTGCAGACTATGTGAAAAAAGTCAGTCTATACATCTATGAACATTGTCTGAGAAATTTGTTGGAGTAATACATAAAAAAACTTAACAAAAATTAAAACGTAATGACATACTGCTTTATGTGAGTAGATATGTCTCACTTATGTTAGTAGGCATTTTTTTTCTGGTAGAATCCAATGGATATATTTTTATTACAGCATGAAGAGCTTAGTATATACTGTAATAATTGTGCTACAATGTAATAAGTATATGTAGTCTGTGGTGGGCTCTGTTTCCTTTAATACAAAGGCTGCCAAGCAGGGCCAAAGCAGCATGTTATAACATGCTCACAGCCTGGGCCACATGGGACACTTGAAAGAGAAGCTAAGACCTCTTCTTTCAAATAGGTGACCTTGTTCTTCTGATAATCAGGGAATGGGAGGAGACTGTCATTAATTTTAGTTCACTTTTTCTTTTTTACTTTTACTTTAATTCACTTCTTGACATCTCTTGAGATTATATGAATTATTACATCAGCAGGTATGAGGTACTGAAGCATGCAATTTCATGTGGAGAGAAATGAAGCAGTTGAACCATTAAAATTAATGCAAATCACCTGTTTCTATTTAAGAAAGAAAAAAGGGGTAATCTTGAGGAAGACTTTATATACACTGTAATAGAATTTTCTGTGAACTACACTTAGATATTTTTTACACTTTTCATCATAATCAATTATATTGTTTTGAAATATCGATTTTCTTTTCCTATGTATTAGTTCATTTAATGTAAATTAAAAGTTCCTTTTAAATATATCAGCTCAATATTATTTCCATCTTTCTCTTTGAAAATAATTAATTTTAATGTATCTGCAAGGAACAAGCTTTAAAATACATTTGTTTCCACATGTGATTCAATGGCTTAAATAATATAATAATGTACATGGAGAAGACACAATTATGATTCTTTGAAATCTTTCTCAGCTCATCTTGTTTTATTTGTCACAGTGAAGTTGACCCCATCATCACAATATTCTTTGATCATACTGTTGGTATTTGTTGACACAACTTGACATTTTAATGTTAATAAGGTTTGGAAACATAAAGATAGCTATTTATTTCAAAACCCGATAAAACTTCTACTTTGTGTGCAAATCTACTTTGATGAAAAAATTATAATTTATTACAAAGCAGCACTAAACAGGCCTTCATCTTCAAGCCTGCACTACCACCCGCTGACAGGCATTCCCTTGCTTGAACCCCTTTACCTCAGCCCTGACCCATACATTCTGCAGTGGGTCACCTGTCAGATGACCCTGGAAAGGGAGAGGGGGGCATTCAGAATTGGGATTGCACCACAACTCCAGTGTTAGCAGTTCCTTTCCATAAACACACTTGGTCCTAAAGATGTGGATCTATATTGAATCTGTAGATTGCTTTTGGCAAGATGGCCATTTTTACTATGAGTGGGGGGATGGGTTAAGAGATTTTCAGGTGGGGGAGGACCGGAAAAGGGAACAACATTTGAAATGTAAATACATAATGTATCTAATAAAAAAATAAAAAAGAAAAAAATATAATTTTTTGGCGATTTCATAAAATGTATAAAGGCTTAAGTACAGAAATCCTTCTGGCAACCCTCAAGAGACTGGAGGCCCCAGGGAGTTTAGAGGTCTGGTGGGGTGGGGGTGGAGATGAGGGTGGGGTGGGGACATTCTTGGGGAGACAACTGGGGACTTTTAGGAGGAATGGGATGTGGAACAGTCAGAGGGTAGACCAAGAGGGGAATAAAATCTGGAATGAAAAAAAAGATTAAATAAAAAGAAGGAATATAAAAAAATAAATTGCTCTCAGGTACACAAACAATTCTAGAATGTTTGGTGTTGTTAGTATTTGCTTATTGAAAGGAACATCACTGAATTCTCATCTAGTCTGTTTTCCATGTGTGTAATAAACTTTGGTCAAATATGTTGGTACTTGTTTTAGACAAATGAATCTAGTAGTGTTGTGGAAATTTTCAAAATACATAATACCAGAATCATCTCCTGTGCAATAATAATAATAATAATAATAATAATAATAATAATAATAATAATAATAATAATAATAAATGTCTCAACCTAATGATTGCAGGAGAAACAGGCTCTGCTGTGCACACAGCAGCAGCTGATGCTATTGTTTACTACTTGCTTTCCCTTACAACGTGATTATCTGGAGCAGATAAGATTGCAAGCTGTTTATTATCACAGGCCTGCTCCAGCTGCTAACATGATCTTATCAGTAACTGACTGAGCACTTTCTGCAGGGAGGTATCCAAGCTGCTGGACTTTTTGTTTGTTTGTTGTTTGTTTGTTTGTTTTTGAAAATCTATCCTCAGGGATGAAGTAAATGTGATCTACCAGAGTAGTGAAATTAGCTTCCATTCTCTAGGTTTTTTTTTCCCTCCCATTTGGTTAAATAGTTTGCTCACAGAGCTATGTTTACCTCATGGGACCACAGCCAAAGGCAAAGGTTCAATTCTATGATGCTGAAATATATCATCATGTTTTGGCATAATTGTATTTCTAATGGGCTTTCAGAGAAAGAATGCATAAGTGCCAATTACAGCATGGTACAAATAAAGCATTATTATGTGTTCGGGAACAATCTGCATTATGGCAATATAGTCAGATTATGCTTCCTTATTCCTATTTCCTCTCTTTGAATCTCTGTCAACAACTATGTTTTTTTTTCCCTAATGGAAGGCTCCAGACATGATGTGATTTGACTGCTATAAAAATAATAATTTCTTTATCAATAATGCATATAAAGTCCTAAGAAATTATATATTCCATATACAGACACCAATATAGATTCTTTTGCATAGATATGCACATAAACCTAAATCAATAATGGCTTAAAACGAATCAACACTTCTCAGGTTATATTATTTGATTAGAATAAGTTGTTTCATACATCAGAATATAAATAAGAATAATTCGTCTAAGCTTAATTGGTATGTGAAACCTGTGGAAGTCACAGGCATCAGGGAAAAAAGCAAACTTCATAAGCAGCATCTCAAAGGAAACAGCAGAGGACCTAATTTGAAATACTTTTTTCAGATGTGCGATGGGGCCATTTCAGGTCCTAGTAAATATTATTGATGTAGCGAAATGCATGTTGCTTATTTTCTTCAAGGCAAAGCTGGATAGTCATGGTGCGTATGCAGAGGGTCTGGCTTTCTACCTTATTTGAAACAGGGCCTTACTGTTGCTCATTCATTTGTATTCCAGACTAGCTTGCACGTGAAGTGCGAGAGGTTTTCCTGTATCTGTCTCTCTACTCCGCTTCTATCCTCATAGAATGCTGGAGTTACCAGTGTGAGAGCTCTGTGCCAGGCTCTATGTGTATCTGGAGCAACCTTAAGACATTATAATTACATAGCATGCACTTTCTCTAGTTAGTAATCTCACCATCCATATAATAGTACATATTTTGAAAACGTACATTAAACATCACAAATGGCAATTCAAAACAGAAAGTTTAAAAAAAGATGTTGGCACTAATATAAGAAGAAAAATTATTCAGTGTATGTATTAGTAAGTAAACAGATGAAATGTTCTGCAAAAAAATTGAGCTGCAATGCTTACAGAGAGGGAGACCCATTAGAAACATGGGAATCACACATGCACTATACGCCATGCAGCAAAATGTTTCCTTGGAGTAGAGATTTTATTTAGCATTTCATAGGAAGTTTAAAAACAATTTCAAGTCTTATGACAACTTAAATAATGACTTTATTGCTGTATTAGATAACTTAAATTTAGAAAAAATATTAACAGTTACAAGTAGTTATTCCTGATTGTCAAAAAATGTCCCTAATGATTTAGATTTAATTGAGATCCTTAAAAATGCTATTAGTTCATTAGAATTTATAATCATTTCTATCTATAGATGATATCTCTGCATTTAAGTTACTGTTGAATGTAAATAACAGATTCCAGGAAAGTTGAAATAGAGACCATTTCCAGAGGCTTTTACCAAAGGCATATATATAATCATATATTAACTGTTCATTGTTTCAGAGGATCAAGTAAGAATGCTGTGGGTATAAACTGTAAAATATTTGAAAAATTCTCCCTTTTCTTTCTCTGCAAATCAATATGTTCTCTTAGAGTTTTAAAACTTGCTGGAAATTCCAATATCTTTAGTATCTGATGTCACAGTGTCGAGGATCATCATACTAATGTTTTCCATAATTCCTTTGAAATTAATAATGAATTGGAAAATATTATTGACATCAGCCTCTTTTTATTCTGATGACTTTCAGTAAATGCTATTATGTGAAAGCAATACTAGTACACTTATCCCAAAACAGACCTTCCATCTTACTGGCTCTGCAATCATTTGGGGAAAGCTTAATTGTCTGATGTGCGTTAAATTGTTCTATTAACTTTACCTCACAGAATGACATCCCTTTTGAATTATACTTTTAGGTAAACGCACCTAACACCTTCAGAAACTAATGAAAACTGCTCTCCCATCTGGTACAGAAATAAAAAATTAAAAAAAGTGTCAGAAACTGGCTAAAACATATTTTTTACACATCTTAAGATACGATGCAGGAAATATGATTCAATGGTTAAGAACAATTACTCATTTTACAGAAATCCCAGTGAAGTTGATTATATATGATTATATATCACAACTTGCATCTTGGAAGCATTTCTTTATTTTCATTTACATGTTTACATTGGTCACTTGCCTTCCTTAGTATTAGCCAGTCCTCAGTCATGAATGTAAAATGTCTAGTTAAAGATATCTAAGACTAGATTTGGCATCTCCCCTACCAGCATTAATATCTCTATGAAGATCCTCTGTTACCCACTTATCAGCCCCACCAGTCAACGACAGCCCTGCAGTTGATATTAGTGTCTCAAAAATTTAAATCATGTCCCTAGGTAAATTCTATCAAAGTTCATATCTATAAAATTTACATACTTATTTTTGTTTTTACATATTTTTGAGAGTATGATACATTTTGTTTATATTCTTTACCTTCTCCCAACTTTGCCCAGATCCTCCCATGTCAATACTCCTCCTGAACTCCACTTTCTTCTGTTAACTGAAGATTTAGCTTGAAGAAGAATAATTTGCTTAAGATTTCCAGTTTCCTTAGTTTCATTCCTAATGCATCAATAGATAAAAAAATAAGATGATTTTATTCTGCTTTATAACTTATAACATTGAATTTTTTTTGTTGTTGTTGTTGTTTTGTTTTTCGAGACAGGGTTTTTCTGTGTAGCCCTGGTTATCCTGGAACTCACTGTGTATACCAGGCTGGCTTCGAACTCAGAAATCTGCCTGCCTCTGCCTACCAAGTACTACGATTACAGGCGTGCGCCACAATGCCTGGGTATAACATTGATTTCTGTGATTGGCATAATATTCTAAAAGATTGTTTTGTTTACTTTCAACTTTTTTACCAAATCCTGCCTTTACTTCTTTCAATGTTCTCATAAGCAATGTAAATCATATATGAAAAAAGTATTGAAAAGGAATGGCTGAATAATTATGTAAATGGTGGAAGAGAAATAAATTGTACACTTAGAATCAACTATTTATTTTATTATCAGATAAATATAATTCATATTTCACTGAAAAAGTCAAGGTAACAATAGTTCATCTAGCACCATGCTTTCTCTGTATCACACTTGCCAGTATATGTGAAATGCACATGAATTTACTTTTTTTTAAAGCATTCTCTGAGATCCAGTAAGACATGTCAATGAGTATCCAAAAATATTCTTGATGGCATCAAGACATTTTTTAAGCATTTATTTTTCATGGTGCCTCGTCACAGTCAGTACTAGATCATTTCCAACTCTGTTCTTTCATATTGAATTCAGTCCCATGTTTAAAACATATTAAGGCCAGCTTTCCCTTGAATTCCCTACTTACACATCACTACTTCTGTTATCCAATTTCTAGTATCACCACTTAAGGAAATAAAAGGAAAGAAACTCACTTTTATTTTGCCTCTCTCTCCTCTTTTTCTAATCTCCTGGACTGAATGCACATGGTGATTATTTTTGCCTCATACTAAGGCAATGTTTTGTATTTTGATAAAGATAGTAATGACTTCCACATAAATAAGTAAATAGTTGATTCTAAGTGTACAATTTATTTCCCCTCCACCATTTATATAATTATTCAGTCATTCCTCTTCAATACATTTTGTGACTCATCTGATGCCATTAATTTTTTAATATATGATTTACTTATTGTTACTTTATGAAAGATCAATAGTTGATGTCATTAGTGTTTTTAAATTAAAAACAGTTTTTTGAATATTCCTAGGACTCAATTCGAAAGATGTGTGTAAATACTGATACATTGAGGCCCTTGGAGTGATATACAATTATATACTGGTATTTTCTAATCTATATATTGGCTTAGCTCTGATCTTTGGTCTCATTATGAATGAATATATTGTGCTATCTGAAATTTGACTATTAATACTTTCTAATTTTTTTCTTTTTATGTCAGCAACCATGTTATTTCCAATGGACAGTTGCAAAACTTTAAACACTATCTATTCTTCAAACATTTTCAAGACCCTCTTTCTGTGACACACATTGTAGGAATTTCCAATCATTTTATCCCTTTATTTCAATAGTTTTCCATTTAAAAACTTTATAGTATAAATAGTGATCTTATGAAGTAGAAGAAATTTATTCCTTCTCCACTTAAACATAGCTCAGTGAAATCCCATTTTTCTTAGACAGTACTGCAAGTACTTATAAATTCATGTACTTAAAATGTTTTTATGCTTTGTGTTTGTGTGTGTCCTGGATTATGTTTGTATTCCATATGCATACAGCCGATCTTGAATGTTAAAGGATGATGTCCAACTATGAGTAGGCAGGTTTGAGCTGCCCTATGAGGAACTGGGAACTGAGCCTGAGACTTTTGCAAAAGCAACAAGCACTTGCACGTGGAGCCATCTTTCTAATCCCTTACAAACTCTCATAATTACTTTAGCATTATAAGGGCTTGCACATGTCATTCAATGTGCAATGTCTTGTACTGCATTTTAAATAGTTCCATGTGGCCAAAAAAAAAAAAAAACCGACAACATAGGTTTCAGTTATCTACCCAAGCAAAGCTATTAGTGAAATATATCAAATCTTCATAAAACATAGGTTATTGTTGCAAATTCATGATTAGTGCCATATGACATCACTTTTTCAGATTATGCATTTATTATATCCTTTGTCACATATTCTCAATTTATTTATATTTATTTATTTTATGTATATTCTCAGAAGAATATGTTTCCTATAAAAATAATGGCAATATAGCAGAAACACAGCTGATGGTTAATAATATTTTTAATCAATAAATGTTTAAATTTATCAATTTCTCTTTTTAATTTTCAATGTACAACTGACAGTTTTTGTTTATTTTACTAGAATATTTTTCAGTATTCATTTTTTCTTATCTCCATTGCAAAATGGCACTCTCTGTTCTTCCATGGATAGTTGTATCTAACATCTTAGTCTTTCTCGTTGCCTTATCTTTCTAGCTCTTTGGTATTAATGCTAATAAAAGTATAAATGATGAATCTGCAATTTCTCAGTGGTTGAGGATATTCACTGCTCTTTCATAGGACTAGAGTACAGTTCTTCATTTAGTAACTCACTAACACCTGGAGTTGCTGCTCCTGGAAGTATGACAATCTTTAAATCCTCAAGTATATGAATAATTTTTCCTCGGTTTTAGCCAATCACATCATTGCACTGCAGGTTCTTCTTCTTTGACTAACCATTTTAAAGAAAGAAGCATTCTTCTTTCTGCCATGATTACAAGACCAACATGTGAGTTTTCTACACATTATGCAAATTCTAACCCTCTAAGTTAATCCCTTACAACTCATTTTTGTCCCTTTATTTTTTTTTTCATTTTTCACTTCATCTGTTTTGTTAGACTGAGCCTATTCTTGCACACAGGATTGCTAACTCTTAAAGCAAATATTTGCAATTCTCATTTGTGAGTATTTTTTGGAATATACTTCTATTAATACATTTTTGTTAAATGTCACTTTGATATATGCAGTATTAAGATTTAATGTCAATTTCTCAGTGTCTTTTACATAAGAACACAAGCCATATTACCATATTCCTTATAAACCATCACCTTGTAGTATTAATTTTTAATATCAAATACAGCCTTTATTTCTGTAATCATTCATGGGATCATGGCTGGAATCTATAGGTCCTTTGTATAATTTTTCCATTCTGTATTCCTTCTCTTGTTACTGGCATCTCAAGTGTTTCTAACTCTTTAACTAGAAGAATACTTCAAATGTGAGGGCGCTTTGTCATTTACACTTCTGGTAAAATGGAAGTGTAGCCCATTCACTTGACTACAGGTTATTTTACTGCTGAGATCTCTCATGAGCTGTCAGTATTTCAGAAATACACCTTTCCCAATAGGGAGTGAAAGTCCAGTTTCACATTACACTTCTAATATCAATTTACACGTTAGTATCTGTTTCCTTATATGACCTCATTGAGTTTTCTATACTGTGCAACTCCACAGAAAGTGCCATACTATTAGAGATCAGTCAACATTTGACATTCTGCTTCATTATTGGGAAGGACAGAGGGTGTATTCTTGAAGTGCATCATAATGATAATTTGTAGTTAAAGCTTTGCTATTGCTTCTGATTTGACCATTGTAGACTTGACAGACAATGTTTATCAGAAGGATGAAAATGTTATTATCACTTGTCTTGGGAGAGTATTGGAGCAGAAGACATCTCATACTGACAAAGAATCAGCTTCAGAATTTAGGGACTCATTATCTCTAATGTATTTTATATCATATAATAAGACTCCATACTACAAAATAAATGATTTTACATTAATAGGAAAATTCATATTACATAGAGTTCAACATGGATTGTAATCCAGACAATATCATGATAAGGCTTTCTGGTTTGTTTGTTTTTGTTTTTATTTGTATTTTAAGAGTAGGCACAACCTACAACAGAGGGGGTAAGTGTCTCCATCAGGTCATTAAGTAAAGTAAAGGGGAAATTTTAATACCATATTTTACTAGTTTATCCGGTATTGAGTTCAAATGAGTTTTATTTCATATTGGATAAATATATATAAATGTCATGAATCTATGCATTAAGCTACTTTTTTCTTGGACATGATATATAAAAGATACCCAGTGAATGTATTCATATTAATCCAGTGAATATAAAAATTCATATTTTCCAACAATCTCATAGGTCCTCAAATTTTATTTTAGTGCTAGTATTACAAACACAAATGTCACTAAATCTCATATCATTTGAAACGCAATTCCAGAATTTTCAAAATATTTTGAAAACTCTATTCCTAAACATTTTGGAAAAATATCTATCTGTGTTTGAGTTCCCCAGAAAGAACACACACACACACACACACACACACACACACACACACACACACACACCTGTTGGCCTGTTGGGCCTGTTAGCCCTAGCAAAAGTATGTATAGAATTATACTCTCTAATATCTATCTTATACATCCAAGAATCTACCACGGACATAGTTTTCATTTTTGTTCTTTAATATGTCTATAAGTCAATGTCTGTGTCTATAGATTGTGGGTGCTGGTATAACCCAGATTGGTTAGATACTCCTGGAACTGGAGTTTCAAGGAGCTGTATGACAGGGAACAAAACTGAGATAATTTTCAACAACTCTGTGCTCATAACCACTGAGCCATATCTCTAGATCCAGAACCCATATATTTATTTTTACATATTTTCTCTGCATGTATCTTTGTTGTGAGCATGTCTTTCTTGGAGTTACAGACAGTTCTGAGCTGCCATGTGGGTTCAGGGATAGGAACTTGTCTCCTCTGGAAGAGCAATCAATGCTCTCATCTGCTGAGTCGACCCTCTCGTCCCATGTATTTCTCATTGCTTCTATCAAGTCTTCAACTTTGGATTACCAACATTTTAAATTTGATTCCATTATTGCTTATTAAATAAGAAGTTTACATGCTGAAACTTAGATTTTTATGGGACAGTGGGCCATGCCTCCAGACAGAAGACCTGGTTGAGGTTGAGAGGATTCTGGAAGCCAGGCACTTCTTATAATTGATAATAGTAGGCTTCCAAATTCACTTGCAACCAGGTTCCTGCCTTGGATTATGTGACCATGACACCCCATTGAGAGGACTATGACAATCAGCTACATAGGGACAACACTTAAAGTCTTACATGCAGATAAGGCACCACTAATGTCTCAACAGAGCCAATAGGAAGCCTCTAGATTCTATCCCATCCCCAAGTGTTTTTGTTTTACAGTTTTTTAAATTATATATATTCTTTATTTACACTTTAAATGTTGTCCCCTTTCCTGGTTCCTCCCTCCCCCCAAAATCTAGTAAGCCTTCTTCTCTTACCCAATCAACTCACCCCTACTTTCTTGTCCTGGTATTCCTCTACACTACAGTATCAGGTATCAATTCTTT
The DNA here is from genome assembly GCF_947179515.1 of Apodemus sylvaticus. NCBI lineage: Eukaryota > Metazoa > Chordata > Mammalia > Rodentia > Muridae > Apodemus > Apodemus sylvaticus. The sequence continues at coordinate 121,633,072 of NC_067475.1, read as the reverse complement.
CCAGGACCAAAAACCACTCCCCCATTTCCTGTCCAACAAGATCATCCTCTGCTGCTGATGTTTATGGGGCCATGGGTAATTCCAAGTGTACTCTTTGGTTGATGATTATGTCCCTGGGAGCTCTGAGAGTACTTGGTGACTCATATTGTTGTCCCTTCTATGGCGCTGCAAACCCCTTCAGCTCCTTTGGTCCTTTCTCTATCTCATCCAATGGGGACCCTGTGCTCAGTTCAATGGCTGGCTGAGAGTTTCCCTCTCAGTATTTGTCATGCACTAGAAGAGTCTCCCAGGTGACAGGTATATCCTGCCCAGAAAATGTGGTATAGATATATACACAATGGAGTATTCAGCCATTAAAAACAATAAATTCATGAAATTCTTAGACAAAGGGATGGAACTGGAGAATATCATCCTGAGTGAGGTAACCTAATCACAAAAGAACACTCATGGTATGCACCCGAGTGTTTTTAAAGTCGTATCCTCAAGGAATAAAGTGCACAAGTTATTTCACCTAAGAGCATCTGAAAGTGCTTATCTTATCAACACTCAATGAAAGATATTCTTTCCCAGAGCTTTCATTGCTGGACCTCGACCTGGCCCAACCAACTTGGCCCTGACCTTGGCTCCTAGCTGCTTGCTGCATATCCCTGCTTGACTCTGGGGTAGTCACAGAGAGGCCTGACAGCCCACCTTCCTCAGGCTTCCTCTCAGAAAGCTTCAACTCTTTGGCCTCTCTGGACAGGCTAGAGCCCTACTGATTCCTGTGGATAGCTCCTAGTAAGCAGATTGGCAATTTGCAATACAATGTTCTTTGTAATTTATTTTTAAATTCCATGAATGTCCAGCTCAGTGAGTAAAATTGCTTCCTTACAAGCCTGAGGAACTGATGTTGATCTTTGAAAATCACAGAAAAGTAAAAGTGAAACTCAATTCCACAGCTCTTTCCTCTGAATTCCACATTTACATCATAACACATGTGCACCCTCATAAACAGACCACATGCAGAAACAACAATAATAATAATAACACTGAACTAAAATAATAAAGTAAATAATAATTATAATTATAATTATAATGAAAGAATATCAAACTATCATGTCTATAGTCTGTGGTAATAGGATAAGTTCATTTTCTTGGTTGACTTTTCATCTCCAAACCAGTATTTTGGCAATATTGTGGCCCCTTTCATAAGAACAAAATTTACAAAATGGAGCAGTTATAAGAAAATGAAACAATACTAAAACATGAAATGATGGCAGGTGACTCTGATCCAGGATTGGGAATGATGACACCAAGGTCAGTATGAGTTGCAGAAAAACAATTTTCACTAAATACTTATTATGAATCAACTGAATTGAAATTATGCAAGTGTTCTTCCACCTAAATTTAATTCTACATACTGAGATTATTGTTAAATATCATAGTTATACTTTTACATGTGTATGTTATTTTTGTTTTACATTTTTCGAACAACTTCAAATTGAGCATTCTGTGAACCATTTTGATATCCTTACTATTAATTCAGGAAGTGTATAGTTTAAATATCCAGGGTTTCATGTATTACTAGTCTCCAGTGCAATGACAGAAAATTTCCCAAATTCAAAATCAATTTACTTATCTCATTGAATATTATGAGGAGTATTCATTGTCAGAAAATAACATCTATTTGCTTCTTAAAAGCATGGTTTCTGGAATCAGCAATATCATAGTTAATGGATTCTGTAGATGTATTCACAGATGGAAAATATATTTGAATGATATTTATAATAATTATAGTAATTGATTATTTTATTTGATACAAATTCTGTTTACTGATTTAGATTTTGGATGCAAAATTCTTGCTCTTTCAGGTATATTAATCTTATATATGGCTGCATGCATAGTTTGGCTTTAAATTGCTTTTTAATTTGTAGCTGTTTCTAGGCAAGCTTGAGAACAGGAAGTTAGTTTTTAGCACTTCTTCCATTATTTTTTATGAATTCACAAAGTTGAATGAGGTGATGATTAGTATAGCTCCAGATTAATTTTGAACAGGCAAATCTCCAAACTCGAAAAAGAATCACAATACAAAAAAAATTGTAACAGCATATTGTAGTACAGAAATCTAATTTCCTGTTGCTGTTACAGATTCACTCACTAAAAATGTCAAGACAATCTTATTTCATGTTTTTAACACAATAGTGGAGAGCTGTAATAATAGAGGGAGTATTTATGATAATTAGGTTTTGCTGAATAATGTGCTTCTTCAAAGATGATAGTTGTGGATATTGATTTTCCAAATGGACTGAGCCATTGATTGAATGCAATTTGAAGAGGAACCAAATTAGTCTCTTGAATTTACCTGGAGCTGCAACCAGTGGAATACATTATCTGAGGAATCCCATAGCTGCAGTTAATAGGTCAAGGACTTCCCCTGTCTGTTGGCGTACTGTGGAAGCATTTTCGAGTTAATAATGTTTACCTGAAAAACCACAGGTGCCTACCAGTATGTTCATCAGTGACTGGCATCTTTTTCCAGAAGCAAACAAAGCCTGAAGTAGAACAAAACATACTGAACCTTTTGCTTCATATATCAAAACAGGAGGAAGGGACTTGTACCCAGTACAAATTGTTAACAGTTTGTAAATACAGACTATTAGTGGAAGACACATGAGGTTTTTTTTGTTATTCTTATTGTTGTTGTTATTTACCAGTGATTGCTGTCAAGTTATCAAGACACTAACAGCCTTCTCAGAAAAAAAATAGAAAAATGTTGATGAAAAAACAGGAGATTATTAGATAGTTCCTACTAAGCAACAAAACTTTCATCCAGAGGGACCGTCATTATCACAAGGAAATAAAAGTTTTAGATATCTTTGTTCCCTACCACTGTGCTAGCATAATTAACAAAAATAACTCCCAATAGGGAGGAATTGTTTTTGACTCATGATTTAAAATTTTCTGTGTAGCTTTCAAGTGTATGAGTACTGTATGGAAGCTGTGGTATAGAGAGATAGAAAAATAAAAACCTTGAGGACATGCCTCAGTAGCCAAGTTCATACAGCAAGGCATTTTTCTAGAGATTCTAAATTCTGCCAAAATAGCTCTGTAAGTTATAGGCATATATATCTTCCCATGATATTAATTCCCTTCATTAATTCCCTTCATCTATGAGAAGGAAAGATTAGTAAATTTGGTAGATACAATTGTTGTGAATATTCTCACCTATTTTTATGAATGAGTGCTTATTATGCCAACAATATACAAGTTTAACAGCATGAAACTGATTTTTGAGTATTTGTAAAGTGGGTACAGTGATATTTCGATTTCAAAAATTGATTTATCTTTCTTCTTTTATTACTGCTGGCTTCTGTTAGTGTTTGTGATATGCTCTCTCTTTTGAGGTTCATTCTCAGTCAATTATAGTTTCTTCATCCTAGATGCTGTATTTTATTTTATTGTATACTTCAACTACTAGAATGTATAATTATACAATTGTACACACATATATCCCATACACATAAGTAAATCTAGAGACACGTTTTATCAGCTCTTGACTAATACTAAGTTTGGGTGTCCAGAAATTCTTATATTGCTTATTACTTCTCTTTGTAGCTTTGTAGCATTTATCATCTTTTAAAAATCAAGTGAACCTATTAAGCATTAACACTTGTCTCTCGCTCACCACAGTGTTTGAGTTTTGTTTTCCAATTTAAAACAAGAGAGTTATTTGTTTTATTTTTACATACTAAATTAGCTACAGTATGACAGGTTTTGAGTCTTGAATCCTTTCAGGTATTGACATTTTCCCAGAATCTACAGAAGCATCATCCATGCGATTCAGTTTTACCTTATTCCTTCGGGCTGCAGGCCTCTCTCCTTCATTAGCTGTGCAATTCTTGCTTCTGCTATTAAGTAAACAAAAAAACTAAATTCTGCCGTTTATTTTTTTGATTTACAAAGGAGCATGCCATGTCAACTTACAAAATTCATGGTTTAAGCTACTTAGAGATCACATGACCAGATGATGCTTCGCATCTGAGCACTTATACGCCAGTAAATTTGTTTTCAAAGTCTTCCATGCTTCATTGTTTCTCCCTGTTCAACTTTCCTATCATATGCTATATGAAATGTATGGTTATTTCAACTCTCAAATTTTAATTTTAGATACTGAGTTACACAAACTCTATATTTTGAAAGTCTAATTAGTCTCTAATTATTGCATTTCCAACTCATTACTGTTTTAATAAATACAATATATTAATTTAAAATATATTTTACACTTAATTACAATATTAAGTTTTAACTACTTCTGTCAATATTTCCTCTATTTTCATTCATATTTTCTTTTTATTTTGAATTTCTAAACATTATTCACTGAAATCTTATATATTTATATATAAATGTAAGTGATTGCTATTAAATTTAACACCATGGAAAAGAATGTGTGCATATAGAACTTGAAATTTATTTTTCTACTATGAGATATTCATAACTAATAATGAGAAAGTTTTATTTGGATCCAATTAGTAACTTCCATGCTCAATTAAGATACGAAAATGATTATGATTTTTATGACTCAGTTTTGGTATATAGCTTAACATTAGAAACATGGACAGTGAGGGGCATAAATTATTTTGTATGTGTTATAGTTTCTACTTTTAATCACTTTTATCTAAACAAACAAAGGAAAATTTAAATTCAGAGGATTTCTACCATATATAAAGTGTTTTCTTTCATTTGCATAGAAAAATAATGTTTTAAGCACACTCTTGTTTTTTTATTAAAATCAAGGACAACATGTGAAAAGTTAAAATTATGTCTTCCTCAGGAAGGGTAAATCTACAATGTCCCTTTGAGTAGACCTTAAAGTATGTATACAATGGAGTAACCTGTTATATTTGAATAAAATTTATCATCTATTTCACAAAGATAGCAATATATGTAAAGAAAATCTAACATTCACCTCCAACTGATGTTAACTCAATAAAACTTAGACCTACTCTAAAGAATTTAAAGTTGTTTAAAAATTAAACTGTAAAATTGTGTGTTGACAACAGAAAACTGACATTCTTCAAATGATATGTTTTGCTTAAATGCATCACTAATATGCTCTTTCTTTTCCAAGAAGAGAGTTAAAATAATCAAATTAAATTATAAATATATATTTACATATATGTGTATGCAGATATTTATATACCTGAGCATATTTATGTGTATGTAACATTTATATACAAATATATCCATGAAAATAATTGAACCATTTGGGAAAGGAACAATATTATTGTGAAAGAATATGAGGAACAGGAGTGTTTAATAATGGGTAAAGCAAATGAAAATACATAATAGACTTAAATATGACCATAAATTTATAAATGAATATATATCATACAAATTTAGAACTATACCCAAAATCAAATAGCAATTATATTAGCATCTATTGAATTTACTTACATAGAATAGTTTATGAAAATTATTTGAAATAATCTGGCAAAGTATTATGTGATACATTTTTGTTCCTCTCACACAATTTTACAAATATTTTAAGTAAACTTTCTATTCCAGGAAATTTTCATTCAGATGAAGAAGTCCTCGTGATTTATTTAAGTTAGAATGATGATGTATGTCATCGTATTTGTGCCATTTTATTCAAATATGGTTGAAAGTTAAGGGAGCCAAAGACTCCGGTAAGTAAAACATAAACCATATTGTGCATTTCTGACCACATAGGAACAGGTGACAACAACAATCCTATTGGATTTTAAAACAGTCTTTCCTTACATCATTGGCAGGAAGCTAATATTGTAATAAAAACAAACATCAAGATAAAAAAACAGCAATATCCTTTGACAAGCAAAATTAAACACCAATTATGTAGAAAAATATGAAATAATACTTTCTTACCTATAAAATGACTGAGAAATCTTTGAAAATTTGTTCAAAACAATCAAAGACCTTCTATCCATGTATTTTGATATTTTTATATTTGAAGCATTTGTTGTTTGTATTGTATTTTTGTTTGTTTTTTGCATTACTACAATCATGCACATATGAGACAAGCACCAAACTATTTAGCTTATGTCCTCATCACTGACATCATTTAGCTGAGGCTATCAGCCTTTTCTGTTCTATTACTACTTTATTTTTCCATGAAATAGAATTTTCCAGTGAATTTACTTGAAAAACCTAATTGTGCAAAGGTAGTGAGTGTTTCCTCGTATTTCAAATGCTAACTACTCAAAATAATGGGCTTATGTCTCTGAATTTTATTTATTTTTAGTAACTGAATGAATGAAATCCTCTACTAAGTAATAATTTCTGAGATGATCAAAGAGTGCTGTATCCACTACACTATATGACTTGTAAGAAAAGACTTCTGTTATTTTTTATACATGACTATACTTTTATAGTGAGATATTTCAGATAGATAAGTTATTCTAAACAATGAGAATATAAATAGTGATAATTTTCTCACTACAGATTAACTTGCTAGCAATATAGGATATATATCTATCATGGTTTGAATATGCTTGCCCAAGGGAAATGGCAGTATTGGAAGGTGTAAACTTGTTGGAAAAAGTGTGTCACTATATATGTTGGATTTAGGCCTAATGTTCAAGCGCTGCCCAGTATGGAAGAAAGCCTCTTCCTCCTGGCTGCTTATGGAAGACAGTCGTTTCCTGACTGCCTTGGGATCAAGATGTAAAACTCTCAGTTCCTGAAACACTTTGTCTGCCTGAATGTTGTCATACTTCCCACAATGATTATAATGGACCTAAACATCTGAAATTGGAAGCTAACCCCAGTTAAATATCATCTGTTGTAAGAGTTGCCTTGGGCAATATTTGTATTTATAGCCAAAAAAAAAAAAAACCCCAAGACAATATCTAAATGATTTCAATGATGTTTCAGTTTAGATATTTTCTAAAAGTAACTATATATTAAACAGCTTCAATAAATGTGTTGATGTGGATATTACAAAAGAACCAAATATTGATAAGCCATCTTATTTTTACATAACTGATATTCAATTCACAGTAACCAAGAAGCCATAAATTAAGCCTACTTACCATCAATGGTTTAACAAATAGAGAAAATGTGGTCTTTACAGACACTGGATATTATTCAACTGCTAAGAAGAACAAAGCCATATTAAAGAAAACTGGTGGGCTGGAAGTTCATGATGTAAACTGAAAAAAGTCAGACCCAGAATGACCAGTATTTCACAGTTTCCTGTCATATAAGGAAACAAGAAAAAGAAGAGCAATTCAAACAGAATATTGGGCTAGGAAGGATATAAGTACCATTGCAGAGAAAGAATAAGTATATATTATGAGAAGTGTCTAGTCCAACTTGACCATGGCAGGGATGGTATAACATGGTTCCTAATCCTGGAACAAGGCCAGCATGGTGTGGACATCCACAGGTGTCAATGTCTTCTGTGGACTTAAGGCTTGTGTCTCAGCAAATGGGTAAATACTGAGACCTTCAGGACAGTCCTTAAGGCTGTGGGAAAGAATTCTGCAAACATGAGTTCAAAATATATAAATTTCTCAAGTATGCAAAATATAAGAATGCAAGAAGCAGGAAAGAAACCAGATATCCCTCAATGGACGAATGGATACAGAAAATGTAGTATATATTACACAATGAAGTACTATTCAGCAAATGGTTGGAACTGGATAATATCATCCTAAGTGAGGTAACACAATCACAAAAGAATACACATGGAATGCAATCATGGATAAGTGGATATTAATTAGCCCTGAAACTCTGAATACTGAAGATAATATTAGCATATCAAATGATTCCCATGAAGAAGGAAGAAGAGGGCCCTAATCCTGGAAAGGCTGGATCCAGCATTGTAGGGAAGTACCAGGTCAGAGAAAAGGGAGGGGGAAAGATAGGAGAATGGATGGAGAAGAAGACTTATGGGATATATGGGGGGGGGGGGGACTGGGAAAGGGGAAAGCTTTTGGATTGTAAACAAAGAATATATATGGAATTACATGAAGGGCTTCACAAATCGAAAAGTACAGAGGTAGCTTCATTTCCAACCAGCTTGTCAGGAAAATACAAAAGCAGGCAAATTCTTGAGTTCAAGGTCGGCCTGGGATAAGAAGGATTTATGTCCAGGCCCTGGAGTGGTAAGAATAGTAATTTTAGAGCAGTGTCCCAACCATCTAGTTTATTTTCTGAGCTTATAAAAGGCAGGCAGATCTCTGGAATATTTTGCAACGTTAAAAAAATGTTCTTGCTGCCTAAGAATCGAGGTGATGGGGTTACAAGATGATGATTCACATGGTAATCAAAAAGGAACCTGGTGGGTAATGACTGAATTGATTTGTAATTAAAAGCCTGGGTTTTTATTCTGCAGGAGATGAGTTATCTACAGAATTTTTAGAATTACAGGAGAAATCTAACTCAGAAGAGAGCAGTCTGGAAAAGCTGTGTACACCAGAACATAGGTTGTTATCATGTAGTCCATGACTGGACTTCAATTCATTTGATTTACTACTCCAAGACACCTCTTCTCGCAGGAACTCTCCCCAAAGCAAAAGCTGGTCCTTGTCAAGTAAGTGAAATATGAACAAAGTATCTTATACAAAAGTATGAAAAATCATAATGAAACTGAGTACCTTCTTAAACTAGTACATACTTTTCATCTATTTGTCTATGAATCTGTCTATCTATCCATCTATCATCTATCTGTTTCTATCATCTATAATCTATTATATGTCTATTTATTGTCTACCTATTATCTAGGTATCATCTAATTATCAATCTACTGAACATTTTAAATTTTATTTGCATATCATCTCTTTACATCTATCTATAAAATGTATATATGTTTATTATCTATCATCTACCAATATATTTGTTTCTCTGTCTGTCATATATCTAAGTTTGACCATATATACCCTTTAACTATCAATATTTCTCTATCTCTTTTACTGATCTGCTACCTATAATCAATTTATTTTTAATTTATTATCTAACATTTATTTATCATTTATCTATAATCTCTATATCTATATCTCTATATCTATATCATCTATCTATATAATGTATCACTATTTATCTCTATATTTGTTACCTATCCATTATCCATCATTTATCAATTAATCAACTCAACTATTTATAGTGTATTATCTGTTTATCAATTACCTTTCTATTATGCATGTATCACTTATGTATCTATATCTATCTATATTAGTTTGAAAGTGTAACACATGAAGATATTTTTATATAATATGACTCACATTACATACATACATACATGGTCCTTGTCTTAGAGTTTTACTGCTGTGAACAGACACCATGATCAAGGCAACAATTAATTTTTTTCCTGTTTTTTCATTAGATATTTTCTTTATTTACATTTCAAATGTATCCCCTTTCCTCATTTCCCCTCTGAAAACTCCATATCCCACCGTTCAACAACCCTCCCAATGCAGCTTCCTTGTCCAGGCATTACCCTACACTGGGGCATCAAGACTTCACAAGAACAATGGCCTTTCCACTAATTGAAGTCCAATAAGGCCATCCTCTGCTACATATGTGGCTGGAGCCATGTGTACTCTTTGGTTGGTGATTTAGTCCCTGGGAGCTCTGGGTGTACTGGTTGGTTCATATTGCTGATCCTCCTATAGGGCTGCAAACCTCTTCAGATCCTTGGGTCCTTTCTCGAGCTCCTCCTTTGGGGACCTTGTGTTCAGTTCAATGTCTGGTTGAGAATGTTCCCCTCTGTATTTGTCATGCACTAGCAGAGCCTCCCAGGTGACAGCTATATCAGGCTCCAGTCAGTAAGCTATTGTGGGCCTCCACAATTGTGTCTGAGTTTAGTAAGAGTATATGGGATGGATCCCCAGGTGGGGCAGTCTCTAAATGGCCTCTCCTTCAGTCTTTACTCCACATTATGTATCTATATTTCCTCCCATGAATATTTTGTTTCCCCTTCTAAGAAAGATCTAAGGATCTGTATTTTGGTCTTCCTTCTTCTTGAGCTTCCTTTGGTCTGTCAATTGTATCTTGGGATTCTGAGCTTCTGGGCTAATAGCCACTTATCAGTGAGTGCATATCATGTGTGTTCTTTTATGATTGGGTTACTTCACTCAGGATGATATTTTACAGTTCCATCTATTTGCCTAAGAATTTCATGAATTCATTGTTTTAAATATCTGAATAGTACTACATTGTATAAATGTACCACATTTTATGTATCCATTCTTCTGTTGAGGGACATCTGGATTCATTCCAGTCTCTGGTTATTATAAATAAGGCTGCTATGAACATAGTGGAGCATGTGTCCTTATTACACATTTGAACCATCTGGGTACATGCATGCACAGGAGTAAAATAGCTAGGTGTTCAGTAGTACTATGTCCATTTTTCTAAGGAACCACCAAACTAATTTCCAGAGTGGTTGTACCAGCTTGCAATCACACCAGCAATAGAGGAGTGTTCCTCTTTCTCCACATCCTAGCCAGCATCTGCTGTCACATGAGTTTTTGTTCTTAGCTATTTTGACAGAAGTGAGATGGAATCTCAGAGTTGTTTTGATTTGCCTTTCTCTGATGAGTAAGAAGTTGAACATTTCTTTAGGTGCTTCTCAGCCATTCGGTATTCCTCAGTTGAGAAAACTTCGTTTAGCTCTGTACCCTATTATTAATAGAGTTATTTGGTTCTATGGAGTCTAACTTCTTGAGTTCATTGTATATACTGGATATTAGTCCTCTGTCAGATGTAGAGTTGGTAAAGATTTTTTCCCAATCTCTTGGTTGCCATCTGTCCTTTGCCTTACAGAAGCTTTGCAATTTTATGAGTTCCCATATGTCAATTCTTGATGTTAGAGCTTAAGCTATTCGTGGTCTGTTCAGGAAATTTCTCCTGTGCCCAGGTGCTCCAGGCTTTTCCCCACTTCCTGTTCAATTAGTTTCAGTGAATCTGGTTTTATGTGGAGAGCCTTGATCCACTTGAAATTGATCTCTGTACAATGAGATAATAGAGGATTGATTTGCATTCTTCTACATGCTAACCTCCAGTTTAACCAGCACCATTTGTTGTAAATGCTGTCTTTTTTCCTTTGGATTGTTTTAGCTCCATTGTCAACATCAAGTGACCATAGATGTTTTGGTTGATTTCTTGGTCTTCTATTCTATTCCATTAATGTACCTTCCTGTCACTGTACCAATATCATGCAGTTTTTATCAAGATTGCTCTGTAGTATAGCTTAAATCATGAATGGTGATTTGCCAGAATTTCTTTTATTGTTAAGAATAGCTTTCACTATCATGTTTGTTGTTATTGTTGTTCCAAATGAATTTGGAAATTGCTCTTTCTAATTTTATGAAGAATTGCTTTGGAATTTTAATGGGAATTAAATCTGAATTGAATCTGTTGATTGCTTTCATAAAATGGCCATTTTTACTATATTAATCCTACCAATCATGAACATGGGAGATCTTTCTATCTTCTGAGATCTTTTTCAATTTCTTTCCTCAGAGACTTGAAGTTCTTATCAAACAGATATTTCACTTGGTTAATTAGAGTCACATCGAAGTATTTTATATTATACGGTAACACTTATAACAGTTAATTGAGGCTGATTTAAAGGTTCAGAGATCCAATCCATTACCATCAAGGAAGAACCATGGCAGCATCTCAGCAAGCAAGGTTCAAGAAGAGCTGAGAGTTCTATATATTCATTTGCAAGCCTCTATGAGAAAACCCACTTCTAGGACGCTTGAACTAGGGTATTAAGCCCACACCCACAGTGACATATCTACTCCAAAAGACCACACTTCTGACTAGGACACCTAGCTGATCCAAGCATAAGCAAACCTTCACAATTAACTCCCTGGTCCTCATAGTCTTGTTCAAACACATGTGTCTGTGGGTCCATATCTAAACATAGCGTAATGCAGAATACATTTACTCTGACTTCTTTAGTGTATAGCAGACTCAACAATGTTTAAAGTTCACATTCAAGGCCTCTTCTGAGATTCACCCACTTTCTTAACTGTAATCCCCAAAGCAAGACAGAAAACCAACTGGACAAACTTCAAACTCAGCTTCTCCATTTTTGCTGTCAAAGCTGTCTTCAAATCTCCAAGGCCTTTTTATCTTTGCTTATAGCAATAAACTTCTTTCACCTGGGCTGGTTCCACTTCCTATTAGCAGCTTTCCTCAGCAGATAACCCACAGCTCTGGCATCTCAAATATCTGGGGTTTTCCAAGGCAACTTCAGTGTTAGAGCTTCCTGTTTCAATGTCTGGAACCCACACATGATCTTCTGGGCTCCTCAAATGGGCCGGCATCACTTCTCCAGCTCTCCCTCTGTAACACTGTAGGCTCAAATTAATCCATTTCACTACTTCTTCTTTTCTTGGTGATCATTCAGTGGTACTGGCATCTCAATACAATGGGGTCTTCCACTGCAACTAGATATCACCAGTATTTTCTTATAGGTTTTCTTTATTGTGTCAAACCTGATGACTCCTTTAGTCATGGGTTGTCAACTAGAATTGAGGTTGCACCTTCAGTAAGAACTTCCCATGGCTTCTCAAAATACCAACTCAGCTGTAGTCCCAACATCATCTTGCCTTCAAAACCAGTACCACCTAGGTAACTTACAAATTACCAAGTATAGTGGTAGCATGAGGTATAGCCTTGGCTATCTCTGGAACAGATTCTTTGTGGTTCCAGAAAACACTAGAAGAATTCACCTCAGTGATGCTGGTATCTTTTAAATCACAATTAATGTCTTAGCTCCAATTAACCAGCATCAATTGTCCCAGTAGTCCCTTCTATTTTTCAGTATAAAGCGAGACCCATATGGCCAAAGTTGATGAGTTCTGTGGTTTGCAGGAGCTGGAACATGGTCCCCTTATTCTATTACTTTATCACTGGCTTTCTGGTTCTGATCTCCTTCTCTGCCTGAACTTGACTGTCCTGGATCTTGCTCTGTAGATGGACCTTGATTTCAGCAATCTTCATACCTGTCTCCTAGTTTTAAAGGTGTGCACCCCCCACACATTTAAGGTTGCACTTAAGGTTATCTTCACCTAGAACTTACTCTGACCTAGGCTGGCCTTGAACTCAGAGGTGTGTTTGGCTTTATTTCCTGGGATTAAAGGTGTGTATTACCAAGTCTGGATCTAAATCTAGCTGGGTAGGATCTTGCTCCAAAGTCCACTCCTTTGATCTCTTATCTCCTACAATATAGGACTCAGTTCTATTCTACTTCCTATTGCTCTTTAATAATTAAACTATATATTTTGTAGTTTTGTCTTCTCAGATTGTTCCTTTTCATTAAAGGCCTGTATAAGAATGAACTTTAGTAATCACAGGACAGAATTTATCCCAGGCAGTTTTGAGACTTCCTCTGTTAATGTAATTCATACAAGTCTCTTCATGTTACACAAGAATAGAATCTTCAGACAAGGGCAGAAGGCAGTAATATTCTTCACCAAAGTACTACAAAAACAGTTTCTAGGCCACATACTGAAATTCTTCTCCATTGAACCCTCGTGTGCCAAGTCTGCACAGTGAAAATAAATCTTGGTATCAAAGTCTTTCATGTTTTTACTAGGATAGACAATTAAATCCCAATGAAAGCATTTCCCTGCTTTCCAAATCCAAAGTTCCCAAATCCACATTCTTCTACATAAAAGTATAGTCAGGCCTATCAAAGCAATATGCCAGTCCTTGGTACCAACTTCTCTCTTAGAATTTTACTAAGGATGTAGAGACCATCATTGGGACATTGATAATAATAGAAGTTACGGAAGTTTGGCAAATTAAATTATTATGAAACATTTTATAAGAAAGCAGCTCATAGTGGATAATACAGTGATGGATAACATGTTGACACATGATATTAAATGAAAAGTTAATCTGCCAGTGCAATCTCAGGGTAAACATAGTTTCTTAAAGTTCTTTATGTGTTGAAATGTTATTTTATTGATCATGTTCACAGCAGAGTTTTATAACACATGCTATAGATAATGAAAGCCTGAGTGAGATTTCATTTTTTGAATTCCAAGTTAAGTTTTCTGAACATATATTAAAAGTTTTATTTGAAATTTATGGTAAAAATTACAATATAAGTAATATACTAGAATTGTTAAGGAACATTTTATATTTGTGAGTGGCTGAGAATGAAAAGGGTTAAGGATGCCTTTGTGCAAATGCAAATGTAATGTCAGAATATCCCTAAAACACATTCCAAATTGCATATCTGTCAAGTTTTGGAAATTCATAATATATGTTTTAAAATTGCATTTAACTTCTCTAAACATAGTATTTTATAAAGCTCCTTTTGTATAGTTTTACACTTATCCTTTCCAATATTTATTCAATATATTTAAATCATACCAATCCATAGATACCTCCCACTAATGTCCCCAAAGTCTCTCTCCCAAAGTTATGTCTTTTACTTTTGTTATTAATAGTTCCCCAAGTTTAAAAAGTATACCCATCTGCTCCACAGCCGCATGTACACAGGTCGTACAAGAGGAGAACTGGTATCCAGGGAGTGATTTGACTCCTGGGTTTGGAGGTGAGATCAACACTTACTCTCCAGTGACAGTGGCCACAAGGTGGGTCCAGGAAGCACAGGGAGAACAGGAGTAACAGAGCAGGTAGGGAACTCTTCTTTTAAGCTCCATCTAGACCCAGTAGCTAGGCTGCTCCACAGCCCTTTATGCCAGGGGACAGCTGTTCTCCCAGGGGGGGCTTAGACAGGCTTGTAGGCCTACAGGAGGGACAAGCTCCAGCTAGAGACAGCAGGAGCAAGCAACACCAGAAATAACCAGATGGCAAAAGGAAAATGCAAGGACATTACCAACAGAAACCAACGCAACACGACATCATCTGAACATAGTTCTCCCATAACAGCAAGTCCTGGATACCTCAACACACTGGAAAAGCAATATGTGGATTTAAAATTTCAGCTCATGATCCTGATAGAGGAGTTCAAAAAGGTCATAAATAAATCCCTTAAAGAAATACAGGAGAGCACAGGTAAACAGGTAGACACCTTTAAAGAAGAAACACAAAAGTCCCTTTAAAAATGATAGGAAAACACAGGTGAAGTAATAGAGCAAAGCCATCCAGAATCTAAAAATAGAAGTAGAAACAATAAAAAATTACAAAAGGAATCAACTCTGAAGATAGAAAACCTAGGAAAGTAATCAAGAGTCATAGATGCAAGCATCAGCAACAGAATACAAGAGATAGAAGAGATAGTCTTAGGTGCAGAAGATACCATAGAAAACATTGACACAACACTCAAAGAAAAAAGAAAAACCAGTTAGGAGCAAAAAGCTCCTAACCCAAAATATCCAGGAAATCCAGGACACAATGAAAAGACCAAACCTAAGGATTATAGGTATAGAGTATATGGAAGATTTCCAGCTTAAAGGGCCAGTAAATGTATTCAACAAAATTACTGAAAGAAACATCACTAGCCTAAAGAAAGGGGTACACATGAAAATACAAGAAACCTACAGAACTCCAAAGAGTTGGACCAAGAGAAATTCCTCCCATCATATAATAATCAAAACACCAAAGCACTAAACAAAAAAAGACTATTAAAAACAATAAGGGGAAAAGGTCAAGTAACATATAAAGTTAGACCTATCAAAATTAGGTCTCGCCAGAAACTGTGAAAGCCAGAAGATCCTGGGCAGATGTTATACAGACACTAAGGGAACACAAATGCCAACCCAGGCTACTATATCCAGCAAAACTCTCAACTATTATAGATGGAGAAGCCAAGATATTCCACGGTAAAAGCAAATTTACACATTATCTTTCCAGAAATCCAGCTCTTCAAAGGATAATAAATGGAAATCAACAACAAAAAAAGGGAAAGTACACCCTAGAAAAAGTAAGAAAATGATCTTCTTTTAACAAACCAAAAAGTAGAGAGTCACATCAGCATAACACCAGCTCTAATAACAAAAATAATGGGAAACAACAATCACTTTTCCTTTATATCTGTTAATATCAATGGACTCTATTCCCCAATAAAAAGACAGATTAACAGACTGGATATTTAAAAAGGACCCAATATTTTGCTGCTACAGGAAACTCACCTCAGGCACAAAGACATACATTACCTAAGAGTAAAAGACTGGAAAACAATTTTCCAAACAAGTGCTCGCAAGTAACAAGCTGAAATAGCCATTTTCATATCTAGTAAAATCGACTTTCAAGCAAAAGTAATCAAAAAAGTTAAGGAAGGACACTTCATACTCATCAAAGGTAAAGTCTACCAAGAAGAACTCTCAATTCTGAACATCTATGCTCAACATTCAAGGGAATCCATATTCACAAAAGAAACTTTACTAAAGCACAAAGTATACATTGCACCCTACACAATACAAGGGGGAGACTTCAACACCCCACTCTCATCAGTGACAGACTGTGGAATAGAAAATAAACAGAGACACAGTAAAATTAACAGAAGGTGTGAACCAAATGGATTTAACAGATAAGTATAGAAGGATAAAACAGTTTATCCTAAAACAAAAGAATATACACTCTTCTCAACATCTCTCAATACCTTCTCCAATACTGACCATATAATTGGTCACAAAACAGGTCTCAACATTGACGTTAAGAGATATTAAGGAATAGTGATTATTACTTCCTGTCATTTTCGATGTTATTTTTATATTTGAGTGGTTATCTTCTTTTGGGTTTGATGAAAGAAGGTTACTATATTGCTTTTTCCAGGGTGCCATTTCCCTCCTTGTATTGGAGTTTTCTTCCTATTATTTTTTGTAGAGCTGGGTTTGTAGAAAGATATTGTGTAAATTTGGTTTTGTCATGAAATATCTTGGTTTCTCCATCTATTGTGATTGAGAGTTTTGCTGGGTAGATCCTGCTATACCACTCCTGGGCATATACCCAGAGGATTCCTCAGCATGTAATAAGGATACATGCTCTACTATGTTCATAGCAGCCCTATTTATAATAGCCAGAAGCTAGAAAGAACCCAGGTATCCCTCAACAGAAGAATGGATGCAAAAAAATGTGGTATATATACACAATGGAGTACTATTCAGCCATTAGAAACAATGAATTCATGAAATTCTTAGGCAAATGGATGGAGCTGGAGAACATCATACTAAGTGATGTAACCCAGTCTCAAAAGATCAATCATGGCATGCACTCACTAATAAGTGATATTAGCCTGGAAAACTGGAATACCAGAAGCATAATCCACACATCAAATGAAGTATAAGAATGGAGGAGTGGCCCCTGGTTCTGGAAAGACTCAATGTAGCAGTATAAGGCAAAACCAGGACAGGGAAGTGGGAAGGGTTGGGTGGGAGAACAGGGGGAGGGAAGGGGGCTTATGTGACTTTCAGGGAGTGGGGTTCTAGAAAAAGGGAAATCATTTGAAATGTAAATAAAAATATATATCGATTAAAAAAAAACCTAAAAAAACCAGGCCTCAACAGATATAAGAAGGTTGAAATAAGCACATGCACCCTATCAGTTCACCACAGACAAAGGCTCTTACACAATAACAATGAAAACAACAGAAAACCCACATACAAATGGAATCAGAGCAACATTCTGTTTCCAGATATATATGTAGCAGAGGATGGCCTTTTCAGACATCCATGAGAGGAGAGGCCCTTCATCCTGTGAAGGCTCAATGCCCCAGTCTAGGGAAATACCAGGTCAGAAAAGTGGGGCGTGTGGTAAGCAGGGGGAAGGGAGATGAGATAGGATGTTATCAGAGGGGTATCAAGGAAGGGGAATAACAATTGCAATGTAAATAAAGCAAATATCTAATTTAAAAAAAAGTTGAAACAAAGAAAATTTAAAAAATCTAAAAAAAAAAAAAATGCAATGAAAATGAAGGCACAACATACCCAAACATATGGGACACAATAAAAGCTGTGCTAAGCTGGGCAGTGGTGGCATATGCCTTTCATCCAAGCACTTGGAAGGCAGAGGTAAGGGTATTTCTGAGTTTGATGTTAGCCTGGTCTACAAAGTGTGTTTCAGGACAGCCTGGACTATACAAAGAAACCGTGTTTAGAAAAACCTAAAACGAAGAAGAAGGAGAAGAAGAGGAAGAGGAAGAGGAAGAAGAAAGCAGTGCTAAGTGGTACAAAAGTTAAATCAGGATCAGATAAATAAAGTAAAAAAAAATCCCATAACAACTAAAGAAATAGAAGCAGTCATTAATAGTCTCCCAATGAAATAAAGCCTAGGACCTTATAGGTTCAATGCAGAGTTCTATCAGACCTTCAAAGATTACCTAAAACCAATATTCTTCAAACTACCTTGCCAAAAGCAATATACAGGTTCAATGCAATTCCCATCAAAATTCCAACCCAGTTCTTTATAGAGTTAGAAAGAGCAATTCTCAAATTCATCTGGAACAACAAAAAAACCCACGATAGCTAAACTTATTCTCAACAGTAAAAGAACTTCTGGGGGAATTAGTATTCCAGACCTCAAGCAATACTACAGAGCAATAGTGTTAAAAACTGCATGGTATTTGTACAGTGACAGGCAACTGGATTAATGGAATAGGATTGAAGACCCAGAAATGAACCCAAACACCTATGGTCACTTGATCTTCCACAAAGGAGCTGAAAACATCCAGAGGAAAAAAGATAGCCTTTTCAACAAATGGTGCTGTTTCAACTGGAGTTCAGCATGCAGATGAATGCGATTGGTCCATTCTTATCTCCTTATACAAAGCTCAACTCCAAGGGGATCAAAACCTCCACATAAAACTAGCATTTTTATGTGGAGCATAATAGAAAAGAAACTGGGGAAGACCCATGAGGATATGGGCACAAGGGAAAAGTTCCTGAATAGAACAACAATAGCTTATGCTCTAAGATCAAGGATTGACAAATGGGACCTCATAAAATTACAAAGTTTCTGTAAGGCAAAGGTCACTGTCAAAAGGACAAAACTGCAACAAACAAATTGGGAAAAGATCTTCACCAACCCTACATCCAACAGAGGGCTAATATCCAATATATAAAAAGAACTCAAGAAGTTAGACTCCAGAGAGCCAAATAACCCTATTAAAAATGGGGTACAGAGCAAAACAAAGAATTTTCAACTGAAGAATTTTGAATGACTGAGAAGCACCTTAAGAAATGTTCAACATCATTAGTCATTAGGAAAATGCAAATCAAAACAACCCTGAGATTTCACCTCACACCAGTCAGAATGATTAAGGTTAAATATTCAGGAGACAGCAGGTGTTGGCAAGCATATAGAGAAAGAGGAACACTCCTCCCCTGATAGTAGGATTACAAGCTAGTACAACCACTCTGGAAATCAGTCTGGGGATTCCTCAGAAAACTTGTCATGGCACTTCCAGAGGACCCTGCTATACCACTCCTGGGCATATACCCAGAGGATTCCCCAGCATGCAATAAGGACATATGCTCCACTACATTCATAGCAGCCTTATTTATAATAGCCAGAAACTGGAAAGAACCCAGATGTCCCTCAATGGAGGAATGGATACAGAAAATGTGTTATATTTACACAATGGAATACTACTCAGCAATTAAAAACAATGAATTCATGAAATCTTTAGGCAAATGTTTGGAACTGAAAAAAAATCATCCTAAGTGAGGTAACCCAATCACAAAGAATACACATGGAATGCAGTCACTGATAAGTGGATATTAATTAGCCCAGAAGCTCTGAATACCCAAGACAAAATTAATATACCAAATGCTTCCCAAGAAGAAAGAAGGAAAGTAGTCTTTCCCTGGTCCTGGAAAGGCTTGATGCAGCAATTCAGGGGATTACCAGGACAGAGAATTGGGAAGGGTTTTATTCGGAATGGGCAGAGGGAAGAGGGTTTATAGGACTTAAGGGAAGGGGGGAACTGGAAAAGGGGAAATCATTTGCTATGTAAGCAA
Organism: Apodemus sylvaticus; assembly: GCF_947179515.1. Classification (NCBI taxonomy): domain Eukaryota; kingdom Metazoa; phylum Chordata; class Mammalia; order Rodentia; family Muridae; genus Apodemus; species Apodemus sylvaticus. Next base: position 121,613,165 of record NC_067475.1, on the reverse strand, counting down.
AGAATATAGAAAATAAAAAATAAATAATAATAAAATAAAAAATAATAAACAGAAGGTATACTATCCAATTCATTTTATGAAGCCACATAGATACCTAAACCACACAAAGACACAACAAAAGGAGAACTTTACACCAATTTCCCTTATGAATTTCAATGCCAACAGAATTCAAGAACACATCAAAATGATCATCCATCATGATCAAGTAGGCTTCATCCCAGGGTTGCAGGAATGATTCCAGATATGGAAACCAATCAATGTAATCTACTACATAAAAAAATTCAAAGAAAAAATACACAATCATTTCATGAGATGGTGAGAAAGCATTTGACAAAATAAAATACCCCTTCAATACAAATTGGAAAGGAGGAAGTCAAACTATCATTATTTGCAGACGACATGATAGTCTACCTAAGTGACCCAAAAAACTCCACTAGAGAGCTCCTACAGCTGATAAACAACGTCAGCAAAGTGGCAGGTTATAAAATCAACTCAAGCAAATCAGTGGCCTTCCTATACTCAAAGGATAAGCAGGCTGAGAAAGAAATTAGGGAAATGACCCCCTTCACAATAGCCACAAACAGTATAAAGTATCTTGGGGTGACTCTTACCAAACATGTGAAAGATCTGTATGACAAGAACTTCAAGACTCTGAAGAAGGAAATGGAAGAAGACCTCAAAAAATGGGAAAACCTCCCATGCTCATGGATCGGTAGAATCAATAGAGTTAAAATGGCCATTTTGCCTAAAGCACTATACAGATTCAATGCAATACCCATCAAAATCCCAACTCAATTCTTCACAGAGTTAGAAAGAGCAATTATCAAATTCATCTGGAACAACAAAAAACCCAGGATAGCTAAAACTATTCTCAGCAACAAAAGAAAATCTGGGGGAATCAGTATCCCTGACCTCAAGCAATACTACAGAGCAATAGTGTTAAAAACTGCATGGTATTGGTACAGTGACAGGCAGGAGGATCAATGGAACAGGATTGAAGATCCAGAAATGAACCCACACACCTATGGCCACTTGATCCTCGACAAAGAGACTGAAAACATCCAATGGAAAAAAGATAGCCTTTTCAACAAATGGTGCTGGTTCAACTGGAGGTCAGCATGCAGAAGAATGCGAATTGATCCATCCTTGTCTCCTTGTACTAAGCTCAAATCGAAATGGATCAAGGACCTCCACATAAAGCCAGACACTCTGAAGCTAATAGAAAAGAAACTGGGGAAGACCCTTGAGGACATTGGTACAGGGAGAAAGTTTCTGAACAGAACACCAATAGCGTATGCGCTAAGAGCAAGAATTGACAAATGGGACCTCATAAGGTTACAGAGTTTCTGTAAGGCAAAGGACACCATCAAGAGGACAGATCGGCAACCAACAAATTGGGAAAAGATCTTCACCAATCCTACATCAGATAGAGGGCTAATATCCAATATATATAAAGAACTCAAGAAGTTAGACTCCAGAAAACCGAACAACCCTATTAAAAAATGGGGTACAGAGTTAAACAAAGAATTCTCACCTGAAGAACTTCGGATGGCGGAGAAGCATCTTAAAAAATGCTCAACTTCATTAGTCATTAGGGAAATGCAAATCAAAACAACCCTAAGATTTCATCTTACAACAGTCAGAATGGCTAAGATTAAAAATTCAGGAGACAGCAGGTGTTGGAGAGGGTGCGGAGAAAGAGGAACACTCCTCCACTGCTGGTGGGGTTGCAAATTGGTACAACCACTCTGGAAAGCAGTCTGGCGGTTCCTCCGAAAACTGGGCACCTCACTTCCAGAAGATCCTGCTATACCACTCCTGGGCATATACCCAGAGGATTCCCCACCATGTAATAAGGATACATGCTCTACTATGTTCATAGCAGCCCTATTTATAATTGCCAGATGCTGGAAAGAACCCAGGTATCCCTCAACAGAAGAGTGGATACAAAAAATGTGGTATATCTACACAATGGAGTACTATTCAGCCATTAGAAACAATGAATTCATGAAATTCTTAGGCAAATGGATGGAGCTAGAGAACATCATACTAAGTGAGGTAACCCAGACTCAAAAGGTGAATCATGGTATGCACTCACTAATAAGTGGTTATTAACCTAGAAAACTGGAATACCCAAAACATAATCCACACATCAAATGAGATACAAGAAGAAAGCAGGAGTGGTCCCTGGTTCTGGAAAGACTTAGTGAAACAGTATTTGGCAAAACCAGAACGGGGAACTGGGAAGGGGTGGGAGGGAGGACAGGGGAAGAGAAGGGGGCTTACGGGACTTTCGGGGAGTGGGGGGGCTAGAAAAGGGGAAATCATTTGAAATGTAAATAAATTATATCGAATAAAAAAAAAGTAACCATTTAGAGCTAAAAAAAAAAAATTAAATACCCCTTCATGATAAAAGTCTTGGAAAGGTCAGAAATTCAAGGCCCATACCTAAACGTAGTAAAAGCAATTTACATCAAACCAGTAGCTAATATCAAACTAATTAGAGAGAAAATCAAAGCAATCCCACTGAAATCAGGGACTAACAATGCTGTCCACTCTCTCCCTACTTGTTCAGTTTAGTGCTCAGAGTCCTAGCCAGAGGAATTACACAACAAATGGAGATCAAAAGGATACAAATTGGAAAGGAAGAAGTCAAAGTACCACTATTTGCAGATGATATGATAGTATACTTAAGTGTCCCCAAAAATTCCATCAGAGAACTCGTAAAGCTGATTAACAACTTCAGCATAGTGGCTGGATATAAAATTAACTCAAGCAAATCGGTATCCTTTTTATACTCAAAGGATAAAGAGGATGAGAAAGAAATTAGGGAAACCACACCAATAACAATTGTTGCAAATAATATAAAATACCTTAGTGTGACTCTAACCAAGCAAGTGAAGTTTCTGTATGAGACAAATGCCAAGTCTCTGAATAAAGAATTTGAAGAAGATCTCAGAAGAAGGAAAGATCTCCCATGTTCATGGATTAGCAGGGTTAATGTAGTAAAAATAGCCATCTAACCTAAAGCAATCTACAGATTCAATGCAATCCCCATCAAAATTCCTACACAATTTTTCATTGAATAAGAAAAAGAATTTCCAAATTGATCTGGAATACCACCACCACCACCACCACCAACAACAACAACAACAAAAAACTATGATAGCTTAAAATATTCACAACAATAAAAGAACCTCTGGCAGAATCACCATCCCTGATCTCAAGCTATACTACAGAGTAATTTTGACAAAAACTGCAGGATATTTGTACAATGCCAGGCAGGTAGATCAATGGATTAGAACTGAAGTCCCAGAAATGACCCCGCATACCTATGACCACTTGATCTTTGACAAAGGAGCTAAAACCATGCAGTGAAAAAATGAGAGCATTTTCAACAAACTGTGCTGGGACAACTGGTTGTCAACATGTAGAAATACGCAAATTGACTCAGTCTTATTTGCCTGTACAAAGCTCAAGGCCAAGTTGATCAAAGACCTCCACATAAAACCAGATACACTGAATTTAATAGAAGAGAAAATGGGGAAGAATCTGGAGCACATGGGCACAGGGGAATATTTTCTGAACAGAACACCTGTAGATTATGCTCTAAGATCAAGACCTGACAAATAGGATCTCATAAAATTGCAAAACACTGTCACCAGGACAAATTGGCAGCTAACAGATTTGGAAAAGATCTTTACCAATCCTACATCCAATACAGTACTAATATCCAATATATACAAAGAAATCAAGAAGTCACACTCCAGAGAAACAAATGACCCTATTAAAAATGGGGTACAGAGCTAAACAAAAAATTCTCAAGTGAGGAATATCAGATGGCTAAGAAACACCTAAAGAAATGTTCAACATCCTTAATAATCAGGGAAATGCAAATCAAAACAACTCTGAGATTCCACCTCACTACAGTCAGAACAGCTAAGATCAAAAACTCAGGAGATAGCAGATACTAGAGAGGATGTGGAGAAAGCAAAACACTCCTCCATTGCTGTTCGGATTGCAAGCTGGTACAAGCACTCTGGAAATCAGTTTGGTGCTTGCTCAAAAAATTGGAAATATTACTACCGCTATACCACTCCTGGGCATGTACCCAGAAGATGCTGCAATATGTAATAAGGACACATGCTCCACTATGTTCATAGCAGCCTTAGGTATAATAACCAGAAGCTGGAAAGAGCCTAGATGTCCCTCAAGAGATGAATAGATACAGAAAATGTGGTACGTTTACACAGTGAAGTACTACTCACCTATTAAATACAATGAACTCATGAAATACTTAGGCAAATGGATGGAGCTAGAAAATATTATCCTGAATGAGGCAACCCAATCACAAAACAACACACATGGTAGGCACTCACTGATAAGTGGTATTAGCCCCCAAACTCGGAATACCCAAGATATAATTTACAGATCACATGAAGCTCAAGAAGAAGGAAGATCAAAGTATGGATATTTTGGTCTGTCTTAGAAGGTGAATCAAATTACCCATGGCTCACAGTTAATCAATGGCCTGAGCAGAGTTCTCAATGGAGGAATTAGAGAAAGGACCCAAGGACCTGAGGAGGTTTGCAGCCTTATAGGAGGAACAATAATATGTACCAACCAATACCCCCGGAGCTCCCAGGGACTAAGCTACCAACCAAAGAGTACACATGGAGGAACCCTTGGCTCCAGCTGCATATGTAGCAGAGGATGGCCTTTCCAGACATCAATAAAAGGAGAGGGCTTTGTTGCTGTGAAGGCTTGATGCCCCAGTGTAGGCGAATGCCAGATCAGCAAAGTGGGAGGGGGGTTGGTGAGCAGGGAGAGGTAGGAGGTCATAGGGGATTTGGGGAGGGGAGGATGAGAAAAGGGGGTAAGCCTTGAAATGTAAATAAAGCAAATATCTAATAATAACAAATTTAAAAAACTGTGCCTATATGAATATGAATGTCCAGCCCTCCATGTAGTTATGGAAAACCTACTAGTAGTCCTGTCCACAAATGAGAATGCCTCTGTCTTTCAGGAGGCGGCATCCAGTGCTGAGAGTTCTTCAAGCAGTGGTATGTCCACAAGGAGCTCCATTCATGTGAGAATTTTAATTCACCTCATACTGCAAAGGGCTTATAAAATTCTTACCCATGTATTTAGAAAGAGTACTGAATGAGGAATTTCCTTGTTATATAGTTATAAAACTTCATGAAGCCACTCTCACATTTAAATTTATGTGTATGGTAACTGAAATATGTGCTCCTGGGTCACTGCTATAACTGTATGCTTGTGGATGATTTTCCACTCCCTAAGGTGATGATTCTGATATTTTATTTTGATATTCCTGAGTGTGAGTGTGGTGTATAGTGAATGTGTATATCCGTGTATGTGTGTGATGCCTGGTTTTGTATGACATGACATGAATTGAGATGGTAGAAGGCAACTCTGCACTGTTGGTTGTCTCCTTTCACAATCATGTAGGTTATTGAAATGCAAATCAAGTCATCAGAACTTATCGAAAGTACTTTTACCCACTGAAACATACTGAGTGACTAATAATTTTATTTTTCCTTTCATCATAAGCATGAGAAATTCATGCCCCAAACCCTTTCACCTTCTTTTCATCATGTAGAGACACCGATAGGTTAGAGATCTGCAGGCTGGTTAAGGGTTTCAACCAGATCTGCCATGCACATATTTTATATAACAGTTGTTAAACCTACAAATAGAAATATGTTTCTTTTTGTTACACTGTTCTGTAGTACTTAGAGTATAGCCCTTAGTCAGTAGACACTCGTTAGAAGGTAGAAGCTTGCTGTCTTTGAGGATATTTATATGTTAGTGTATAAAATGTAACCTGGAAATAAACTTCACTAAAAAAAAATTTCAAAACTAAAATTGTAAAACAATTTAAATGAAAAGTTTAAGGGGTCAATTTCATTTTTTAATTTAAATTATTTTATCTATTTACATTCCAGTCCTCACATTCCCTTCAGTACTTCCTCCCACAGTTTCTCATCCCATTCCTCCCCCACATTTGGCCTGGGAGTAAAATAAAAAGCATATTACTTACGAATGAACAATACCCAGAAAAATACTCTTTGTGGTGATTGTGTGCCTTGCCTAAACTCTCCCTGTATGCATTAAAAACATAAATGATTATCCATCTGATCATTATTTTTTCTTAATATATGAATGACCTGATGACCTGAAGTGTGATTATGTTTATCATGGTGTACCATTTCATCATGCAGTCATGCGCCCACATGAGAGATTAGTAGGTGCCAATAACAGACTGGATGACTTTCATTTTGGGATAGTAAATCTAAAATGCTCTTGTGGATTCTGTTGCTGCTGTTTATATTTTGATTCTAGTCCTGCCCCCAACATGGAGTGGATCATGTACGCAGATTACTCCACGTGAATCTGCTCCCAATTTTAACTGGTCAAATAAAGGCTAGAGTCTGTGGTTTGGCAGTGGGAGGGAAAGGTGGAGCTGGAAGTTTTAGAGGAAAGGGAGGAAGAAGGGGATGAGGAGATAGATGGAGAGACAGAACGGAGGATGATGAAGGAAGAGGAGGTAAAAGATGGAGCAGAACCACGTGGCCCAGAGGAGCAGCTTGTAGCAAGGGATGCCGCAGCTGGAGAATAGAGTAGTGTTGTGATATATCTGCACAATCTCGACATGCAACTTATAAATATTATAATTGAGTTGTGTATTCTTTGCATGGCCATTTGGTCAAATCTGCCTGGTATAAAATATTAAGAGTGTTTGGTGTTTTCCATTTGTGATGATTTAGATGGGCAAGAGAGAGAGTGAAACCTTGTTGGTTAGGGATTGCAGCCAACCCCTGGGGTGGTCAGTTTGTGGAATGTGAGTGGTAGAACCAAGTATTCTCAGGAAGGATTGGTTGGAGCAGCTTAGCAAGTCAGGAGCAGGAACCAGTACCAGATGACATCAGGCAAGGAGAAATGGGTGGCTACTTATTCTAGAGCCTAGCAGGAGCTAGTGTGGATTAATAAAATTACACACAGAAAAATGCTCTATGCTTCTTCTCTTATATTATAAATTGAACTCAGCATGTTTTCATTAAACATAATTCCCCATGCTTCATAAATGGAAATGTTGGGTGTTTTTTTTTCTTGTAGTTTTGATGTTTTTCTTTTTAGAAAACAGAGCTTTTACATACAACATATTCTGATTATGATTTTTCCTTCCTCATCTTCCTGACATCACCTCTTTGACCCTCTCTGAAATTGACAGCTTTCTGAAAATAAATGTGAACCTGAAGAATAACAGTAAAAACAAACAGAATAAGAGAGAAAAGGCTAATATTTACATTTAAGCACTTGGATGCTTAAATGTAAATATTAAAAGTTCATTTCTTCTTATTATAAATAACTTCTATTAGTAAACTTCTATTTGTTTTCATTAACCTTCGAAATATATAGATAACATGGTGTGTCTTACTATCCATGTCAGATGTGTATTTACATGTATAAAGTAAATCATGTAATATTGACGAGTTATATCATATTTACATATTTCTAGGTGCTTTAAATGAAAGCATTCCTTATAAATTGTTATGGAGTCCATTAGCACTTAAAGAATTACAGGAAAGCACAAACAAGCAAGTGAAGGAGCTAAGTAAAACCATCCAGGATCTAAAATCAGAAGTAGAAACAACTAAGAAAACTCAAAGGGAGACAACTTTGGAGATAGAAAGCCTTGGGAAGAAATCAGGGGCCAGAGATGCAAATATCAACAACAAAATACAAGAGATAGAAGAAAGAATCTCAGATGCTGAAGATTCCATAGAAACCAGGGACTCAACAGTTAAAGAAAATGCAAAATGCAAAAAGCTTGTAACCCAAAATATCCAGGAAATCCAGGACACAATGAGAAGACCAAACCTAAGGAATATAGGCATAGATGTGAGTGAAGATTTACAACTTAAAGGGCCAGCAAATATCTTCAATAAAATTATGGAAGAAAACTTCCCTAACCTAAAGAGAGAGATGCCCATGAATATACAAGAAGCCTACAGAACTCCAAACAGACTGGACCAGAACAGAAATACTTCCCGTCACATAATAATCAAAACACCAAATGTTCTAAACAAAGAAAGAATATTAAAGGCAGTAAGAGAAAAAGGCCAAGTAACATATAAAGGAAGACCTATCAGAATCACAGCAGACTTTTCACCTGAGACTATGAAGGTTAGAAGGTCCTGGGCAGATCTCATGCAGACTCTAAGAGAACACAAATGCCAACCAAAACTACTATATCCAGCAAAACTCTCAATCACCGTAGATGGAGAAACTAAGATATTTCATGACAAAACCAAGTTTACCCAATATCTATCCACAAACCCAGCCCTATGAAGGATAATAGGAGGAAAATTCCAATACAAGGAGGAAAATTTCACCCTGGAAAAAGCAAGTGAGTAACCTTTCATCAAACCCAAAAGAAGTTAAGCAATCAAATTTAAAAAATAACGTCAAAAATGATAGGAAGTAACAATCACTATTCCTTAATATCTCTTAACATCAATGGACTTAATGCCCCAATAAAAAGACACAGACTAACTGACTGAATATGCAAACAGGACCCTACATTTTGCTGCTTACAGGAAATACACCTCAGGGTCAAAGGCAAACACTACCTTAGATTAAAAGGCTGGAAGACAATTTTACAAGCAAATGGTCTCAGGAAACAAGCTGGAGTAGCCATTTTAATATCAGATAAAATTGACTTTCAACCCAATGTCATCAAACAGTCTCTGAGGGACACTTCTTGCTGGTCAAAGGAAACATACAACAAGAATAACTCTCAATACTGAACATCTATGGTCCAAATGCAAGGGCACCCTCTTTCGTAAAAGAAACTTTATTCAAACTCAAAGCACACATTGCACCTAACACAATAATTGTGGGTGACTTCAACACTGCACTTTCCTCAATGGACCGATCAGGAAAACAGAAACTAAACAGGGACACAATGAAACTAATTGAAGCTTTGGACCAATTAGATTTAACAGAGATATATATAGAACATTCTATCCTAAAAGAAAAGAATATACCTTATTCTCAGCACCTCATGGTACCTTCTCCAAAATTGACCATATAATTGGTCACAAGACAGACCTCAACAAATATAAGAAGATCGAACTAATCCCATGCCTCCTATCAGATCACTATGGAGTAAAAGCGGTCTTCAATAGCAACAAACACAACAGAAAACCCACATACAAGTGGAAACTGAACAATATTCTACTCAATGATACCTTGGTCAAGGAAGAAATAAAGAAAGAAATTAACGACTTTTTAGAACACAAGGAAAATGAAAACACAACATACCCAAATCTATGGGACACAAAGAAAGCAGTGCTAAGAGGAAAACTCATAGCCCTGAGTGCCTCCAAAAAGAAAATGGAGGGAGCATACATTACCAGCTTAATGACACACCTGAAAGCCCTAGAACAAAAAGAAGCTATTTCACCCAGGAGGAGTAGAAGGCAGGAAATCATCAAACTCAGGGCTGAAATCAATCAAGTAGAAACAAAGAGAACCATACAAAAAAAATCAACAAAAACAGGAGCTGGTTCTTTGAGAAAATCAATAAGATAGACAAACCCATAGCCAGACTGACCAAAGGGCACAGAGAAAGTATCCAAATTAACAAACTTAGAAATGAAAAGGGAGATATAACAATGGAAACTGAGGAAATCCAAAAAAATCAACAGATCCTACTACAAGAGACTGTACTCAACAAAACTGGAGAATCTGGAGGAAATGGACAATTTCCTTGACAGATACCAAGTACCAAAATTAAATCAGGACCAACTAGACCATCTAAACATTCCCAAAATGCCTAAAGGAATAGAAGTAGTCATAGAAAATCTTCCAACCAAAAAAAGCACAGAACCAGATGGTTTCAGTGCAGAATTCTATCAGACCTTCAAAGAAGAGTTAACACCAATACTCTTCAATCTATTCCACAAAATAGAAACAGAAGGAACACTACCCAATTCCTTCTACGAAGCCACAATTACGCTGATACCAAAGCCACACAAAGATCCAACAAAGAAAGAGAACTTCAGACCAATTTTCCTTATGAACATCGATGCAAAATTACTCAATAAAATTCTTGCCAACCGAATCCAAGAACACATCAAAACGATCATCCACCACGATCAAGTAGGCTTTATCCCGGGAATGCAGAGTTGGTTCAATATACGGAAATCCATCAATGCAATCCACTACATAAACAAACTCAAAGAAAAAACCACATGGTCATTTCATTGGATGCTGAAAAAGCATTTGACAAAATTCAGTATCCCTTCATGCTTAAAGTCTTGGAGAGAACAGGAATTCAAGGCCCATACCTAAACATAGTAAAAGCAATATACAGCAAACCAGTAGCCAGCATCAAACTAAATGGAGAGAAACTTGAAGCAATCCCACTGAAATCAGGGACCAGACAAGGCTGCCCCCTTTCTCCTTATCTTTTCTATATTGTACTTGAGGTACTAGCTCGGGCAATTCGACAACATAAGGAGGTCAAAGCGATACAAATTGGAAAGGAAGAAGTCAAACTATCATTATTTGCAGACGACATGATAGTCTACCTAAGTGACCCAAAAAACTCCACTAGAGAGCTCCTACAGCTGAAAAACAACTTCAGCAAAATGGCAGGTTATAAAATCAACACAAGGAAATCAGTGGCCTTCCTATACTCAAAGGATAAGCAGGCTGAGAAAGAAATTAGCGAAATGACTCCCTTCACAATAGCCACAAACAGTATAAAGTATCTTGGGGTGACTCTTACCAAACATGTGCAAGATCTGTATGACAAGAACTTCAAGACTCTGAAGAAGGAAATGGAAGAAGACCTCAAAAAATGGGAAAACCTCCCATGCTCATGGATCGGTAGAATCAATATAGTTAAAATGGCCATTTTGCCAAAAGCAATACACAGATTCAATGCGATACCCATCAAAATCCCAACTCAATTCTTCACAGAGTTAGAAAGAGCAATTATCAAATTCATCTGGAACAACAAAAAACTCAGGATAGCTAAAACTATTCTCAGCAACAAAAGAAAATCTGGGGGAATCAGTATCCCTGACCTCAAGCAATACTACAGAGCAATAGTGTTAAAAACTGCATGGTATTGGTACAGTGACAGGCAGGAGGATCAATGGAACAGGATTGAAGATCCAGAAATGAACCCACACACCTATGGCCACTTGATCCTCGACAAAGAGGCTGAAAACATCCAATGGAAAACATATATCCTTTTCAACAAATGGTGCTCGTTCAACTGGAGGTCATCATGCAGAAGAATGCGAATTGATCCATCCTTGTCTCCTTGTACTAAGCTCAAATCGAAATGGATCAAGGACCTCCACATAAAGCCAGACACTCTGAAGCTAATAGAAAAGAAACTGGGGAAGACCCTTGAGGACCTTGGTACAGGGAGAAAGTTTCTGAACAGAACACCAATAGCGTATGCTCTAAGAGCAAGAATTGACAAATGGGACCTCATAAAATTACAAAGTTTCTGTAAGGCAAAGGACACCATCAAGAGGACAAATCGGCAACCAACAAATTGGGAAAAGATCTTCATCAATCCTACATCAGATAGAGGACTAATATCCAATATATATAAAGAACTCAAGAAGTTTGACTCCAGAAAACCGAACAACCCTATTAAAAAATGGGGCACAGAGTTAAACAAAGAATTCTCACCTGAAGAACTTCGGATGACAGAGAAGCATCTTAAAAAATTTTCAACTTCATTAGTCATTAGGGAAATGCAAATCAAACCAACCCTGAGATTTCATCTTACACCAGTCAGAATGGCTAAGATTAAAAATTCAGGAGACAGCAGGTGTTGGAGAGGGTGTGGAGAAAGAGGAACCCTCCTCTACTGCTGGTGGGGTTGCAAATTGGTACAACCACTCTGGAAATCAGTCTGGCGCTTCCTCCGAAAAATGGGCACCTCACTTCCAGAAGATCCTGCTATACCACTCCTGGGCATATACCCAGAGGATTCCCCACCATGTAATAAGGATACATGCTCTACTCTGTTCATAGCAGCCCTATTTATAATTGCCAGATGCTGGAAAGAACCCAGGTATCCCTCAACAGAAGAGTGGATGCAAAAAATGTGATACATCTACACAATGTAGTACTATTCAGCCATTAGAAACAATGAATTCATGAAATTCTTAGGCAAATGAATGGAGCTAGAGAACATCATACTAAGTGAGGTAACCCTGACTCAAAAGGTGAATCATGGTATGCACTCAATAATAAGTGGATATTAACCTAGAAAACTGGAATACCCAAAACATAATCCACACATCAAATGAGGTACAAGAAGAAAGGAGGAGTGGCCCCCTGGTTCTGGAAAGACTTAGTGAAACAGTATTTGGCAAAACCAGAACGGGGAAGTTGGAGGGGGTGGGTGGGAGGACAGGGGAAGAGAAGGGGGTTTACGGGACTTTCGGGGAGTGGGGGGCTAGAAAAGGGGAAATCATTTGAAATGTAAATAAATTATATCGAATAAAAAAATTTAAAAAAAAAGAAAATTGGAAATACATCTACTTCAAGACCCAGCTATACTACTCCTGGGCATATACTCAAAAGTTCCACCATACCAGAAGGACACTTGCTCAACTATGTTCATACCACCAACTTTCTTTATAGTAGCCAGAAACTGGAAATGACTTAGATGTCCCTCAACCAAAGAATAAATAAAGGAAATGTGGTACACTTACACAATGGAGCATTACTCAGCCATTAAAAATAAAAGACACTGCAAAATCTGCAGGTGAAAATATGGAATCAAAATATTCTGAGTGAAGTATCCCAGTCCCTAAAATTAATATGGTAATAAAGGTGTATATTTCCCTAAAGTAAAGGAAAAGCAGATCCATAGAAGCTAAGTAACAAGGAGGCCTTGGAGAGAGGACATTTTATTCTCACTAAGAACGAGAAATAGCTAAGAAATTTGGCGTTCTTAGGGGGAGAAGACTAGGTGGGGAAGGGCAGGGGATGAGAACAGGAGCAAGAAGTGGGGCAGGACTGAGGGAGAGAGTACTGAGAAAAGTTTATTTTAATCAAGCTATAGAACTTATAAGTGCAAAAAATCCACAAAAAGCACAAACCACAATATATCTTAACTTACAGTGACATTTCCACTAATCAGGACTCTGGGAGAGGGGACTTTACAAGGACCATGTCTTATGGTATACTTACCCTGTTTTCATTTGCCAAATTGTGGTGGCATGACTTGGTCAGCTTTTATGTCTCAACATGCCAAACAGGATGTCACTCTTAACAAGGTCTTGGGAATTTAAACTTTTTTGACCCCCTATTCAGTGTAGGAGTTTTGTTTAGAATGGCTTCAATTTGATTCCTTCTTTCAGAATAGTTATCATTCATATTTTTTTCTTCTTGCTAAATTGACATATAATACACAATGCAAAAGCATTGTTTTAAAAAAATCAGTATTTTTAATCCTTGGATCATCATTGATTAAAGGAATTATTGCGTGACAGTTAAAATCTAGAGACCATCTTTAGACTTCTTGCTACCTTTACTCTTCCAATTTTTCCTCTGACTTTTCCATGGTTATCTGAGTAACTTAATTTTCTGTCTTCATTTGTCTGTTAATGTGTCTTCTACAAGATTTTTAAATTCTTGTAGCTTTCCATCCATTTATAATCATCACTTAAAGTGGAAATTTTGTGATGAAGGGATGATACATTTTATGTACTTGTATTAATGTCCCAAAAGCCAGTTTCTTTAACAAGTCTATGAGTGATTTTTAAAAACAGACTATGTTGTATACCTTTCTTGCCTATTTTCTAGTATTTTCCCCTGTGAGTTCACTAAACTTTGTAATTTCTCTAAACATGGAATTTTCTAATATATTATGGATTTGACTCTTCCTGTTAAACTATTATGCAATTAAGTCATTCAAACTCACACAGAAATGCACAAAAGCAAACATGTATTTTATTCTAATTGTTCCTGAATTATCTGTAACTTTTCCTTCTCTTCATCTAGCCTTCTTTTCAGAGCTAGTTTTTGCTTATGATTACATATTTGATGCAACATCTCTGGTTTAATGAATATTAAGAAGGTGATTTATACTGAGACAGATTGCACTCTAAGTCTGGAAACAGAACCTCTATGGAAGGTTCTACTAAGAAAATAGCATTGTTATAGTCACTGCCATGAGCATTAGAGATCAATCCTAACCTCCTAGGAACAATGCATAGGTATTCAACCACCAATAGAGAAACTAGCTAGTTATACAGTATTAAATAAAAGAATCTTTCTACTTTGTCCTCTTAGTGGGAGAGGAGACTTAAGGTAATTTCTTTAATGTCAATGTTACGATGACAAGATTTCAATTTCCTTTATAAAACCCTACAGAGATCCACACTTCTCTGTGCCAGACTGTAATTCTGAAATGCTCAGTTATCTTCACTCTGCAGTTTATGTCTCTAAGTGCAATAGTTACTGAATATTGATGACTCACAATGCAACCACTATCTAGAGTATTTAACTCAGAACCTACCAATATGATTTTCTCTGTTGTCTGAAAAAAATCAAGCTCTGGCTTTATGTTGTTTAAATCAGTTTCTCTGTGAGCAATGTGAAGTGAAATTTTCCTGAGACACCTTTTGCAGAACTGGTTTTCTTTCTTTGATTGTTCTTTCCATGTTACATAATTTTACATATAAATTATTTTTTAAAATAATATTCTTCTCAGTTACAGCTTTTAGGCTCTTAACCAAGGTCTTTTTCATAATAAATTTTGACAATGGATTCTCACACCCATAAAAGTCCTATTATTGTTATAAGTTCCATTGTTCATATGAAGTTGCCTCTATTATGTTAAAGTACAATGAGGTAAATCATGATATATGGAAGACACTCCTGCAAACTCAGACTATTTTACAAGATGTATTATCTCTCTTAGACCAGGGGCACCATTTCAAGGCATTTATTCCTGCAATCTTAATTCATGTAATGATAACCTAGAACTCCCTCCATCACCATTCCAAGTAATATATTGATTGGAGGATGGTGCTTTTCTCTCTTCCCTCTTGTGTTTTGAGCTTTACAAATCCCTAAGAAAGCTATAAGTCAGGAAGAAAACTGATTTTTATAGAAAAAATAGGGAAAAAAGCACTGGTTATTGTCTCCTTCTTTTGATACTAAATCCACAAAGGAAGAAGAAAGTGGCATATATTCTAATGAGTGAACTGAGTGAAGTTTTCTATTCACAACAGCAGAGAAGGGCAGTCGAGGTCTCTTTGGCCCATCTTCATATTCTGCTGATATCATGTTTCATAATACATGTCCATTTGTCCATACTTCACGGAGGATGTCAGTTGTTACAAAAGAGCACTTGGTGACAACTTAGCAATTGCAGAGGTATAAATTTGCTTTGATTTTCTCTTAGCTACTGAAAGATGGCAATATTATGAGAAGAGAACAAGAATAGAAAATTTAACTGTTTAAAATGTCTTTATTATGTCCTACATTTTTTATGCTAGTACTCATACCCCAAAATTTTGAAAGTTATTTAAGGTATTGTATAAGAAAGATATCTAAGCAGAAACATACTTCTCTGTCTCTATTTTTCTCAGTTTCTCTGTTCTGTCTCTCATATATATATATGTGTGTGTGTGTATGTGTGTGTGTGTATGTGTGTGTGTGTCCCTCTCTTATTTTCTCATGCCTATAATATTTGTACAAAATAGTGGGTTTTATTATAAGATTTGTGTTTATTTGCAAAATTTTCATTGATGAAATTTCCTACCTAGATTACCAACTTCTAATCAATTTCCCTTTATATATCACTATTATATGATATATATTTTATGTGTATATATATATTTATATGTGAATGGCAACACATTAAAATATAGAGTATATTCTTTATATTTTGTTCAGCAAATAACATAAAATTACACTGGAGTGGCGAAAGGTAGAAAGTATAAGAAATCACAATTTGATGAAATGCATATTTATAACCATGACCTTACAGGATTCTATAAGAGTATTTAATGTTTAATATGTCTTATTTTATTTGCTTGTTTTTGATTGTAATGTATTTGATTTCATACATTTTTACTTCAATAGAAATTTTGTATCATGTCTTACCAAATTTTGCATGATCGAAATAAATTTATGCCATATAATAACTTATAAATATTTCTTACACAGAAAGAATAGGCATATCTGTTGAATTTTGGTGCAATGTGTTATTTCATTACAGTTAGCACATTACTATATTAATATTTCATTAATTCTTGAAATTAACTGCAATAAAATTAGCATACTATTTCTTACTTCCTAGTAGTAAGGGGATGCATCAAAACATTTACTGAATGTTCCTGGTCATAAGATTGACGTCTTACTAAATGCTAAATTATATAAAGAACTGAGTCTTATTTCATTTATGGGAAGGAAAGAATAACAAAATTGAAGGTATGTATTTGGAAATATTGTGAAATGCATCCAATATTTTACACTTAAAATTAACAACTTAGAATTAAAAATATATAACAAAATACATGAAACAGATTGTGTCTCCTACCAAGATGTTTGTACCTCCTAAAATAAATTATGTATTTGTTCAGTTTTAGAAAAATGCTACATTTTCATGTAATATTTTTAATTTGAAATTTATGCAATGATTTCTACTAAGGAAGATTTTTAATGTAATAATTTAATCAACTTTCCTTTAGGATATGAGAGGGAATTTTCAGATACTTGAAAAGCTGTGTAGAAAGCAAAGACTTGTAAGCAATTTGTATCATCATTACTAAGAGTTTTGACAGATATTCTGTACCCTTCAACATGTCTCATTATAAAACTATTCAATATTAAATATATAAAATAATTGATGACTCATTTTTTACTTAATGCATGTAGTCCTGCGACAAGGTGAAAATAATGTGGACTATAAGCATTAGAACCAATTCTATTGTTAAAAGTACATAGATATATGTGGAATGGAGGGAACCCTTATAGTTATCCATTATCCCTGCAGTACTGATATCGTAATAAGTATCGATTTTAAAATATGCTGATAAATGATAAAAGAAAATGGAAAAATAACTCATCAAATTAATATGTTTGTTATTATTTATTCAGGGTTCACAATTAATTATTTTCTATTTTACAAAATATTTAATCCAAGTTAAAGTAAAGGAAACACTCAATATTTTTACCCTATTAGATAAACATTAATGAAAGTTCATCTTATAGTACTTTTAGTTCATATACACACATACACACATAAGCACATAAGCACACACACACTAACACACCTGGCTGTATGTTTTTGTAGTGTCCAATAAAACAATATAACCAAGTTGTGTCTACATTCAAAATGAAATAAAAACACTTCTTTGAAAATTGCCGTTAATCATATATGCACAGTGACAAAAAGATTGGTGAGGATTAAGTGATGATGAATAATTTTATGAAGAGTAGATAGTTCATGAATTACTGTGTATAGGTTGAACAATATAATGACTAAATAACAAAATTAAATACAAGACAATTTATAGGCAATATAATGTTTTAAAGTTTGGAGCATAGGACAATGATTATATTGTTAAAATCAGAGGAAATAGGACATAGAAGAGTTGAATTCACTTAAAAATGAAAGTTCCCATGACTAGACACAGAGGCATCAGTGAGCCACAATGATGCAGAGGCATCAGTGGTTTTAGAGCCTCATCAATCATTCATTTCATATTGCTGAGAAAACACTTCCTTCTGTTTTCTGTCTCTGTGTCTGTGTCTCAGTGTCTGCCTCTTTCAATTTTATTCATTCTCCTCTCTATTACCTAAAATACATATACATATGCATATACATATACATAAATACATATATAAAATACATCTCTATATAGAGAGCATATATATATATGTATATACACATATGTATAAAGGAACATCATCCACACAAACATAAATATATATTCTTACATGAATAAATTCACATTTTTCTACATTTCAATCCTACTATTTGAATAATGTTTTATTGGAAACATAAGACTATACTCTAATTTGGATTTTAGGCAAGGTATTTGTTTCCCTTCCTATTAATTTCCAGGCATGCCTCAAATAGAAGAAGGATATTTGAGAAAATTGAAGAAATAGTAAAAACAATTACAGCTATTGAATATTTAGACAAAAAAAAAACCCAATTTTTTTCTGAGGACATGCATAGACTGGAAGTGAAGGTGTAGATCAACATTGTTCCTGAAAATAAAGTGCAACAAAAAATAAAATTAAATAAAAGAGTACCATAGATATATCATGACATTGTAGATCAAAGCAATAAAAAGGATCAAGAAAATATATTATATAATCTTTGTATTCTTAATTCTGGAATAAAATGTTCTTTGAATATTTTATAGCATAACTGATGAAAGAAGGTATGTAGAATTTGCTATTATTGGTCTTACTGTCAAAAGATAAATTAAAGAACACCTACCTATATAGTAAAACTAATTGAACATTTAATATGGCAAAGACAAAGTAAAATTTGAACCAAAAGTTATTATTTATATTAAAAACTTTTTATTTTATTATACAGGATTGTGAAGGACCAGAAAATCAGAAATTATAGTGAAAGAAAATGACATGTGAAAACTTTATTTACATGATGATCAATATTCTTCATGAAAGAAAGAAAAAGAGAGATAAAGAAAGAAAGAAAGAAAGAAAGAAAGAAAGAAAGAAAGAAAGAAAGAAAGAAATAGTATTGACCATTCCTCTATAGAATATATTTAATTTTAGGCCATAGAAATGAAAATAAATAATGCTTTGTTCTTACTGTAGGAATACCAGAAGAACACCAGTGATTGCAGTTCAATGAACTAAGTGACTTGATAGAAATATGCTACTGTAGTGTAGAAAAGTGTTTGTACATTAAAGCAAGTGATTCATACTAATCAAGTTCATACTGTACTGCATTGAATTATAAATGCTCTGCAGCTAGTTCAAAAGGAAGGCTAGATAAATTGTATATATAACACTATATATAAAGCTGTGTTCAGAAATAGATTTCTGCATTATGTGAAATTATCTTCTCTATCTCAAAATCATTAGGCTACCAAAGTGTTGTGATGGACCTATTTTGAAAGGGCAGCTAGCTTACATGGTATTTATGAGGTAAAGATTTAGTTTTCATGGTTTTGGATTTGAAAGATCTGACATCATTTAATCTTAGGAGTTACATTTTAAATTTTACTCTTTATTCTGTTGTTTAAATAACAGATACTTAAGTTGCATGTTAAACAATTCTAACACAGAAGTGTACAAATGAGGGCAAATACTTTTGATTGGAAACTTCATCAATTCAATACTAATACTGAAGGCATATGTAGAATAAAATATATTAAGTCTGGACTGCAATTCAGTAGTCTATTAAAATTCATTATGTTAATACACAATAAAATTATCCAGATTTAACCCAAGGCAGCTGAAGATATAATGACCAAATAAACTATAATGACTAAAGTAATTTTAATTATAAAATTTTAATGTATCATTTAGTGTGTCTGAGATAATCCTAAGTACATAAGACTGGTGTAAATACTTCAGATCTATGGTGCTACAAATGGAAATAAAACACTAATTTTTATATTGAAACAAACTGAGAGTTTCCTGATATAACTCATCTTAAAATGCACAAAATACATATGTTAATACTTTTGCCAAATTATATACATTGGATCCCATGTTCAGCCAAAACAAAAACCTCAAACTAATAGCTTGCTACAAAGTAATAGCTGAGCAGTCTTTTACAATAACATAGTAGTAGGTACAAGGGAAGTTTGAGCCATTCGATACTCAGGTTGATATAATTATAGAATTATTAAAACAGTTCAAGAGTATTCACTTTAAGAAACTATGAGTTGTATTTGAATAAGTCAATGAAGACAAACTAAAAACTAATTGATCAGGGAAAGGTAGAAAAAAATTAAAAGTTTAAAGAATAAATGAATATTTGTTTGAACAAAACATATGAATAAATAAGTAGAACTAAAAGGAAAATAAAGACTCTAGTTTCCTTTTTTGTACTGTACTGCAGTGCTGCCTTTTAGGAACAGAGAAAAGAATCACAGAGAGAGATGCAGGAGAGGATAAGGGGGGTTGAGAAGAGCCAGAAGATCAAGGTTGATGAGGACTTTACCATTATAAGAAGGCAGAATCTCTATCTAGGGGAGTGAGCATTAATACAGAATAGCCATGGAAGTCACATAGTAGAGGAGAAGAAGAAACCATGGAGGTGAGAAGGGCCAGGAGGTTAGTGTGGGTGCTTTGATATTCAACAGAAGTACAGGTTACTGGGACCTGAGGAATCTTGATATTAGCTGTGCACTTTGATATGTAATCATAGGTATATGCCAAAGGAACTGACCCTTTCTGGCAGGCAAAACTCATTCTCACATGTACCTGAGGCATGCTGAAGACTTGACCTAGCTGTACTGAGCACAGACTATTATCTTGTGGTTCTTACTGACTTTTGGTGAACCAGAGATCTGTGGTTTTTCATATATAACATAAGAGAAGACAGTGTTAACTTGCAGAAGGTCTTTTTTTTAATGATTTCTTTTTTTATTAGATATATTCCTTATTTACATTTCAAATGTTGTCCCCTTTCCTGCTCCCCTTCCCCACTGCGAAAATCATATAAGCCAACTTCCCTCCCCCTATTCCCCAATCAACCCTCTCAAGCTTCCCTGTCCTGGCATTCCTCTACACTGCAGCATCGAGTCCTTCCAGGACCAAGGGCCTCTCCAACCTTTGGTGGCCAACAAGGCCATCCTCTGTTCCCTATGTGTCTGGAACAATGGGTGACTCCATGTGTATTTTTTGGTTGATGGTTTTGTCCCTGGGAACTCTGGGAGTACTGGGTGGCTCATATTGTTGTTAGTCCTATGGCACAGCAAACCCCTTCAGCTCCTTGGGTCCTTTCTCTAGCTCCTCCATTGGGGACCCTGTGCTCAGTTCAATGGCTGCCTGAGAGTGTCCCACTCTGCATTTCTCATGCACTAGCAGAGCCTCCCAGATGATAGCTACATTTAGCTATGGTGAGCAGGCACTAGTGGGCATCACTAGTAATGTTTGGGTTGTGTAATTGTATATGGGGTAGATTCCTAATAACTCTAGAAGTTAGACTTCAGAGAACCAAATAGCCCTATTAAAAAATGGAGTACAGAACTAAGCAAAGAATTTTCACTTGAGGAATATCAAATGGCTGAGAAGCACCTAAAGAAATGTTCAACATCCTTAGTCACCAGGGAGATGCAAATCTAAACAAGCCTGAGGAGGAAGAGTCACTTTTCTTTGCGGGAATGACCACTGTTAGAGTACCACTGTGTAACTAAATAATCTCAAAGCTATGATCATACAGTTATTTCTAATTTAAGTCACTATGCTAAGATAAAATGAAAGACAATAATTGGGAGTTAGACACATTGCAGTGAGAGCTTTGTGGAGAAGTTAGAGGGTAGAAGGAGGTGTAAATATGATCAAGCTACAGTGACTGTACAATGAAAATTTCAAAAGCAAAATCAGAGATGAAAATCAAAATTAAATGAATAATTTAAAATCCAGTTGTAAAATAAAAAATTATTTTCATGGAAAAGTTAATTTTTACCTAAAATGCCAAATAATGGAAATAATTATCATTTCAAGATACAATATCTTCTATGGTTGAAATAGCTATAGTATTTTTAGATAGTCATTATTTCTTTAAGAACATAGGCAGGACAAATCTTACTTTCTAACTGACCTATATCTAGGAATTAGGTTTGAAGGATTTCTGTTTTACTGATAACAATCTTCAGAAAATAGAATTGTACATGTAGAACCAGCCTCTTTTTTGTAAACTTTTATGTGAAGTTGTGATCTAAGATAATTTTAAGCCAGAAAACTTGGATTTCTTAAAACCCTGAGTGAGATTTTTATGTGATACTTTATTTACTTACCAAAATAGACGTTATTAGTAATCTAAAAGTGCCCTTGCCCCAAAGAAAGTTGACTTTCCCTCTTCAGGTAGCTACAAATAAAAGATTGTCCCTAAAAACTTAAAATTCTTTAAATCTTGAATGAGATTTTATGTGATGCTTTATTTACTAACAAAATAAGTAAATATCTATGTTGAAATCCATTGACTGATTCAGCAGGTAACAATAATAGTGAGGAAGTTTTATAGCAGTTTTTATAAAGAACCAAAAGAGGAAGAAGACAAAACAATGGAATTCATATATCTTACAGCATATTCATGAAAATATTCTATAGTTATGCAAATTCAGAAGTTTGGTAGTTAATTGAAAAAGAAAATAAATATATATTTCAAATACCTCCGTAGTTGCAGTTAGAATACTCACTCATGTTTAAGACTTCTATTTGATCCCATTGTTCTACATGTATGTTTTTGTACCAACTTATTTTTTTGGATAACTTGATTAAAATTGGTTTGAATATCAGGCCTCTCTTCTGGTTCTGTAGAAACTTTAGAATATGCTGTTTTCTATTTCTGTGAAAAGTAGAGTATGATAACTGGGATTGCATTGAATCTGCAAATTGCCTTTGGCAGGATGTCCATTTCCAAAGCACTAGTTCTCCCAATCAGTGTACACAGGATGTGCTACAATGTCCTCGTGCCTTCTTCAATCCATTTCTTCAGGGACTTGATGTTTTCATTGTAAAATTTCTGTACATTGTTCCTAGATATTTCATTGACTTTGATGCTTTGTATATTGAAGTATTATTTTTTCTCAATTTGCTTTTAATTGTAACATTTATGTCCTGAAAAAAAGAAACAAGAAACAACATTCAAAAACTGGTGCTGTGAAAGCTAGATATCTGGTGCCACAGGCTCCATACCCAAATGGCACCTGGAGAAATCCAGCCTCCCGGGAGTGCAGGCAAGCCTGTAAGCACAGGTAAACAACCACTGCTGCTCAGAGGAACCCGCCCAGAACCCTCAGGACACAGGAAACAAGGAGTTGCCTGGGACAGGAGACATCCTCTTCCCATCTGCACCTTGAGCTGATCCTGTACCACAGTGCTACATTCAAAACCACCAGGAGAGAGCGGGTCTGGAAGGAGAGCTTATACACCTGGGAGCACAGATAAAACCACCACGTTTGTTCAAATTCCTGGTCTAAGAGGGACCAACTCAGAACCATAAGGACAAAGGAACCAACAACTGGGGCCAGGACCCTTCTGGTTTCTGTCTGCATACCAGAGCTGACCCTGTACCAGGGCTCTTCATACCCAAATTACTTCCAGAGAGAAATGGTATCCCAGGAGTACTTACACAGAGGCTTTCAGGAGGGACAAGCCATAGTCAGAGACAGCAAGACCATCTAACATTAGAGATAACTAGGTGGCAAAAGGCAAGGTCAGGAACATAGGCAAAAAGAAATAAGATAAGGTTAGTTGGCAGCAACTGAGCCCAGTTCTCCCACCACAGCAAGGCCTGAAAACCCAACACACCAGAAAAGCAAGACTTTGATTTAAAATCACATCTCATGATGATGATAGAGGACTTTAAGGAGAACATAAATAACTCCCTTAAAGAAATACAAAAGAACACAGATAGATAGGTAGAAGCCTTTAAAGAGAAAACACAAAATTCACTTAAAGAAGTACAGGAAAATATAACCAAACAGTTGAAGAAATTGCACAAAACCATCCATGATATAGAAATAATAAAGACATCACAAAGGGAGACAACTCTGGACATAGAAAACCCAGGAAAGAGATCAGGATTCATAGAAGCAAGCATTACCAACAGAAAACAAGAGATACAAGAGAAAATTTAAGATGCAGAAGACACCACCGAAAACATTGACACAACAGCTAAAAAAAATGTAAATTGCAGAAAACTCCTATCCCAAAAATCCAGGATATCCAGAAGACAATGAAAAGAAAAAAATCCTAAGGATAATAGGTATGGAAGAGAGTGAAAGTTCCCAACTTAAAGGGCCAGTAAATATCTTCAACAAAATTATAGAATAAAACGTCCCTAACATAAAAAAAAGAATGAAAAAGATGCACGTAAACATATAAGAAGCCTACAGAACTCCAAATAGATTGGACTAGAAAAATAATTCCTTTTGTCACATAATAGCCAAAACACCAAATGCACAAGACAAAGAAAGAATATTAAAAGCAGTAAGGGAAAAAGGTCAACTAACATATAAAGTCAGACCTATTAGAATTATACCAGACATCTCACTACAGACTTTGAAAGCAAAAAGATTCCCAGTCACATCTCATACAGATCCTCAAAGACCACAAGTGCCAGCCTGGACTACTATGCCCAGCAAAAATTCTCCATTACAGTAGATGGAAAAACCAAACTATTCCATGACAAAACCAAATTTATACATTTTCCATAAACCCAGCCCTACAAAGGAGAGCAGATAGAAAACACCAACTCTAGAAGAGAAACTATACCCTAGAAAAAGCAAGAAAGTAATTTTCTTGCAACTACCCCAAAAAGAAATAGCCACACAAACATAAAAATAACAGAAAGCAACAATCCCATTTCTTAATATCCCTTAACATCAATGGACTCAATTCCCCAATAAAATGACATAGACTAACAGACTGGATACATAAGCAGAATCTAGCATTTTGCTACGTACAAGAAATGCACCTCAGTGTCAAAGACAAAAACTACTTCAGAGTAAAGGGATAGAAAACAATTTTCCAAGCAAATGTTTCTAAGAAACAAGTGGGAGTAGCCTTTTTAATATTTGATAAAATAGATTTTCAACCAAGTCATAAAAAAAATGGCATTCACTTCATACACATTGAAAGAAAAATCTACCATGAAGGACTCTAAATTCTGAACATCTATGCTAAAAATGCAAGGTTACTCACACTCATAAAAGAAAGTTTAGTAAGTCTCACTCAGTAAGAGTTGGAGACTTCAACACCCCATTCTCATCAATGGATCATGGAAACACAAACTAAACAGATACATATTGAAACAGAAGTTAATGCCCAAATGGATTTAACAGAAATATATATAGAACATTTCATTCTGAATCAAAAGAATATACCGTCTTCTCAGCACCTCATGGTACCTTCTCCAAAACGGACCTTATAATTAGTAACAAATCAGACCTCAACAAATATAAGAAGACTGAAATTGTTGCATGCCTCCTAAGAGATTACTACTGACTAAGGCTGGTCTTCAATAGCAACAAAAACTGCAGAAAGCCCACATGCACATGGAAGCAGAACAATGCTCTACTCAATGATAACTTGGTCAAGGAAGAAATAAAGAAAGAAATTAAAGACTTTTTAGAATGTAGTGAAAATGAAAGTAAAACATACCTAAACTTATGGTACACAAAGCAGTATTAAGAAGAAAGCTCATAGCTCTGAGTGCCTCAAAAAATAAAATGGAGAAGGCATACACTTCCAGCTTAACAGCACACCTGAAAGCTCTAGAACAAAAAGAAGCTAATACACGCAAAAAGAGTAGATGGCAGAAAATAATCAAACTCTGGTGAAAATAAGTAGAAATAAAAAGAATTATTCCAAGAATCACCTAAATCAGGAGGTGGTTCTTTGAGAAAATCAAGAAGATAGATAAACCCTTAGTCAAACTAACCAGAGGGCACAGAGACAGTATGCAAATTAACAAAATCAGAAATGAATATGGAGATAAAACAATAGAAACTGAGGAAATTAAAAACAAATCATCCAATCCTACCACAAAAGCCTATATTCAACACAACTGGAAAATCTGGATAAAATGGTAGCTAGAAAAATACCAAATACCAAATTTAAATGAGGACCAGATAAACCATCTAAACAGTCCCATAACCCCTAAAGAAATAGAAGCAGTCAATAAAAGTCACCCAACCAAAAAAAAAAAAAAAAAAAAAAAAAGTCAAGATGGGTTTAACACAAAATTCTATCAAACCTGCAAAGAAGACCTAATACGAATATTCTTCAAACTATTCCACAAAATAGAAACAGAAGGAACACTATCCAATTCGTTCTATGAAGACAAAGTAATGCTAATACCAAAACCTCACAAAGACCCAACAAAAAAGAAAACTTTAGTACAATTTCCCTTATGAATATTGATGCAAAAATACTCAATAAAACTTCCAAAACCAAAATCCAAGAACACATCAAAATGATAAATCATTCATGACAATCTTATCGGTGTCATCTGTGGAATTCTGGGATGGTTTACTATATGGAAATCCATCAATGTAGTCCACTACATAAACAAACTGAAAGAAACAAAAAACACATGATCATCTAAGATGCTGAAAAAACATTTGACAAAATTTGACCTCCCTTCAAGGTAAAAGTCTTGGAAAGAACAGAAATTCAAGGCCCATACCTAAACAGAGTAAAAGCAATATACAGCAAACCAGTAGCCAACATCAAACTAAATGGAGAGAAACTTGAAGCAATTCCACTAAAATCAGGGCCTAGACAAGGCTGCCCTTTCCCTATCTATTCAATATAGTACCTAAATTCTAGCTAGAGCAATTAGACAAGAAAAGGAGGTCAAATGGATACAAATTGGAAAGGAAGAATTCAAAATATCACTATTTGCCATTGATATGGTAGTATTCTTAAGTGACCACAAAAACTACACAATGAAATACTACTCAGCTATTAAAACAATCACTTCATGAACTTCTTAGGCAAATGAATGGACTTGAAAATATCCTGAGTGAAGTAACTCAGAAACAAATGAAAAAATATGGTATGTACTCACTGATAAGTGTATATTTAGTCCCAAACTTGGAATACCCAAGATTCAATTCATAGACCATATGAAGCCTAAGAAGAAGGAAAACCAAAATGTGGATGCTTCAGTGCTGTTTAGAAGTGTGAATAAAATAATCACAGGAGTAAAAAATGAAGACAAAGTGTAGAGTACAGACTGAAGGGAAGGCTGTGTGGAGACTCCACAGCTGGAAATCCATCCTATATATAGCCACCAAACTAGGCTGTTACTGTGGATGCCGGAAAGTTCTTTCTGACAGAAGCCTGATTTTGCTGTTTCCTGAGTCTTCTCCAGAGCCTGACAAAGACAGAGGCAGAAACTCTCAGTCAACCACTGAACTGAGCTTGGGATTCCTAATGGACAAGTCGGAGAAGGGACTGGAGGAGCTGAGTGGTTTTGCAGCCCAATGGAACAAGCAACAGTGTCAACAGGCCAGATGCCCCCTACCCCCGGGGTGATCCTGGTACTATACCACCAAGCAAAGAATACACATGAAGGGTCTCATGGTATTGGCCATATTTGTGGCAGAATATGGTTTTTTTCGACATTTGTGGGTCCCCTTGGGCCTGTGGGTGTTCGATGCCTCAGTGTAGGGGAATGATAGGGTGAGAGGACAGGAGTGGGTGGACAGGTGGTGGTGCCCTGTCATAGAGGGAGATAGTGGGGGTGGAATAGGGGTTTCGAAGAGGAGACCTGGAAAGGGGAAAATATAAGAAATGTAAATAAAGAAAATGTCCAATCCAGAAAGAAAGAAAGAAAGAAAGAAAGAAAGAAAGAAAGAAAGAAAGAAAGAAAGAAAGAAAGAAAGAAAGAAAGAAAGAAAGAAAGAAAGAAAGAAGGAAAGAAAGAAAGAAAGGGAAGGAGGGAGGGAGGGAGGAAGTGAGGAAGGGAGGAAGGAAGGAAAGAAGGACTGAATAAGGAAGAAAAACTAGATAACAACATGCAAAGAAATAAAAGTAGATCTCCATCCATCATCTTGTTCCAGGTAATAGAACGGAATTCTGACTAGAATTAATAAAAATGACTAAGAAATACTTTTAAAAGTATCTATCATTCTTAGAAAAAAAGAGAGCTACAAATCAAAACTGTTAGATTTTATCTCACTTGAGTCATGGAGGTCATAATCCGTAAAACCATTGTTAACACATGATGGCAAGGTTATCGAGTAAGAGAAAACTTTATTCCCTATTAGTCAAAATTGAAATTGGTGTAGCCACTCTGGAAATCAATGAGAAGAATTCTCAAATAACATCTTAAATGAAATTCAACATATGACTCAAGACTCAGCTCTACTC
Organism: Apodemus sylvaticus; assembly: GCF_947179515.1. Classification (NCBI taxonomy): domain Eukaryota; kingdom Metazoa; phylum Chordata; class Mammalia; order Rodentia; family Muridae; genus Apodemus; species Apodemus sylvaticus. Next base: position 121,585,037 of record NC_067475.1, on the reverse strand, counting down.
TTCATAAACAACTTGACAGGCAACAATATTTGCTCAGTAATGTACATAGACACCCTATTCACACTATCTAGGAAATAAAAATAACCTAAAAGATATGAGTGCATATAGAAACTTTATTTCATATGCACAGTTGAATTTTATTCAGGTGTCAATAAATATGAAATAATTAAATTTAGATATGAATAAGTGGAGCTAGACAAAAAGATTAGTTTGAAAGAGGTAACCTAGAACTAGAAAGAGATATTTGTTCATCCTCTCCAACCTGTATTTTCTAGCTCCAAATCTTCAGGTATACTATACAACAAGAAATGAACACAGAACCTGGTGATATATAAAGAGATTAAGGAAGGTAGAGTTTATGGGAACATAGTGTGATATGTGTAATATAAATTAGGACTGCAAATAAGGCCATGTGCCTCTAACTAAAGGGGAGGGAGGAAGGCCAACATAGAAGGACAATGAAAGACAAAAATAAAATAAAAAAAAAGCAAAAAATTTTTGATTACCAATCAAGGAATCATGATTTTTTTTTACTTATCTAAAAGTATACATAATGCATTCTTGAGTGAAATTGCTGTATCAAATTATTAACACCATTTATAAAAGAAACTTTGGGGGAAATGGGAAGAAGGCTCAGTAATTGCTTTTGAAGAGGACCTGAGGGCAGTGCAGAGCTCACACTTGTGGCTCCCATAGTGGCATCCAATTTAGGGATGAGACCATATTGTTTAACTTTGAATTTTCTGCACAGATGAAGCACATAAACATACATTTATGCAAAAGGCACACATGAAACACAATTTATGTTAAAATATTATTTCATACTTCAAAAGCTTATTTTTGTTTCTTTTAATTGAGCATTTATTTCTATGTAAGAGCAGAATATAACAGTAATTTATTATATTTATTTTGTAATTCATATTTCATTATTTTTGGAAACAGATTTCTTTCACAAAAAATTCTAATGATGGTCTCCACATAATATTTCCCTATCTCCCTTCCATCTGGATCTACTCCCTTTTGTTTTGATTAGAAAAGACCAGGCTTCTAAGAGACAGTAATAAAATATAATAGGTTAAATAAAAAACTGTCACATGGCAGTTGTATAAGATTCTCCCAAATTCCTCAAAAAAAGAACAGAAGGAAATGGGCTCAAGAGAAGACACAAGAAGCAGAATCAGAGACCCAGTTGTTTGCACATTAAGGAATTCCATAAACAAAGTGAACTGTAAGGGCATAATATATATGCAAAAACCTGGTACAGGCAGATCCATACTGATCCTATGCATGATGAATCAGACTCTATGAGTTCATTTACTTCAATCATGTTAATTTAGAAAATCTTGGTTTTCATATCCCCTCTGGCTTTTATACTCTTTCTGCATCCTGTTGCAAGTTCCCTGAGCTCAGAGAGAAGGGAATTGGTAAAGACCTCTAATTTTGAGTTTAGTGTTTCACTGTTCTGTTTCACTCTGCATAATGACTATCAGTGAATCTCTGTGTTTGTTTGTACCTACTTCAAGATGAAGCTTTTCTGGAGCTGGGCAGTGGTGAAACACTCCTATAATCTCAGCACTTGGGAGGCAGAGACAGGCGGATTTCTGAGTTCGAGGCTAGCCTGGTCTACAGAGTGAGCTACAGGACAGCCAGGGCTATATAGAGAAACCCTGTCTCAAAAAACCAAAAAAACCAAACCAAACCAAACCAAACCAAACCAAAACAAAACAAAAAAACAAAAAAACAACAAAAAAAGAAGCTTTCCTGATCATTGCTGAGCAAGGCACTGATCTAAAATAAATAAATAAATAAATAAATAAATAAATAAATAAATAAATAAATAGCTCAGAATACAACTCCCAGATCATATGAAACCCAAGAAGGAAGAACAAAGTGTAGATGCTTCAGGCCTACTAGTAAGGGAGAAGAAAATAATCAAAGGAGATAGAGAGAGGCAGGGATCTGGAAGAGAGTAATGAGTGGAAGAAATAAAGTGAGGCAGGATCAGGTATAAGAGGAGACTGGAGAGAAGTACAGAAGTTCAGGAAATTGAGTAGAAGTTGTGTAGCACTAGGGAATTGGGGTGATGGTAGCCACTAGAAAGTCCCAGATGCCAGGTAACCAAGAGGTTCCCAGTACCCAACATGGTGGACCTCAATGAAGGAATGGATACAGAAAATGTGGTATATTTACACTACATAATACTACTCTGCAATTAAAAACAATGAATTCATGAAATGTTTAGGAAAATGGTTGGAACAGGAAAATATCATCCTAAGTGAGGTAACCCAATCAAAAAAGAATACACATGGAATGCAATCACTGATAAGTGGATATAAATTAGCCCAGAAGCTCTGAATATCCAAGACACAATTAGCATATAAAATGACTCCCATGAAGAAGTAAGGAGAGGACCCTGATCCTGGAAAGGCTTGATCCAGCATTGTACAGGAGTACCAGGACAGAGAAAAAGGAGGGAGGTGATTGGAGAATGGGTGGAGAGAAGAGGGCTTATGATGGGACATATGGGGAGGGGGGAACGGGGAAAGGGGAAAGCATTTGGAGTGTAAACAAAGAATGTAGAAAATAATAATAATAAAAAAAAACGCAATAAAGGGGAAAGAGAAGCTGTAGAGACCATATCCAGTGGATAGGCGTAGCACCCAGTTGAGGGATGTGGCCACCCACCTATCTCAAAAATATTAATCTAGAATTGCTCTGTCAAAAGGAAATGCAGGGCCAAAGAGTGGAGCAGAAACTGAAGGAAAAGCCATCTGGAGATTGTCCCACCTAGGGATCCATCCAATCTACAGACACCAAACTGAGATGCTATTGCTGATGCCAAGAAGAACTTAATGACAGAAGCCTGGTACAGCTGTCTCCTGAGAGGTTCTGACAAAGCCTGGCCACTGCAGATGCTTGCAGCAAACCATTGCACTGAACAGTAGGACCCCAATTGAGGAGATAGGGGAAGGACAGATGGAGCTAAAGGGTTTTGCATCCCATAGGAAAAATTACAATAACAAATAACCAGACCCCCAGAGCCCCCATGGAGAAAACCACCAACCAAAGAGTACACATGGAGGGTCCTTTGCTGCCAGCTGCATATGCAGCAGAGGATGGCCTTATCTGGCATCAATGGAAGGGGAGGCACTTGGCTCTGTGGAGGCTTAATTCTTCAGTGTAGGGGAATACTAGGACTCTAAGGTAAGGTGGAGAGGAGCACCCTCATAGAAGTGGGAGAAATAATGAAGGGAATAGGGGGATAACATTTGAAATGCAAATAAATAAAATAACCAATAAGAAAGAAGAAAGACAGAGAGACAGAAAGAAAGGAGAGAGAGAGAGAGAGAGAGAGAGAGAGAGAGAGAGAGAGAGAGAAAGTAAAGAAAGAAAAAAAGGAGAGAAAGAGAAAGAAAGTCAGAAAGAAAGGAGAAAAAGAAAGAAAAAAGAAAGAGATTGCCATTAAGAGTCATTTTATCAATTTTTGTTTGTTTCTTTGTTTTTTATACTAGTAGTATGTAGTTTTAATCCTATGTCTCTGATTTATCATATCTTGGTTTTTGGTCATCCAAGCAGGATCAGGTATGTGTCTCATCTCATGCAGTGGGCTTCAAATAAAGTTAGTTATTGGTTGGTTATTCATACAACTTTGTCTTGCCACTGCCCTATGATATTTTGCAGGCGGTTCAATATTCTCAATCAAAGGTTACATAGATGCTCTCTTGTTTATATTTCTCTTTTGGGAGCAAACAAAGTAGCTTCCAAGCCAGGCAGTGGTGGCACATGCCTTTAATCCCAACACTTGGGAGGCAGAGGCAGGCAGATTTCTGAGTTCGAGGCCAGCCTGGTCTAGAGAGTAAGTTCCAGGACAGCCAGGGCTACACATAGAAAACCAGTCTTGGAAAAAAAAAAGTAGCCTCCAGTTCTAAATACACTAAAATGTAGTGGTGAAGGCTCCATATTGCCACCAGATTGACAGTGTCATTTCCAAGGAGTTATGTAGGTGTTGTCTTCATTCTTGGGATCTTCCTGTCACTTTGTGGGGAGCAACATATTGTCTTGTCAGCAGTCTAGTTTTTTGGGGATTTTTTATTGGACCAACAGCTCAATGTAACCAAACCCTGATACAGGTATTTTCATTTGATGATAAGAGATGGTCAGTTGGAACTCCATCTCCCCTTTATTTGGCCATTTCATTTATATGACATTACATATGGATAGATATTAGGACACTTCTACAATGCTGCACTTCTATATTATCACTCAAATGCACCTTAGTCATTGGTGAGTCTCCTTATATTTTCTCCTATAATCTCCTTTCCCTCCTTAATTAATCTCCTAGCATTATGGTTTTGAATAACTGTCTATACTAAAAATTCAAGGAATGAGGAGTGGTGAAATATAATTGTATGCTGCAAGTGACATGTATGAGTCTAAAGTCCATCATTGCCAACTCAAGTGTTTTATTAGAAATATCAAGCATGTTATTTCCCCGTGACAGTTTGGTAACTTAGTGACTTAATATATTCTTTTCTCTAGTCTACCATTTCTTCGTGTTCAGTTATTAAAGAAATTAACCTCAGCTATAAACCTATCATGTGAGGCCATTGGCAATTTTTTATTTGTATTGTCAAAACTTCTGTGTTTCTTTAATTTAGGGATTCATTTTGTTCACTTAATAAATTCTGCTTTATTTTAAATGATTTCTCAAGGACATCATTTTAGCTTGTGGGGTTGCTAGTCAATTCACTTTTCTATGAGTAATTTCTAAATTGCTTTTTAAAATTTATTATATTCAGAGGAAATCATTTGAAAACTTTATAATAAATTTAACACATGCCAAAAGCATATTCTAGTTAGAATAAAAATGTCTGTTTTTCAGCTGGAGAGACAATTCATGGTTTCTATTATACATGAAAAAAATAAAGAAATCAATATTATAAATGTACTTTTAGCCAGGCAATTGTGACACATGCATTTAATTCCAGCACTTGGGAGGCAGAAGCAGGCAGATTTCTGAGTTCAAGGCCAGCATGGTCTACAAAGTGAGTTCCAGGACAGCCAGGGCTACACAGAGAAACCCTGTCTTGAAAAATATAAATAAATAAATAAATAAATAAATAAATAAATAAATAAATAAATAATAAAAATTTAGAAAAGAAAGAAAAGAAAAGAAATGTACTTTGCAAAACTGGGTACATTAACCAATTAAAAACAGTCATTTAAAATCTATAACAATTTTTTATCTATAATATAAAATTCACCATATTACTACTAATCTAGGTTTTATTAGAGATTTGGCATCTATAACGTTTGTTTTTCTACATGAAGAAAATTTGGCCAGGGATTTTATTAATCTTAAAAATATGCTATTGTTTATATCTACCACAAGTAGAGGTACAATATGTAGCAGGTGTCAACATGGAATCGGCTTATATATACATTGGGTGATTGAACTGTGAAAATCTGAGTCAGTCCACTGGAGGACAAGAATTGAATAGTGTCCAGAGAGCAGGAAGGTAAAGTTTGTATGTTATCATGATCTTTACTCAGATAGCATTAAGTTTCCCTTGATACTGTCACATAGGACATAGATGACTTCCTTTCATACAATGTGGCGTTACTGCAGAGATTGCATTGCCCAACTATCTGGAATACAACTTGAATGCAAAATATTTGACTTCACACAAGACCATTTAGTGAAACAGACATAGCTAACAGTGTTTGAGAAACAGATTGCTCCACACATGCTCCATGGACGCTCCCAGCATTTCCTGCTGCCTCATTAGGCTGATAACTTACTGCGAAAGGCCAACGAAATATCATCTAAGACCATGATATTGTAAAATTAGATTTTGCATTTGATTTCAGAATCACTTAAACTAACTGGAAAGTGCAATCTTCACAAACAGACATCAGATTCCTTGAATTCAGATTCTAAGGAAAGATTTGCTATACTTGATAAAAATCTCAGCTATAATTGAGTTATATAAATAATCAGTTTCACTTGTGTTGAAATGTTTATGTTTATTCAATTAAGGATTTTCAGATCACTATTATCTTTGGTCTATTTCAATACCTTTTGGGAGTTTATTACATGTATATAGTATATTTAGATCATATCTATCTTCTCTAAACCTTCTCTATTACACTAAAAATCATCTAGATTTCCAACTTACAGCCTGCTCCCAACTTCACCTCTTCTTCTAGATTTTATTTTCATGGTATCTATTTTTAAGATCACAAGTGCCTGGAATGCTTCTCTACAAATGCATTCTGGATATTTCTGGATTCCAATAATTGGAGGGAGCTCTAGTAAATGAAAGTAGAAATAAAAATTGAAATTTGTGCATACAAGTCCTGCTATGCATGAAATTTTGAAACTGTTTCCCAGTGATATACGTTGTACAGAACATACAAAGCTATTCATTCTCTATATATGTAACAGTAACCTGAGAACATGCTAAGTTTATGTTTATGACATTTTTTGGATTGAAAAAACTGACTGTAGAATTAACAAACAGTGTGGTGGTTTGAATGTACCTTCCTAAATGAAATGTACATTTTTGAGAAATTTGACCTAGGAGAGAGTAAACAATCATTAAGCATCAAGTTTTCAGTACTTGCATACTTGTGTCCTTCTTCAGGTTACATATATGGAAAAATGAACGTCTGAGAAGTTTAGTACACTAATAGTAAATAAAATAAATACACCCATATTATTCTAACACTTTTGAAGAAATAAATTATTAAAGAAACAAATTCAAGCATCTACTTAAAGGAAACCATTAAAATTAATTATTTCTATCCCAATGGAATATTCAAACTATTTCTGTTGAAATGATGCTGTTTTCTTTCCTTTTTTTTTTCCTCTTTTTTTCTTGCGACAGGGTTTTTCTGTATAGCCCTGGTTGTCCTGAAACCCTGTAGATCAGGTTGGCCTCAAACTCAGAAATCCACGTGTCTCTGCCTCCCAAGTGCTGGGATTAAAGGCATGTGCCACCACTGCCTGTCTGATCCTGTTTTCTAATTAATATCAGCCCTTGTGTAGTGAGAGCTCCCAATGACATATACTGCCTGTAATAGACCAATGTATAGGACTTTATTTGTTGGAACAAGGACAACTTATCTTTGCCTACAACATTGTAGAGAAAGACAAGCCTCCAATAACAATCCTTACATGCCAAGATTTCCTAAGGTAGTGTGAGGCCTTATGGACCCTCACCTATTCCAGATGGCATGCTGAGAAGACCAGGTTTGTTTTGATATTCACAGCTTTTCATAAGAGACTCAGAGAAATGATAGACAGAATTCAAGTCTGAATGTTTAGCTGGTCAGTTCCCAAACCCTCCCTATTTATGCCTCCATACTTCTCACAAAGACATATGTAAGTATTCTTTAATAAGGTTTCTAGATCTTTGCTCCAGCTGAGTATACGAAGTGCATTTCATTCTAGCTGACTTTTAAGGAAGTGCTCTCTCCAGATGTGACACTAATTGATGTCAAAATATGTCATTTGCATATCCATTGGTAAGGACATATTTTGTTTTAAAAGCATCTGAAACAGAAACCTAAGAAGTTCTTAAAACTCTGTATTAAAATAATTTAAATATTTAAATATTCATGATAAACAAGCATACAATATAGAGTATAAAATTCCACTTAAAAATGATTAGTTAGGTCAAATAATTTAGTTTATTCATATAAATTAATAGTTATATTTTGTAATTTCAATAATTTAACTGTAACATTCTATATTGATATACTTTCAGATATGTGATATTTTGAATTATGTATCATTTCAAACTTCATATATTGCCCCTACTGTATATATTACTTTTTAAGTTTTTAGCTCTTTTATTTCAGAATTGATGCAATGTTCTATGTAAGTTTACATTTGCTACAGTGTTTAGCCAGTGGTGTTAAAGAATTCTAATTTAATAATAGTTGAAAATTGAACATTATTTTAAATGACTTGGAGATTACGTTCAGTGGATGACTATTTGTTTATGATGATCAATCCTCTGAGTTCAATCAACATTTCAAAAATAAAAATTAGATCAATTAAATTAAAATTTATTGGTAATGTGATCTTTTCTTTTTTAAATTTTTTAAATATCATTATAGGATATTTTATTTATTTACATTACAAATGTTATCCTCTTTCCTGTACAATGTCATGGAGAAAGAAATTAAACTTGCATATGATGTAATATATTAGAATTAACTTCAGGAAGAAAACACCTAAAAAGGAACATGTCCAGTTCCTCTTGATAAGATACACAGGATTCTTATGCCAGCATGGCTTCTTGTCATCCTTTCCAACAATGTGCCAGAAACCCTATTAGCACCAAAGCTGAGTTAACCAGGAATACATAAAGTTTGAAGTGCTATTCTCATTAAGATTTTTAAAATCAAAAGTCAGAATACAAATGAGAGTTTGTCATTTATCAGTAGCTAATTTAAACACTTGATGCTTTCATTTTGAACACCTGTCCATAGAGGCTACTCTACAACTTCTCTTTTCCCATTTCTGAGAGAAGACTCCTGTGAGATATATTTTAAAAAAGCATTGACCACATCCTTGTTTCACACTTAGTGAGATGCTTCCATAATTTTTTCTTGTCTTTTGGCTGGGGATTAATTTAAAGTACCTAGCTACTAACCAACATTGACAGGAAAAGCCCAGGCAACTCATATTTGCCTTAGGCTGTACACCAACACAGCCCTGGAGACTACTCCCTGCACTTCCAACAGTCTCTAATTGGGAAGATAATGCTTGTGCCTTCATAGTGTCTGGAGGGGGTAATAAAAAAGAAGCGATGACTTTAACTCTACTGTGAATAATCTTCCAAATTACAGTAAAATCCTAATATTACAGCTAATACTCCAATAACTGTAAGATGGTAGACATAGGACCCTACACCCATCTACTTGTCCATCAGAACAGACATGTGACTGTCAGGTAGGGTGTGGAAACATATCAAGTCAAAGTTTCTGTCACCATCAAACAGCACCAAGCAAAACATCACCCTGCACAACCAGACTATAGAGAACTATAACAGTATTTCTTACAATTAAAGATTTTTTTCTAGGAAGACCAGCAGCCTCAACTAACCCAGACTGAGCCACCAATCAGACAGTATACACAAAGTAGTCTGAGCCCCCGCACCCCTGCACATATACAGCAGAGGACTACGTTGTTTGGCCTCAATTAAGGTAGATGCACCTAATTCTGGAGTGACTTGAGGTTCCAGAGATGGGGGAAGTCTGGTGTCGGGGAGGAGGAATGGAAAAAAGAGCTGTAGGAAGGGGTGGGGGCCAATGGCTTGAATGTAAGTAAATTAAAAAAAAGAATTTGTAAAATTATATTGGTAATATTCGAAAGGAAGAATGGTTTATACAACGAATACTGTAACAAATACTCAGTAACAACTTAAAATATTTTATAGTTTCTTTTTTGTTCCATTATTTTAAAACTTTATCAGGTCAAACTTTAAAATCAACTCAACCTTAAAATCAAAATTAGCTGCACAATGTTGGGAAAGTTTTATGATGTCATGTATCATGATGCATATCATCTTCCACAGTTTTAAAAGCTTGGATTAAAATAAAGTATAAATACTTTGCTGTCATATATCAAGTAAGAATCATCATAGATATGACTGTCAAACTATGTGAACATAGTTCACTTATTATTGCATAGGAAATATTGAAATTAAGCTTCAGTTATCATCAATACCTAAGACCTATATAACAAAATTGTCTCTAGTAGTATTTAGCAAAGACTTTAAATAATGTGTTCATTTGTGCACACATGGGTGTAGGTACACTCACTTATGTGGGCACCTCTAGAGACCAGATATTGAAATTATTATTTTTACAACTTCTTCACTTTATGTTTGGAACAAGGTATCTTACCGAACCATATGTTCACTATTTTTGATAGACTGCTTGACCTGAGAACTCTAACCCCAAACCCTGGGATCTGCCTGTCTCTCTCACTGGCACATAGAACTTAAAGGCACAAACTATCATATCTGGTTTTCTCAAGGGTCTAGATATCTATGCTCAAGCCTTCCCTCTCATGTAACAAGCACTGTATCTTCATCAAAACTGTCTCATCTCCCGAGTCCCTAATATTGTTTCTAAGTGCAAGATACTTATAATACTTAATGACTTGGTGCTATCACAACTGACTGCCCAAACCCAGGTTTATAAGTGTTATCCAGTTCAACCATCATGAGCTAGTAGTATCATAACTGATTGCCACTTTAATTAGAAAACTACAACCCAGTGATAATATTTTAAAATATACTTTGTAAATAAATACCTACTAAGTAAGGTACATATGATGAATTTCTAATTTATTTTTAAACACTTAAAAACAATTGAGGAGTACAAAATTAGAATAAACCAGACAGATTTATATGGAAATAGTAAGAAAATTCAATGAAAATGAAAAATATACAAATTTGAGGCAAGGTCATAGATTGTATCAAAAATTTGGATATGTGATGAAATAAACTTAGGCAATACCTATGTAGGCAAAAATAAAAATTGTCCTGTGATTATTGAACTTATAGGACACACTTGAAAAGAAAGAGCAAAATCCTATAGTTGAGTGGATGCAAGGAAATTCCATATATACCGGAATTTACTGTTTTCCATTCTTGCCGAAGATATTTTAGCAGGAGTTATGAAATTCAATAATTGGTTACTAATTTAATTCTGGTGATGTATAATCATCTAGAGAAATGTATTAATAGGTAATGTTATATCAGACTTCTTGGGATGGTGAATAAAAACAACAATTCAAAAAAGAAAATTCTACTTGAGAATCTGTAAAAGTAATCTTGGCACACCAACACTGTTTTAGATTTTGTCACTAGTAGAATAATATAAACAATCAATACTTACTAGTCTCCCGGGTATTTTGATACATTGACTAATTCTAAATAAATATTGTGCATACTGCTACTTGCCTAGCAAAATTTGGAGACACATTAAGAAACAGAACTGCAT